>NW_027553327.1:4154166-4820833 GCF_045843805.1 Urocitellus parryii
AGACTGCACTTGGCCTGTGGGTTGTTGGTTTGCAAGTGGCTATGCTGAGGGACATGAGGTGTTTGTCCTAATGCCTGTTTGCAGTCACTCACTCACTCACCCTTCTTGCCAGAGTGGCCAGTGCCCTCCACCTGTGGATGCTGTCTGTACAGGATGCCTGCTGTATGGGCACTGCCCCAGCTTCTCCGGGTGGTCTTTCAATGTGGAAATGTGGGATCACTCCTCCTCCTGGAGAGACTGCAGTGTGAGATGGAGTCCAAGGAAGGACAGTCGAAGGTAGTGCCTGAGCATGAGATCAGGCATGGAGGGGGGGCCCGTGGAGGGCAGTGGACAAGAAATCCCATCTGTTTTTTCCAGAGAATGTTGTTCCTGGAGGGAAAGCCAGGGAGAGAAAGTTGGAGAGAGGGGATTGTGGGGCCTCTAAAGGCCAAGCCAAGGATTTCCCACTTGGTTATCTGGGCAAAGGAGAGTAGCTATAAGGGAAGAGAAGTCACTGGCAGCTTTTGCACAGGGGGCCCTGGGAAACAGGGGCCTGCTCTGTTTATCCACGTGCAGGATGAGTTTATGGCAGGAGTGGAGTCAGGCAAGATGGGGGCAAGACTGTTTGTAGTGACAGACGGAGTGTTGGCATTGGGAGGAAAAACCCGAGTGGAAGAATGTAAGTTAAGACGTGTGTGGACTTCTCTTGACCTTGAGATAGGGCTAGTTTTGCTGATTTTCTTATCTATATCATCAAGACCTGTTAGTGTGTTTTCAAAGCATTTCCATCAGCAGTTTCAGATTCCCGGTTCCTGTCGCCTCCTTGAGTTCCGTCGTACCCACCCCCATAAGAAAATGTAATGCAACTATGTTTGAATAGAAAAAAAATGAGTACTATCAGAAGGATAACTTGCTTGTTAAGAAGAATACAACTCTGTGTCCTGACAGGGGGATAAAGTCCAGAATATATTGGCTGAAAAGTGTCCACCATGAGTTACATGAAAGCCTTGTGACTGGTTTTCAGTTCCATGTATGTATAGAGATCTACCTCAAGTAGATTTGGAAGACATGGATAATTCACTTGTCAGATTTCACCTCAAAATCCTTTCAATCACCCACCAAGTGGCTTGAATATAATTTTGGGTTTCTATACTTGGGTTTGTGTGCATATACTCATATGTATATTTGGACAGACGCAACCTTTATTTATGTGTAAATATGCCACGTAAGCCATGTACATATTCTATTGAGTGCTTTCTTATTTTCCTTCCTCAAATGAGAACCTGTATTTGAGTTCTAGAAAATGCAGTGTGCACGTGGCCAGCTCTGCTGCAGGATCCTTGGACCCAGGGGACCCACCAGGAAAGGCACCTATGGCTCTGTTGATGGTGGCAACCTCTAGGGAGCCGGGCTGGAGGTGGAGGGGCAGGGCTCCCCTCCGTGCCTGATGCATTCCCATAAGGAAAAAGCAGTTTAGTTCCTGTGCTGACGTTTTCTCCCTTCCAGAACCTTCTCTTGTAGCTGCCTATGTTTCTGATGCCCAGTACAACAGGAACGTTCCATTCCAAACTTCCCCTCAGGCTATGATGGCAGTGATCTAGCTGTCCCACTTGTCCACCTTAAGTTCTAGAGGTTGAGACAAACCTGGAGGTATTCTTTCTACAGAAACTTTTCAGAGGGGTCTAGGTACTGCACATAATTTGGGTAAAACCCAAGAGTGTTTTGTTCTGCGGTGCTGGGAGCTGACCCAGAGATGGGCCTGTGCTAGGCAAGCGCTCCACCACGGAGCTGCAGCCCAGTCCCTGAGACTGCTGGTTTGGGTTAAGTTCTAAGAGCACAGTGTCCCACGTGCAGGGAGCATCCGGTCAGTTAAGAGCAGATCTGGGGTAATGGACACCACCAAGGCCAGGAGATGGAATGCCCAAGCTGGGCGCACATGGCCACCTTTCTTTCTAGCCAGCGTTACCTGGAGTGCAAAAGAGGGCTTCTCTTTTCCCTTCTGTCACCTCCTAATGCTACCCACACATTCACTCCTTTCCTGGGAATCCAGCCTTTTCTATCTCCCCCTAAAGTTTCAACTAAGACCAAGCCCTTGGCTAGAGTAAGGAAAAACCCACTCTTACATCAGCGCTCGGTGTCAGTGTCTCCAAAAGCAACAAACACCTCATATGCCCAGACTGCCAAGCAGGAGTGGGGGACTGTCCCACCCTGCAGGGATCTGGCGTGTGGCAGCCACATCTGTCCTGAGTATACCGCGTTGAGACGGGCTGTGCACATTTTCACATTGGACTCAGCTACGCCCACATGGCATTAGGTCACTTTAACTGAGGGTTCACCTTGTCAGTCTCTGGTTCAGAGTGTTCTCTTATTACTGTCACAACAACCGCGTGAAGAAGGTGCTAAAGCTGGCTCGAGACTGTCCATCAAGTGTGCTTTGAGATATGATCATCGTCTTGATGTTTTCTGTTAGTGTTTTATAGTTTGAGCTCAAGTAATATCACCCCTGCTCCTGAGAACCTAAAGGGCATGTGACCCATCACGAGTCTTATTTGTTTATTTGTTTACTTACCCGTTTATTTGGCAGTGATGGTGATGGAACACAGGACCTGGTGCATGCTGGGTACTTCTCTACCACTGAGCTGCTGTCCCACCACAAGCCCCTGTTCCTCTTAGCACAGAAGTTTGAGTTTTTATATAACTCCTGCTCAGTGGTTATAACCACCTTTACTGTTTTTCCTCTCCAGACTTTACTATTTTTATAATCACTGGGCCATGTGGATGGCCACGTACTTCTTCATCTGTGTCAACCTCTCTCTTGCCCTGTTTGAGGAACCAGTGCTATTTCTGCTACCGTTCTTGGTAAGCATTAGATAAAAGATGTTCAACCAGACCTTGTCACCAATGAGTGGGGCCCCTTGCTTCTCCCTTGTTTTCCTCAAATGTCAACAAATAGGAATTTGACTTTATTTTTTTCTTGCTGGGGCTTCAGAGAATTCTGCTTGTTGGCTAATGTGCCAATCATAAGGGATTTTGAGGGCAATGGAACTTCAGAATAAGCTGCTGAATTTGTAAAATGAATCAATTTTTAAAACCCGTCAATATGATGTCTCAGGGTAAGCTACAACAAATTTATGTTTATTCAGTGCAACATGTTTGTTTCCTTCAAGAAAATGTTTCCTGATACATATAGGCCAGGAGCCAAAACCTGGAGACTTTCTCAGTTGAGAGAAGCCAGGAACTTTGTGTTTCATTGGAGAGTTTCTGCCTAAATCTCAGAAGCTGGACCTCAGTGACACGATCTGATAGTGGGTTTATTGGAGAATGTCCCCCATTCCTAAAATGATAGTATGGACCATATCCCGCTAGGCCAAGGGTACTTTTGTCTTCTGCCTTCTATTTGATGATATTTTCCCCTCTCTGCTCCCCCCAGCTCACTCTTGAAAGGCCTTTTGTTCTGCCAGCCATAGTGACATCTGCTGGCGGACATGGGAAGTCACAAATCTGGGGGACCCTCTCAACCAAACCTTGTTAATGCTGCCATTTATCACAGGGGCAGGGGTGCGGGCTCTGGAGGGCTGGGCGTCCTGTCATTTCTCCCATACCCTCTCCCAAGAGAGCAACCATGTCTCAAGCAGCCAGTTCCCACCTTCCATTCGCAGAACTGAAATTCAGGCAGATGCAAACCCCAATGCTAGCGTGGGCCCTGCAAAAGAAGCCACCATTCCAGGTGACAATAGACTTGACTGGATGCTTGGGGACTGAAGCAAGGTAGTTCTTATCCACCTCTGCTCACTCCTCATTTTCAGCAGGCCTCTGCCTGCGGCTAGGAGAGGAGAGGAGCTCTGTCCCCCACCTGGCCCCGCTGTCTCAGCGCTGCTTTAAGGGAAAATTTGCAACTAGGTGAGTCCAAAGAGGTTTATTCCAACTCAGAGTTTCTTTCCTTCTGAACCAATGCAGGAGATGTCCACTTTGCGTATCTGAGAAGTTCATGGTGTCCTAAGAACTCCACTTCACTTTGGCTACTCAAAGTGTGGTCGCTTGGTCAGCAGCACCAGCATCCCTGCTCAGAGCTTTTCAGAAACGCTGCCACTCAGAGGTGCTGGAGTTTTGCACTGACAGAAGCCACGTTTGAAACAAGCCCCAAGGCCATACCCCAAGGCTCCAAGACCTTTGGACAAGCCAACTAACTGGTCTTGTCTTCACCATCACAGGCCTGTCTTGCCCCCGATTGTTGAGTCCCCTACAAGCCAGCCAGGCATGTGCTTCATTCTCTGCCACAGCCTCAGCAGGGAGCCCTGGCCTGGCCTGGACCAGGCTCTCAATGAGAATCGGTGGAGAAAGGCATTGCAGTGCCCATGAGGACATGAGGACACCAGCAGAAACCCTCTGTCTCAGGGGCTGGAACTTTGCTGTGCATCCTGTATGTTCTGCAAAGGGACTCCAGCTTCCTAGATCCGATTCTATTAGAAGGTGTCCTTGCAAATGTGGCAACTGAGCAAAAGTGAGCTTCTCCATCTGTGTGGATTAGACGGGACCTCAGGTAGATCTACAGGCATGCTGTAACCAATCGTCAATCAACACATGCTTAGAAAATCATGGAAAGACTAATGATGGTGGCGGGGTGCTTCACAGATGCTGTGTGTTTTCTTCCTCTACTTCTAGGATTCTCTCTACCCACCTCCTGAAGTCAGTCATACAACTATCCCCATTTCAGATATGCAAACACTGAGGTCCCAAGAGGTTACAGAACATGCCCAAGCTCATTGTCTAGTAAGCAGTGAAAGTGTTCTTCTCATGCTGGTGTCTGATTCCAAACCCACACCTGCCTTTCTTCCCAGGGCACTTCCTGGTCTGCACACAGGGATTACATGCCTTAAGATTGGGAGGACAATCCTAATTTCAAACCTTCTACCTCACGTTATGCTGAAGACAATCCTAAGCAGCAGAGCACGTGTCTTATTTGGTTTAAAAACTCCATCACTGGTAGTAATGAGATCTCTCTGCCACAGTCCCACCAGACAGCCATTTGGGACCACAGGAGTGTAGAGAAAGAGTGACCACAGGAGTGTGGAGAAAGAGGACATAATTCAGGAAAGCGAAATACAAAGAAGCAAGAGCTGAATATACTAGAACAGACAGGACCAGCAGAGAGAGCCCAGCTGAGAGAGGCCTGGAGCAGGGCTGGGGCAAGCCAGTGCATTCCACGGGTATTGATGAAGTTCTGCTGTGTGCCTGGCACTATGCTGAGAAGTAGATGCTGCATTGAGTACAGTCTCTGACCTTGCCCTGCTAAAGATCCCAGTCTGGGGATTTAAAGCTGGATGACATTGTCCAGCACTATGTCATTTCTTCACACCCCAGCTGACCTAGAGCCCCCAGCACCATGGCCCATTTGCCTACAGTGAAGGCCAGCAGCAGAATCCTGCCATGACTGGCAGGAGTGGGTGGAGAACCCCAGCTCTCTCACCCTGTAGGAAGGCTTCTATTAGTAGCATGATCTACATGGACCCCCAGCACTCCTTATCAGAACTGTGCTTAGTCACTCAGTGACAACTGGCTGGTACACCCTGTCTTCCAGTTCCTAATCACTTCCTGTACCCACCTGGAGTTTTCTAGCATTGCCTTCCAAGGAAACTACTTTCTAACAAATCTGGATCCCAGAGTCCCCACACTTTACCTCAGGGAAGCCAGAGCATGAAAGAAGGTTCTAGAAAGATGTACAGTGATCCCAGTCTATCTGGCCATTTTATATCTGAATTTATAGTACTCCTTGGCTGCTCTGACTGCCCTGATAGGTTTAGGAGGAAAGACAAGCCATATTTTGGGATGTAAAATGCATTCAGGCCGAGTCACTTTCACACAACCTACCAAGTAGGGGTGGAATCTCATGAAATTTTAAGTACAACAGGATGCCGAATGCCTACTCATTCCAGTGAAGACATGCTGCAAATAAGACTTAGAAGACGTGCTGCAAACAAGTCTTAGAAAAGTGTCCTCAGAGAAGATTCTGTCATTCTGCATTTGCTTCTGAAAGTTGAAGCACACAGTTCTAATGAGCCCAGGAAGACAAGGTTGATACCCAGTTGAGTTGGCATATGATGTGCCAGAGCTCAGGACTTCAGGGCTGCTGTCAGGTGGTTCCTGGGCTCTTCTGGTCCTCAGCTTCACTCTGTGTCTTTTTGTTGGTGATGTAGTTCAGCAATGGATTACTGGCCCAGAGACTTGTTCAGTATTGCTCAGCAGTAGCAAAACAGTGTCACCAGTTGTAGGTAGCCAACTCCAGGTGAGAAACTTGATAGATGTTAATGCTCACAGCTTCAAACCGGCAAGCTGCTTCTCAGTGATCATGCTCTCTAAAATATACACCATGCTAAATTGTGTGGAAGAATTCTACGTCTAGCCAAACCACAGGAGCTCTCAAACACCATCCCAATAACATTTAGAGGATTCACTCTCCAAAGCAAGCTTGCCAATGCCTGAGTGCCCACACACTCTATTGGCGCCAACCTCACCTCCTTTTAGAATGCACACATCCACCAAGATATCACTGCCTGTGGTAGTTGAACAACTTTTCCAATGGACGAGGTGGATGTAAATGTAACACGTGAATGAATTAGCATTTACCAACAACTGGAAGAAAAAAATCCATTCTCTAAGATATGATGGCGGAGCTGCTCTGTGATCTAGATCATTCCCCGCTCTCCTGCATCCTCTCTGTTTGCCTCTGCCTGGATGGACCTCCAACTCAGCCCAGAAGGATGTGTCCTTTCTAGTCAGAAGCCCTGTCATGGCTTCCAATTCCAGGCCCTGATTCCTGGTTAACTGCAGCCAGAGCTCGCTTTCAAGGTAGTCTCTTCAGATCCCTTCCCTACCCTAACCACAGTGTGGGCTCTGGCCCCACCCTGATTCTCTACACCACCATTCCACATTATTGTCTTCTTCTCCCTCATTGTGACCCAGGACTACCCATGACCATGACCAACTGTTGAACCAGGTTCCTCAGAGGGTAGAAATGACCAGAGATTGCTAACTTGAAGATTTCACAGATAGTTAATAAGACATCCTGACTAGTCAAATGACATAAGAGGAAGGCAATGAATTCTAACCTCAAGGGAAAATCCTACAGTACACTGGCTATCAAATTCAGCTACACACTGGAGCCACCTGGGAGCTGTGCATAGTACTGACCGTTGGACCACCCACTGGCCCTGGGCTGATGGAATGGTTCTGGGCTAAGATGGGACACTGGGGTTTGTAAATTACCAGTTAAGTATAATATAAAGCAAACTTTGAGAACACTGCTTTTTCCCCACATGAAGAACTGTGTGCGTACAGATGCAGAAGTACAGAAATCTGCAGCATAAGGCTCCTTGAGATCCATAGATTAAATGCACTGCAGTCACCAGCATCCTGGCTAGGAACACCACCAGCCTCCTATTTTCACCTTCCCAGGTGATCACAGCCCTGCCATCCAAGCATGGAGGAGTCCACCCTGCTGAAAAATTTCAGTGTGGAGAATGGAGAGCCCCTCTCTCCTCAGAGTCCCTGCTTTGACAACAAGTGCACTGGAGAAGTTTGAATCAAGTGGGAGGCACATGGGCAGGCTCCCTAGATGAGGCCCTATTGAAGGGAATCTACATTTCCAATGGAACAGATGCTTAAGAGAGAAACTGAGAGTGCCGGCTCTGAGAAGCGGTTCCACTTCATGCAGCTTCAACCAGAAACAAACCTCAATGTGCTTACAGAGAACAAGACCGTTCCTTCAATTGGAAGTTGCATGCACAAAATGCTTCTGTTCTGCACTTCCAAGCTTTTCTCAGCCAGCACGTTCAGACGACGTTTATACCCAAAGTGCAAATTGTGCTACCCAGAGATCCCTTGGGACATCACCAATATTCACGTGGAACATTGGATGGTTGACAAGATTAACGGCCCAGAGTTTCATTGAAATATTTTTCTCAAATTTTTTGAAAACTCACTGGAAACGAAGGTACCCATGAGCAACAAACTCTGCTTTATACAAGACACAGAAACTTCTAAGTAAAGCCCGTAACTGCTGGCTCTAAGAAGGATTCCAATTCCTACTAGTTCAACCAAGCCCAAATCCCAATATGCTCTCTAGAAACACTTTTACATCCTGCAATTGAAGCTGCTTCTCTTCTGCACTTCACACTCTTCTCATTGAGCACATTCAGAGAACAGTTCAGGCTCAATATCCAAAGTGTGCTAGCAGGAGAGCCCTTGTACCTCGGAGCACTTGCTCAGATAGGAAGTGATAGGCCTCATGGGTGGGTCAATACCTCAAAGATTCTTTGGAATCCATTCCTCAAACGGATTCTGAAAACTATCTTGAAGTTGCATGACCCTTTCTCCAATGACCTCTGCTTTATTGAGTGCATTGATGGTTCCAAGTGAAATGGTGCCATCAGCTCTGACAAGAGGTTCTGCTTCCTGCATGTTCTACCAAGGAAAACCCGCCATGTGTTCACTGAGAACAAATCTACTTTGTGCACAAACTTTTTTCTGTTTGCCCCCTACAAATGCATCTCAGGATGCACATTCAGAACACATTTCCTGCAAAAAACATGAGAAAGTATCATTGCAAAAGTCCACTCTGGTCTAGCATCACCAACATTGATTAGGAAATGAATTACACAAGTTTCATCTTATCCCCTTGGTCTCCTTCTTCTAAAAACTCATTGAAACTGCAGGTACCTGACAGTAACCAATTTGCCATTGACCAAGAGCACAGTTGCTTCCAATGGAAACTGGGCTTGCCAGCTCTCAGAAGCCATTGGATGTAAGACTACTTCAGCCAGGTACAAAGCTCAATGGGCACGATGAGAAATAAAGTCATTTCCTAATATGAAAGCTGCTTGCCAAAATTCTTCTGTTTTGCACTTCCAAAATATTTTCAGGAAGCACACTCAGAGCACAGTTTCAGCCCATATGCAAAGAGTGCTGGCAAGAGAGCCCTTGGACCTAGGTTCAGCAACTGGAGGAGAACTGTGGGCCCACTGGGAAGAGCAATTTCCCAAGGTTGATTGAAATCCATTGCTCAATTGTTTGTCACAGAATTCACTTGAAATCCAAGTGCCTGCCTGCATTGAACTCACATTGACCAATTGTACAGACACTTCAGAGGGAAACTGCCACCTCTGAGAAGCGGTGGTTCTTCATGCTAGTTTAAGTAGTGACAAACCCCAATGTGCTCACTGAGAACAAAATGAGCTCCTGAATGTTGAAGCTGCTGAGAGACTGCTTTACTTTTGCACTCCCAAACTACTCTCAGCAAGCACATTCAGATCCGAGGTCAGGCCCAAAATACAATGTTGGCTGGCAAGAGAGTCCTTGCGCCCAGGATCACCAATTTTGAGAAGCCAATGAGGACTGCTGAAAAGATCAATTCCACGAAATTCCATGAGAATCCACTCATCAGACCTTTCTGAGAACACTTAAAAAGAAGGTTTCTGCATGCAAGGAACTCTGGGTGACAGATGGCAATGTTTGCCAAAAGCAAACATGCCTACCAGCTCTGAGAAGCCATTCTCCTTCACACTGCTTCAACCAGGGAAAAGTCTCCATGTGCTCACTGAGAACAAGTTAGCTTGTGCTACTTGAAGCTGCTTCTGCAAACAGCTTCACTTCTGCACTTCTAAACTGTTCTCCTCAAGCACATTCAGAGCACAGTTCAGGCATGAAACACAAAGTGTGACAGAAAGAGATCACCAACTTGCAGGAGGAAAGAAGACCAGCTAAGAAGGTCCGTTCTCCAAAGTCTCACTGACATCCATTTGTCACACTTGTTTACAATATACAGTTGAAGTGCAGGTGCCCACATGAGTGAACTGTTTTGGATCAACAGCACCAAAGCTTCAATGTGAAAGCATGCCTGTCACCTGTAAGAAGCAGTTTTGCTTTCTTCTAGCTCACACAGGAAAAACACCATGTGCCCACTTACAACAAAGTTAGTCCTGCAAGTTGAAACTGCTTGCAGCAAATGGCTTCCATTCCCCACTTGCAGCCATCACTGGTTGACAGATGGCACAGAGGCTTCAATGTGAAACCGTGAATGCCAATCATTACAAGTGCTTCTGACACTCTAGTTCAACCAGGGACAGCCTAAAGTGCTCAACGAGAACACACTTTGTTCCTGAAAGTGGAAGCAGCTTGCACGAACTGCTTCAGTTAGAAAATTCCAAGTTCTTTTAGCAACCACATTCAGAGCACAGTTCTGGCCCAATAGAAAATGGGTCCTACCAAGAGGATCCCGTATCTATGATCACCTTCATAAGGTAGCTTCCCAACTTCTGTGTGGAAGTGTGTTTCTCCTTGGCCCTTACACTGTTGTGGAGACCACTATGAGTTCAGCTTTGTGCAGGATCATCTGACCTGGACTTTTTGCAAGACCTGTACAGCCCTCACACATGCTCAGATGCTCAGGACTTTTCAGACCAGTCCAGGCAACAGTAGGCATCCATTCATTGTCTGCAGTCTACAGATTCCTAGATGCATGGCATTCATTACCATCAAATGCAGAATTTTCATCAAAAACTAATATATATATATATATATATATATATATATATATATATATATATATATCTCATTCCAATCTGAATCAAGAAAATCGGAAATATCCCCAAATCCAAAGAGTGGATCCCCATTGTGATGCTACAATTTGAAAATTCCACAGCTCACCTCATGGGATTGTTCACAGTCAAAAGACAGCTGCATGAAAAATATTACATGACATGACCTTCCTGCTATGTGAAAAGTGGCATGTGAAGTACACATGCATGTCTTCCTCAGACATGGGTTCATTTGCAAGACACCTTGTGCACTTGAAAATACTCCAAAAGGGGAGAAATCAGAACCACGTCTCCAAAGTATTTCAGCAGAGACCAACTCCATCTGTCTATCTATCTCTCAGTGAGTGTGTGTGCTCTTGTGTGTGTTCGTGTGTCTTTGTTTGTGTTTGTACCATGATAGCCGATACTTCATTGCCCCCATTGGAAAACTGACTCAGATAATGCCATCTGCCAAACTCCTAAAAACCAAAGTTCTTGCTGATAGAATGAAACATTCCTTCCTGTTGGTTTGGATGTGTCCTTTAGGAATCACTGCTACATTTAGTATATTCAAATCATCAGAGTAGATCAGGTAACAAAAACATATATATTTTAAAATAATAATATATTAATGGAAACAACAAATACAGGATAGAGTAACAACTGTGTTACTAAACAAGGACAATGGCAAACTATAGATTCAAACTTTGAAGCAAATAATCATCAATGTAAATATTCCTGGGCTGCCTCAGCCCTGCCCAGGCACACAGCAGCAGAATGGTTTTGCAAGCATCCTCAGGAGGGCTGGAGCCTTCTTTGCAGGACGAGAGGGAGGTTGAGGCTGGATCCATCCATCATTCTTTTGGGAGAGGCACCTTTTCCTCAGCACAAAGTTGGATTTTTTGTGAGGATTCTTGGCATAAAATACATTGGCCTGCACTGGAATCCTCAGCTCTGGGAAGAGAGGGGTGTACAAAAAGAAGGTGGCACTCAGGAGGTGCTCCCTAAGACATGCCAACATCTGAGAGCCTGTGCCAGAAAAGGCCAGAGCCACAAACCTGAGAGCTCTCCAATTCAGCACCAATACCAACAAAGACAGCCTCCACAGTCCTCCCTGAGGAAGAAGTAAGCAGAGCACTTCAACAGACCTAATGTCTGTTCCTACCAAAGGCTTTGGACTCCAGAACATCTCAGGTCCTCTTGCATCTGCCAAAGCACACCACTAGATTTACATCTGAAATCTCCCACATGAGGCTCCTTTGCCAAAGATTCAGTCCCCACATGAGCCATCTTCATAGGTGGGTTTGGAGGGAAGCATTGGATGGTGAGTGCTCTAATGTCAACATGAAATTCTCATTCAAGATGAATACACTACTGGGAGGTGGGAGGGCCTGGAAGAAAGGTTGAGCATGGTTGGAGGAAGACCTAAACAGGGTTGCGCCCTGGGCAACAGTACCTTGTTCCTGTTGGCTCCACTGAATCCTCATTCTCCAAGTAGAGGTCCTCCTTCTCCTCTCCATCTTTCTCTCTCTCCTTCTCTGCCAGCCTCGTTCTCTCTCTCCCAGTCTATGCCTGTGTGGCAAGGGCTGAGGAGCTCTCCACTGCCACACACTAGAGCTTTAAGGACAGCCTCAGTGCACAACCAAAGAGAAAGCTATGAAACCCAGAGAAAAGGCCTAGGATTCCTCCTCTGAGTTATTTTCCTCAAGTATGGCCACAATGAGGACAGGCTGACCAGCACGGATACCACATTAGAGCCATGCTTTTGCGTTGGTGGAGCCCGCCTCCATGTGAACCAGGCTTCTGAGAATGGAGGCCACATTCCAAATGCTGCCCTACTGAGAACAATGGTTCCAAAGAACAGCAAAGGGACTGCTTCCCTCCAACATGGTGTATGGCCCAGTGGTGCCATGACCCCGAGTTGGGGAATACAACAGCCTGCTTCTCCTTCCTCTGAACACCTGTTTCCTGTCGCCCTCCTTTAACCTAGAGCCTGTTCTCCATCACTTCTGGGTTGGATGTGGGGATCTCTGCTATGAATTTCTTAGGCTACCAAGGCCCCAGACAGACTTCCTCTTCCATAGACTCTACTAACCTAACAGTAGGTTAAGATAGGAGACAAGTGATCCTAGAACTCATAGGGATGGTGGTCTTCAGGGTACATAGGCTGGGATAATGGCTGCTGTGGTGTTTGGCTCACAAAAACCAACCAACCAACCAAAGAAAAAGCACTGGCATTATTATCAGATGAGCTTTGTGGCTAAGTGCTCAGGAAGCCCTCATCTGACTTTAGTTAGGGATCTCACAACCTGGCTATTGTGATCACTCCTTGGCAAGTGGACTCAGGTGCGGAAGACCATGGAATTTATGCAAAAACAAATGATTCAGGCTGTCTCCCAGGCTGTGTTTTCTTCCCAATTTCTTCCTGTTACTGCTTGCTAGAATCCTGGCAATGCTCTGCCCAGGCAGTGGATTTCTGGTCACACAGAAGGCTTTCAATAGTACTGCTTCAGTCCACAAAATGCCAGTTCCATCTTTAGCCCATGCATTCCCATTTTCCTTTGAAACCACTCCTATCACAGACCATGAAAGCATACTGCTCCTGGAAAGAGGCTTTCCTCCTCACTCCTCAATGATGTCAGTTTTGTATGCCTGTTCATGTCCAGGGGAGGGCACCTGGTGGGGAGCCGCAATATCCACTGGGGTATACTATTGGACCTCAAGACCTTCCACCAGCAGAAGTGCAGTTGGCTTTGTGCACAAACCAACACACCTGTTGGAGTGTTCTTGGGGGTCAGAGACTACTCTTTGGTGCTAAGAGTTGACCTGAGTCCACATCCTGACCCTTGCTCTCTGCCATCTGATTGTCCCACTTACTCTGACGGCGAGAGATGATTTGGCCCAGCTCATAATCCTCCGGTTTCTCCTCAGTAAGCAAGTGTAGGTCGAGGGCGCTGCGGATGACGACAGGAGCCCTATCGTGGCAGGTCACCTGGAGCAGCATGGGAGACAGGCCTTCAGGAAATGGGCCTTGAAGTGACTACTCAAGGACAGTGGGCAGGGGCATTCCGGAGGCACCTCCACTCTAAATACAAGGGCAACATCCATGTCCCTACTACCTGAGGCTGACCTCCTGCTCATCGTGTGGGCTCTTCCCATAGGCTACTAGCCCAATCCTTGTACATAGGACTTCCTGGGCTTGCCATTGCTCTTTGTGGAGCTGCACTCCTCTCGGAGTGAAAGGACCCCACTACCTGCATACAGATGCAATCTCATCCCACAAGTTGGGAGGAATGGGACAATAGCCTCCAAGATCCCAGGTCTGCCCGAGGATGCAGGCAGCATTGGGAATGGCCTAGGCACAAAACCTAGAGGCTTTGGTCTGGATTGCCAGGGCCAAAAACAGACCCAGGAACATGACCACACACAGGAGTGCTGAAAGATAGCCACGAGAGTTCCTGGCCTCCAGAGGCTCAGTGCTGGCTGTGATGTAGGAGGTCACCTCATCCGGCAAGTTTGGTCATTGGGTTACCTGGACATTTAGTGTGCTTGCTCCACATCCATATCGACTCTGCAGAGAGACTCTCTCAGCTCCTTGTTCAAGGAACATGGAGAACCTCACACTGCTGTCCTCCTCCATAGATGTCAGCATCCCATACAGGGGAACCTGCAACCTAGGTCCTGTCCTATTCTCATCTGTCACCCACACCTGCCCCTGCCCTTCTGGACTGCATGCTGCCACCTGACACACAGACTCCCTCAGACATGGCAGTGGACAAACTGCTGCTCTCCCTCACCTCAGCTCCAGCCCTTCACACTGACCTCTCCCTTCTTGATTCCCATCTATCCTCCTGATCATCCAGAAGCTCCAAATTCAAGAGGGCATGAGTAGTTCATGGTATTGGACCAGTGTCTGCTCCCCACCCAGGTGTAAGCACCAGGGGACACCCCTGCTCCCAGGCTTACCAGAACACTCTTGGCCATCTTTGGACTTTGTGTTTCTAAGTGGACACGAATTAAGCAGGTGTCTCCCACCTGCTTTTGGGAAAGCGGCCTGGAGGACTTGCAGGTTGATTCTGAGAACTGTGGGGGATGGAACATCAGCAAACCCAGAAACAGAAAGCCACCCCAGCCTGTCAGTTGGCTCTATGGGCTTCTAGCACATATGTCCAGGTGCTGAGGCTTCTTATTTCCTCAGGTGGGAGTGGAATGGCAGCACAAGTACAGCTTGAATAAGGTAGGTGTTTACCTCCTTTCCCTTGACCTGGGGGCGTTTCCTCAAGATGAAATATTTTATTCCCGGATTCATGGACAGACACACGAGTGAGTGGTCAGAGACCTTGATTTCTGCAGAGGGAAGTGGAGAGAATTGTTAGGTGGCACTCAAGGATTATACCACAAAACACCCACAACCCCTGAGAGTCTCCGCCAGGCCCATGACACTTTGGTATTTGGGGGCCAAGGCCCACTTTCTCTTGGCTGTGAGGTATCCTGAGCCAATTGTGGATCATGTCTCCCCACTGTCTGATTGTCCTACTTACTCTCATCCTCAGACATCATACTCAGTAGCTCAAAGTTGTCCACATCCTCATGCTGCAACAAATTTTGGTCCAAGGCCCTGTGGATGAGGCTTGTCACCGTCTCCTGACAGGTCACCTGGATCAGGGTGGGACAAATG
Organism: Urocitellus parryii; assembly: GCF_045843805.1. NCBI lineage: Eukaryota > Metazoa > Chordata > Mammalia > Rodentia > Sciuridae > Urocitellus > Urocitellus parryii. The sequence continues at coordinate 4,169,395 of NW_027553327.1, forward strand.
TCATCAGAGAATGGCTTTTAGAGGAGCTACCCAGAAGCCTGTGGTCAAACATTCAGGAGAAATCTCAGCTACATAATACAAGGGCACAATCTTGTTATTCTGCTACCCGAGTGTGTCCTCCATATACCCCCTGGGTTCTTGCAATGTGCTACTAGAACAATCCTGGTACAAATATCTGCCTGTACCTGCCATCTCCCCTCCCCCTGGGGAGCCACATTCCACTCATGTCAAAGGACCAAACTGCCTATGCACAGACACACTCTCATCTCACTGAGATGAGAGCAATGGGCCATCGATCTGCGCACCAAGTGTGCTCTGGGATGCAGGCTGCCTTTGTGGGTGGAAGAGGCAGATGCACTGAAAATTTTGGTCCTGACTGCCACGACACAAAACAGACTCAGATACAAGAGTGTGCACTTGAGTGCTTCATGATAGCTTTGAGAGGCCCTGGCCTCTGGAAGCTCATTGCGGGTCTGGTTGTAATGATGTACTTGACTCAGCACTGGCAGTCACTGAACATGTCTCCTCTGCAGCTGGACACCTGCAGCATTAGCGTGTCTACTGCACATCCATAGAAATTCTGCCAAGAACCCCTTTAGCTCCTTATTTACATACATGCAAAGGCTAACATTCCGAAGCTTTGGCATGACCCCCCAGGTGATCCCGACCCCAAATTCCTACACCTAGTCATGCTAAGGAGGTTCTCTTCCCTGCCACCAGGAACACATCCCCTCCTACACATGTGACAAGTCACTGCCACCTCCTCTGCTCCAACTTCACTCATTGAGAATACCAAGTTCTAAGCTGCTACTGGTGACTTTTCTCATGCAGCACTCATTGCTTTGGGTGGCCTGGGGCAATGATCCTGCAGCTACTGCAGAGCTGCTGCTCACAGCTGCTGGGGTCCTGGATGCCACTGCCACAGAAGGCTCCAAGTACTGTGGGGGATGACAACATCAGCAAACCCCAGCAACTGCACCACACCCAGCCTGGCAGTTGGCTCTGTGGGCGTTCTACAACATCCATCCAGAACCTGAGGTTCTTGTCCCCTTGGAGGATGTGGAGTGGCACCAGGAGTAAAGAGTGAAGAAGGTGGCTGTTTACCTCATTTGGCTTGACCTTCAACGACTTGCTGGCAGCTGTTTCCCGAAGAAGAAAGTTATAATCCACTCCTCCATCCAGGTCGTAATATACTTTCCCATCAGCAGGTATCCTCAGCTCTGGAGAGGCAGGGGCAGAGGCGTGGTAGGTGACACTCAAGGAATACCCTACCCAACATCCCCTACAACTGAGAGCCTCTGCCAGCTCAGGTCTCACACACAGACCTGAGAGCCCCCAAATCCAGTTTCTGTTCCACCAAAGACTCCCCACTGATTCCTCCCTGAGGACCCTCTATGCACAGGAGGTCCACTACAGGAACATCTTTCAAGGAAATAGCCCCTTGTACCCCAGAACCTCTTAGTTCACGTTGGACCCATCAAAGAGAAACAGCTAGACTTTGTATCTGGATTGGTCGCCAAAGACTCATGTGTTCAAGGTTTTCTCCCCTCTGCAGCAATGATCACAGGTGGGTTTGGGGAAAAGCACTTGATGGTGGGTGCCTCCACCTTGCCAGTGGATTCATCCACTCATACAGGGCTACACTAATTTGAGGAGTATGGTTTGGAGGTGTGTTGAGCGTGGGTGGAGGATGTCCACAGCAGGACTGTGCCATCCAGAGCAATATATTTCTCTTGAGTTCCCCACTTCTGTATTTCCTCCTCATGAGTATAATTCTCATTCACATATTTAATCAATTTATTGTTATACTTCTTGTTCAGCTTGTGTTTCTCCTTCTTGTTCTTGTTCTTCTTCATCTTCTCCTCATGCTTCTTCTTATAGTCATCTTGACCTTCTTATTAATGGTCTCCTCCTTCAACTTATTTTCATTTTTCTCCTCCTCCTTCTCCTCCTCCTCATCCTCCTCCTCCTAATCCTCCTCCTCCTCCTCCTCCTCCTCCTCCTCCTCCTCCTCCTCCTCCTCCTCCTCCTTCTTCTTCTTCTTCTTCTTCTTCTTCTTCTTCTTCTTGTTCTTTCTCTCTCTCTCTCTCTCTCTCTCTCTCTCTCTCTCTCTCTCTCTCTCTCTCTCTCTCTCCAAGAAGAGTTTACAAGCTGTGAAGGGTTGTATTCTACCACATACTTCTCTCTAAAAATGGCCTCTGGTCCTAAGTGGACTCAGTTTGCAATGAATAGAAAGATTGAAAGCCAGAAACGATTCTTCATTGAACTGCTTTTCTCATGTACTCATCTAGGTCAGGAAAGGCTGCCAAAGTAGGCACCCTGTGGTTGTCTGTCTTCTTTGACACACGACAAAGAAGCCTCTCTTCTTGGCCCCACGTGGATAATAGCTTTGCAATGCCTCCTCAGGCCAAGGAAAGAAAACATGATAGGCAGGTCCACAGCCCCTGAGGAACATGAAGAACCTGCAGATTTATGCCTCATCATTACACTTTGTTTTGTGCACAAGTCCCACCATAATCTTCCTGGGCATTGGGTCAATGCACACTGTGTTTGGGCTCCCAGTTATCGTGAGCACACTGTGACTCACTGCTCCCTACCCTCTGATGGTTCCACTTACTCTGATGGTTCGAGACAATTTGCAGAAGCTCATAGTTTTCTGGATCCTCCTGCTGGAGCAAGTGAGCATCTAAGGCCCTGCGGATGATGACTGGTGTGCTGTCCTGGCAGGTCACCTGAGCAGGGTTGGAGAAAGCTCATCAGAGAGGGAATTTGGGAGTAGCTACCCAGAGGACAGTGCTCAAGGACAATCATAGACAAGAGAGCTCTCAACACAAGGGCACCATCTTGTTACCCTGCTACCTGAGGCCTTCATGTGATCATGTGGGGTCTTCCTATGAGCCTCTAGTCCAATCTTGGTACAAGAGTTTGCTTCAACCTGCTATGTCCCACAGGGACAAGGGAATAAGGACCAAAAGGCTTTGTACAGACACACTCTAGTCCCATCAAGATGGGAGGAATGGTCCAGTGGACTTCCATATCCCTGCTCTGGTCTGGGATGCAGCTGCATTTTTGTGTGGACCAGGTACAAACCCTAGGTGCTTTGGTCCTGAGAGCCAGGCACAACACACACTAGGACTCTTTAATGATAGGCATGGAAGTTGCTGGGCTTGAGAGTGTCAGTGCTTGCTGGGGTGTCAGGAGGTTCGGACCCAGCAGGTGCAGTGGTTCAACATGGCTCCCCTGGAAGTGGACACCAGAGTCTCATGATGGATACTCCAAACCCAGGAAAATTCTGCAGAGAGACCTGCTAAATCTCGATTCACATACATGCAAACTAGGACACTAATGGGCCCCTCCAAGGCCCCCAGTTGTCTATGACCCACACCTACTCACCCTAATCATTCTACAATAGCTCCCTTCAACAACCAGCAACATATCCCCTCCCACACACAAGAAAATGACTGCCAACTCCTCTGCTTCAACCTCCACGGTTCAATATACTCCTCCTCAATACCAAAATCAGTAGAGGATGGCCTGTACCCTCGATATTTCTCTGATCTCCTCTGAACCCAGCACTCACTCCTGCACTTCTGACCTGCACACCACAAAACACGCAGGCCCACTCACACCCAGACCTGGCATGCTGCTGCTCTCCTGCCTCTCTCTTCTTCATTTTATGCTCTCCTTCCTGACCTTCCATAAGCTCCAGTTCAAGAAGACAGGCCTAGTCCAAGGTGTTTGCTGTGGACTTGGTCTTCCCCAGTGTGGGCTCCCAGGAGACTCCCCTGCTTGAAGACTCACCAGGATGCTCTTATACTGTGTCGTCCTTTCATTTTCCAGGTAGACGTGAATGAGGCACCTGCCTCTCACCCGCCTGTTGTACTGGGGCCATGGGGAGTACCCAGTGGAGACCCCTGATGTCCTGGACTCCGGCTCTGCCCCTTCCCTGGGAGAAGGCTCTGGCTCTGGGGTTGGCTTAGGAGCCGTGACAGGAACTGAGCTTGTAGCTAGAGGAGAAAAGATGCCAACATGACTGCCTTGCCCTGACCTTCACACAGACAGACAATACCCCTGCTGCCAGGAAGAACTCAGACCCTTAGCCCACACAGGACCTCTTTGCAGAATGGGGTCACTTCCTGAATGGACAAAGGCTTATCCTAATTTCCAGCCCAACACCAGGCATACAGACTCCCTGCAGTGGGACAATAGTCAGACCTTTCCTCATATACCCTTAGGTACTCACCACAGTCCGCCTGGCTCTCAGGCTCTGCCTGGCTTGATATGCCATCTTCAGTTGGGGCCAGGAGGTGGTATGCTTGATGCTCCAGGTACAAGCCAACCAGCAAGAGCCCCATATATGGCAGCAGCTGCTGCAGACTCAGAGAGCCTGGAGGCTGATGGGAAGTCTCGGAGTAGAAGTTCACCCAGGTCCCCAGGAAGGAAGGTGAGGCACTGTGGGGAGGCAGGTGTGGAGTCAGCCAAACCCTGGCCTTGCCTTCACCATGGCCTCCAGAGAAAACCTCTGACCCTACACTTCTGAACTGTCCCTGGTTCTGAACTCACCAGTCCACCTCAGACAAGACACAGTGGCTGTACAGGCAGGGACAGGACAGGTTGCCACAGGCAAAGAACCTTCAACGAAGGAGCTTTAGATCCATGGTATGACCAGCTCTCCACTCCTCTGGGCAGGCCTGACACTCTTCTTCCCCTTGGCTATGTGCTCTCCAACCTGGAATGCACCTTCCGGGAGTGTCTGTCCTCCTGCCCACTCTTCTCGGGGCTCAAGAGACACCTCCTCCCCTGGCGTGGGCTGCAATGCTACCTCATTCTCTGTGAGCTCTCACTGACTCCCCCTGAGTAGTGGTGGACCTCTCTTTTCCCATGAGTGCAGACCACATCTCTGTGGCCCTGGGGGAGGACAGGGAGGTGTAGTGTGGGGGGATCCCTTGTCCCAGGGGCTTCCCAGAGGACCATGACTCCACCTACAACTCCCCGCCTTACCCCTCCTACTGTTGAAGCCCCACACCTTACACTGCAGGCAGAAAACAGAATTGGGGAGAGCAGTCTTTCCTCAGCCTTCCCAAGTCAAATCACCTTGCAGGTCCCTATTCTGGAAACAGGAGCCCACCCTCTTGACCCCAAGCCCATTCTATGTTGAAGTTGGTTCAGGGGTCCACCATAGTCACTGAAGAGGACAACGTGCAGTTATGCCTCATGGAGTCAGGGATGCAGTCACATGTAGGATATGTACTCATGGCACCTGCAGTTTTAGGCTGACCCCCATGAAAAGGGACACAATGGCAGTCATTTGCACCCCATTTTTCACTGAATTATGAAACGTGACTGGAAACGTGTCTTCACACAGTGGGTGCTTTCTCCATGTTCATCAGTGAATGAGCCCAAACTGCTGATTCCCACATATCTCTGGGTGTGGGAGCTGCCATGTCCAAAGCCCCTGTCCAGCTATGTCCCAGCTAGGACGCTCTGTCCCACTATGTATACTAACATGTCTTTATTAACCCAAAAGTGCTTTTCCCAAGGCCTGAGTTTTGAGATGCCTCTGACACAGATCTACGTTCTTCACAAAGCCAACATCAACCAGAAAGGCCACCTGGCCTCGCTGAGTCCACCTGGGAATGAGCACAGTGCACACCATTGAGCTGTGGTGCCCAGTGTGTGGGGACTGCTCCACGGACCTCTGTGGATCAGCTGGAGTCAGGATGGTTTCTCTGCCTGAGAGGGAAAGTTCACTCCCCTTGCAAGGCTGTGGCAGGCACCTCCAGGACTCGTCCCATTCGGGGCTGACATTCCACTATGAGTGTGGTCCTCTATCTCATTAGGTATCACAAACGTTTGGGTCCCTGAGAGGTACATGGCAGCCCCAAGACCCAGCCATGAGGGGGCTACACACTTGGGCTTGGTGGTCTGGTGCTTACCTTGGGAACAAGAGATCCAGCACCTGCTGGGTGGGGATGGAATCCCAGGAGATTAACCCCATGTTGCTGCTGAAATGTAGGTTCCTCCCACCAATGACAGGCAGGAGCTCATTCCTAAGCTGGTCCTGCCTGTAAGGTTCAAGGATCTGTACCCTGAAGGGCTCTTCCGTGTTCTCATCATTTTCATCCTGGGTTGGAACCAAGAATGGTGGGTTCAAAATGGAAATGGTGACAAACAGAAAAATGACTTGTGCCAATACACTAGAGTCAAAGCACAATGGGACAGTTCCCATCATTACAAACACACACACACACACACACACACACACACACAAACAAACACAAACACACACACACACACACACACACACAAACACACACACTGAGTAAGAATAGGAGTCCTTTGTCATTCATCAGGGATCAGACTAGAGGGCCTGCTGGGCTCACCTGCCCTGTGCTACTCACTGTTACTCTTGAGCTCCTCTGCGACAATTGCCAGAGGATCTGGCGTCTAAGATGAAGCCTCACCCAGTGTAACCACAAAAGGGCTAGTTGGTCCCCCTGAGATTCCTGGGAGCCTGAGGCTCGGCATTGTTTGCAAGGACAGGGGAACATCCTTCTCACTCCAGTGTCTCCAACCAAATGAGCTCGGATGGCTTGGTCAGTGAAGTGGGTGCCTGGATACCAGGGTTCCATGTTCTGTTTGATCCATTGTCAAGGCAATGATGTCATTTCCTGTGCCCACACCTGAGCCTCTTTTCACATAAGACCACTTTCAAAAGCCCTATGGGCTGCTGATTTCTCCTCCATGCCTACCATCTCAGGTGCGCAGGTGTTCACCAACAACTACCCAAATACCCCCACCAGCATCTGCCCTGCTTGGTGCCACTAGAGTTCCATCTTGGAGCCTTCAAAAATGCATTCACAACCAGTCCTTCCCTCTCAGCAGCTTTTGGACCCTGGTCCCATCATTGTGCAACTCATGGTGTGCCCAGTCTTTTCTGGAAAGTAGGGTAGCATCTAATCAGGGATTGGTGTCCCCGATTCATACATAGCATATGGTTTCTATGAAATCCAGTGAGGGAGCAGGAGTAACGAAGCTGATTGCACACATGACCTCAGGGAATACTGACAGGCCAAATGAAAAATATGTTCCAGCTAACCATTGGTATTTGGGCTTCTCAGCCCAGTCCTGTTTTAAAAAAAAGGTGCAGATAGGCAGTGTTCATTAAAAAAAATGTCTGCCATTTAAAAGTGGGTAATTTAAATGGCATCTAGTTACACATCTGATAGAATGGTCTGGCAACATATGAATTTCATTCTAACAACAACAACAAAACATAGAAAAAAACGTAGACATAAAGATAAAACCTTGTCTTCACCAGGATGCCTAGAAATAGGTTTTATTTGGCTCATGCAAATATCTTTCAATAGAACTTCTAATTTCTGAATGAACTCATTCAATTTTATAATGTCTGAAACCCTCTGTGAGCATGGGAAGCACTGCTGACAAGACACCAGAGGGCCAGAGCACTTGTGCCCCCTGTAGGGGTGTCTCTTGGCTATCACCAAAGACCGTTCCCCTCCCGGGGCAGCTGAGAGCAAGCTGGGCCTTGGAGCAAGGATTAGTGCTTCAGGTTAGACTATGCAAGCAAGGGACAATGTCTTTAATAAAACTAAAATTAAAAAGTCACTTCGAAAAAAAAATTTAAAAAGAAGAAAAAAATAAGGTCAAGTAGAGGAACGGGCAGAGGCATCCAGAGGAAGCCCATTTTCACAGGAGAAAATCCCCCAGTGAAAAACATCAGAATAGATACCAAGAAAAATACCAACAAAAACAGTGTGCTCCCACTATGTATCTACTCCACATGCAAAAGTTAGAAAGCTAGATAATACAATCCTGGCCACAGGTATAGCTATTCAGAAGAGCCACCTGGCAGTGCTTAGTCAAAGAAGTAAACATGCACACTTTGACCTAGAAATTCCACCTGTGTGTAAACCAGGTGGTGCTTAAGCAGTTTCACAAGGGGACATGCACAGGGAAATTTATCCTCAGGTTCCTTATAGAGTTGTCTGTGCTTACAGAAGGTTGAGGGCTGTCAGGGTGTCCACAATTGGGAAAGTGAAATGCTTAAAAGGTAATGGATGCCAACCTGGATTTATTAATAGAAATCAATGAAAAACAATAGATTGACATGACAGTAAAATCCCTGAGTTCAAGTTCTTGCTAGCCTACCTCCCAACAATCATGCTTGGTTAAGACACTGACATACTTCAAGGAAAAAAAAGGAGAAAATATAATGTCATTATTACTTTTCTTAAATGCAAAAAAGGAAATGGTAATATTTACCCAGCCATGACCTGTTATGCATAATATGTGAGATTATTGTGGACATGTTGGTAAATGATTATCTACTCAGATACATTCCGTGACTCACCAAATGCAAAGGTCCATGAAGAATTACCGTCTGCACACATGAATTCATCGTCAAAAGCCTTGAGACAACAGGGGCTTCACAAAATGGCTTCTTGGCCAACTTGATGAGTGTGTCCTCGGACAATGCTTCCACCTGAAAGATGTCACCAACTTGTTCTCATTCACATTTCCACAGTGCCCCAAAAAAGAAACAAAGTCTGATACTCTATTGAGTGAATCCTCAAGTGGACCAAACACCATCCTTCCTTCCATATTTTAGAATTAACAAATGCAACTTCAACTCAATAACTTGCATTAGGCAACATGCAACCACAACCTCTTACACGTACTCTTTTACACACTCACTTGTCCTAGGTTCTGATCTAACTGTCCATTGAGCAGTCAGAACACGTGCTACTTCACATTCCTTACAGGCGACCATCCCATTCTCTGCCAAGCTGAATACAAATCCCTGGTCACAGGAGAATGGAAGCCTATCTCCCACAACAACATGCATCAGGAAATATCGGGGTTCTCAATAAAAACTCCAGGGACACCCTTTTGAAAATCACTTAACCCCTGAAAAGGCGCCTGCCATTCTCCTTGCTGTGGGGGGCAGCGTATTTGAGTCGATTTTCAAACACCTCTTCACAGTTGAGGACATCACTGCACACACACAAAATAACAACAATTATAATTATTATTATTATATTATTATTATTTTAAAAAATCACTGCAGAATGGCACGGAGTAGGGAAGTTGCTCAGGACAGGACACCCGGGAAGCTGAGAGAGTGCTCCCCTCACCAGGACAGAGTAGCAACCCCAGGGGCAGTCCCCAGAGACCCACCTCCTCCAGCCACACCCTACTGCCTACAGTTACCACCCAGTTAGTCCCCACCAGGGGTTCAATGCACTAATTAGGTTAAGGCTCTCCTCACTTGCACTGTCTCACACGGGAACTTTTGAGGGACAGTAACAAACCATCACATCTGTGAGCTACAAACATCTGTACCGTCACCCTTTCTCATAGAATGTATTCCTGAGCTGTCAGCCCTCAGGCCTTCTGTAGTTTCATGGATTGGAAATCTCACTTATAAATGGTGCATCCAACTGAACACACTGCTCTACAGGGAGTCAGGTATTTCTGGTCCTATATACACTGGACAGAGAGATGTTGAGGTCCTACTAGATGTCAGGTACTGTTCAACATTCCAGGATACAGCACAGACCTGGCCTTGGCCTCCCAGAGTCTGTCATTTAGCTACTTGTTTATGTGTAGCCTGAGATTAAGCAAGCTTTGAGGGGAAGGTAGGGGTGTGTGTGTGTGTGTGTGTGTGTGTGTGTGTGTGTGTGTGTGAAGATTGTCACCATTCACAGATTACATTTAACTAATTAGTATTGGGAGCATCAAAGGCAAATGAAACAAAACCTCTTCCCCAGGGCAAAAGAGGGAAGATAGGGTGCATACTCAAATTTTAGTAATTTTATAGGTTACTTCCGATACACTGTTAAATTTTCTTCGGGTCTCTATCGTTCTACCCCTCATAAAAGAAGTCTGTATTTGTTGTAGAGAGATCTTTAAATAATATATTATGGAAAACATCAAAAGATAATGCCTTGCTTAAGAAAATAGCAGGCATACTAATGACCATTATAAAACACTGGGGTTTTTAAAGTCAGCATCCTGTTTTATACACAGTCTACTTCTAAGAATTACGCTTCCCACCTGGTGTGGTGGTGCAAAAAATATGTGGTTGGCCATTATTTTTCACATCCAATGGACTGTTTTTTTTAGTGTATTGATGTTATATTTTTATGAACAAAACTTCAGTTTTCATGAAGTCCAATATTTCTATTTTTTTCTAGTTGCCTGTGCTTTTGGCATCTTATCAAAAAAAAAAAAATCATTGTCAACTCCGGTGTCCTGAATCTACTGCCCTATGTTTTCTTTTGTAGGTGTTGTATTAGGTAAGAGTTCAACTTCATTCTTTTGCATGTGTATGTCCAGTTTTCCCCAAAATGATATGCTGAAAAGACTGTTCTTTTCCTCACTGAATGGTCTTGTGTCCCTTATCAAGAGTCATTTGACCACATACACCAGGGCTTACTTCTGGGCATTCTATTCTGTCCCTTTGGTCTCGGTTTGGCTTCCTGTCAACACCGCCCAAGGAGCGGAGGCCACACAGTGGGCCCCAAGCATGGTAGGCAAGTGCTCTGCTGCTGAGCTCCACCCCAGCATGTCTTCAATTTTAAGCCATCTGGAAAGCCCATAATAGCAAACTTTCCTCGTTTCCCGCTTCCCTGCTTGCTTGATTTCCCCTTCTCGCCTTTCTCTTTTTACTCTCTTCCCATCCTTCTTTCTGTTACTGTCTTTCCCCCCTCTCTTCCTTTTACATTTGGCTTGAAACTCAGAACTGAGGAGGCTCAATAAGGCGGCTTGTTCATGATGCTGTCTGATCCAAGTTGAAATCTCTCAATTTTTTTCTTGATATTTGATCACAGAACTGGATTCACAAATATTAGCAGAAAAAAAGAATTCAGCATTTTTTCTTTCCAATCTGAGCAGATTGATTCCAATCAGAGTGATTCCAGCAGTAAGGGCTTTATCAATAATGACAGCTTGAGCCCTTAATGATCAGCCCTGACTGGACATTCTTACAGCCATCCAGACCTGCCCAGCCCACATCCGTGGTGCTGTCACCTCCAGAAGCTGCTCCCTGCTCACGACCTTGAGTGCACTCTCATCTGGTGATTCTAGTTGCTGAGCCTTGCTTCCTCTTCTTGCTAGCTCAATAAAAGCCCACCATTAGCCAGTCCAGTGCCGGGGCTCTCCATTGGTGTTTGCACCACATGGCCATCACTCTAGCCCTGGAGACAAAGATTTCTACTGTTTAGGACCAAGAGAAAGGCCCTAGCTCAACTGTCTGCTTCAAGAGAATGAAGACAAGCCACAGATTGAGAAAACTTTGCAAAAGACATTTTAATAAAGGATTGCTACTCAGAATATACAGAGAATTCTTAAAATGAACTTGGTAAGAAAACAAACCTTTTGGTGTAGCCTGTGGGTCAAAGGCCTGATCAGATAACTCACTAAAAATGGCAAACAAGCATATTAAAAGATGCTCCACATCAGATGTCATCAGAGAATTAAAAATTAAAACAATAAAGAGACATCACTGGGCACCTATTAGAATGGTCAAAACCCAGAACGCTGACAGTACAAAGTACTGATGGCGCTGTGGAGCAGCCAGAACTCTCATGTACTAATTCCTGGGGCAAACTGCAAACTAGTAGACAGGCAGTTGGGCAGTTTCTTACAAAACTAAACATATTCTTACTGTACAATCCAGCAATTGCATTCTTTGGTATTGACCTAGAGGGGTTAAAAATGTGTATCTACATAAAAACCTGCAAATGATGTTCGCAACTTTATTCATAATTGCCAAAACTTGAAAGCTAACAAGATATCCTCAGGATAAGTAAACTGTGGTTCATCTAGACAATAAAATAATCCTTAGTACTAAAAAGAGGCCACAAAAAGAGGTGGATGAAATTTAAGTGCACATTGTTAAGTGAATGAAGCAAATCTTAAGACTATATACTGCATTTCAACTAAAAGGCAAAACTGTGAAGACAGTTTAAAAAAAAAAAGTTCCAATGGTTGCCAGAGGGAAAGGGGAGAGCCCTCTGGAGGAACAGACAGGGTAAAGAGGGCACAGAGGATTTTGAGGGCAGGGGAAACCACTCTTCTGTGACACTATAATGGTGATGCCTGCCATCCTGGGTCTACCCAAGCCCTCAGAGTGCCCACCGTCATGGACTGTAATGTGAACCATGAACTTTGGGTGGTAAAGGTGCATCGCTGTAGGTTCATCAATCCTAACACACGTAACCTCCTGTGGGGGAGTTGGTGGGGCACGGGCAGGGATCCTGTGGGAAGTCTGTACTCTTTACTCAAATTTGCTGAATGTAAAACTGCTCTGGAAAAGAAAATCCATGTTGAAGGGGGAAAAAGAAATGTCTACAAATCACCTTTTACTCCTTGTCACTAGGATGGGCCTACCTTGGAGCAAGGACTCACCTGGAGGAGGAGGCTTTGAGGGGGAAGCAAGTGAGACAGCCAGGCATTTTCCAGTATGCGTGTCACTGGAGAAGTTGGGTCACCTGCACCCTACAAACATCGTTGGCCGTCCCTCATCCAACATGAGGCGGTGGCCACGGTGCTCCTCAAAATCTTCAGGCTCAACCCACAGCTACTCAAATCCACCAAGGGGACAAGGAAGATGGTCAGCTCTGCGCTCTTCCTGGGTATTAGGAGACCTTGCAGGGCATTTGGCTGCCTTGGGTCACGCCAGCACCCTTGGCCCTCACTTGGGTGTTATAGTCCGTGATGACTGTATTCTGGTGAACTGCTGCTGTCTCTGGGTTGAGCTCTTCTCTTTGTACGACACCCCCGCCACACCAGCCTCTGCTCCCAGAGTCACATTGACTCTGGTTTGACCAATCAGAGCCCTGTATTCCCCTCCCACAGCGATTGGCTTCAGGAACTAGACCACCAGAAACCATACCCCTAAACTCTTCTGTCATTTGAGCCTATGAATTCCCTCTGACCTGAGTGGTTTGGGGTTGGATTTGCGGTGCAGATTCACCCACAGGAAGCCTGGCACCTGCCAGGGGGTGCTCATGGAAGGCAGCTGGCGAGACACAGGAGCCTGTCCCTTGGCCTCGGGGTGTAGGCAGCTGCTTCTCCTGGAAGCTTCTGGAAGAGAGGTAGCTAAGAGGCCAGGTAGAGTGGGATGCCTGAAGGCAGGACAGGTCCATGAGGGGCCACCAGAGTGAGCCTCCCAACGCTCCAGATCCACCTCCGCAGATCAGGCCTCCACCGTGACCCCCCTCTGCACCTTTTCTGTACCTCCTTTTCCTCCAAAGTAATAAAAACAGTTCTGTGTTCCTTCCCGTGTGTCGCTTTTCAAACCCAGCCAGCTCTTTCTCATAATACCGAGCACTTTGCAGTCTGCTTTCTCCTTCTCCCTTCACAGCCCACCAGAGCAAAAGTCAGCCCACCCACCCCCAAATCAGCACTCTCGTACTACCCCAGGGTTTCTGGAACCCTTGCCCTGAGAGCCAGGCTCTCACTGACCACCCTCAGCAGAGGCCACGTTTCCCACATGCTTGGCAGTCCTCAGCTCTGGTGGTGCACTAAATCACTCACAAATATTGGACCAAATACTGGTTCTGGACCCCATCAACAATTAGGATTGAGTTGCTCAGGCACCAGGATGTCATGAATTCCCCAGGTGACCCAAACGGGCAGCTCCGCAGTGTGAGTGTTTAGTTTCTGGGGCTCTGTCATCATGGCTCCTTGCACCTGCATGAAGAACTTAGTGAAAAGTCCAGACACAAAGTCTCAAAGAAGGTTTAAGACTAAAATCTTCCAGTGGATTCCACTGTACATGGAATGTTCTAGAAGGCTCTGCATGTCTTGACCGTCTCTCCTATTGTAGCCTAGGGGTTCCCTCCCATCCCCCCTGCTCCTGGGGACCTCCTATCTGGGGCCTGATTTCCACTCCTCGGTCAGTTCTGGGCTTAAACACCCTTCTCAGGAGGCCTTCAGTGACACCTGGCTGAAGTGTTTCCTCAGCAGTTGCTCCAGTGAATTATTTTGCTTTATTTGTGCTTCATGCTTTATTTTCATAACATTTAGCACTAGGTAAGGAAGTTATCTTGCCTTTTTCTGTGTGTAGGTACTTATTTTTCATATCACTTCCCACCCACCCAGCCACCCCCAGAATTTCACTTGTATCCCCAGCATATGGGATCCGGAAGTAGAACCTGTGTTCACTAAGTGAATAGAAAAGACCAGAGGATGTATTTCTCATCTAGAAAAATAAGAGACCCAGAATAGATAAAGCAATCTTTAGCAAGAAGAGTGAAGTAGGTGGCATCACTATACCAGACCTTAAACTATGCTATAGAGCAATAGTAACAAAAACAAAATGGTATTGGCACCAAAACAGGCTGGTAGAACAATGGTACAGAATAGAGGACACAGAAACAAGCTACACATAACTACAGTTATTTTATATTAGACAAAGGGGCCAAAAACATGCATTGGAGAAAAGATAGCCTCTTCAACAAATAGTGCTGGGAGAACTGGAAATCCATATGCAACAAAATGAAATTAAACCCCTATCTCTCACCATGCACAAAACTCAACTCAAAATGGATCAAGGACCTAGGAATTAAACCAGAGACACTGTGCCTTTTAGAATAAAAAGTAGGCCCAAATCTCCATCATGTCTGATTAGGCCCCAACTTCCTTAATAAGACTTCTATAGCACAAGAATTAAAATCCAGAATCAATAAATGTGATGGATTCAAACTAAAAAGCTTCTTCAAAGAAACAATCATTGAAGTGAATAGAGAGCCTAGATTTGGGGAGCAAATTTTTCCCACATGCACATCAGATAAAGCACTAATCTCTAGGACATATTAAGAATTCAAAAATATTAACACCAAAAAAACAAATAACCCAATCAATAAATGGGCCAAGAACTTGAACCGACTCTTCTCAGAAGATGTTAATTAATCAACAAATATATGAAAAAATGTTCAACATCTCTAGCAATTAGAGAAATGCAAATCACAACTACTCTAAGAGTTCATCTCACTCCAATCAGAATGGCAGCTATTATGAAGACATAACAATAAGTGTTGGCGAGGTTGTGAGGAAAAAAGTACACTCATACATTACTGGTGGGACTTGCAAATTGGTGCAGCCAAAATGGAAAGCAGCATGGAGATTCTTTGGAAAACTTGGAATGGAACCACTATTTGACCCAGCTATCCCTCTCCTCAGTCTATACCCAAAGGACTTAAAAACAGCATACTACAGGGACACAGCTATATCAATGTTTATAGCAGCAGAATTTACAATAGCTAAACTGTAGGACCAACATAGATGTCCTTCAGTTGATGAACAGTTAAAGAAACTGTGTGATACACACACACACACACACACACACAATTCAGCATTAAAAGAGAATAAAATCATGGCATTTGCAGGTAAATGGATGGAGTTGAGAATATAATGGTAAGTGAAGTTAGCCAGTCCTCAAAAAACAAATGCTGAATGTTTTCTCTGACATAGGATTTCTCTGATATAAGGATGCTGATTTATAATGGGGTTGGGGGAGTAGCTTGGGAGGATTAGACAAACTATAGGTAGGGGAAAGGGAGGGAGGGAGGGACAGGGAAATGAAATAGGAAAGATGGTGGAATGAGATGGACATCATTATCTTAACTGCATGTATGAAGTCATGAATGGTGTGACTCTAATTCGTGTGCAACCAGAGGTACGAAAAATTGTGCTGTATATGTGTAATATGAATTGTAATGCATTCTGCTGTCATATGTAACAAATTAGAATAAAATAATAATAATAATGATAATATTAAAAAGAACAGAAGATGCCAAGTTTCACCGGAATGTGGCAGCATGCGCACAGTCAAAAGAGAGTTCCTCTGTCTGGGTCCCCACCAAAGAACATGCAGAGGAACTGTCAGCCTGGAGGCATTTCTGACTTCTCATCCTTCCATATCTACCTAAAGAATCTAAATGCAATGAAGTCCCCCTTCACACCACTGGAAAGGAGGGTAAGCTTTTAAATTGTCCCTACTGGGCCCAGGTGTTGCCTCTTTATAACAGACTCATCAGTAATCTCCCTAAATATTGGACATCATTTAAAAAACAGCTGCAAAACATTTTTTTAATTCCAAATGTTTGAGAAGTGAAGGGTATAGAAGACTTTTAAAGATGAGCTTAGATACTCTTGTTTTGAGAGGAAGTCAGCTAAGGCTGGGAGTCAAGACCTCATTTACAGATATTTTTTGATTAGCTACAATACTGTATGCCTAACCATGTTGCTAAGCCTAACGGGGTTTTTAAAACACTTTCACACAACTTGCCATAAATGGGTACTAATAGTAATAAATTGTAAGTGTAGAGTACTTTAATAGATTTTTCCTGGGGGATGAGAAAAATGAAAATTCATAACCTGAAGAAGTAACGTGCTGAAATTTGGTAGTTTGCATGTTTAAAAAAAATAAGGTGGCAGGGAGCTGGGACATATTTCAGTGATAGAGTATTTATCTAGCATGCAAGAGGCCCTGGTTCCATCCCCAGTAATAATAATAATAATAATAATAATAATAATAATAATGCAGTGCCTTATGAATCAGGGGAAAGGTACACAACTTGGGGAAGACCTGAGTTTGAGTGCAGCATAGAGACCTAGCCACTTAACCCCTGAGTCCCTTGTTTGGGTGCCCAACTGACCCCAAGCAGACCTTATTTTCACAGTATTTAATACTATCTGCTCCATGTAAGTTTGCAGAACAAGCTTGAACGATAACATTAATGCTACTCTGTGTGGTGGGGAGGACTGAATGAGATAATGAACACAGACAGGCATTTTCTTCATAAAATGCTGCAAGATGGTGTGTATTGTTATAGGCTAGTTGTGTAGTCAGCAAGAAGGGAGCCTGGAGCAGGAAGGGAGGGTCACTGTCCCCTGAGACCCTGGAAAGGCTCCTTAGAGGTGAGAAGGGTTTGAAGCTCTGAAGCATCTTTCTCCATCACTACCAGCCAGGCTAAGTCCAGTGGACGTGTACCAGGCAGCAGGGGCCACCGTGCCCTCCGTCATCTGAGGGGGACTTGTGCCCTAATCTGGGCCTGATTCTGTGCTCCAGAGCATGGAAACACATCCCTCTGGGCTAGGTCCTCTCTGTGCAGCCAGGAGTGGTTTTCCAGCCAGTTGGGCCTCATCCTGAGTCTGCAGGACCCCTCCCATCCCCACCTCACACATATTAGCATCCTCAGAAAAAAGAGTCTCAATCCATTCAGAATCATGTTATTGCCACTATGATTATTGTAGTTATGACTATGACAGTCATTGGGAGGAAGATCACCCAAATGCAGGAAGGCAGAGGAAGCGAGGCCTCTGTGTCTCTGGGCCAAGCTAGACAGCCAGCAAATAGAGGCGTCAGCGTGCCTTCTGCCAGGCTCCCCCAGGTGTGTGGGGAAGCAGCATGTATC
The DNA here is from genome assembly GCF_045843805.1 of Urocitellus parryii. NCBI lineage: Eukaryota > Metazoa > Chordata > Mammalia > Rodentia > Sciuridae > Urocitellus > Urocitellus parryii. Next base: position 4,186,845 of record NW_027553327.1, read on the forward strand.
CAGGGCGTGGGGCAGCTGTGCTACAGTGGGAGGAAGCCATCTCTGTCTCCTCCACTGGAGACATGTGCAGTGACCTTCCTTATTGTCCCTGGTACGCCCCACATCCTCCTCATCCCCTCTGTGAGTGCCCCAGGCCAGCCCCTCATCACCTGTTGCCTGGATGTTTACCCCCTCATTGCCCTCTTCTGGGTTCCCCCAGCCCCTCTGGTCCAGCCCTGTGAGGACCCTCTCTGGCACCAGGTCTCCAATCATTTCCCTGTTCAAAATCAGCAGGAGCTTCTCCTTGCTCAGAGAAGATATGACAAAGTCTTCCCCGTGGATTGAAAACCCTTCATAGACAGGTGCCATCATCTGAATGTGCACCCCCAAATTTAGATGTTGACATCCTAACCCCCAAGGCCTTGAAAGATGGTGCCTTTTGGGGAGGTGATTAGGTCCTGAGGGTAGAGGCTCTGTGAATGGCATGAGTGCCCCATAAAGAGGCCCCACAGGACCCTCGCCCTTCCATCACTCGAGGACACAGCAAGAAGGTGTTATCCAGAAAGTAGGTCCTCCCAAAGCCTCTAGAACAGTGAGAAATAACCATGTTGTTTATAAGCTGCCCTGTATATTTGGTTAAAGTGTCCCAAGCAGACTATGACACTGGCCACCCCCTCCTCAAATTCAACCCCAGAAAGACAGATGCCCCACTTGAACAGGCCCAGCCCCTTCACATCCCCACTCCTGCTCTGGAACCAGGTTATTCCCACAGTGCGATCTTCTAGAAGTACCTCATCACGCTGCCAATGGCCTCTCAAGGTCTTTCAAAGCCCACCTTCTCCAAATATTTGCCAGTGTTGGATTATTCCCTCCTTGGCCTCTCCTGCCTGTCTGTATTCAAGATGCACGCCCTCAGCTCTGGGCCACTAAGCTCACACTGCTGGTTCCCTGAGCCTGCAGTCCCTGGAGTTCTGGGTCTGAGTTGTGGTCCCCTTCAGTACTAAGCACCAGCAAGTGGTTGGAGCTGAACACATTTCTGGTGAGTTGAAAGTGGATTTCTCCACTTGCTTTGATTTGTTCTCACAGTGGCCCTGGCTGGAATGAGCACGGTGCTGTAAGGGGACATAAGAGGCCTAGTGACTTGGCCTGAGTCATGCACCAAGGTGACAGAAGCATGCACAGAGCCTCGTGCAGTCCAGAAGAAGCAAGGTGGGCCCACCAAGATGGCACTCTCTGTGAGCAAAGGCTTTGGTGACTCCATGAGTCACGGTCCTGTAACATGGTAAGAATCCAGATCTTGTATCTGGATCCCGGTTTCATGATTTCCCTTCCACCTGTATAGTCCTGGGGACATTTCTATACCTCTATGAATGTCAGTCCCCTTATTTATAAATGTCATCATAGCTCCCTCATAAAAATGCTGGGGCCAATCATCGTGTGGAACAGCAGCATTGAATCAGGCACACACCGCCACAGAGGTAAAGCTTTGTGAGATGAGATCAGCACCAAAACCACTCAAAAACAACAGGTTCAGGCTTCTCTTTGTGCCTGGGAATAGTGGTGGGGTCCAAAGTACCATCCCAGGAATGGGGAGGAGGAGGAGAGGCTAGAAAAATATCCCCTGGTTGTCTGAGTACATTCCCAAGATACCAGGCCACCATCAGCAATTCCCAGGCCACAGTTGCTGTCCTTGTCTCCCCCAGGCCCTGGGAAAGTGCACAAATTGAGCTCATTCCACAAGCTGCTGTCTCCTGTTCTCAGGCCCAGTCATGACCCTCCCGCGCTACTTGATACGCAGAGAGCCAGGTATGGGCCTCGTTGGACGCGATCCTGTGGCCGTTCCCAGGCTTGCCTGGAAAGAGTTGGAGTTGGCAACTGGAAGAGATGTCTCTGTGCTTCTCCAGATATGTTAACTGAAAGGGAATCCAGTTTCCCAGGTAGCAGTGAGGAGGCTGAGGAAGAGTTTCAACCTGGAGTCAGCCTGCAGGGTCCAAATTTCTGCCCATCCCCATCGAATTTCATGGCTCAATGAAGAGTACTGTCAATGAAGAGTACCGCTCACATGGACACCATAGAATTCGAGGAGGATTAATGGCTACTTCCAGAAGAGCTTGCCCAGCACCACACATGGCAGATTCCCACTTGGCTGAGGGGGTTGGTGGTGATGATGGCAGTGGTGATGGTAGTTGATGCTGACACAGGACGAATGGATATTTCTATCCCCACTTCACAATTCAAGATTCGAAGTGCCTTGCTCAAGGTCACGGCATGGGTCCATGGCAGACCTAACTCTGGTTACACTCTGTTTCAGGTGCCCTAAGGAGGAGGAGCTGGGCCCAGAATGGCAGTCTTCCCAGAGAATCAGTGACCCAGGAAGATCCAAACCCAAACCATGCTGAGCTGAACAGCCAGGTGAAACACCCAGGGACTCCAGACCGTTTCTCGGAACCAGGAGGTAACAGCATCAACTTTTAGGAAGGTTGCTCTGCTGTCCAGACAGGCCAGCCCAGCAGAGCTCACCACCAGCCCCGCCCCGTGCCTGTCATTTAACTGGCTGCAAAGGGCGGGCGGGAGGGGTCTCCTAGAAGAGCCCCACCCACACCAGTGACTCTCAGCAGCAAAGGCAGGAGGCCCAGCCTTGCCTGGGCCACAGAACACGCCACCTGTCTAGGCCCCGTGGGCCATTGTTCTACTCCAGGGGGAGCCCACTCAAAAGCAGCATTTACCACCCACCAACTCAGGCCAGAGGTCAGGAACCGGGTCAGTGTTAGGACTAAAAGGAGGAGTGACCCCAAGAGTAACAAATGGCCTGGGGACTTATAGGCTGGGGCACCAACTGTACTGTGGTTATTGTCCTCTGGTTGCTGGGAGCTCACCTTTGACTTATCTTTGCAGAGGTCCAGGCACCTATACCATGGCATGGCAGGTGCTCCATAGACACCTGTTGGAAGAAGAAACAGGAGTCATTATCATTGAAGGGAGCTTGTGGTGCCCTCTGGCAGCACTCTGTCTGGTCCTCCCAGCGGCTCTGAGGTTGACCTCTGCGGGCCTTCCTATCCACCCATCCACATGAGGCTCCTCCAGACCTCTCAACTGTAAGCATCAGCACTGAGGTTTCTGAGCACAGACCCCACAAAAGTCCCCTGATGCTGCCCTGGAAGGTGGGCAGCTGCCTGCATGCTCTGAGATAGGGGCCAACTCTCTGCTTCTTTCTCCCCGTTCTCCTGCACTGTCTTTAGGGAGCCGGCCATTTGGGCTTCTCCTGGGCTGCTCCCCCGACTGTTACTCTCTGGCTTCTCCGAACACCAAGAACCCGCTGAGGCATTTTCAAGAGTGATGGCTTTTGAACAGGAGATCTGGGCTCCCTGCTGGCAATGGGTCCCTGGCAAGTCACAAAACACTTCTGTTCCTCATTCCCCACACCTGTTCTCCAGGCTGTGGTGACGTGGATTAAATGAAATGGAAATGGGAAAGGTCCTCGGTTATCTGGTGCTAGAAAAATTGTGAGGATAAAGAGAAAATGCATTCCCCGCAGTTATCGTTAGGCCAGACCCACAAATGCTGCAGCTGCAGTAACTGGCTCTGGCCAGGGCTAATCCCTGGGGCAGTGTCTGTCTGCACCCTCACACCAGAGGCTCTCCCCCTGGCCACTCCTCCCTGGCTACCCCATGACCACCCACTGCCCCTTTACCTCACCAGGCTCCCTCACCTCCAGGGCCTCCCAGTGCCCAGTGAACTGGACGTGAGTCTCATCCAGCCTAGATCCTGGCATCTGGCCCCCTCTACCATCCTCCCTGACCTGCTGCAGCCCCTGCCTCCCAAAGTCCCATCCATTCTGTGGCACAGTTGCAAATCCCGGAGATCCTGCCTGTGATGTCCCTCCCACGTCCATCTTGAACTCCTCCTCTCCCCAGTTGTTTGAGAGCAGCTCCAGTTCTCTGGGGAGCCTGGTTCTACCCTCACCTTCCTTTTGAACCAGTGGCTGAACCTCTGTCTGTTCCTCCTTGGGGAGAAGGAACCCTCCACATGGCCCATCTGTGGGGCAACAGAGTGGAGGAGAGACGGGAAGGGCGAGGCTCGGATGGATGCCTGACGTCACATGAGTGGAAATGTGCCTGAGAGAGGCCCTGGTGACTCATTGACCACAGGGCCCTGAGCCTGGCACCTCATAACTGCTCGGTAAACATGCAGTTGCTCAGACTCACGCTGACATGGAATATGTGATTTTTATTGTTTTCAAAACCATCCCAAGAATGTGGGCATCGAGGATCCAGTGGCCCCTACCGCAGCCTTCCCCTGTGGGCCCTGTGCTTGAGCAGCAGTGGAAGAGAGGCAGACCTCCCCCCATCCTACAAAGACATCGGCAGGCCAGAGATGACCCTGAGCCCTTGGTGAGGCCACTGTCTGTGTGGTGCAGGGGAGACTGCTTTCCCAGTCACACAGACATGTCCAGAAGAGGAGAGACCAGGAGGCCCGGGGACAGTGGCCTCCTACTGTGTTCTGAGTTTTAGCACTCACATTTCCTCCCAGATTGGAACTTCTGAAATCTGGCACTGCCCACTAAGTTGCAGGCAACGTGGCCTACTGCAAGCAGGGAGATGTTGCTATGAGACACTGGCCATCAGCCGCCTGGCCTCTGCACCCTCAGAAGCAGAGATTGGAATTGTTCTGTGGGGAGTCAGCAGGGGCAGGGTGGTGGCAGGAGGAAGTGCCCAGGACAGGAGCCTGGGAACTGGCTTTACTTCTGGAGTCTGCTGCTCACCATGTGTGTAATTTGACCCTCTGCCCGCAGGACCTTAGTCTGAAATTAGGGAATTGACTCAAATCACTGGCCCTCAAACAGGTGCACATTGGAAGCACCTGGAGAGCCTGCTAGAATATGGGTGCTGTCCCCGAGCTTCACGCTCAGCAGATCAGGTGAGGCCTGAGTCATTCTATCAAGTTCCTGGATGGGACCATCCACCCAGGGACCACACTTTGAGAACCACTGGCCAAACTGATGACCAGGGCTTCTTCCAGCCCTGAAATGTATGGATTTTCTCTTTGAGAAGCAGCATAATATGGGAAGAATAAATTAAGGTGGGAAAAGGAATTTTAGAAGAAGCAAGAGAAGTTTCCAAACACTTTGATTAATCGTGACAACCAGTAATGCCTCGCTACTGCCGGGGCCCAGCAGCTGTGGGGCCAGGGCCTAACGGGATGGCTCTCTTCCCTCGGCTCTCAGGGGTTCTTTTTAGTTGGTTTTCATGGATCCCACATCTGAGGCCATTTTTATGACAGCATCTGCTTGAGTCTGTAATGAAATACATTATGTGAAAACACGTTGAAAATATGAAGAGCAAGGCAGGGGGTTTATTTTTAACGTATGTTTATATTTTCTGCTTTATCTCCTCCAAAAAAAAATGATGATTGAGATAAAAGACACAGACGTCATTGATGGGAGACGGTTGAGTGGGGTGGAATTGAATTGACTTGAATTAAATAAGAGTCTCATTATCCTTTATAGTATCCAAGCACTGAAACGTGGAGGGAAAGCCAGGGTAACACTTCACCATGTCAAGGTCTCTTGCCTGGGCTCCAGAGACACTAAAGACCATCTCCCTGGGGTGGGAAGTAGGCACCAACAGCAACTGGTGCATAATGACGGTGGGTACCCTGGGAGCCACGTGGAGGTGTGTTCCTTCCTACCTGTGACCCTGGACTCCAGCTGCCCAGACACCTTGGGTCAGAGCATTCAGTGGCCAGGTCTCACTGTTACAGTCTGGGCTCCCCAGCCCTGGCCAACGTCTGTCCCTCCATCTCCACACCCTTCATAGTGCCAAGGGCTCTGCCTGTATTTGTAAGTACAGCAGAGCACTTAGAACTGGCCCAGGCCCCCGGGACACAGGCTATCTGTCTATGCAGCTCAGCTTCTCCGTCCCAACATCTACATTTGCCTCTCCCTGCTCCATACAGAAGCTTATAGATCTAGAGGCTAAAGGCTGATTTCAGAGTTTTCCATGAGCAATGTCACCTCAGACCCTGGAGCAGCCAGGGTTTCTGCAGCAGGCCGTGTGCCTTTGAGGGCTCTGCTGAGCCATGAGTCTTTCCAGAAGGTGAGGAGTCTGGCGAACAAGGGGCCAAGCCCACCTGGAGCCCCTCAACATCTGGACAGGCTCCTGTAGACACATCTGCACCTGGGAGTGGCCAAGGCTTGACTATTTCAGAAGAAATGTGAAGGGGCCGAGACGGCCACATAGCTGTGTAGGAAGCCTTTGGGGATCAGGTCAGAGCTGGAGCAGGGGGTACGATAGACCTTTAGCCACAGGTCCTGCCAACCCTCAGCCTGCCTATAACACTAAGGTTAAATGCCAGCTTCACAGAGGAATTGCATTCTATTTGCACAGGGAAAGAGGCCAAAGGGAGGCAGAGGGGGCTGGAGTCCTGGCAGCCCCCAGACTCGCCTCTGTGTCTGGCCGGAGGAGCCAGCCAATAGGGCACCACCCCCCACCTGCTGGCAGATTGTCCAACGTCACCTGAGAGCCCTTCTCAGGAAGTCAGCTACACCCTCCACCAGAGTTGTTTCAAGCCAAGGTCCTGGTTGCTCTTGAGAACCTCTGTAAGTGGACAGCCGGCCGAGGTGGCGCCAGGCAGACCAGGCCTCAACAACCCATGGCCTCCTCCTGACCTCTGCACAGGGACAGGTTGAGCCCACAGGGTCATGTGATGTGGTCGCACTGGAGGCACCAAGGACTGGCTTTCAGGGGCCTCGCTGGCATTTAAACAAGCTGCGGCATTGAACTGTCACACACCAAATAGAAGTCCTGGGTCTGGGCTCCAAAAACCAGCCAAACAAGCAACAAATGAAAGAAACTCTAATTAACCAGAGCATTGAGGACTCTGAATGTCCCCACACCACAGGCTCCTGTGAGCCTCACGTGAGCTGCTGAGACAAAAACCAACAATAGAACAGGGTTCAAAGCAAATGACGCAACAATGGGTGAGGCACACTAGGTGTACTGTGTTCTGTCTAGGTGGCACCTTCTTAAAACCATAATTACAAACCAGAATATTCCATAATCTCCAGACTGATACAGTGAGGAGCTTGGAGAGTAGACTGTGCAGGATTTTAAAGAAATGGCTGTTTAGCCAGTGAGTGTGGGAAGCTGGGAAGTCTGAGAACTACCTTCCAGTATTTGATGGGCTATACACAGTGTGCTTGCTTCCACCTGGGTGTTACCAGGGGGTGCTGAGAAACACTCCCCACCATGGAGATGGACCTAAGCTCTCTAGAGAAAGCATGCTCCCGAAGGTCAAGTCCCCCAAAATACTGACATCCTTGGGCCAGGACTCCTGCTGCTAGGAATTGCTCTCAGAGAAGTGATCCAATGTAGCACATATTTCCCTCAAGTTCCTGCAGTATAACATGGAAAAGTTTGAAACAACCTCAGCATCCAGTACTATGGATTTGTTTCACACATCATAGTATTTAAGCTCACGGCCTCAGTGAAGAGAACAAGGTGCACACAAAATCCACAGTCCATGTGATTCAAATTCTGTAACACGCATGCCTGCCACACGCCAAATGTGAATAAATACGCCAACCAGCTGACAGTGCGCTCATCACCACAAGCTGCATTTATCAGAGATTTCTTCCACATTGATTTTCCTATATATTTAAAAAATCTACTGCAATGCATAGGCATCATCTTTATAATTTAGAAAAATGTGTACTAGGTACTGATAATGTTCTGAGAGCAGTCATATGCACAATAGGTGGCGGATCCTGAGCTCCCGTAGCTGGAGCTGCTCAGCGCAGCTTCTCCTTGAGTGTGTTCCCCATTGGGGACCAAGGTCTGCATTGGGCGGAAGTGGAACAAGAGCGTTTCCAGGGGTTGGTGGGATGAAAAGGGGAAAGAGCATTCATGAGCACCTGCTGTGGGCTAGTTGCTGTGTTCCAAAGGTGGACTTCAGAGTCAGGCAGCTCCTCCGTGAGCTACGGCTAGTGGGATCTGAATCCAGGACTCTGCGTCTTCAGCTCACCTTGGAAGCAGTCTCTTCTGCCACATGTGCCCCGGCCTGCATGGCCTGTTGGGATCAAGACAGAGACAGGACGTCCGGAACGGCTGGTGAAGAGTGTTCCTGGAAGGTTCCTCTGGCCTCTGGGAGTGGCAGGAGACATGCAGCTCAGACTCCGGGGTCCTGTGGCCAAACCTCTTCAGCATCCTCATGTGGATGAAAGCCCCAGGGGATGGACTCCTTCCTAAGTCCCTTCTGTCCCTGATGCAGGAAGCTCCACCCAGGGCAAATCAGCTGTCCCTGTTCAAAACAGCCTGCCTCACCGTGGGCATCGTCCTGGCCTGCAACGGAGGGGCTGTCTCAGGACAGCTGGCTTCCTTTCACAGATGAAAACACTGTCCACCAAGGAGGCCCAGCGCCCCAGATGAACCTGGCATGCTACAGAGAGCCCACAGGTCACAGCTGGGATAGCAGTTTCCCAAGGGCTGTCTGACTTTCAAAGGGTGACTTGAGTGAGGGAGTTCAGGAGGGATCTTCTGTTGACACCAAAACAGCAAGTCCTGGATTAGTAGTGTTTGGAATATTGCTTCCACCTGTGCATACCTCAGCCCCAGCCACCAGCCACACACACAATACAGCACACACACCAGACAACCACACGCAGCACATACAACACGCACACACACACCAGACAACCACACACAACACATACACCACACACATACACACACACACACACCAACCACAAACAACACATACCCACGCACACACACCAAACAACCACACACAACACATACACCACTCACACACACATACCAGACAACCACACACAACACATATACGACACACACACACCAGACAACCACACACAACATATATACGACACACACACACCAGACAACCACACACAACACATGCACCAATGCAGACACACACACCAGACATACACACACAATACATACACCACACACATACACACACACACCAACCACACACAACACATACCCACGCACACACACCAAACAACCACACACAACACATACACCACTAACACACACACACCAGACAACCACACACAACACATGCACCAATGCAGACACACACACCAGACATACACACATAACACATACACCAGACAACCACATGCAACACATACACCACACACATACACACACACACCAACCACACACAACACATACGCACGCACACACACCAAACAACCACACACATACACCACTCACACACACACCAGACAACCACACCCAACACATATACCACACACACACACACACCAGACAACCACACACAACACATGTACCATGCAGACACACACACAACACATACACACACAACACATACAGCACACACACCAGACAACCACACACAACACATACACCATGCAGACACATACACCAGACAACAACACACAACACATACACCACACACACACACATACACCAACCACACACAAGACATACACCACGCACACACACCAAACAACCACACACAACGCATACACTACACATATACAAACACACACACCAGACAATCACACACAACACATACACCACACACACCAGACAACCACGCACAACACATACACCACACACACACACACATACACCAACCACACACAACACATACACCACTCACACACACACACCAAACAACCACATATAACACATACCACCATGTGCACACACACACACCAGACAACCACACACAATACATACACAACACATACACATACACACCAGACAACCACACACAACACATATACCACACACACACCAATCACACATAGCACATATACCACGCACACACACACACACCATACAACCACACATAACACATACACCACACACACACACACACACACACACACACACACCAAGCAACCACACACATCTTCCTCTGAGCACCGACTGACTTGGGCCTTCCTGGTCTATCCAGCAGAGTACAGAAAGCAGGTTTTCTGGTTTTCAGGAACATATTGCCCAGATGTGAAAGAGGTGGGGTCTCAGTGGACGAGCCCAGGAGCAGCTCCTTCCTGTGGGCAGTGGAGGTTCAACCTGCCCCCGTAGTCCCAGATAGTCCAGGGACTCGGCCTCAGGGCCAGCATTACTTTTAGGGACTGTCAGGAAATACAGTTTCCCCCCATCTCAGAACTAGGGGTCAGTTGGAGAAGCTTGAGGAATGCTCTGTTTCTTATTTTCTGGTGTGTGTGTGTGTGTGTGTGTGTGTGTGTGTGTGTGTTTGTGTGTTACTGGGGATTGAATCCAGGGTGTTTTACCTCTGAGCCACTTCCTCAGCTCCTTTTCAAAAATTTTATGTTTTGAGACAGGGTCTTGCTAAATTTCTTAAGGCTTAGCTAAGTTGCTGAGGGTGTCCTTGAATTTGTAATCCTCCTGTCTCAGCCTGTATAGCCACTAGGATTATAGGCATGGGCCAGCAGGCTCAGCTGATATCCAGGAATTTTAAAGTATCCCTCAGTTTTCTTGAAGCAAGCTATACTTCCATATCCTCCCCCTGGGATATTCTCTAAGAAAAGGCAGGCTCTGACCGAGAGAATTTATTTAAAAGTCAGAAATGCCCAGCCCAAGCGCACTTTGTTACAATCCCGCTATCCATTTCTGAATATCCCCTAGGCAACCTCAACAGTCCACTGGATGACATTGGGGTGTTTATTTGATGTATCTGAATGTCACAGTCATGCTCTATAAAATTAGGGTAGAACCACCAAGATACCTCTCAGTTTGGAATCAGACCACTGAGCCCACCCTGCATTGGTGTAGACCAAGCATTAACAAGCTATGCCTCACTGGTCAAATACGGCCCCCATCTGTTTTTGTGAATAAAGTTTTATTGAAACACAGCCTGCCCATTCATATATATTGCCCATGGATGCGACTGTGCTGCAGTAGCAAAGTTGAATTGTGCCAACAGACTTGGCCCACAAACCCAAGCATTCACCCTCTGATCTTTTACAGAAAAGGTGTGCTGGCTCCAGGTGATGATGGTTAGAATCCAGGAGCTTGGGTTAGGCAGCAAGAGGCCAGTGGCTCTGCAGTAGTGAGTCTATTTATGTTTCCTGGCTGTGCCCCACCTGGAATCACACAGCAGGTGGCAAACTTATGGGACATGGTAAGTAGAACTTTCTCCTCATTTTCCTGAAACGACTGCTTCTTAGCTCCAGTGGGTATCCTGTTGGCAGGCACACCATCCCTCCGGCCCCGCCTCCATCTCATCCTTTCTGATGGCCTCTTCCAGACTCGGCTGCTGGTAGTTTTAAGTCTGTCCTTAAACAGAAGTCCCCCTTCCCCTCCAGTGTTTTAATTGCTCTTCTCTGGACCACGTCCAGGTTCATTATTTCTTCACAAGCATCTGTGACCAGAGCTGGGCACTTTCAGAAGAGGCAGACTGTGACTTTGAGCAAGGAGAGCAGCCTTGGCCAGGGCCTTAGGGCAAGGGCCAGGCCTCACATTCAGACAAGGGCTGGAATCCTGATTCTCACCTTCTGGTTACACGACCCTCGGCTGCAGCTGAGGTGACTGTGCACAGTGGCCTGCAGTCTGATGATATGGTGCTCCCAGCTAGCCCTGCAAGACACAACCCAAAGTGCAGAGCTGGCTGCTGGTGCTGTGGGAGACTCCATCAGCAGGGAAGCCAGCTGTGATGTCAACTGTGTATATGTGTGTGTGCGCGCACGTGCATGTACATACATATATGTGTACACATGTGCATATAGGGTTGAAATCAAACCTGAGTACTTTAAAGACACAAGTCCACAAATACATGTGTGTACACACACGTGCACACACACTATGCATATACAGTTTTATAAATATGCATTTGTATAGTATATATATATATATATATATGCACTGCCTTATACATATACACATATACATATACACATATATTTATTTATATTTATTTATTTATGTATACTCATATTTAAAACTAATAAGATGAATCTTCCCAGCTGGGCACTGGGCTCCTGGCAGGGACCTCGCCTCACCTCTCCTTCTGCCCAGCCAGGGGCTGGCCTGGTGTGTGACTTATTGGACTGCCTGAGAAAGGGGATACTAAAGACCACCTTGCAGGCCAGCAAAAGAAAATCCAGTAGGATTTAAAGCTATAATGAGGAACTCGATTGCTCAGTAATTATGTGTGAATTCATGTTTTAAACTGAATGCCCTCAGACCCTTGTTTAAAAGTTATTTTGAAGGCTTTTGTTGATGTCCAATGAGTGGAACCCCTTCCAGTAGGGAGCGTCCTGTCCTTTACATTCCTAAGTATGGCTTTTGGCTCATCGGGGTTTGACAGGGCTGCTGGGAGGAGAAGATATAGAGGGAGATGTGACCCTGGAGTGTCCCGAGTCACTGTCACCTGGAGACAGTGCACCTGTGCAATGCCCCGAGAATGTGAGTCTCCATCCACAAAGACCTAATGCTCACCCTGAGGTTCAGCAGTACAGAACGCCCCGACTCTTTCAAGGGCCCAACTTCAGCACCCAGCATCCCTCAATGTACTCGCGTGATTTTCCCCCGGGAAGATTACCTGAGATGGGCTCTCGGGAGCTCACATACCCCTTATCTGCTAGAGCCAGCAACCCCGTGGTCTGGCAGCCACAGCAATAGGTCCTGACATAAAAGGCTCCTGTCCCTCAGCTAAGAGTCCCCCATCAAAGACACAGATAGTTGGAGGAAGACCATCTGAGAGCCCAGGAGCGCCCCACATGTCTCCCTGTCTCAGCCCCCATTTGCCCTGGGTAACTCCGGGTGTTTTTAAAAAGTAAAAAAGTTGTCAAAGGCCTCTGCTTGCGGCTCCCATTACCCCAGCAGACCCCCTATCTCTAATAGGGATCACCCATTAATGACAGAGACAAGTCCTCAGGAAGATTAAAGGCCTTGTGTAATTAAAAAGATAAGAGCCGGCCTGGGAGAAGGAAATTAGGATTCAATTAACAAGAGGCCTCTCCCCCCAGCCTCTCCCAGCTCCGCTAACAAATGTTACACTCAGAAGTGCCCTCGCCACTCACACAGAGCCAGAGGCTGAAGGCTCTTATTTATGGCTTGCTGGGAGTGGGCCTCGGGCCTCACTTGGCTGGGGCTTTGTTTGCTCAGAGCTCAGGAGGGGTGGGGACAGCAGCACAAATCCTGCAGGAGGGGCCGCAAGGTGCTTTTCACTCCTTTTCTTTCCCTTCTCAGTTCCTCTGATCTTCTTGACAGGGGAAGAAAAATACTCAATAGAAGGTCTATTTCCTTCCTCCCTCAGCCTGAGGCTGACACAACAGGCTAAGGGTCACGGCTGAGAAAGCTCTGTGGGGTTATTTGTGTTGGGAAACCACGCCACTTCCCCCTTTCTGTCTTTCTCAGGTTTCCGTGGAGGCAGAAGGAAGATAAGGTTGGAGAGGCAGCTGCCCAAATGGCCCGTGGGACTGGATATGTGGGGTGCCTGGCTCCCAGGGCACCTCACTTATACTGGCCTTCCAGAGGGTTCTGAAGCTGGGATCAGCACAGAGCTCACAAGGGCTGTGCATGAAGCTGGCGTCTGCAGAGCGGGAACAGCACCTTGGGCCTCAGCAAACACCAGATCTGTGAGAGATAGCCCTGGGGGCTTTACCAGTGGTCCTGAGAGGTAACTGTGAGCTGAGCCCCAGGGCCTTGCAGGAATACCATGGGAGGTCCCTGGATGGATGGATGCATGGATGGATGGATAGATGGATGGATGGATGCATGGATGGATGGATGGGCTATACTTTGAAAGACCCTGCTCTTTCTGAAGGCTGGTGAAGCCCCCACTTGCAGCTTACCCAAGCCTCTCTCCTGGCAGGGACTCACAGAAGCTTGTCAGGACCTCCCCAGTAGGTAGCAGCCTTAGTCTGTCTGTGGGGTCCTCAGAACAGTGAGGTCCACGAGAGCCAAGGAGAACATTCCAGGACATCTGGACAAAGAAAGCAAAACACAGTTGTCAGCTGAGAGGAGTTAGAAACACACAAACAGGGTAAGATCCTCTGGCTATGAGAATTTGCTCTGTACCCGTTGGCCACCTGGAAGCTATGTGGAAGGCGGCACATGAACTTCACCTGATACACCACAGACACCTCAATCTCAAGAGGGCTTAAGCCAAACCCCATATGTTAGCCACCCAATATCTTTGCTTTCCGGGTTCCCTATTCCTGCATGTGCCTCAGGAGGACCTGATGAGCCCCAGGTGTTTTTCATTCCTCACCTTAGGTTTTCAGTCCGTACCTGCAGGAACAATGCCAGCTCTGCCTACCCCAGATGACAAAACCCATCTGATCCTAGACACCAACTCCTGTGGGAACATATCAAATTCAAACACAGCACCAAGGCTGGAGACCCCAGCACTGCCCTGGACCCTCTCTCCCATAGGGGTCACCTCCTTATTGGCTCTCAAAGCAGGGGTTCTGTCACACATGATGGCTCTGTGTGAACTACGGAGGGGCTAGACCGGCAAGAGGCTGGCCAACTGATGCAGCTCAGCACAGCAAATCAAGAGCTCCCAAGACCCCCCTCAGATGCAAAGCACCGCCATTTCTACAGAACGCCATCAGGGACTAAAGCAGAATTTTTATTATGGATCAAGGGGTTGGCAATTATATGAATTTTTAGTAGACAGTACAGGAGAGCAGACTTGAGGAAAAGACATTGGAACAAACAGGGACGTGGTTTCAGAGTGAAGACCACAGAGAGGATCAGTCAGCTCCCTCATTTCCCAGAAGAAACTGAATGACAGCCCCCACCCTCACTCCACCTGGGTCACCCCCTCCAGGTTCAATGGAGCTGATGCATGGACTCAAAGGCAGATTGAGGGACCCAGATTGTGCCTAGATCTTAAAGCCATGGCAGTGTCTGCCTACTGCCATGACATGAGGACCCTCAAGCCATGGTGAGGCCCACATGGTGAGGACCTGCAGTTCTGGACAGCAACCACAAGGAGCTGAGGCCTCCAGCCAGCAGCTGAGCAGGTGAACCATCTTGGAAGAAGACTCTCAGACCCTGTCAAGCCAAGAGATGACTTCAGCCCCAGGCTGAGCCCTGAGCCCTGGGAGCAGAACCTTCTCATCATGCCAGCCCCATAAAACCATGAGATAATAAATGCTGGTTGTTCAAATTCACCAAGGTTTGAGGCCATTTGCTCTCTGACGTGGATCACCAGGACAGAGGGCAGATCCCCTTTCCAGTTTTGTTCTGAAGTTTCACGACATACCCACAGCGACTATCTCGTTTCCTTGTTACCGTTACTCACCCTCTGGCGCAAAGGTTGAGGAGCTGCAGCTTGGAGAGATTGAATAGCCCCTTCCAAGTTCACTTCATGCATTGGCAGCAGAGAGACATGAAGAAACTATGCATCTCAACTTCCCACACATAATCAAGCTGCTGAAATCACCGTCTGTGGACCTCTGGGCCATTGTCTAGGGCCTGGGTAACTGGTGGCCAGGTGTCTAGGGCACAGGGGCAACTTCAGGTGGAAGTTGTCTGGTATCTCACGTTTGGCACAGCCTGCTAAACAGGCCGCGTATCCCAGCCACCCTCTGACAAGCCTCAATTGAGTGCCTGCCCCATGACAAGTGTCAAAGAAGCCCCGTCTGCAGGCTGCCTTTCCTGGAGGCACAGTTCAATAGGGTGCCAGGGGGTGAAAAAAGAAGAAGAAAAGAAAAAATAAAAAAGCTATAACATTTGAGCTTGAAATGTCACATGGAGCCAAGGCAGTTGTCTGATGGATTGCCCTGTCATCCCCAAGCCAAAAGATAAAAAAACATCCAGAGCCATCAATTGGTTCCTGCCCTTTTAATCCAAACAATATTTTACAGCATCAGAAAGCAAAGAAATTATTTTCTTAGACATTCGGCTCTGTGTGTGGATTGCTGAGCACTTAGCCAGAAAAGCAGCAAGGAAGCCATTCAATGTCTGCATGTCTGACCGACCCAGGTTGGACGTGGAATAGGCTCCAACAGAGATGAGAGGCTCCGTGGACACAGCCCCACTCACTCCTTCATTGACTCATGTGGAGCCTGCTGTGTACCTAGCTCTGACCTTGACAGTGAACCTACATGACCCCCATGTGCACACACTCCAGCTGCCCAGGTTGAAGACTGCTCCTGCCTTCTCTCGACCTGCTCCTCTTTCTGGCTAGATATGTTCTCCTGGGTCTGTCATCTCCTCAGGACACACTCTAGACTTCTGCCATCCGTCCCTTGGCTCAGATGCTTGGCTCTTGGATTCAGACCACACTAAGAGCCTTCATCTATGAGGATAAAGCTTTGTTTGCAGGGTGGGGTGAAAGACTGTCTCCCCAACAAGATGACCAGCAGCATGAGGTGTGCATGGCAGAAATTTCTAGAAGGATAAGCACTTACGATGGCTTCCTGGGTGAGATGGGTTTGAGAAGAGATTCACCAGCCCTCAAGATTTGCCCTTCCTCATCCCCAGGGCTACACACACACACACACACACACACACACACACACACACACACGCACATGCTGCTTCACCCTGAGGCAGTCCCTTCTCCCACGCACCCCAGTGGCATGACCTTTCCCTACCCACCATGCTAGCTCCTCCACCTCTGTTTTGACTCTGTATGTGAATTACATTGTGTGCATCCGCCCCTCCCACCAGGGCGCAGGCTCCACTGGGCATGGTCATGTCTCTGTCCCTATGTGATGACCAGCTGAGGGAGCAATAAATCTTCATCACAACGACTGGAGTAGGAAGAAACACAATGGGTGAACATGGTTATGGAGATCAGACAGCACAAGGCATGATCAGGGACAGTCAAAGGGTGGATGGGCTGGTGTAAGACGGGACTGAAGAGGGTCACACAGTCCTTTAAAAGTTAGGCACTTGTCACAGCAGCCACTGAGTTCACTGACATACTCACAATAAATTAAATATACTCATAGAAAGATATGTACGTGAATATCTGTGGCCCTTATTCATAATAACCCCAACTGGAAACAGCCCCAGTGTCTACATTAATACAATGGAATACTGCTCAACAGTAACAATGAATGAAGGAACTGCTGGTACGTGTGACAATGTGTACAAATCTCAGAGATGTCGTGCTACACGCAAAAGCCAGGCATAGGAGACTATATACAGTCAGATTCTACTTAAAGGAAATTCTAGAAAATGCAAAACTATAGTGACAAGAGGAAGACTGTGGTTGTATAGGACCACTGGTGTTAGGGGACAGGTTGTAAGAGCAGGAACATCATAGGGACAAGTGAACCTTGTGATAGCATAGACTAAACTTAGCCGGGGTTATGGCTCTATGGAGTATACCTCAAGAAAGTTGTAAGAAGAAAATGGACCCAGTATGGAGGATTTGGAGTGACTCTTTAGGTGATTTGGCCTTCTACTATCTGTGCAAATACAGGAATGCTTGAGAAAGGGGGGAAATGGGTGGTATTGAGGAGAAGAAATTGGGTCTACAAGGTTTTTGTTTGTTTGTTTGTTTGTTTTTAAGAAGTTATGGAATGGAGGAGAGATTACAGCCAGGGTAGCCAAGGAAACAGAAATGGTCACATGGATACAGTAGACCAGGGAAGAGTCATAAACTCTGATGACTGGGGACTCGAGGGGTGAATGTTGGGCTTATACTCCAATGTATGGTAATCTTGGTGAGAGATGTTAGAACTGTTCAATCAAAGCAGGGCACGGGCTGGGCTCAGCTTGAGAAGAAGGTGAGTGGAACCAGGACCTCGGATTCTACCATGGAAGCAGAGTTAGGATCTTGATCAAGGTCAGGCGCCCAGAGGGTTCCACAAGGCAATCCAGATCTCAGAAGCACAGGGGACAAAGATTCTGGCTTTGGTGATAAGAGGGAGTTGAGGCTCAATGGGAATGGAGGCTCATAGACATTGCTTCCCTTCATAAGGGCCTGACCCCAGAAAGTCTCTGGACCTGCCATGTGCAATGTCTGAGAGGGGGCTAGGGAACTGGAGGGATCATCTAGAAAGGAGTGCCAGAGAGCACCATGCCACCATAGATGGGTGCAGGGAGCTGGAGAGTGAACCCAGGAAGGGGCATCTGGTATCACCTAGTGCTACCTCAGCAGCAGAAGTTTCTGCCATATCCCAACATGGCTTAGCTTGAACACTCCACTAGAAATGAAAAGTTCACTGCTTTGTGAAGAGGTAGTTCTATTGCTAAACAGCTATAAATGATGGTGATGATTACAGTGATGATAATGGTGGCGGTGGTGATGACGATGATGTTGATGATGTGATTTTGGTGAGATGATGGTGATGATTACAGTGATGACTGTGGTGGTATGGTGATGGTGGTGGTGATGACAATGGTGATGATGATGATGATGGTGATGGTGATGGTGATGGTGATGGTGATGATGATGGTGCTGATGATGGTGATGGTGCTGATGATGGTAATGGTGCTATGATGGTGATGGTGCTATGATGGTGATGATTATAGTGATGATGGTGCTGGTGATGGCACTGGTGATGGTGATGATGATGATGATGGTGATGATGATAATGATGATTACAGTGATGATGATAATGGTGGTGGTGATGGTATGATGCTGGCGATGATAGTGACAATGGCAATGGTTGTGATAATGGTGATGATGATGGTGATGATTATGGTGATGATGGTGGTGATGATGGTGATTACAATGGTGGTGGTCATATTAATGATGATGTTGATGATTATAGTGATGATGATGGTGGTGATGGTGTTCACAATGGTGATGGTGGTGACAATGGTGATAATCATGGTGATGATGATGGTGGTGATGGCGTTTACAATGGTGATGATGATGGTGATGATTACAGTGATGATGGTAGTGATGGTGGTGACAATGGTGATGATGATGGTGATGATTACTGTGATGATGGTGGTGATGGTGGTGACAATGGTGATGATGATGGTGATGATTACTGTGATGATGGTGGTGATGGTGGTGACAATGGTGAGGGTGATGGTGATGATGATGATGATGATGATGGTGATGATAGAAGGAGGAAGAGGAGGCGGGGATTGCTAATATTTGCCACACAGTCCCCTGGAGCGGGGCTTGTGCGAGGCACTCTACATACATTAGTTTGTTTGGTCTTTGGAAGAACACTGTGATAGGAATGCCATCATCATAGGTCCTCATTTTGCACACAATGAAACACAGAAAGGGGCCTTGCCAGGGCCAACAGCTGCGAAGTTGCTGGGTGGATTGAGCCCATGCTGTCCGAGTAAAGGGCCTTGGAGAGCTGTGGCCTGCTAGTGACCCCACACCTGCCTGTGGTCAATTCCCATCAGAGTCTGTTTTGTGTAGGGTTGAAAATCAGTAGATGAAAACTTTCTTCCATCTTTCCAAGTGTATTCAGACAGCAAGGACAGGCTCCCCTGTAGGTCTAGCATGTCCATCTCTCCAGGGTTCCCTAAGGTATTCTGTGCTCCCTCGCCATGTGGTTGCCTCTCTTGAGCATCCCTGAGTTTGTGACTGTGCTCATTGAAGGTGAAACCTAGATGTGAACAATACTTCCAGGTAGCTCAGCTAACTTGGAGCAAAACAGAGGGATGCTTCTCAGTGTGGGTGGAGCAGACGGCAGGAGGCTGGGCCTGGGGAAAGTGAGGAGATGGGGTGAATCAGGAAGGGGCCAAGAGACAGAGGGTTGACAAGAGTCAGAGAGGCCATGGGAGGGTGCCTTACAGGGAGCCTGAGAGAAGACAGGATTAAGAAGCAGGGTCTGGCCTGCAGCACTGGGTTTGCAGAGCAGCTGAGGAGGCTAGGAACTGAAACGGTGGGAGATCTGCTGGCTTGGGAAGAACAGCAGAGAAGAACCGCAGGATTTGAGGAAAGAGTGGGCAGGAGTCAGGGCGACCGCTGGCCATCCTCTCTGCTGACGAAAGGAAAGAGAGGAGGTCAGAGGCTGTGGAGGCAGAGCAGGCAGCGGGTTACATAAATGTCCTTGAAGTACTGAGGTGGGATGTGACCACAGAGAGGGAAAGATGGAAGTGCTGCATAGATGGGAGAAAGCAGGAGAGGAGCAAGGTAGAGGAGGCCACTTGGGGTGGACCTGGAAATACCTGGGGATCTGAAGGTGCAGGGAAGGGGGCTGGTAACACCTCACTTTGTGTCTGAGGTCTGAAATGTTTCCCATGTTCATTATCTCACTGGATGACATGCCACCTAAGACGGAGGCATACCTACTTCTACCTGACAGGTAAGATAACGCAATAGAAGGTATGTGACTCTCCCAAGGCTATCGTGACATAAGATTTCCTGATGGCTAGTCCCTTTCCCCTAACTCTGTGGTTAAAGCTTGTTATGTGGTGCACCAGAGAGCTCACTAAAGTGTGAACTGAGACCATGTCCCAGAAAGGAAGCAAGAGAAGTTGGCTGTTGAGAGGAATTAGGGGCCAGGAGAACTGAGAAGATGGAGCACAGAAAAAGGGGTCAGTGAGGGACACATGGAAAGCTTTTCTGGCACCATCAAGAGAGCTCCGGGAAGATAGCTTAACCCCACTGGGCCAAGAGAGCCCAGCTCAACTTTCTGCTGCACTCATCCATCCATTGATTCCACTGAACTCAGTGCCACTGTATGTCAAAGAAACAGCAGGTGGTTCAGGTGGGAGTTTTGTGTGGCCAGAGACAGCAAAGAAGGTACAAGGTATACATAGATCAGTGGCCACGCAGGGCAGATGTTACCAAAGAGCAAAGAGTGAGGGAGAAGGAGATGTCGATGCTAACCCTTGATCATCAATGAAATGTGGCAGCATTGATGGGTAAAGAAGAATCAGAAGCACCGTGGTTCGTTAGGTACCCAGAGGTCATCTACAAGGACAGGCGCATGACTCCTGGAGGCTGGGCTACCAGGGAGGGAAGCGGAGGCCTGAGTCTTAAGCCTCACCAGGAGGAAGCACAGCCCAGGGACATGAAGGGGGCCCAGAAACATGGAATTCTTTCAGGCAGCTTTCAAACTCCCTTTGCTCCCGGGGTGCTCTTCTGGAGGTGCTGCCAAGGTAGGACCAAGTGGCCAGGCCACATCTTCAAGGTCACTAAATTCTAGTCTGGATTTCCAGATGCCATGTTGGCAGGTGAGCAGGCCTGTCTAATCAGTCTCGCCATTGTCCCAAGACCAGTGTACCCAGGGGACCTTGGCCAGAAATAGAAATTCATAGGAAACACACAAGAGGCAATCCCAAGGGAAGCCCTTCCATCTATATGTCATTAATACCTTTAAAAAACCTGCTGGCATTTTTAGGAGTTGGGGGAGTTCAGCAGTTCTCTGGAAATTGCCCAACCCCAGCTCTACTGGAAATATCAGCTTAGTTACCAACAGTCTTTTCTGAACCCCAAATTGAACCATGTGGCAACACATTTGAAATGATCCCAGCCCATCCTGATACAGTCACGTTTGTGTAGTAAAAGGAGATTCTGAATGGCCTGACCCGAGTCTGCGTCTGGTCACCTCATGACTGACTCTGGGAACTTGAGCGTGTCTCAGACTCCCAGGGCCCACTAACAATCTCAGACCACCTCACCATGTTAAGAGAATAAACTGGACCCCTAGACCATTCCCCTATTCTTTCCACCCTGGACTGACCCTGTAAAGAAATGTTGCTGTGAACCGAAAGAAGTATTTTAGCTCCTTTACCCAGGGTTTTTGACTTGTGAGATCTGTGGAATCTGCTGGTCCCTTGGCAGGAATCACACAGGTGAATAAAATGGACCCATCTATTAAAATGGACTCAATGCTGTAGGAACACTTCATTAATTATAAAGTGCCAAATTTGTATTACGGCATTGCCAAGGAGAGGACATTCTTTAAGCTGGACACCAAGCCTAAGGTTCAAGTACTGGTGGACGACTCTCTGCTCAGCTCTCTTCCTTGTCTGCCATTCCTGACTCAGGAATACAGAACTAGTTTCCTTTTGCCAATTATCCTCAATCATTCTTAGCAGGAAACGTCACAGCCCCATGCCCTCCGAAATGAGTTTGGAACTAAGTCAGGAAGTATGGGAAGAAAGTTCGGTGAACTGAAGCAAATAATTCATTTGGGGGCCCATGTCTCATTTTCTTGTAAGGTAATTCTGAGACCTGACTCACTTTGGACTAGAGATGTTAGAAAACATCCGTGTGGCTGTGGGTTGAGAAACTCATCCTCAGGCCTCTCTTGAGGTCAGGTACTTGCGTCTCCTTTAGGGTGCAAAATGCAGCCTTCTGGACAGCCCCTGAAGTTGGACAACTATTCCCACTTAACAGATGAAGAAAATGGAGCTCGGAAAAACTGGGAAGGGAAACTGCACCCAAAGTCATGCAAAGAATGTCAGAGTTGGATCTTAGCCTTTTTTTCTTCAAGTTCAAAAAAAAAACCCTGGTCTGCCCCTCTCGAGAAATGTTGCTGTGAACCAAAAGAAGTATTTTGGCTCCTTTCCACAGGGTTTTGACTCATGAGCTCTGTGGAATCTGCTGGTGATTCCACAGGAGTAACATAGGTGAGCTTCCCAGGGGATCACTGAATGAGAGACAGGTTGGTACATGTACTGACACCCCTTAAGAGGAACACAACTGTCACTGCAGGTAAAAGAGGGAGGAACCTTCAGCAAACCTCACCGCTGCTTAACCATAAAGAGAAACAAAACTGAATTCTCCTCCACAGCACCCACAAAATCCATCCTAGATGGCTTCCTAGCTTCAACATGAAAGGTAAAGTGAAAACGCTGACAGACAATATGGGGAAATATATTTATGACCTCAGAATAAGAAATATTCATTTTAAAACCCAATGTAAACAATAAAGTTCACTAGGAAAAGACTGTTGGCTGGGTTGAAATTAAGAACGTGGATTTATTAAGAGACACTAAAGATGACAAAAAGACATGTTATAAACTGGGGGGAAACATGTGACTATGTGCAACAAAAGTGTTTCAGAACAGAATTTCTGCAGATCAGTAAGGAAAAGACAAACAACCTAACAGCGACCATCCAAAGACATCATTTTGGTCCATTCATAGGCAAAGAGAACATGCAAAAGTCTATGTAGCTCATTAATGACCTAGAATATTAAAATTACAACTAAAAACAAGTTCACACTCAAAATGTAAAACTCTGATCACACCAAGTGCTGGTGAAGAATTAGAACAGGCACACTTGAGGCTGACAGGGTGTAAATTGAGACCAGCACACTGGAAGACAATCCTCAGGACCGGCTACACCGAAGCTGCATGGCTTGCAGCCCTCAAGTGACACTGAGGGTCACACCACCAAAATATCACTCACCAATGCAGCAAGAGACAGTGAAAAGAAAATTCTCAACAATGTTGCTCTAACAGAGGGATGTACTACAGCAAAGGAGCACCCGTGATGTCCATTCACAGGAAACTGGACAACTAATGACTCATGCACTGGAACTTCACTCAGCCGCTCAGCAACCTCAAGCACAGCACTGAGCAGAGCAAGAGAACACTAACCTACCCAAGAACACCCACAGATATCACATGACCCCATTTATGCAAACTTCAAAAATGATAAGATAATTAGGGATTGATTAGGATACATAGAGATGAGACCAACTATGATAAAAAGGATAATAAACCCAGAATTCAAGAAAGGCCAATCCTGCTAGGAGGAAGGGAGCCAGGCCTCCAATGACCCTAGGGGTGAGGTTTGCTTGATTCCTCAAGTGGCGTGGTTTTCTATTGGTGTTTACTGGATCTGTCTTTGCATGTTGTATATGCTGTGTAGGCTTATTTTACATGTCTGACTTGCAAAGGATCCCTCAAAGAAAGTTGATAATTATATTGCAGGGAGAACAGCCGTGTAGCACTCTCGCACAGGCTGGCCTAGGACTAAGGGTCAATGATGCTCCTACCAAACTCTCCAGCCAGCACTGGGCATAATAGCTAGGACCTTAAGGTGCATAATGATACCTTGACAAGGGAATGAGTGGTGCAGGACTGGCTGGAGGGACAGCCAACTGGCTGAGTGGGTGGGTGAATGAATGGGGTGGCCAGCTAAAGCCTAAGTCATATAAAGGTATCTAACAGAAGCTCTAGGTAACATAGGATGGGAGCCTGGCTGGATGTCAGGTCTGCAACCAGAACTCCCTTCTCTTCTCTCCTGCCCTCTCGCCATCAGATACAATGAGAGCCATCTAATTTAACGGAAGCCTAATTGAATCCTTCCTTCCTGAGTGGAAAGAAGCATGTGTATGCTAATTCTGCAGGGCCCTTCCCCCACCACACCATGCTCTCCAGTCTGCCTGGAGAAGCCCCTCTTCCTTCTGGACTCCCCTTGTGCCCCCATCCCTCTTCTCCAGTCAGTGCCAATTCAATCCTTCAAGTGCACTTTGTGGACACTGTTTACTGGTTTGCAAGCTTTTGCCCTTCTAGGCCCCACCAGGCTATAAACTCGATAAAATGGGTCTTATTCATCCTTTAATCTGCACCTATTACAGCACTTGGCAGATCACGTGTGCCGGACAACACATACTTCTTCTGAATCTAACAGACGCTGAGATGTGGACCATGAAGGCGGTGAATCTAAAGTCAATGACTCAAAGCACAAGAATTAATAGACTAGCAGAGTAGAGAATCTCAAAATCAAAAGAAAGGACAGAACTACAGAGAAGGCTCAAAGCTGATTATGGCTAAGACGTAAAAAAGCAATTTAAACCAGGCCCTGAAGTCTTGCTGAGTCCTCTGCTAAGCCAAGCAAGTCCAATACACATAAGATGCCCAGCGGGCCACACAAAGCCAGGAAAAAGAGCAGTTCCATGAAGTTTGGGCCGGGATAGCTTGGAAGATGGAATAAAAGTCAGCTTTGTCAAAAATACAGCATTTCAAATGAAAATTATTTTGTGGTATTTTTCCCTAGAGGACCCTCACATGAGTTGTACCCTGGAAGGAATAGGCAGGTGTCAAGGTCAGGAGGAGGTGCAGAAAGGCAGGCAGGTGAGTGTCGATGTAGAGATGCTATCCACAGAAGGTGGAACTAATGATGGAACTAATGATGCCCCTCACCTCTCAGGCCGCCATCTGTGAGGATCCTGCACTCATTCTGCCTGGTGGCCAAAATCCAGTTGAAATTCTCCAGCAGAATCTACTAGAAACTGCTCTTCTAAAAACCCATCCAGGAACTTGGGATATACCTCGGTTGGTAGAGTGCCTGCCTCACATGCACAAGGCCCTGGGTTCAATCCCCAGCACCACACACACACACACACACACACACACACACACACACACACACAATCCAAGTTGCATCATTTGGGTTGTACATTAAGTATGTCCTCGCATCCAAATTCAGTGCAGAACTTGAGGTTGCAATTCACAATAAAATCAGATGATTTATTTCCTTCTTCCATTTCAGACTACTCTCAAACTTCAGCTAGTCTCGCCTGATTAGTGACAACTATTGTCCACACTACTGGATTAAATGCCTAACAGGACAAAATAGCAGCCACCAGCAAATGTGCCCTGGCCTTGTAAGAGGCACAGTGGTGTCCTCAGGTCAGTCAGGCTTGCTGGTCCCACTTTCTGTACAAGAAAACTGAGACCTTGAGGGATCAAATAGCATGGAGATCATTTTCCAGGAACAAATGATTAACCTTCCTCTAATTAATATTTGCAAGGAGCTGTCTGTATGGAATGCTGGACCCTCTGTAAACACCAGCAGCTCTTTCTGCCCACTGTGTTGACCAGCAGCACCGTGAAACCATGGACACTTGTGGGCAGGAAGGAGCAGAGAGCCGGGCCTCCTGCTACACAAGAGGGCTACTGATCCAAGCTTGTTTAGAAGCCGCGGAGAGCATGGGGCTTTGACAGCATCATCCTATGACGAATTCCCTCCTCGGGGCTCCTTCTTCTTTCCCTTTCCTGTTTTCTCTTCCCATTTTCTTTCCCTCCTTCCTCCTGCCCCTCCCTCCTGTGTGCTGCATCACCTACTCAGACCTGAATCGCAGTCAGAAATGACCAGAGCCCTCTCTCCTGGGCTTGGCATCCAGACCTGAGAACACACCACAGCAACTCCAACCCCAGGGGAGAGAGTGGACGAATGCAGCGAACCCACCGCCTTCTCCATGTTCACCATTAGGGCCATGTCTCCATGGCACCCAGGAAACAAGAGGAGGCATCCTGGGTACGTCTGTCTGTCATGGGAGGGCAGGTCTGCAAATGAACTGGACCACAGTGCACCAGAAAAGGGCAGCACAGCCCCAAGGAGGAAGTGCCAGGAACCAGGGCTGGAGGGACAGAGAAGAGCCCCAAGCAGGAGGATCCCTGGAGCCCAGGGGGAAGTGGGGAAGGGGCCATGGGCCTGGGAAATCATTTGGGGATAAGCAAAATTCCTTCTGCCTGGTCACGCCCCCACTCTCAGGGCTCAGCCCACGTCTTCCAAGGAGGACTTTGACTTCTCTCCTCTTTGCCCTTAATCTTGTAAATAAGAATGGAAAATGTAAATCTAGCCGGCACTGGAGACTAGACGGAGGCTGCCTGTCCAGAGGAGGGGGGAAGATCCATTCCTGTAATTATTTATTATTATTATTTCGAGGAGAGAAAAAAGCCAGAAATATTTCCAAAATGTCAACACTATTAAAGAAATCTGAACACCTTAATCCATTTAAATGTCATCCAGAACTCAGCACGGGTTTGGAAGTGAGGAGGGGCAGAGGAATTAATGCCAGATTCCACATAATCTATCAAAGTTTCTTTCTTTTCTTAATATATTAAATATTAAATGCTTCTTTGCATCTGAGTGAGAGAGGAGAGAGAGAGGGACCAGGGTGGAACTCATAAATGCCTAGATAATTGCTTTTGAGGTTTTTTTTTTCTTCTTCTTTCTTTCTTTCTTCTTGGCAGATTCTCAATTTCCCTATAAAAGAGAAAATTCATTTCCAGCTGCTAATGTAATGTCAGCGTACTGTTTACTAAGCATGGATGATGTATAGGGGGGCACTACTTTCAGAGGACTACTTAATGATGCATAGAATTAAATCCTGGGCTCCTCAGCTGAGCCTCCTCCCTCCCCCCTGGTTCCCAGGCTCCCAGTGCATCCTGGGAGAAGCAGGGTTGGCATACCCTGCCTCTCTCCTTGCTAGAACTCTGGGGTCTCTGCCGAGGACGCTTGAAAATGGACCCTTAACCTCCACAGACACGTCTGCCCTTAACAGAGCCTGGGATGAGCGCCTTACACTGACATGTTAGGGAAAGACAGCCACTGCTCAAGGGGACAGAAGTAGGGAGTCCGTGCACCACACCAGAGTGTCAGGGGCAGCAGGAAGAGGTACAGGGCTGAGTGGACCATCCCAGTAGGGAAAGGGCTGGCCAGGAAGAGACAGAGGTGGAGCTTCAGGCTCGCCCTCTGCCTCTGGAGACCACAGCATTCAGATGTCAAGGAAAATAGATGTCTACTGTCCACTGTGCCCTGAGGCCAGTGTGGCTGCCACTGCCAGAGCGGCACCCTGGTCCTCTGCACCGGCCAGGAGCTACTGACAGCTCACTGTGCTCTCAGGGGCATGGGAAGCCTGGTCACCAGCCCCCCCCAGAACCGCACCTTGCTGAAAGACTGTCCTGGCCTCCTCCCTGGGGAAGCTGATCAACCATGCCA
Organism: Urocitellus parryii; assembly: GCF_045843805.1. Lineage (NCBI taxonomy): Eukaryota > Metazoa > Chordata > Mammalia > Rodentia > Sciuridae > Urocitellus > Urocitellus parryii. The sequence goes on from NW_027553327.1 coordinate 4,214,421, forward strand.
TCTAAGGAGACCAGCCATTCTGGCTGGCCATCTCAGCCACTGGGGAATTGGGAGCTAAGGTAGATAGGCAGACAGCAGGAGAGGTGGGCTGAGGTGCTCTCCCTGGCTAGGCATGGAAGAGGGTACAAGGACCAGCAGGCCCTTCTTCATCTCCTCCAGGGGCACTTCGACTTGGTCCCTGCCGATCTCCAGAGGCCTTGGTTTCTCTGACCTCATGAACATTCACTGTTCATTCACTGTTCTCTTTCTAGAATCCCCTGCTCCAGGGGCTCCTCCCTGTCCTCTACTTCCAACAGCTGATTGTCCACCCACCATAGACTCTTCAGTTTCCTGTCTGCACACTGTAGGGTTTCTTCAGGATTCTTCTTTCCAGGCTCTCTGTGGATTTCTGTGCTCTGTCCAGTCTCCCTGCCTATCTTGACCTCAGAGCCCATATCTCTAATCTAATCACTTGCCCAGACTCCCAGGCAGCTGTGCAGCCACCTTCAGGGGGCCTGGTGCTCTGCTCTTGAGGCAGGCACGGTCTTATCCCGCCCCCCCCCCATCATCCGGTCCTCCCCAACTCTGCCCATACATTGGCCATTCCTCCAGGCTCTCGGACTAGAACGTGTTCCATCATGACATCTCTCCTTTCTCAAAGTTTTGGGATGGACCTGGCTGCATTTTTCCTACTCTGTCATGACCCAGCCTGCTCTGGTCGGGGTCTTGGTCCTGGGCATGCCCCAGCTCTTACCTGTCCCCAGTCCCACCATCACAACCCAGGAACTCAGGTAGGTGCCATTTTCACAACACATCACTTACAACATGTCATTACATGGAGGCCAGTCTCCAGCCAGTGTGTTTTGTCCAGACTGGAAGCCCTGAGCAGATTCCACTCCAAAGAAGAAGTGAGACCCAAGCAACACTGGGAAGAAGCCCCAGGCTCCAGCCTCCTTGGGGATGGGCATCTGGAGAAAGTGAGTTTTCAACCTGGATAAAGAGAGGCTAAAAAGTTGCAGAGCTTGATTTGGAAAATAGAAGGGTTGTTCTGCAATACGGGGAGAGACAATGGTGGGCACAAACGATACAGCCCAAAGACAGACCCTGGCATGGTCTCCGTCATGGAATGAATACAATCCAGCCTGGCAGCATGTCATGTGTATCCCATCTACCCTGACCTTGAGACACCTTGTCAAACACCCCATCATCCCTCCCTGTGTACATGGGCCAAAGCAGAATCCCTGCCAAGCTCTGTCCCCACTGTCCCCTGCCTGGAATGCCCTTCTCATCTTGGTTCTCCTGGAAAGTTCTTACGCACTCTTCAAAGGGCAACTCAGAAACCTCCTTCTCAGAGGAGCTTTTCCTGATGACCTCTGGGCGGCTTCTCACCTCCCTCCTCTGTGCTCCTGCGACACCTTGGGCAGATCTCCATTATATCGCTCACCATGTTTTATTATAGTTAATTGTGTACACACCTGCCTTCCCCCCTGCAGGATGTGCATGCCCTTCAAGGGCAAGGACAGTGTCTCCCCCCTCCTCATCCCTGATACCAGCTAAAGTGAGTAATTAATAGAGAAGGGGAGAAGAGAGGGTAGGAAGCAAAGAGAGGACCGGGGGAGAGGATGGAGGGAAGGAAGGAAAGAAGAGGAAATAGGGTGGACAGTGGGGTTGTCATGGCCAGGGTCTGATCAGGCAGTGTCGCCTGGCCCACAAGTAGTAAGTGACCAAGAAGGCATTTCATGAAACTTTCTGGGTCTAACCAAAGAGATCTCTGCCTTCTCTCGAGAGTCCACTCTGTTGTGAGCTGGCCTGGTGCTTGGTTCCGATTTCGTTCATCATAGTTCATGCTACTGAAAGCAAATCTCTTTCTCCCTTTGGAGTCCCTAGCATCTCCCATGCATAAGACAGAAGAGGAGCCCTAATTCCAGAAATACTGGAGGCTCTGCACAAGGGGACAAATTTCTTGCCTGGAAGTGTGTTGGGCCATATTGGCCATGGGGAAGGGTGGACCTAGGCCTCAGGTGGTCTCTGGACAAGTTAGGATACCTGTCTTCAGAGGCAGTTCTCAGCAGAGGTGTTCAGGAGAGCCCTGGCCTGGGGCCTCTGCCCAGTTAATGCTCCTAACTGGAAAAACAGGTGTCCTAGCTGGGCAGAGCAGAGACTCGGGTACTGTCTGGCAAATGGATATGGGACATACCTCTTGCTCAAAATCTACTTGAATCTTTGACTCAGGCAACAGTGAGATAGCTTCCAGGAAAATCTTGAAATGAATCTACAGGAGTTTGTGCATAAACAGCTATTTGGTGGCTCCTTGAAGATGGCCAATTTCAGGTAGAAGTGACAGGGACCCATGGAATAATTCACCAGGAGGGGAGAAGACTTCCCATGCTGCTCAGCAGGCTTAGATGTCATGTAATTCTGTGTGCAGCCCGAGAGTGGCACGAGGGTCTTGTCCAAACTCAGCTGCCCTGTGGAGAGGGGAGAGAAGAAGTCTGCATGTTTGTAAGTTGGAAGAGGTGTTTTGCTAAACACTGGCCCTTTGGGGTACAGCCAACATGCTCTGAGGGCTCCCTTCTGTCACTGGTGCAACACGTTCACTTCCTAAGTGTCAGCAGTGGAGCCAGTGAACAGTGGCCCCGAGGGACTGAGTTCCTGGAGGTAGCCAAGACTCTTGCTCAACAGTGGAAGTGACAGCCCCAAATAACAGAAGCCAGCACCAAATGGTTAGGCCAGACTAAAAATCCTGCGAAGTGCACGTAGTCCAATTTGGAGAGGAGAGAACACAGTGAGAGTTGTGGAACATGAGCCCAAGGCAGCCAGGTCAAAGTAGTGATGGGGGTGCCATCGTCTGAACCTGTTGGTGACCTTCAAGACACTGAGAATACACTGTTTTGTGGTGCTGGTTGCTTTACCATGCTATGTTTGTTTAAATACCTTGTCATCACTGAGGCCAGAGAATAGAATATAAAATAACCATGGCATATATTCATACATTAGACCAAATGGTAACACCCTACAGACTGGCTCCCTGGGTGCAGGATGTGCATGGGGTTGTGCACACCCTAAAGATGAGAGGCTCCACCTAAGAGCCCTAGCTTCACCCTGAGAGTCAGGGAGGCCTGGAGGTGTTGCCCAGGAAGAGGTAGAGACTGGGGAGGCCCAGCTCAAAGGTCACCTGAAGAATGTCAGGGCACTTTCTCCCTGTCCCAAAGGCTCCTTGGCATCAAAAGAAAGGGATTTAAAGACCCCTAAGAAGCCGACACCCTGGTGTCCATCAGTCGGTGTCCAGGCACCTGGCCCTGTGGCTCAGGCACAGCCTGCATTTCTTTCTCTTGCTCTCTTTACTGAACCACTTGGTTCTCCCCCCTGATTATTAATTCCTTCAGACTATGTCCCTGGGTTTTGTCCTCATTTCCTTCCTCTCACCTCCGTCACACTCCAGCCCACCTCCACTGCCAGGCCCCAGAGACAAGTGAAGACTACGGCTGCCCCATGCCTCTGTCTGCTTCCCACTTGGCACTCCTCTCCCCAAACTGTCAGATCTCCAGTGTCTCCAACCCTCGCCTCTAGGGCTCCAGTCCCTCTCTTCCCTCAGCCCCATCCTTTCCTGCCTATGCCAGGATCCAATTTCCTGGGTCCGGAACACCCAAGCTGATCTGATAAACTTGTTTGAGTCTGAATGCTAATGGGGGATGGGAGTCAATGGGAGGCATTTCTCCTGGGATCTTCTCAGGAGATGTCCACAAAGGTTGAAGTTCCCAAAACACCCACACTCAGGTCTGTGGACAGTACCGTGATCTCCCCACCTGTGACCTAGGTGACAACACCCCCACCCCACACCCTTCTCCTGGTCAGTCTTAGGTCCGGGTGGATCTTGCTGCTCCTGGGATTCTCCACACTGGGACTGGTCAGCAGCCCAGGGGGCAAAATCTCAGATCCACAGAGTCCTGTTGACCTGGTCATCGACCAGCAGAGAAGCCTCTCTGATCTCCTCCCTCCTCCCTCCCACTTTCCCTTTCTCTTTCTGTCTTCCTTTCATAGCTTTCTTTGAAAATATCCCCATGAATTTGTTTTCAAGGTAAAAGATTTTTAAAAGCTTGAATAAGTCCATCCTGTGGCTGTGGTAACATAAGGGCAGTTTCATCCATGTGTGGCTTTTGAGTCAGTCTAAATGACTGGATTAGAAATCTGGAAGGAGAGGAGTCCCAACTGCTACTCAGCCCTTCCCACAGGAGTGCGGGGAGGGTCACTGAGAAACACGGGGAGCCCAGTAAGCCTGGCCACGCTTGGAAAAGAGAACCTGCCAGGAAACAGGACTCCAGGCCCTCCTCAGGCCATAGAGACTCCTCCCAGGTCCCCACAGGGCACTTCCCCCACATGTGTAAACATGGAGGGGCTCCAGGGAGCTGGCCCTGACAGAGAGGAAAGGAGGGAGGGAAGGAGTCTCAACTCTGAGGCTCTCAGTCCAAAATCTGCAGGGGCAGCCCTCAGACAGGACTTGTGAAAGGTGCCTCAGTTTTGCCATTTGTAAAGCATGACACCCAAAGCTAACAGCCTCCCCAGGAATGGGGATGACAAAGTCTTTTACGGACACCCACTTAGTCGTTCCTCATCAACCCCATGGGCTGGGTCCTGGTGTTAATTCCATTATAAAGAAAAAAAAAAAACTAAGGTTTGGGGAGAGTCATCAGCCAAGGGTCAGATGGTGCCTCAGCACTGCAAACCCACGTCTGGCTGTGTTCCTGGGTGGCTTCTCTGAGGCTTTAGAGGAGCCCCCGGGTCTTATCCCCTCTCAATGCAGACATCTTCCGGGGTTTCTCACCTCCAAGTGCTATTCTCCTAGCTGGCAGGTGAGAGGCAGAAAGAGGGTGAGCACATTTCCCTGGGTACTAAGTGGCCATACAGGCCAAACGGGAAGCTGGCCACTGGTAAGAACCATGCACGTGGACAAAAAGACTCCATGGACTTCCTGGCCACCATAACATATAACAGAGTAAAGTTCCCCCATCTGTAAAGGGAGGGCCAATTTGCCTGCCTTACAGGGCTGGCATGAAGATGAAACAGCTACAGAAGAGCTCCTAGGACAACGTCAGGCACACGATCTACTCCTTCTGCAGTGGCAAAGTCCCTCCTCATCTCTTGGAAAGGGCCAGCTCTGAAAAGCAGGAGGGGCTGTGTATGGTCTTGCAATTGGAACCCCACCAGTCGAGAATTTATCCCTGAGGCCAATAACAACCTGCCACCGTGCCTCTTCTCTGGGCTACCTTTCTCCCTTCTTATTTCCTCTCTTCTCTCCCCATCTCAAATGCCCCATCACAATGAGTGATAATATGACACTAGGCTTTAATACATGAATCTGTGAAAAGCTCTTTGCTTCCTGCCTGTCACAAACTGAGCAGCTTTCCTCTTCCATATCCTTCCACCATGATGTTCTGTCTCACCTTGGGCCCAGAGCTATAAACCGAACCTCTGAATCCATGAGCCAAAATCAATTTCTCCTCCTCTAAGTTATTATTGTCAGGTCTTTTAGTCATAGAGGTGAAAAGCTGACTAATTAAGAAATTGATGTTGAGAAGTGGGGTCATGGCTGTGACTAACCTGGCCATGTGGTTGGGAAACATTTGGGACTGGTTTGTAAGAGGATTTTGGAAAAGTCTGGAGATGCAGGATGGAGAAGCCTTAGAGTATTGTAAGCAGAGCTTAATGGGCAATTCTGGTGGGAGCCTAGAAGATCCAAATGCCAATGGGACTAGGGACAGTAAAGACTGGGTTCATTAGAACTCTATTGGAAATTGGAGTAAAGGCCATTTGTGTTGAATTTTGATAAAAAAGTTCTCTATATTTTGCTCATGTCCTGAGCCTTTCTGTGAGATTAAATTTAAAGGATGGTGGTCTAATTACTCTGGTGGAGGAAATTTCAAGGTAGAATGGCATTCAGGCAGTGGCATGGCTATGGCTGGTGGGTTTTAACCAAGTTCACTATGAGAATCAAAAGCAGAAAGCAGAGTAAAAAGATTTGAAAATCTTGCAACTTAGCCAGAAACCTGCATGTAAAATTGGGGCCAAGGGAGGTGTTTGTTGAAGATATTTCAGGCACTAAAAGTGCAAAGCATATAGAGACAACAGGAAAGAGACTGGAGGGTGTCTCAGGGTCTGGCAAGGCCATGCCCATCAGGCTCAAGGGTGTAAAAGTTAAACTTCCTTTGAGAAGAGATCATGTGGTCCCTTGCTTGCACAGGGGTCCCTAGGAAGCTGTGTCACCATGCTCAGCTCCGGAGGTACTCAGAAGCCACTGCAGACATTATTTTAGTCAACTTTTTCACCACTGTGTCTAAAAGAACTGACAAGAAAAATTTTAGAGGAGGAAAAGTTTATTTATAGATTTAGAGGTGTCAGTCCCTAGTTGGCCAACTCCATTCCTCTGGGCATGAGGTGAGGTAGAACATCATGGTGCAAGGGTGTGACAAAGGAAAGCAACTCAGAACATGGCAAGAAGAAAGCAGAGAGAGTGAGTTCCACTCACCAGGGACAAAAGATAAAAATCAACGTCAGCATATAGTGACCTATCTCCTGGAGCCATACTACCCCTCAGTTAATCCCTGTCCGTGGATTAATCCACTGATTAAGTTGCAGCTCTCATAATCATTTCATCTCTGACTCCTCTTGCATTGTCTCACTATGAGCTTTTGAAGGGCCCCTCATATCTCAGCCATAACAGTCAGGATCCCAGCAGGCTTGATACTGCTTGAGATGGTGGCAGACCTTGGCATCAACCATGTGATTCTGGTTCTGCAGGAAAACAGGATGCTGGGGTTAGTGGGTCACAGAGGCTTCTTCCAAGATTTCAAAGGGAGGCCTGGAAGGCTGGGCAATGTGCAGCAGGGTCAGAGTCCTTGAAGACAGTCCCTGGGATGGCAATGCATGGAGCTGTGAGACGGAAGCCAAGGCGGCGTGGAGACCCCTAAAATTAAAGGGATGCCAGGAAATGGAAGGTCTTCCCAGGAAGCCGTAGGAACTGAGCACAGAGGAACCAAGAGATAAGCCATGTTGATGGCAACCGGAAAGACCATAGGGGTGGAGCCACAGAACCCCTGGAGAGAACATCATGTGCCTTGTGCCCCGGATGTGGGAGGTGGGGCTATTGAACTTTTTTTGCCCAGATGAATTTTATCTTGCTTTGGTTCCATCCTTTCTTTCTGTATCCTATTTTCCCCCTTTTGAACTGGAAATATTTACTCTGTGCCACTGTATTTTTGGATATGTGTAACTTGCTTTTTATCTTCACAGGGGCTCATAGTCAGATGAGATTTTGGACTTGGACTTTTGTCAAGGCTGAAACTGTTAAGACTATGGGGACTCTTAGAAGTGGGTGGACTGTCTTTTGCTCATTGCCATGAGCTTTTGGGAGCCAGGGACAGAATTTTATGGTTTAGATAAGTGATGTCCCCCAAAAGCTCATGTGTCAGACAATGCAAGAAAGTTCAGAGGTTAAATTATTCATTCATAATACATGTAACCTAATCAGTTGATTAATTCACCAATAGGGATTAACTGGGTGGTAACTGTAGGCAGATAGGGCGTGGATTCAGGAGACAGGTTGATGGGGACATGACTTTGGAGGTTATAGTTTGTTCTTGATGAGTGGATCACTCTCTGTCTCTCAGTCTCTCGGTCTCTCTCTCTCTGTCTCCCTCTCCCTCTCTCTCTGCTTTCCCGCTGTCATGAACTGAGCAACTTTCCTCTACTACACTCTTCCACCATGATGTTCTGCCTCATCTATGGAGTCAGCCAACCATGGACTGAACCTCTGAAATCAAGAATCAAAATAAACTAATTTTTTTTCTCCCAAGAAAGAAAGAATCTGAGAGGAGACCACAGATTTGGAGTAGGCAAGGTGTGTTTGGTGACAGGATGGAATGGTCTTTAGGGAGGCAAGGACTCAGGTCATTGAGGGGAGGAAAGGTAGATGACACTGAGAGACCCACAGGTGAATGCTCACAAGTTGAGGACACATGTGCAGCATGTGCACACGTAGATGCACATACTTGCACATACATGCATGCTCCAGCCAGGTGATTTGGCAGGCCATACCTCTGGCAGCAGGAGTCTTAGCAAATGAAGCCCAACAGGCAACCTGTTCTTTCAGCCTACAACTCCAGGAAATGCTTCCCTCTTAGAGACTCTTTTGAAAAGGAACAATCTATAGTTGAAATACATATTGCAATGTCTGACATCTGTATACACAGATGCTCTGCAGACCAGCCCCCTTCACCTGCCCTCTGGCCTCCACAGGTGCCCCTGAAGCATCGCCAAGAGCTCCACACTTTGAAAACCATAACCTTAAACCAAATAAGGAAGAAAAGCAGCACATGGGGATGGGAGACAGCAGGACTGTGGCCAACCGTCCGATTCCACAATATGGGCAGCTGTGGGCAGCTCTGGAGTTAGGTTGGCTGAGTCTCTACCTACTTGGTGGAGTCCCTGAACCAGTGCTGGGCTGTCACCTCCACATCTCTTGCCTTGTGGGAGGCTAATGGTCCCTTGCTGTGTGTAGACCACCACAGTGGGATTTTCTGTCACACTCAAGGCAACTCAGGCCTTAAGCAACCCACCACACAATCCATCCTCTCAGCCTTCTGCCTGCAGGCTGACCTCCCGCTCTAGTGCTCCTTCCCCAGGCCAGTTGGTGAGTTGACAGCACTTAGTCCCTTCTCCAAGCAACTCAATCAACATGCCTTCCCTTCTGATTCATTGCAGCATGCCCCAGCATCAGATCTGTGCTTGTCCCACAGTAGGCACCCATGGGAACCTCTGAGGCAGACAAATGCCTGACCTCAGCAGCCAGGCATTGTCCCCATGGTCCCATGGCTGCTCAGCCCCCATCTTGTCCCTGACCCCTCACCCCTCACCCACCTCATATTTCTTATTGTCTGGGGATGATCTGTATTTGGTTGACCTTCCAACCTCCACAAGGAAACTTGTCCAAAGCAGAGCTTGTTATCCTCCCTTCCAAACCAGAGCCCTTCCCGACTTCCTGGTTACCGCCGGCAGCACGATTGGCCTTGGAACCTCACAGTCATTCCTCTTCATTTTTTTCTTCTCTTGGCATTTACTCCCTCCCTGAATCTCGCCTGTTATTTGTCAGTCAGGTCTCCAGCCTCAGTGCCCTCTGACCCAGGTGCCCTCCAACCCAGGCTCGGCTCTCTCTGCTGGGACCTCGGGGCCATTGCTTTGCCCCAACACAGTCAAGAGCAGCTGACACCAGCCCCCCGCCCCCAGGGTGTTCAAAAGTGAGTGGGGTCTGCACATCGTGAGCACTGGGTGGGTGTGAGATGAGGGGCAAGGGTGGTCCTGCACCCCCTTGTCCTTGAGGAGAGAGGGCCTTGTCTGATGTACCTCCCCAGGAATAGTTAAGGAAGATTTGGAGAAGGATCTGGGGCCTCCTGAATTCCCCATGTGTGTTTCCTCCCCAAAAGCAGTCTGGAGAGTTTCCCATCCACTAACCCACCCCATCATTCTTCTCCCTGCCTCCTGATCTGGGCTACCCTCACTAAGTGGCACCCACATGACAGCTGGAGAAGGCCTGTGACAGGGGATCACTGGTGGGCTCTACAGCCTGCCTTCAGGAGCAGACAGGCCCAGCCCCCTCAGCCATCCAGCTTATTCCTCCACCTCTCCAGAAAGCTCTTCAGAGCCTCCTGCCTTCCTCAGCGTGTGTCATGGAATTGCTCTTCCAAATAAATGGATAAATGACTAAAAGGGAAAAGCAAGACAAGTCTTCATATGGGCAAAGCAGGCTGTGGTCATTGCCACCTTCCACCCTCAGCCCACCCTAATCCTACAAAAAGTGCTTTGCCTGCTCAGAACTCGGGGGTGGGGGGGGTGTCCACCTTAGCATAGTGGGTGGCATAAGGTGACCCAGATGAGCCTTTGGGCCTCTGTATCCAGCACCCCTCAGAGTCTATGTGTCTTGTGAGAAGCAAAGAAGTTTCCTGAGAAAACAACGTGGGGCTTGAACATGTTCAGACACTTCCAGTGACATGAACAGGGTCTTCATGGAGAGCATCTGGCAGTGAGGGACTTCACAACAAGTGACCCATCATGGGGACCAGTCTGAAGCCAGGACTGGGCCATGGAGGAAAGGACTGCTGAGAGTGAGGGCAGCTGGCCCAGCCTGTGGCCCAGAGGTCCCTCTGCAGGGGGGCAGTGTGTGCCTTCAAGCTAAAGGGCTGCAGCATCTCTGCATCCACCATCTCTGAGTCCAGCATCTCTGCACCTGGTGAAGGAGTGGTGGGGCAGAGAGGAGCCATCCCCCACACACCCCACTTAGCAGCTATTCCTAATGGCTCTTCAGAGCAAAGGGTAGTGGCCACTCTTTGTGGGAAGCCATTCTCACATGTGATCGGGTGCCTCCCGTTAAGAGCCTGAGGCACTTTGGCAAAAGTTGAAGTTTTCCCGACCCTTTCCTGATGAGAGAGCCCATCCGTGTGGGGGTGTGCCTGACCACTGACCCCGGGGACCCAATCACTGACCTGACCTTGGAGTGCAGCCCCACCTCAGCCTTCATTGGATGGAATTCTCCCCTGAATCTCTTGTTCCCCAATAAAAGGCTGGTCCCCGGCGTGCTCTCTCTCTCTCTCCTGCTAGCCCTGAGTAATCCCTGCTGCCCTGCTGGGCGGTTGGAGGAGGGAACCAGAGGGGAGCCGTCTGGGACCTAGCAATAGAAATAAGGTAATTGAGTCTTGTGTTTTTATTTCAATCTCTTCTAACTAACTTTATGCCTAGAACCTGATTAATGAAACCACTGTGCAGGCCGCATGGTAGAACTCTTGAAAAGGCAGCCTGAGCAGAGTGGAGATGGAGACACAGCCCAGGAGCAAAAGGGGTCAGAGATGAGGGGAGCAGTAACTGCGGAGAGCATCGCGACCTCCCCTGGGGAAGTGAAAAGAAAGCGATAACAAGGGCCCGTGCTCCCAGACACGACCTCTCCAGTGCTGCCAACCAAGCACACAGTTCTACCCACAGGCGGGGAGGCGAAGGAGAAGTGGGGTTACCCAAGAATCCTCCAGTGTGAGGGACAGCAGGTCCAGAGCCTTTTCCCAAGCACCAGCCCAGTCAAGCAGGCCAAGGACAGGCAGTGTCTCCCGGAAGACACTGGTTGAGACTGGATGAAGGGGGAGGAAGGGACAGCAGCCCGACGCTGGGGTCCACTCAGCCCAGCCGGAGCCAGCAAGGAGTTAGAGTAGGTCCTAAAACAGTGGAAGCCCTAAAGGACAATGACCCCAAGTCCTCCTCTTTCACTAATGGACAGGAATGGGCTTTTCACCAAAGAAAACAACTTGAAGTAGCATTTGGATGGTAGCAACCCAGAAGGCCACCGGCGGACACATCAGCCCATGTGATTCTCAGAATGTTTTCACAAGATAAGGCTGTCCTCACTTTGAAACAAAGAAATAAAGGCCCCGAGATAGTAGGCACCATGCCCAAGGTCCCCTGGCCCATTTCACTCTGTGTTGGGCTGTGCTCTGCTGAAGCAGGTGGCAGGGGTGAAGGGGGGGACTGGCCTCAGATCTCAACTTGGTAGAGCACACAGCCAGTCCATAAGAGAAAATCCATAAGAGCACACTTGGGCCACGTGAGATGTCAGTAACTATCACCATGTTCAGGCGGAGCGGGTCTTTACAGATGAGGAAATCTTGCAAAAAAGGGGAGAAATTGAAGATTTGGGAAAATTGGGTATGTATGGCCAGCATTTGGTGTGCATCAGAGTTCTTTGAAATGACAGGTGGGTAGATTCCACTCATAAACCCCCAGGAATTGCCCAAGCTGCCCAGGTGCTGCGTGAGATGGTTTGGGAGCTTGTGGTCTGGACTGTAACTCACTGTGATTTACAATTTCCTAAACAGATAATGGTAACTAATTCATAAATTCCCACGTTCTCTGTTCAACATCCTGTTTCTTTCAATGACAGTCATGGATCAGCACTTGGCCATGCCGTGTATGTGTCTTCTGGTTGAATCCTCAGAAGATCTCAGTGGGGCTAGCATTATCACCCTCACTTTTTAGAAGTAGGACCTCAAGTTCAGAGAGGTGGGGTAAGTCAGTTAAAGACGCGTTAAGATGTGGCAAAGCAAGGCTCCCAGCTGTGCTCTCTCCACTGTAGCCACAATGTTCCTCTGTTGTAAGAGGTGCCCCAGGGGCTGGGCTGGGAGGTGCAGGAAGGGTCTCAGCCCACGTGTGCACACTGCTCACCTCCGTGGCAATCAGAGACGCTGGAGAAGAAGCTGGTGAGCAGGTGAGGAGCATGCAGGGGCTCAGTACCCTATAGAAGAAACAGGGAGCCCAACAGCAGAACTAGGAGAGATAAGGGGGAGAGAGAACTGGGTTAGGAAGGGAAGAGCATCTGCAGGGAGGGAGGCCGGCTCTGGAACTGGGAAGAGGGGAACTGAGGCAGGTGCTGTGGCGGGGAAGCTGGTGGAAAGAGAAGGAAACTTCTGGAAGAAGGGGAGCTTGGGCAAAGCCACGGCAAGTGGGGATCGAGAACAAGAGCCAGGGAGAGAAGGACGTAGAGAGGGCAGCAGAGGGCGAAGAGAGAGAAAGGGACACAAGGAATGGCTCTATTAAGTCAGATGGAGCCCATGCTCCAACCAGTGACCCTCAGAAACCCTCTGGGATTCAAGCCTCCTTCGAATTTTGATCCAAACCTTTTCATATCCTAAAAAATTATTTAGAAATATGCTGTCCAAGAGCATTTTCTTGTGTGGACTCTAGCTATCAAGGTTCACCATGTTACATATATATAAGACAGTTACAATTTGTATTTATGAATCGTTTATTAATAACAATAAGCCCCTTGGTGTTAGCAAAGATAACATTTTCATATTTTCAAAAACAGTGAGCCAGGGTGATTTTCATACATGTTTGCACAGTCTGGCTCAGTAGTCACCACAGGATGCTGCTATCTGCATCTGCATTGGGTGTTGGGATGTTTTGGTCAAAGTATATTGGACAAAATATAGCTTCAAACAGACATGGAATTGGAAAAGGGAGGAATGTGTCAATCACCTTCTCAGATAATTACAGAAGTTTTTCTCTGAAGCTATCTCAGAATTCAACAAATGGCAGTTTATTTTTTTATTGCTTTTTAATTGGGGTAGGGAGCACCAGGGATTGAACCCAGGGGTATTTACGCACTGAGCCACATCCCCAGCCCTTTTTATTTTTTATTTTGAGGGTCTAAGTTACTTAGGGCCTCACTAAGTTACTGAGCCTGGCTTTGAACTTGAGATCCTCCTGCCTCAGCCTCCTGAGATGCTGCAATTATAGGTGTGCTCCAACATGCACAGCAAGTGCAGTTCCTTAGGGGCTTGTGGCAGTGTGAGTCTGAAGCCACATCAATATGTTTCTGTTCTCCCCCTGCCTTGCTCCTTGAGTGAGTGCTTCACCAGCCATGATTTCCAACATTGTGCATTCATAGGTCACTTGGAAAACGAGGGTTCCTGGAGCTATGCAGATCACCCCCCTGCACAGCAGAAAACCCACTGCACACTCAGGGGCGAAGGACAAAGCAAAGACAAACGACTCTGAAACTGCATTGACCTCCCAGACCCCCTGAGAAGGTCTCAGGGAGTCCAAGGGTCCCGCACATACTCTGAAAATCACTGCTGTGTGTCTGTGATAAAGAGCATCCTGAGCTGGGCATCAGACAAGCCAGGAGCCAGCTCTGCTGTGAGGTCTTATTAGCGTGGGCACATCGGAACTCCCTGGGCCCCTGCAGCCAAGCTGGGATGGCTTACCAACTCCCCTTTCTTTCCTCCCTCTGTGACAGACAGCTCCATCTACTTTTCAAATTGCCACCTATCAGTCCTTCCTCTACTTGGAGGCCCCTCCCCTACATCCCCAATTTCTCCTAAGCCACATGTATCTCCCCCTCAGCCCTCCACTGCCTGTGTTGCCTTCATTCGGATCTTTCTTGAGGATCTTATCTCCTTTGGCCCAGAGTTAAAATGCCCACAGTGCTTGCCCAGCACCCCCAGCTGTCTCCCACACTGACGGTGAGTCCCTGGAGAGCAGAGAACACCAGGTCCTGTTCACATCTGTGCCTCCGACAGCCACTGTGCCTGACACCGAGTAGACACCCCGTGGAAGTGGAATTAATTGGTCATCACATTTCAGGAAGCTCTATCTGTAAGGTTGGATGGATATTTATGGGCAAAGAGGCTGGGAAGAGGTGACCAGGAGGTGAAGGGAGAAGACTGGAAATAATTATAAGACTGATGGGAGGGGACACAGGGAGAGGTCAGAGTGTGCACCTGTGGGCCCGGGAGTGAGATGAAGAGACGGGGTGTGATGGATTGCAGGTGCTTGACAAGTGGCATTCCACTAGGTTAATAAGATGCCACTTGGGATGAAAATCCTTAGATGGTGGCAGATAGGGGAACAGTCCTGATGGTGACTAGGGGTGGCATTAAAGGGTGACAGGAAACCGGACCCCTTCAGCCTCACCTCCAGATCTCTCCCTTCAGGGTGCCAGGGTGGGGCTTTCCCAGAATCCCCCTCCCGGGCTCCCAGAAGCCCTTGCCCCCTCCCACACATCTGGTAAGGACAGAACCCACATGAGGCCAGAGTGGAAAAGAGCAGGACACTCGGAGCTTGGGTTTTTTTCTCTTCAAATATTTGCCGAGAGGGAGTGTGGCAGGAACTCAAGGAACACGGTGCTTATTGCTCACACTACATTAAAATTCAGATTGGCTTGTGCAGTATCCCTGGCATAACTGCTCTGTGCTGATATTTTTATAACTCTTAATATCAAACAAATTGCCTCTTCACTGAGACAGTTTAATGTGACGGGGGCTGTGCCCGCCAGCTTCCTCACGCTGGTCCCATAAAGATCACCCGTCTGTTACTGGGGACAGAGGAGCCATGAATTTCCTATCAAAAATATGGCTGGGTTATGCAGAGTAAATCTTGAGCTGAATTAAAAGGATTGGGGTGTTTTAATTTCTTTTCTCTCCCCTGACACCCGCCACCACATCTTTTCTTACTCAATAAAATGAGGTGGTGATCTACAGGCTGAATCAACTATGAGTCATCTGTTTTAGGCTGAGGTCTCTGTTTCTGTCCTGTTCTGGCTCTTCTCTGCTGGTCAGTAGATCTCTTTGCCCCTGGTCCCCTCCTATCTCCACCAGATCCCACCTCTCTCCTTCATGATCTCAGTGCAAAAGATATTTGGATGTATTTTTTTTCTTAGCAAATCCCCACCAATTTCAAAATCAGGAGTCTTCTCCTCTTTGGTCTCCCTTTCCTCCAGTGGCAGCTGGGCAGTAGCACAGATTAAAGCCGAATGCTAAAACATTCCTTTCCAAGCTGGATCCATCCAAGATCCCTGATTCCTACACAGTGAGAAAAAAAGACTGTTGATTTGACAGCTTTTTCTCCCTTTCGTTTAGAAATCAAACACCTAGACAAGTACCAGTCAGAAGAATCCATTTGAGATAGTAACTACTCTGAAACCAAGTTGGTGTAAGTCACCTCAAAGCAAAGAAATCCACATTTTACTGACATGAGACACTTTATTATAGGTCATTCAGAATTTCTATTTCTGAATGTCAGAAACAGTTATGGACTCCACCCCTCACTGAGCCTCCCAGAGCTGCCTGGAGACCCAAGACACTCAAGTTTAGAGCAAGTGATGTAAGGTGTCCTCAAAGGGTTCAAGAAATAGATTGATTGGAAGGGTCATGACAGTAGATATCTAAGAATAATATTTGCACATTTTCTTTCATTTACAATAAAAGTGCTGGTGGTAACAAATAACAAATGCTCAAAGTGTCTTGCCTCATTGTCTAGACTCCTGAGACCCATCTGCTCCACACTGACAGCCAGAAAGACAGACAGGTGAACTCCAGTCCCCCGTCTTTGTTTTCCAAGGCAGGTGGACCTCCATGTCAAAATTGCCATCCATCTGTGTGCAGCCACACATTTTCACTTTTCCCCCAATATCTTTATACCTCAAATCCCCATTTTCTTCTCAGCCCCATGTTACTAGACACTCTTCATACTGAAATTTTCCCATGATCCCACCACTTTCAAGTTTCCCATTTTAACACTCTCTGAAATCAGCATCACCACAGAACATAATAACACCAATCAGAGGCAAGGCCACCTTTTCTTACAATTTGGCACACATTTTAGGTATAAATGTCTTACAAAGATTCAAAATGAATTTTCTTCAAAGATTGTATCTCTTTTCATTCTTAAAGCACATCCTTGCTTCCAGAACATTCTCAGATTGCCATGGCTTGCAGATCAGAGAGGTCTTTGAAAGCACACAAAGTTCTAGAAAGGCTGGTCCAGGCTTGGAATTCTGATTGTCAACTACTCTATTAAAAATGCCACATCTTATCATTAGGAAGCCAGGGAGGGGCAGAAATCACCGTTTATATCACTGACTGTGATAAAAATGGAAATGATTTGGCAAAGGCTAAGTTTACACATCTTTATTATAGCAAAATTTTAGAAACAATCAAGATGAACAAAATATGTTCCTTGTTAAAAATAATTTGTGGAACATATAACAATAAAATGCCACACTTATTTAAAATTGTTTTCAAAGAAGTATTTTAAATGATTTGTAAAAGGTATTTACAATATAATGCCAAAAACTAAAACATATCAAAATGTTTATAATATGATCATGACTTTAAATATATATGTCTTTTGAGACTTAGAATAAATATCAAGATATCAGCAGCAGAATAACAGGTGATTTTTTTTTCTTTTTACAGTGCTGGGGATGGAACCCAGGGCCTCCGGCATGCTGAGGAAGGCTCGACTCCTGAGCTGCACTCCAACCTCTTTATTTTCTTCCGTTTGCTCATCTCTGTGAACTTCAGGATTGTCAGAGGAGTTCAACCTCCGCTGAGCAGGGCCTGAGGCTTCCTGAGCCGAGGCTGGAGTCGGTGCTGCCTCCTGAACCCCTGGGGAGCCTGCAAGCAGGTGCGAGCTCTACCGGGGTCCCAAGGGACAGGGAGGCTAAAGCAGTCTGGCCTGGCGGGACCCGGCTGCCCGGCGTCCACCATCCTGCCGCCATGCCCTGGACCCCCACCCACTGGGCGCTCAGCCTTCCCAACCGCCTGCGCAATGCGGCCTCCTGCAGGCCACCTCCAGGACCTGCTGTGTCACCCATCTGTTGCGTGCGCCTTACTCGAGGTCTCTGCCCGTCGGGAGGCAGGGAGCGCCGCGCCCTGCTCGAGGCTCTTCTGGGGCCGGCGTCCCCGGAGTCCGCAGCAGATGGGGTGGCCCCGAGGGGTGCACGTGGATGCCTTCCCGGGAGGAAGCGTGCGCCATCCTGCGCCATCCGCTCTCGCGCCGCCATCCAGGGCTTTCTTCCCCCAGTGAGTCTCTTAATTTTGCTCATTTATCTTAAAGAGCTCCGTAAGCGCCGTGGGCTCTGGCAGGGCCCGCACTGGGGCTCCGACACCGACCCCCACGCCTGCGTCCCAGAGGAGCCATCCAGCACCAACCAAATCTCATTTTCCTACAAATAGTTTGTCAGAAGCAGCAGGGCAAGTAATAAATCACCCAGAGCCGGGCGAGGCTGCAGGGGCTGGGCGAGGGCGCAGCTGGGGCTCGGGTAGGAGGCTCGGGCTATCCAGCCGATCCAGCAGAGGAGGAGACAAAGGGAAGGCGGCAGGAGGAGAGGGAGAAGCTGGGGCAGGTGCTGGGGAGGTGCGGGGAAGCGGGTCAGGGTAGGAGAGCAGTGGAGGCGCTGGGGCAAACAGCAGGGAATGAATGGGAAAGCAGAGACGGACCAAGACGCCCCGAGAAAATGAATCCAAGGGATGCTAACAATGAGGAAAGAGATGTCTGGTAGAGGGGCCGACCCCAGGAAGGACGGTGGGCGATGCTTCATGCCTGGTGACCGCTGGACCCAGGGGCCACCCAGAAACCTCACCCACCTTCTCCCTCTGGGTCCCCGCCACTTGCTCCTCTGCACACAGGTGCACCCATGCACAGGCAGGTTAAGATGGGTCAGCCTGGTCCACTGTGCTAGCCAGCCCAAAGAGGAGGCCACTCCATCTGTGTGTGATGGAGACAGGTGGAGACCTGCATCTCAACCTCTGTGATGAAGTTGTGTGGCCTTAAGTCAACCTCCTCCTGCCTCTGAGCCTCCGTTTGCCAATTTAGGGAGTGGGAAGGATGGGAGAACACAGGGAAGGCAGGCTGTTGATTAGAAAAGCCTCCTCCCTCGAGTGTGTTGGTGAACTTGGCCCTGGGCAGGGGTGCCGGGCCCTCAGAATCTGTGCACTGCCTCGCCAGCCCCGCATCCTGTGATCCTGAGCCAGACACTCTGATCCTGCAGCTGTCAACACAAGCACACTCCAGTGCTTTCTGCCCTGCCTTTGGCCTCCCTCTGGAAGCTTTGAACACTAGTGAGATCATCACTGTCAAGTTCTTTGGGCGTCTCGTACAAGGGCAGCCTGATAAGGATGGCCACAAGGTGCCAACCCTCCATTTTGCCCCCGGCCCCCCCAGCCTCACCCACCCCTGCTGACCTCTGACTCCTGCCTCCTCTGGAACTGTGCCTCAGGACAGGGTTTGAATTTGGCCCCCTCCTTCTCCCTTGCTGCTGGCAGGGAGTCTGGCTCTGTGGGGGAGAATGTGGGCACCTTTGCAAGTGGGAGGAGGGACATGAAGCTTATGGGGGGGGAAGGTGTATGCTGTGTTGGACACCAATGCAAAAATGCCCAAGGGCAGGGACCTCGACTGTGTGGCTTCCGGAACCAGCCCCAGCTCCCGCACAGCTCTGGCACAGAGTCTCAATAGTGTGAGCAGATCTTCACGCCTTATGCCTCTAAGGAAGCAACCATTGGTCCATTTTATGGGAAGGGCAACTGAGACCCCAAGTCACTGAGGCAGGAGGTGGCTAGACTGGGTTGAAGCAGAGCAGTCTGTCTCTAGGGCACGTGTTCCTCTCACCGCAGCCTAGGGCTCCCAGGCACGTGCCCTGCCCATCAGCACGACTGCTGGGAAAGGTTTTGTTGACCAGATGCCTACAGATTAAGTTGGGGATAGCAAAGGGACCCAGACCTGGGGTCCCTGCCCTGCCTTCTCCTGGCCCTCCGGGTTCTGGAAAGGGTACCACAGGGCCTATGTTCCTGGCAGCTCCTTCATTTCTGAGCTGCCTGCCAACAGCGTTGTCCTCTAGCCCTGGTCATCAGGCTACGCCACTCTCAGACAGATCCTCAGCCCCAGCCCTCCACGCTGCTTGGGGCTCTGAGGACAAGGCCACATGCCTGAGCCTCTCTCAGGTTTTAGGACACCTCTGAGCCTCCAGCAAGGTGGCATCCGCTGGCATCTCATGTTCACCTGGATCAGAGCACAGCCCAGGGAATAGAGAGCCTGACTCCACTCTCAGGCCATGTGCCAGCTAAGTGACCCTGGGCAATTCTTCTCACTTCTCCCAGCCTTGGGTTCCTCAACTGGAAAATGAGATTTAAAAAAAAATCCATGCCAGCCAGGCGTGGTGGCGCATGCCCATACAGTGAGGTGCTAAGCAACGCAGTGAGACCGTGTCTCTAAATAAAATGCAAACATAGGGCTGGGGATATGCTCAGTGGCCAAGTGACCCCGAGTTCAATCCCCGGTACCCCCCCCCGAAAATCCATGCCAAACTCCCAAGGCTGCCCTGAGAATCAATTAAGGCAAAATCTATAAATGCCTTCCCAGATGAGGGCCCTTGTTCCAGAGTCCTGACGACAGCACCCCAGTCCTCTTGCTAAGGCTCCTGTTCTGTGCATGTGACCTGCGTGCAGCCATTGACTCTAGAGTGCCCACCTTCCCTTCATGGACAATGGAGACGGAGCCTCCTGGGTGAGTCCACTCAGAGGAGCAGAATTTGGAAGAGGCTGGGAGCTCTGGCAGGAGTGAAAAGTCAAGCTGTCTCTCTGAGACTCAGTTTCCCCATCCATAAGATGGGATGATAATAGCAATAACACCACTGTCTTCCAGGGCAGATATGCAGGTGTAGGACTAGGTACAGGTGAAACACGAAGTAAATAGTTACTGAACCAATCAGTTGCCAAACTTTGTAGCTTCTTCTCGTCCTGCCATGCACAAACTGTCCTCCTCCTTCAGCTGGAGCCACAGCCTCCCCTTCCTACCTCCAGCCAGTCAGCCTGCTCTGGTACGGCCTCCTCACCACCTTGGATTCCCAGTGGGTCACCCTGTAGGAGGAGCAGGGGACACAGATCCAAGGGGACCTGCCCAGTGCCACTGGATGCTAAATAGGCAGAGCAGCTGCTAGGCTCCTGGGGCCCAGCCTGTGGGTCACCCCACCTGAGGGGGCTTTGAATTCTGCACAGCTCAGGTCTGGCTGTTCCTCCTCACAGCCCTTCACCAAGGCCCAAGAGGGAGGCCCGGCCCCTGCTCCAAACCAGGCCGTCAGTGATTCCCACTCTCACCCCCTCTCCTCCTTCCCACGTAGTTCATTCACAGCTCACTCATGTGTGTGCTGGGCCTCAGACAGGCTGCCAGGGACGCAGGAGAATCTGGGCAGTCTTTGCCCTCAAAGAGCCCCAGCCTGGAAAGCACCCGTGCCCCGCAAACCTCCCACCCTGGCCAGGGGCTCCAGCTGCCTCCTCCCATCATCCTCAAGGCCATCTTCCTCCATGAAGCCCTCCCAGATTGGCTGACAGATTGAAGGCTCTTCCCAAATCCTCCCAAAGGGCGCCATTCCTCTTTGAAAACTGTATGCATGAGGTGTTTTTATCTCTTTTTGAAACTGCACTTCCCCCTGTGTTGATATAATGTATACAGCTGGCATTTTAAAGCCCATTTTCAAAACGTCTTCTGTCTCATCTGGTTCCTGAATATAGAAGTCCACTCCACTGTCTGCGTAGCATTGTAAGCCCCTGGAGGCTCCCAACAGGAAGGACAGCCAGGAACAGGGGTAAGGCACCTCAGAGCTGAGCCCTGTGCCTCTCCAGGGAGAGGAGAGGAGTGGATGATAGAGAAGGAAGGGACCATTTCTGGATGTGGAAAACCCAGAGACACACCCCTCCTTCCAAGGATCCCCTGGACCACCACACCCTGCATAATAGCTTCTCTGTTCCCCCAACTGCAATTGTGCTCCTTCTGCTAGGGAAACACCCCACTCAGTGCAGATCTGCCCTGTGACACAGAATAGATTTGGGGGGGCAACTTTTGGGGGGGGCGTGGGATTCCGTCAGTCACCTCTGTGCACAGCTTTGCTTTCTCTCTCCACAATATGGAGATTCATCCTGAAAAGAGGTCGGATTCTGACAAGGTTCATACCCTTCCTTCCTCAACACCCCCTAATTGAATGCCTGGTTCTTAGTAGATGCTCAATAAACATTCCAAGAGGAAAAGAAAGGAGGAAGGAACTAGAGGAAGGAAGAGAGGAGGGAGAGGAAGTGGGAATGGAGGGAAGAAGGGAGGAAGGAGGGGAGGAGAAAGGAACCTGCACTCTCTCAACAGCACCGGGAGCTTCTCCTAGTGGTCTCCCTCCCTGCACCAACCAGAGGGCTGGGAGAGAAGACTTAATTCCCTGTTGCCCTGGGGGCAGAGCCAGCCCTTGAGGCACAGCCCTGGGTGTGCTGCTGGTGAGAAGTGCAGCTGCAAACTCCTCTGGATGATTAAGATGCACATCAGCAGCCTTGAGCAGGATCCAGTAAAAGAGAAGAAATCCATCAGCACCCTGCCCCCTCTGCCACAGGAGGTGGCCCCGTCCAGGTGGGGGCAGGGCAGCAGCAGGTCCTGGGGCCCAGGTGCAGCTGGAGCTGCAGGTGAGAGTGCAGCCCCCAGATGTTGACACCTGGTGAGGGCAGGGAGGGCTCGGTGACCAGAACTCAGTCCACTGAAGAGTGAACCAAATGGAAATGTTTTCTCACATTCTTCTTTTTTCTGAGAAGTGCAGGACCTCCGACTCCAGTGCCATTTCTCTGTGACAGAGTAAAGGTTTGCTGCAGAATGCAGAGGTGAGCCAGTCCCAGGGAGGGCAGCGAGCTGGCCTGCAGCCTCGACTCTGCTGCCAGAGCTGCTGGGCACTGCGGCCTGGCCTCGGGCCACAGGCTGGCCTGACCTTGTCCCCATCTGTGAAGGCTCTATTCTCAGGCAAGGTGGCTTCAGGTCTCATAAGTGAAAAAGTGTCAGTGGGATTTGAAAGGTTTTTGTGTTTGTTTTTATTCCACCCCCCGCCTTCCCCCCCGTCCCATACCCCCGAAAAACAGAAGGCTTCAACTGTCAGCATCTTCCAGTAAACTGAATTCTTCTGTCATTCCACGTATTTCTGGTCTTTTCTCATGTTGCCAACCAAATGAGAGGCTACTCTGCTCTGAAGCTCACCATGCCCTCGAAGTCAAGGACCTGGTTACTCTTCTTGGAAATAAAAAAGTAAACCTCATCTCTTCATTCATTCAGTAGGAACCTTTTATTGAGCACATACTATAAACAAGGTTATAGGACAAAAAAAAAAAAGAGTAACTGCAGCTCCTGCCTCTGCGAAACATCTCCGCAAGGGGAAGAGTTAAAACAAAGAAATAAATCATTACATATAAGGCATCTCAGACTTCCTACAACACAATGCCTTACAATGTCAAGGTGGGTGAGACTCTTATGGGTCATCTGACCTTCAACATGTCTGATTCCTCATATGTTGACCTTACAAATCCCGTTACAGCAGGGGCTTGGCACCCACCATTTGCAAGCCTAAGTTTTGTGCTTGCGAGAGAGGCTCAAGCCTCTGGACTGAATGAAAAATCACCGGCCCTCCTGTGTCCCCGTCTCTCTTCTGAAGCCATTTGAATCCGGGGGTTTGTTTATCCAGGACTCAGTTTCCTGCTCTGTTAACCGGGAGGGCTGGACTGAGACCCTTCCGGCCCTAACACTTTATGATCTATGATTAAGGCTGGGAGGACATTGCTCAGCCTGCTGTCCAGAGGGTGACCTGCCAACGTTCATAAAAACAATCATCATTAACCTATGTTAATTGGTCAATAAAACCAGCACAATTTTATAGCATGAAACTCGGGACCTGCTGAGTCCAACGCTCCTGATGAGCCCAGAGGAAGTAGAGTTTAGCTTTAGAAATGAAAAAGATCTGACCGGTAACCCCAGCGTCTTATTATTCAAAGCAACAAAGACTCAAACTTACTGGGGTTGAAGTGGAAGCAGCTGACAGAAAGGGGACCATATACAAAATAATGCGGTGGTTGGAAGAACCCAGGTCTCTCAGATTTGGAGGGTGGACTTCCTGGGGTAGAGACTGGTACAGGAAGGGTCTGGAGGACGTGCTTAGTCACACAGACACATTCCTGACTTAAGGGACCACAACCCACTGGGCATGGTGGCACCTCCTTGTAATCTCAGTGACTCAGGAGGCTGAGGCAGGAGGATCACAAGTTCGAGGTCAGCCTCAGCAACTTAGGAAGGCAACTTAGCAAGACCCTATCTCAAAATAAAAAATAAGAAGGGGCTGGGGATGTGGCTCAGTGGTTAAGTCCCCCTGAGTTCAATCCCTGGGACCAATAAAAAGACCACAACCATCACCGCAGGGAGCCCACGCAGCCTGTGTCAGCAAGTCGGGGCCGGAGGCGCCACCCTTCCCAGGCGTACTCTGCTTGCTGCCGCACTTCTGAAATTTAGGGGTCATCTCCCATTCCTTCCTGACCCCCTCCTCTTCCCCCTGGACCTACTGGGATTCAGCTGCCCCTCAAGATTTTCTGATCTTACACTCCCTGCTCATAAGAGGTTATCAAATGTTCCACCCACGGTGTGTCAGGAGGTTTACACGCTGCATCTCCCTGACTTCTTGATGAGATCAGAACAGTTTCAAAGTTGAGTTAGCTGCAGCTCAGAGCTGAAGTGACTTGCCAAGGTCACAGGCCAGGAATTGGTGGCTTTGGAATCCAAGTCCAGGTCTGCTTACTCCATGGGAAGCCGTGGGGCCGTGCACCACCCAGGTCTGTTCTGGAGCCCCTCAGGGAAGAATTGGATGAGCCACCCTTGAGTTCTTTGTGACTCTTCCTCGTCCAAGACAAGAAACAACATCGACTGAAGGACAATGAAAGCTAGAAGCTGTACAATGTATTTGTGTGACCAGTGAAGAACCCAGGGAACAGACAAGGCATCTGGGGCCGCAAAGGTAAAAGAAGCCAGCCCTTTTTTATTTTTTATTTGACACAGGGTCTTGTTAAGTTGCTGAGGGTCTCCCTAAGTTGCTGAGGCTATCTTCAAACTTGCAATCCTCCTGCCTCAGCCTCCTGAGTCAGTGGGATTACAAGGATGTGCCACCATGCCCAGGTTGTGGACCCTTAAGACAGGACCGTGGCTTTGTGATCAAGAGCAGAGAGGTTGAGAAACCAAATGAAGGACGCTGGTGCCGCAGCGAGAAGCAGCTTTGGGCCCAGGGCACAGGGACAGCGAAGTTCATTACGGATGCTGCGTGTGGCCCACAGAGGACACCTGCAACTTCAGCCACCCGCTCCCGTTATCCTGAGTCATCTGTGCCAAGAAGGTTTCCAGAACAGCATAAAAAGCCACAGTCAGTTAGGGTGATGCACAGCATTAGATAGAGACCCTTTATGATCACTCCTAGGTTAGAAACCTATAGGCATACAATCTACACGCCCGCCATCTTCTCCCATGAAGACAACAAAAGTGTTGCTTCATAATTTCATTCTTCTTTTCAGTTGAGTATTATTCCATTGTGTATATACACCAAAGCCCCCCCTCCATGTGAGTTAATAAATGACTTGATAACATGTAGCGAGAAGTCCTGCTTTAGGACACAGAAATGTGTCAGTGCATGAAATGCACTTCTCAAAACGTGGAGGTGTTAATGGGCAGATTTGACCCGGACACCTCTGTGGTGAGCTTCTCCAAGGAAATGATGCTGGGCCTGGGACCAGCAGGTTGTGTGGGGCTCAGACCCGACTCAGACAAGAGCTTGCTAGGCCGTGTCTGCTGTGGAGGTGACCCGTGATCTGCGAGAACACACCCTGGGGGGCGTCGGAGGACCCACGGTGTCCAGGAGGCGTTCTCAGCCCAGCACTCACTCTTGCGGCCAAGTTATAAGCACTGAGCTTACAAATGCCCACTCCTCCTGCCAGCTGCCCGCCACCCAGCCCGTGTCCAGAGCCAAAAGGACCCTTCCTGCCAGGCGCTTCCACCCTCCTCCACCCCTTCCTCCCTCCCCAGTGAAGTTCCTTCCCCTCCCTGCCTCCCAGGATATGGTGCCGCAGAAGACCCTAAATTGTTTATCAAACCAGCTGATGTTTCTGATGTTTAAAGAGGTCTGTTTTCCTCTCATCATTTCCTCCATTTCCCTCCCTCCCTCCCTCCCTCTCTCTCTATCTCTCTCTCTCTCTCCCCCCCTGTTTATAAGCCACAGATGACCTTAATTGTGGCTGATAGAGTCACAGTTCCAGCGGCCCCACCTGAATCCAAGAAGGAAGGTGGAATTAGATGCCATAAAGATACAGTGCCACCAACCTCAAAAGTCCTTGAACATGCCTGCAGACTTCTCCCGAGGTCCCCCAAAAGTCTATGCCTTCGATGTCCCCAAATCAATGCTGTTTCTTTAAGAGGTCAACTTTCAGGGTAAATCCAAGAACCAGGAAACCCCTCTTTTGGATGCAGTATCAACTGTTCTGACAGCAGCCGGGGTCTGTGCTGGTCCAGCTCATTCTGGAGGCGCACACTCTTAGCTAATACAGGAATCCTAATAAAGGTTCATCATCAAAAGATCTGAGCTTCTGAACTCCTTTGTAACTTGAATTCTCCCTGTGAGAAGCTGGAACCAGCCTGGTAATCATGGAGAAAGGTTCATTGGAGGAAACACAAACTAAACTTGAAAAAGAGTGCTGGCTAGGGGCCAGGAGTCAATGCTCAGCCCTTGACCTAGAAGGAGCCCACCAGTGCAGGTCCTGGGTTCCATGCAACTCGAGGTTCATGCAGCAGCAGCAGCAATATGCCCCCAGGGCTCCTGTCCACCACCCTGGGCTGTCTGCTGAGCCTGGGTCCTACTGTCTGTGTAGTGAGCAGGGGCTCCCCATTTCTAACCATCTTGCCGCAGCATCCTGCTATCAAGGGAGCCTGCCATCAGAGTAAAATAAAAGTCACACCACCAGCAGCAGTGGCAGCCATCTCTCGATGGCATCTCTGGAGCAGGCACCTGACCCTTTGCAAGCAAGTCCTAGCAACCACCGGCATCAGGACCATCCCTGCTCCCAGGTAAGGAGACTCAGGCTGACCCACAGAGACGGGCCAGAGAGCAGGAGTCTGAATGGAGCCCTCTCTTCTAAGCCTCGGTGTCCTGGGGGCTGAAATGAACACATCTGGGTTCCAGATCCAGTTGGTAACTCCTGGATAGTGCGACTCCCTGGAAAACCCACAGCAGATGTAACCTGGACAGCCAGAGCCGGACGCACGCAGTCAGAAGGGAAACCAAGGTCAGCCCTGGAGGTGGGGAGGCAGGAAAGGCCAAGAGCAAGCCCCTCCAGGGGAAGAACTGGGTCAGGAGGGGGAGGAAGGTGGCAGCTCTGGGACGTGCCTCTTCAGACTCAAGGACACCAGAGGGGACACCAAGCCCCTGCCAGAAAAGGAGCAGCTGCTGGCAGGGCCTAGGGCAGCCTCCGCCTCCTGCAGGAGGTGGGGCTCTGAGGTGTTCTGTAAGTGAACCAAATGGATTCAAAGGCACAGGGGCTTCTCTCGCTCCCAGGTCCCTGGAGGAAGGGAGGGGTTTAAGAAGATGGAATAACAGGCCATCCCAGCGGTCCTGGTCGGCAAGCTCCTTCTCCAAAGCAGGTCGTCCAGAAGTGGGGCAGCAGGCTGACCGCCTGACGTTCGCAGGCCCAGCCTGGTTTCTGATGGGCAGTGAACCACCGATTACTGCCACCGGTGGCTGCTGTGTCCTGATTGCACGCATCTCCAGGGAAGGCGACCCACAACCTTCTTCACAAACTCATTCCAACTCCCAAACTTCTTCCAGGCGGAGACTTCTCCTGGTCCCCAATCCCATGCCACCAACCCCTTTGAGACGAACAGAAGTGATCACTATCTGCTCTGGTCCCTGTGTGGGCTGGCAAAGCCATTTAACTCCACACACATGATTTTCTTTCTTCCCCAGCATGCTCCCAGATCTGCCTCATTTTCCCTGAAAAGAAGGAACTCCAGGCAAGAGACCAAGACGCTGACCTGGACGGAGGGCCTCAAAGGGATCCTGGGTCCCAACTCATAGTGACTGGGTCTGCTTGTGACCTGACTGCTCGGACCCACAGGCTCTTCGTCTGTATAAGGTAGCTAGGAATGATAGCTCCCCTGGAGGGTTCTTGGGATTCAAGAAAACCATATCCATGTTGCAGACACCATATCTGAAATGTTTAGAATCAGATGTATTTCAGACTTTGGGATTTGGGGGATTTGGAATATTTGCATATACATCATGAGATATTTTGGGGATAGGACACAAGCCTAAACACAAAATTCATTTAGGTTTCACATTCGCCTTTAACACATAGTCTGAAGGTAATTTTATATGGTGTTTTTAAATATTTATGTGCATCTAACAAAGTTCCAGATTGTGCAGCGTTCCACACTCTGCTCAAAAGTGTTTGGGTTTTAGATTTCCAGCTCAGGGGCTCCTGGCACCTGGTCCTGAACTGCTGCGTCAGCGCCAGGGCTCCAGGCGCTACAGTATCTCTCCGCGCGCAGGTTTCCCTGGTGTGACGAGCGCCCGTGGTGGCCCCGGGGGCTGCGCAAGAGCATCATTTGGGAAGTGAGGTGAATCCTGGGGCACCGTCTCTGCTCTGGAAGTCCACTGGGGACTCGCCGAGGTACCCGGCCGGTGCACACATCCTTCGCCCCCAGCAGGGTGGCCAGCTAGGATGTGCCATGGAAGGAGGCCGGTCCTGGGTGAGGCTCCCTCCGCTGGTCCTCTGAGGTCCCCGAGGTCTTTCCCTGGGAGACTGGTAGCGGCCCCTCACCTCACAGCAGGAGCGGGGGAGCAGAGGGCGCAGGGGCTTCACACCTGCTGCACATGCTCGGATCGGCCCCTGTGCCCCAGGGACGTTCCAGTGGTTGAACTCCATCCTAAGACAACACTGCGAAGTGCCGGGGTTGGTTCCTGTCCTGCGTCACCCTGTCCTGAATCACCTAGCCCCACTTCAGGACTGAAGGACGCACTTCCCAGTTCTGGACCCCTCGGGAACTGCACTTGGATCCAGAAAGCCAACTTGCCCGAAGTCAAGCCCCAGTCTTGTGAGTGGTCCACGGGGACTTTGAACATTGGCTTTCTGCCTCAGTCCAGGCCCATTCTGGCGAGACCTCCAGGTTCAGAGGCCTGCACAGCCTATGTTGCCATTCACCTCGTCCCTTCCCACAGCACTGCTGTCCCCAGACGCACTCCACATCCAACATGCATGTGCATCTTCCTATGGAGAGTCAGAAAGTCTCAGAGAGGTTAGGAAGGTTTTCCCAGGTCACACAGCTCTTAAGTGATAGGACTGAACTCAAACCCAAGATTATATGACAAGACTATTATTTTCAGTGTATAAAACAAAAATCCTCTATTACCTTGGGAATCGATACACACTGAATTCTAAACTCCCCAAAAGAAGCAGGATGTGTACTGCAGGCCAGTAAGAGTCCAAATAAGATCAGGTAGTGTAAGTTAGAATGAATTCTAGCCCTTGGTCCCTTCCCCTGCTGAGGAACCAGCCCTGGCCCTCTCTGTGGGCTGCCTCACTAATTGCAGGTGCAGGAGGGCCCAGCTGGAGACCTGTGGCACAGGTCCAAGGACAAGGGTACCAGTGCCCACCTCTCTAGGTGCCACCTGTGTGGCTCTGAACAAGCTGGTCGGCATCTCCACCCATCTTCCATTGCCTCAATTTTAAAATGGAAGCAGTGATTCTACCCCCAGGGGTTTTTTAGGGTTAAAGTTCATGATAAATATTTTAAAACTTCTTGTGGTCAAGTGGGAATGCAGAGCTTTGGAAAGGTGGGGATAATGGGTTTGATCAGAAACCTGAGGCCAGTACCTTGAGACTCGGGCTTCACAGAGAGACCCCTGACCCTCCCAGAGGAGCCCCAGACTAACTCAGGGCCACTCTGGAGCAGCAGAGGCCACTCACATGAGAAAGGGATTGGGCACCAGGGACCTGAATTACAGACCTGGATCTCTCCAGGATGAGGTCTGATTCCTTCCCGCCTCCTTCTCTGGGTCTGGCTCCCTCCTGGGGGCCAAGTGGGGCAGTTGGACTGGATGCTCTTTGGCTCCCCTTCCATCTCAGGAGTAGGAAATTCTATGGCACCAGAGAAAGTGCTCCTCCCACTGTATCTCACTCTGCCTGCCACCTGGACCCTCCACCTTGGGGATGGTGTCCTTACACCCCAGGGTAGGAGGACGGGGTGGCCGGAAGGGAAAGGGAAAGACTGCCGGCAGACCAGGGTTGCCCAGAGTCCCTGGTGCCCTTGGACCAGCGCTGACAGCTCCTTTCAAGAAGATGTCCGAATGCAACTCCTCTGAGTGCCAAGCCCCCACCCCAGGTGGGTCTGAGTGTGCACCCATGCCACCGGCCCCACCTGCCAACTGGCTGTCCCCTGACATGGAGCCTTGCCACACATACCGATGTGCACCCTGTAGAGGATCTTGGGAATGGCAAGCTGCTCTTCCAGTAAGTCAAACAAACAATCAAGAAGCAAGATGTGCCAGGACAGAACTGAGTGTGTATACACCAGAGCCAAGTAGTCTGCAGTGTGTTCAGAAGGTTCGTTTACAAAGTTAATGACCAACGTGTTCTGCCCAGGTGAAGCCCTCTACCTCTCCCCTTGCACTTTGGCTTGTGGGTCAACAGGATGGGAGGCAGCTGTGACCCTTACCCCCCTAGAGGTTTGGTGCTCCCTTATTGCAAAAGACCCAAGCAGTTCCCAGAAAAAGGTACTCGGTTTGCAGCTCAAAAGACATTTCCACTGCAAAAAAATCTGATCACCCATGTTCTTTGGTTTACAGAGAGTGCTTTGACCAGAGAAAGGTTTCCTAATGTGCCAGGAAGGTTTCAGCAAGAGATACAGTGAGCTGGTGATGCTAGGGAAACTGGGATCGCCTTGATTTTGATCAGTCCACATTGATTCATTCTGAAGAAGGTGGTAAGTACACACTGCATGCCACCGTTCACTTGACAGCCAACCAGAAGGTGGGAGTTCCTACGCCATTCAAAGTGCCCTTTCAGGAAATGAAGGTGCAAAGTATCGACAAGGGGTTTCTGTCCTCCATCTCCCAATGACCCTCTGCAGCTCTACTTTGGGGCAGGCATTGCACCAACAGGATTACAATTCTGGTTTAAATTTCAGTTAGTCAGTCATCCAGTCACCTGCTATTCATTTATTTATTCATTCAGCACCTACAGTATGCCTTTGGGAGAATCAGCAGTGAATCCAATTGACAGTTTCCATTCCCCTACTGTCATTTGCAGATGAATGAGGACAGGGGGCAGGGAGATGAAAATAAATGCACCTGTAAGACCATTTGAGTAGTGTTAAGTACATAAAACAGGAAAATAGGATAGAGTAGGACTTATAGGAGAGGGAAGAACTATTTTAGACACAAAAGTGCTAACTGTGTAAGACAGCGAATGGGAAAGAGTTTCACTTGAAGGAGAGGAAAGAACCTATTTTAAACTTTCCTCAGAGGAAAAGATTCTGACAGATTGACTTCTGAACTAAATGTAGTCAGCCATTCAAATACCTAGAGAAAGAAGTTTTCAGGCACACCAAAGAGTTAGGACAAATAGAAGAAAAAGTGCTTTGAATCTATCTAATTGCAATGAAAAGACATCTGAGAAAGGATTTTTTAAAATTATATATATTTTAAAAATTATAAAAATATATAATTTTTAAAAATTATGTGTAATATATATTATACACACACAGTGGATTGAACCCAGTACTTCACACGTGCTAGGCAAGCATTCTACCACTGAGCCACAATCCCAGCCCCTGTTCTTTGATTTACTATTACAACTTTATGATTTACCTCTTTACCTTTTCATTCACAAATAAATCTATCTGGTCTGTCATCAATTAACCTAACACTAGGTTTTGATTTTGTTTTGGGGGGATCCACTTAAATATGTCTACTTTTTCATTTTTTAGTATCTCTTAGAATGGCTACGAATCTTTTATATCTGAGGCTGTTTATTAAAAGAGTATATAACATCTAACTCTCTGGTGTAATTATTATTGAAAAATTACAAACATAAATATACAATATTTTTTATAATTTTTAAAATTTAATTTCTCATATGACAACTGGACATAGTATATTTGTCTTTAATTAGGGGTGTAGGCAAGTTTAAGTACCTAAGAATTTCAGGATAATGAAGAAGTATGTTATAAAGTGTTTTAAAATATTTGTTTTAAAGGTATCTAATAGCCACTATTCTAAGCAAAACTATAGAATGGCTGTGAATTCAGAAACAACCCCTTAAGCATTAATTATATATATGTATATGTACATATACTCACACACATATACACACACACATATATCTAAGTACCTAAGAATTTATATATCTATATTTAAATATATATTTATATGTTTATATTTAAATATATATATATACAGTTTCCATAAGGTAATAACAAATGACTGATATAAAACATGATAAAAAAGATTATCCAATCAGACTCTAGTTGATTGGAAGAGAAAAATAATCTTGCTTTGGGATCTCTAAGAATTAGTAGTGGGGAATTTAAAGGACTTGCCATTCCTTCAGATTGTTACAAATAGAGCCATAGAAATATTATTTGTTCCTGCTGTCATTTGCGTATTTACAGATTGTGTGCTCTGGACAGGCACTTGTAAATGGTAAACAAGAGGTAGAGAGGAGATGATCCTGGAAAGGTGGGTGGGGCCCCAAGGGAAGCACTTAGATCCTGCTGTTCTGTGGAGGTGTAACTTAAGTAACAGAGCTATGCAAATTTATAAGCAGGGAAATGATATGCTCAGGAATTATTTTAGAAAGGTAATCATGGTATAATGTAGAGGACAGATTGAAGAGAAGGCCAGCTGATTGAAGCCAAGTAAGGATTTATTTAAATTTTAGAGAAAGTGGTAATGGGAGTAGAAAGGTAGACATGGATTTAGAGCATATTTGAAAAAGAGAATTGATTTGCTTTGCTGTCTGAAAGATGTGGGAAGGTGAAGGAAGATGGCAGGAGAAAGACCTAGAAGGAAACATGATTCCAAGGTTCCATCTTGAGTAAATGTGCATTCATCAGGATAGAAAATACAGAGTGGTGTGGAGGTCCATGGAACATGATAGGTCAATTTGTTGTTTGAGCCATTAAACTTGAAATACCTTTGGGACATCAGAATAGTTATGTTAACTTCTCCCATATTAGTTGAAGGCAGGAAGAGAGATAGTGAAGATAACTTAAAAAGCATAACATAGCATAAAGCACATTACATATATTGCAAAGTTAATCCAAGTCTCCAAATAATTTACTCTTTTAAGAGGAAAGAACCTGTAAGAAACACAAATTACTAAGTGAATTTTTAACTTCATTTAAGGTTGTAGGTTTTCATTGTGTACAATATAATTTCAGGTTTTTAAAAAATATCTTAATAAAAACATAGGGAGTTGATATTATCATTTTTCTCAATGACAAGTACAAGAATTAAGTGTTGTAAACACGAAGAAACAAAACAATTTAGAAAACATAACTCTTAAGCCATCTGGCCTCAAACATCAAATTTTAATCTCATTGGAATTTTCCAATCAATAACAGTTTGGGTTTTTTTTTTTTAGGGTAATATACTTTAGTGACTCATTAAAAATGTAAATAGAATTAGCTGGAGAAAATAGAAAGTAGAGTAGAAAAAGAAAATTAGAGGCTTTCTTTATTATGAGCCAAATATCTGCCTCTCACACTCCCTGGATGTCAAGATCTAAGCGAATTTTGGCTGAGGATATATTCTAACCCAAAGATTGTGATCTTCTCTGTCTCCCCAAGTGTCACTACTCAGTGCAGTCTAACAAAAGTCTATGTGGAGAGCAGCTTCCAAGAAAACTTAGAAAAGAAAGGAAAATGTTCACAGGGAAGGAGGATTCCTGCAAATTTGCAAGGCAAGCAGTGGGTTGGAGTTTCTTTTGCCAGAGTGTCCTTAAATGCTGGATGGGTACTGGGTACGACAGACCTTTGCTAATTAAAGAGCAGTCCTCCTTTAGGGTAACATTAATGTCACTTGTAAATTTGCTAGAAATGCAGATCCCAGGCCCACTCCAGGCCTACTGAAGGAGTAATTGCAATCTCCAGGTGATTCAGACTCACATTCATGTTTAAGGAGTACTGGCCTAGAGCAGTGGTTCCCAACCTTCGTTGCACATAGGTATGGACCAGGGAACATAAAAACAAATTACTAATGCCCAAGTCTTAACCTCAGAGATTGCAAGTTAATCATTCTAGGGTGTGGCCTAGACCCTGGGACTTTTAAAAGCTCCAGAAGATATCTGAATGCAGTCAGGTTTGTGAGCCACTGACATAGGGATAAAGGAGTGTTACTGCTCCAATACCTTGCTCTTTTTTTGCAGAATCAAACTGGAATTCCTGGAGTCAGAATCTCTCTCCCCCAAACCTGACTGCCAGAACTACATTGTAAGTATCAGGAGAAAATCTGATAAAGAACTTGAACTCTGCCTTGTGCTTTTCAGCTCCTTCCTCCCCTCACTTTCCCAACATAGCAGGTCCTGGCCCCACACACCTAGGTAAGCCACAACAAGGGCCAATATCAACTGGTGCTTTAAGAATACAAACTCAGAGCCTCCACGTGAAACCTACATCATCAGAGTCTGTATCAGATTCTACAGCATCAGTCTGCATTTCCAGGTGTGTCTGTTGTACAGCCAGGTTTGGGAGCTGGTGAACTCTACGGTGAGGCTAGCCTTTCATCCTGCCAAGTCATTAAGCATTTGTAAGGATGGATGAGCTGTCAAGAGAGCAAGGGCCTGCTGCAATGCTCCTTTATTAATTATGGGGAAGTGATGTATTGGCAATGATAATGCTTCTCTTGGAAAGGGCAATGAATGGTTCGTCGATTGCTGCATTAGGTCTTTCCTGACTCAATCTTAATGCTCAGCTTTTACTCCTCTGTAGTTTAAAACGGCATGGCTTTCACACTAAACAGCCTCTTGGTCTTTATTCCCAAGTGAGTTGCAATCTTTGAGCAAAATACCAACACGGGTAGCCTTTCAGAGTTCTTGGTTGGAGAATACCCCACCTCCATCCTTATTTGCTTGTGTCAGCATCTAGTAGCTAGCGTATACTCCTGCATATATGATATGTAGGAAAAACATGGAGTAAAGATTTAAAAAAATCATTGATACATCTTCAGATTCCTTTGCTAAAAGAAAGCTTCCTTTAGCAGAGGGGCAGAATGTGGAGGAAGAAAGATATATCTGGAGTAACAAATTCAGAGGTGAGAAACGGGTAGGCGAATGGCGGGGGGGTCGGAATTCTGTCTGTGAAAGAGGCAAAGAAGGTTCAAAAGAAAAGTTGCAGCGCAGGTCCTCGTGTGTAATCCATGGGCCGGGTGCCCAAGAGAGCTCTAGCGCGGCCGGGACGCACTGTGTGGCGAGAACCTGGAGGAAATAGAAAAATTATATCCTCAGGGGCAGATGCCGGGAGGCTGGAAGGGCTCCCCACGGCCCGGTGCTCTAGAAACTTGCAGGTTGAACCACAAGCGATCCCTGAGGCCATCTAGGGAGCGCGCAGAGGGCCAGAGCGCGGGGAGCCGCCGGGCCCCGGCGTGGCAGGGCCGAGCGCACGTGTGAGCGAGTGCGAGGCTGCGGGTGTGCGCGCCCCGCCGGGCTCCTGCCCTCCCAGCCTGCCTGCCTCCGCGCTGCCTCCCTCCCGCGCGCACCACTGCCAGCCGCCGCCGCCGCTCCAGCTCGCGCCGGCGCTGCACCAGAGTCTGTCCTGCGCTGCACTGGAGTCTGTCCGCTGCCGCCTGCTTTGTGCTTCCCGCAGAAGATGGGAGCGACCTCTTCCTGACCGGGAGCTATTTAAAAGCAGAGAGTTTGCAGTATTTCCTACTAGTGGGGAGGCACTGGAGAGAATCCATTCACACTCCCCAAAGCAGGTAGGATCCTATGGTGGGCAAGCAAAAGGAATCCAGTCAGATACCGTGAACTGTTTTCCTCTTGCTGTTCATAAGGCTGCACTTCCTTCGTTTTGGCAAAAGACTGGTTTCCAAATTGTGTGTGTGTGTGTGTGTGTGTGTGTGTGTGTGTGCGCGCGCGCGCGCGCCTGCACATTTTCTGAGTGTCTGAGCTTGGGGGAGTGAAATTGCTCCGGCTGGTGCTTCTGGGCATGAGGGTGCCTGTCTGGCAGTGCAGGCTGCCAGAGGAAGAAAGAGCTGCTAAGGAGGGATGCTGCGCCCTGCACCGCACTGGGCTTTGAGGATTCCGGGCGCGAAGAGCTAAGTCCACCCAGTAAGCAGCGCTGCTAGGGACCCAGGCATCCCCACCCACTGGGCTCCTCTCCGCGGTCTTTCCTCCTGGTAATCCCTGGGGTCTTTCCCAAGGCCACACTTGCGACCCCCCCCCTTTGCAGATGGGCTCTGGGTGCTCCTTCACCCTGGACTGCGGAGAAGAGGGAGGTGTGGCCGAAGAGAGGGGACAGACAAGGAAAAAATGTGGGGAGTGGACTCACAGGGTCTCGGTCTCTGGGCACCATGTCGTGGTGTGCATTGGGGATTCTGCACACACAGGCATCGTTCCCCAAGAGATTCCAAAGGAACTTTGTGGCTGCATTATCTGCCTGGGGGCTGTGCTGGCTCTTGGGGAAATGGTCTATATTCTGAGATGAGAGGATATCCTTCTTGGCTCCTCCTTCGTCAAGAAGAGGGAGGTCTTCATAGCTGGACAGTGGGTTCAAGAAACCAAATCCGTGCAGGCCATGCTTTTAAAAATACAGCATATGTGCATCCTTAATTGTTTAACTCGCCCTCCCTCCACGGATTCTGTCGCTGTCTGATGAATGACTTGGGCTGGCAATTCGTATTTCCCTCCCCAGATAAAGTAGCAGTGGTTGGATTGAGAGAAGGGGCGATCAAATTTAACAAAGGATGTTCTTTATTTTCTGAAGAAAGCAGTGTGCCTGTGGTCTGCAGTCGCTAGAAAGAAAGTCTTTATTTTTATTTATTTTTTATTTTTTTGCACTAGGTTATGGTTTTAACCCCCCTTATTCTGGCTGCCTTGAAGGCGCTCTCTACTTCTCTGCTAGTCAGCCACTAGTGGTTGTGAATATAACAACACAAACTTTGTCCTGCTGGAGGTGTAAAGACTAAAAAGAGAAAAAAGGATATCAGTGGGAGGTGTAGTAGAAAAAGCATTTTTAAAAATGACAGATGTGGTGAAGACAGTACAGGCATCCTGAACATGGAGGAGCTGACTGAGTAGGTGGAGATTTCTGATCAGATCTGGTTAAAGACATTGGCTTGAGTATCTCCGAATAGGAGCAGT
This sequence comes from Urocitellus parryii, assembly GCF_045843805.1. NCBI lineage: Eukaryota > Metazoa > Chordata > Mammalia > Rodentia > Sciuridae > Urocitellus > Urocitellus parryii. The sequence goes on from NW_027553327.1 coordinate 4,250,945, forward strand.
GAACATCCACAATCCGGGACTTGTATGAAGATTTCCTAAGGGAAACAGGGGAGGGAGGTCCAGGAGAGACTATGGAAAGTATATACCTTCCCCTTCTCTCACTCCCAACACACAGGGGAGTGCTCTCGTGGGCGCGCGTACACGCGCATACACACACACACACACACACACACACGGACACACTCACACACTTACATGCTTCCTTTTTCTCTGTCAGAGCTCTCCTGCAGCAAGTCAGGAAAGGAGGGAGGAAAATGAATCTAGATATTTCATTCATTTCAGATAAGAAAACAAAGCCAGAACAGGAATGACTGGCTTTAGGTTCCTCTTTCAAATCCTGTGTTATTTGTATTTAGCTCTTGGGGTTTGCTAAACTTGCTTAATTGGGAGGTTAGCTGGGTGTGAAAGCAGGAGGAAGGAAGGAGAGCTTGCTCCATCTTTGGGGCTTTGTGAGTGATTTAGTGGGGGAGGAATCACTTATTTCACCAAGAAGCAAAGATGTGTTTTCTTAAATGGTTTTCATTTTACAAATGTTGCCTGCCTGAAGGGTTCTCTTTGGATATAAGGACTCCTTATCTAAAATTTCTCCCACTTGCTATAAAGGAAGCCCGCATTTTTCTTCCTTAAAATGGCTGTTTTTTTTTTTTTACTATTATTAAAAATAGAATGATTAATTCCTAGAAAAAAAAGGGGAAAATGGGGGGGGGGCGCTCAGCAGAGGTAAGCTATTATTCACCATTTAGCTGTGCAAAGGATGTAAGAATGTCCATGACAATCAGACTTAATCTACTCTGTCTTGGAGCCTTAATAGGGCTGGGATTATAGTAGTGAACTAACAGAATATGAAGGTTGTGTGTTTATCTATCCATCTACTTCCTTGTCTATTTACTTTACCATTACTAGTTAATGGTTTCTACTGTATCCTTTTGGATTTGGATTAAGAACTAGATAATCCTTTTGTTGGTTATGCAGGGAAAGGAAAGCATAACAACAGTGGCAGTGCTTTAACTCCAAATAAAATTATAAAAGGAATGTGAGGTACAGTCTTGAACACCTACAGGACTCATTTGCAGGAATTACATTAATTACTCTTTCAAACTTACTATGTATTGAAAAAATAAAATTCATTCCAAGACAGCTTTAGCTTTTTGTTAACAAGCTATATTTAACATGTTTTTTTATCAGACAAAAATAGAATTTTATTTATCTTGCAAAGTAAATGCATGGTTCCTTCCTTCTCAGTGCTTAATCTGTTTCTTTGACAAAATAAATGATGAGAAAAGCTCATCAGATCCAACCAAGTTGTGCTAAAATAAACAAAAAAAAAAAACAAAAGCAAGGTAAGTTTTCACTTTGCCTTTGGATGTGTTTGTTTCAAAATAAGTGCATTTTAGGACTTCAACCTCTGATTTTCAGGGTGTCATTCAGTGTGATCAGTTCTTTCTTTATTGTCCCCTCAGGTAGAGGGAAAACGGCATGTAGGGAAGAAGCCGGCTGCCTTTATAGCACGGAAATAAATAAGATCCAAATTGAACTAGATATTAAATCTGGAAAAAAAGATAACACAGTGGAAAGGGGATGTTAGAGCAAATCGTTTTTAACATCTTATATGTTTGCACTGTGTGCGTGTGTTGCTTTCAAATAAAAATTAAATCATCGCCTTATATTTGCTGAGAATTTAGAAATCAACATGCTTTATCTCTCTTTTCTTCTGGTATCTTTCAACCTTTATCTAACCTCTAAGTGATGAATGTCTTTTGCTAAAGTATCCTCTAATATCCTATGACTTCTTAGTTACAACCCTCTGTCGTAACCTCCTGCATCTATAGGTAGACCTCCTCATCATAACCTCTATATTTATAGTCTCCCATTCCTACCAAATTCTCCTGCTCCCTCTTGTGGCAAATATTCTCCTGACTTTCCTTAGATTCCAGAATCCTATGTAGCATCTCTTACAGCTCCCTAAGCTGTCTATCATTTCAGATCTCATTCTCAGTAGGAATTGTGGCTAACCAGGCCAGTAGGTTGCTGAACTAGCTGTTTCTGCGCTTCACTCTGAACAAAAGGATTTCTATTCCCTGGAGATTGATCTAAGATCTAGTGGAATTAAATGTCAAGTGTTTTCTGACCCATTGGGGTGGATTAGATTCTGGGAGTGTGAGTTTTCAGTATCTGCCTTTGAGATTTGGATTTGGATTTAGGACTAGTCCGGTGGGGCTTCATTAAGTGCAGTGGGATTGTTTTCAGTTTCCTTCCTTTTCTTTCCAAAAGAGAAGCTCTCTTTTCCCTCTCTCTGTCTCTCTCTTGTGTCTGCCCACCATCCCTCTCACTCTCTCTCTCTGTCTCTCTCTCTGTCTCTCTCTCTCTGTCTCTCTCTCTCTCTCTCTCTCTCTCTCTCTCTCTCTATCTCTATCTCCTTCCCCTGCCTCTCATGCCCCCCCCACCTCACAAAATACCTTTTACCCAGTACATATTTTGAAGACTTAAAATAATCAATGATTAGGTTCTCATTGTAATTGTGAATCAAACAGCCCATTTTCTGACCTGGATACTCCCAGAGTAATCTCTGGTATGTGTTCATCAACAGCAGTTTAGAATACAAGTAGGGAGATCTGGTGTCTTTTTCCAGTGTGTTGACTCAACTTGGGAAGACAGTTGCTGGCAGTCCTTGCTGCCTCAAGTGTTATTTCTAGGCTCTCTTTGCTGGCGATTCTGTTTTGAACCTGAAGTATTTTGTATTTGTCCTTTGATCTGCCTAGTTGAGGGTGTAGAAAGTAGCAATAGACACAGGTTTGAGAGAAATACGTTTCCACTTTACCGAAAACTTCCCAGCTAATTTTTGAAGCAGGAAAGGACCACTTGGAAGGAGAAAGCTCTGAGTGGCAACTTAAGCAAATAAAATTGTTTTTGTGGTCAAGGACAAATACAACCTAGGCAGCAGTCTATCAAGTCATTTGAGGATGGGCACAGCATTCTCAGGCTCAAAGCATTTATTCATTGGCAGATGTAGGAGCTGAAATCCTATTAAAACCATTCATCTGGATGGAGGAGTTCTATCCAGCAGATGCCTAATGAATTAATGCAATAATATTACCTGGGAAAGAGCTACCATGACATTTTATAAGCCATTAGCATATGTTCATTTTTCAACTTGGACTGGCTTATCTGATCAGCCGGCAGATAGAAAGTCCTGAGGACCTGGAACACAGGAAGATGCACAGGAAGTGAAAGAGGTTTGAAACCTGTTTGATGCCTACCAAGTGCCCTCTGAGGACTCTTCTGGTAGAGGAAGTGTGAGTGAGCTGAGTACCTGGGAATGGGCTGTTTATGGAGAGTAGCCAGAAAGTGGCAAAAATAAAGCTCCACAATGAAATTTTACTCTGCAGCAGCAGCAGCATCATCAAGGTAATAGATCTTGGATCCTTTCTTGAAAATTTAGCCATTTTAAGGCTTCTGAGAAATGGGCAAAATATTTTTGAATATTTTGATATCCTTCAAATAATTTGATATCCTTAAAATCTTGAATAGAATCTCCTATATCATTTTGGAATATTCACACTGATAGCTTAGAATATAATAGTGCAATACTAATTTAGAGGATCCCCTGCTCATGTAATAGATCTAGGAAAATAAATATAAATATTCGAGTCCATCTTAACTTTAAAAAGACAAAAGTAATCACTTTGCAGATGTGATTACATGTGAAGTCAAAATAATAATTTCTAGGATAAATCTAATGTGAGACAAAGTCAAACAGACAAAGAGGTGATTTAACAATTTACATCAACCCAAACACGACATTTATTGAGCACATGCAAGACCCTGCTTTAGGCTTTCCCAAGAATGCAGCTGAAGAAGAGAGGTTGTTCGATGTTAGTTGAACATTCACGATGTAACAGGGACTAGTTTAGTTGCTTTAGACTGATTTTCTAATTTAGTATTCATGAGTGCCCTGCAAGGAATCATCATCATCCCTATTTAAAAAAAGAAAAGTAAAAGAAAGTTATGACTCAGTTGAATAACTTGTCCACGTGTTAGTACTTGGTGGTTAGTACATGTGCAGTGGACATGCTCTTTGTATAATGTTTTCTGCTTTCAGGGATGTCATGATCTAGAACACCTACATGTGAAAGGTAGGGATTGAGTGAGGTAGATCATCAGCTTGCACCTGAGCAAGTAAGTACTGGAGCAGTTGAAAGGAAAAACAGAACACTGGACATGGCTTATAGAGGAAGAGGCATATTAATTCATTCACTGTGAAAAGGGTTTAGAAAAAAAGAAAGCCTAGTCACTTTTGAAAAAAATAAATAAATAAACCATGCCCCAGCTAATGGATGACAGAGGCAACCCTGGAGCAATTTGGGGTCATTTCATGACTACTCAGTTCTGCTCTGAGGACCATGCCTCGATAGGACCATGCCTCGATAACTATAAATCTAGAACAAATGGTAGCCTAATGCACTGGATGTTGTGTTTTAGACTTTGAACCCAAAATTTAGGATGAACTTGTAGCATCTCTTGGAGGAGAGATGCTGTAACATTCAGAAGTGAGGTAAAGGGCAGACCACCTGCCAGCCTGTTCTTTATTAAACTTCAATGATTATATTTCTCATACCATTTCAGGTGAGTTTATTCATTTAGCACTCATGGCCCTGATGTTTTCTCCCTTAAGATTCTCCAGCTTCTCACTTTTTTTTTTCCTGGTTCTAGGCTCATGTACAGTGTCCAGTCCTCGCAAAAGGTTTAGAGAATCGGACAGCTCTCTCTATACCCACACTTTCCCTTCCTCTCTGTAGACTGTGGTAGGGGCCCCCACTATGGGTGGCATCAGAATTTGCAGAAGTTCCTTCTCTTGGTAGCTTCCAGTCATTCTTCCAAAATAATTTTTCATTCATCCTGGAAGTAAAGCTCAGTGATAGAGCACCTACCTAGAATGTGTTTGGTCCTGGGTTTGATTCCCAACACTACAAAAACAAACAAACAAACAAACAAACACCTAATTACAAAATAATCATTCAAAAGTTGGGGGGTGTGGGCCTTCCCAAGATGAAATTTGTGAATTGATGTGGGATGAAGTTAGTGGTTCTTTTCCCAAGGCTCTTCACTGTTTTTCTTCTCCTGGACATGCAGTTATTTTAATAATGTCAGTGTCAGTGCTCTTGTTATTACCATGGCCAGCCTGGAAAAGATGTCAGACATCATCAAATTTTTGTTTTTTACAGATAAGCAAATGGAGACCATAAAAGTTAAATGACTTAACAAAAAGTGAAACAGGAGATAGAAGAATCCAGATCCGTGACTCTGAAGTCATTTCACCCAAATTACAGTTCCTTTTTTCTTTGACAATATGGAAATATGCCGGTTTTCTGGCCTCAAGAATCCCTAGATGTCTATTAATGATTCCTGGGGAGGAAAGAGAAACTTGACTTGACTTCTCGTTTGAGGACATCAATTAATCAAATGAAGGATCCTAGAGTACTCAAACTAAAGGCCTCTGAGGTCAGCAGACTAATTCATGATAGTTCTAATTTTTGTTTCAATCTGACAGATGCCATATTTGTCATTGTGCAAGTTACTTAACTTCTCTGGTCTCCATTTTCTCATCTATTAAATGGGAATAATTAATAGTAATACTAATCATAATAAGCCTTATAGCTTCTGTAAGGAATGATAAATGAATAAAACATTTTCTGCTATGTGAATGCTCAATAAGGGTTGACCCATAACTTGACAGATGAGTACTGAGAGAGAAAGTTCCTGTCTCTGCCTGTGTGCTTTTATGTGAACATGCTAACTGGTATGGGGGTTGCCATGGGAAAGTGGAAAAAGATAAGATTATATCTTATTAAATATAGCCAAGATTATTATTTGTATAATTTACTGTTTTTTCAAATATCCATAAAGTAAATATTTTGGTTTTGTGTACCATAAGGTCTGTTGCTGTTACTCAACTCTGCTCTTGCAACAAGAAAGCAGCTGTGGATGATACATAAATAAATAAACAGGGCTGTGTTCCATAAGATATTATTTAGAGATATTGAAATTTGAACATCATGAAATTTTCACATCATTAAATATATTTTTTTCATTTTTTCCAATCATTTAAAAATGGAAAACCATTTTAATTTCATGGTCCATTGGCCATGGCTTGCCCATGCCTGTCACTCATTGTAGATTGTGAGAGATACAAATGTAGCATCAGTGGGGTTGGGGCATCCTAGCAATTGGTGTAGTGTGAAGTAGGATGGCCTAGAAACTCAGAGACCTTGTTTTACAGCCCAATTCTGTCATTTCTGTGATGTGTGGCTTTGAAAAAGCTTTTGAATTAGCAGGGTTTAAGTTTTCTTATTAGGAAGAGGGTCCGAGGATGAGGCAAAGCTAATTGAATTTTAAGGGCCTTCCTAGCAATCAAAGTAAGTTTATAGAAAGAAATTTGACATTTGAGAGGGATATTGAGGACAGGTACAAAGGTGAGAGAAAGGAAAACATGACACATATTTGGGTAATTTTCATTAAATAGCTCAGCTGACTACCAGGAACAGCAAACCTGGGAAGGTGAAGGGGCGCTGTGTTATGGATGAACTTGAATGCCAAAATGGAGCAATTGAATAGCCCAGCTACAGATTATTAGAAAAATTCTCCAAATTTCCAGGTCAGTTGGAGAGAGGGGAAGTCACTTGTTCGAAGACACATAGCTGGTCAGTAGGGCTGAGATCAGCACTGGTTCCTTTTGGCCCCTAGGCCAGGGATCCTTCCATCTGCCGTACTGTCCCCAACATTGTGGTAGAGAGCAATTAACTGCAGTTGGATGGTTCTGACCTCCAAGAGGAAAGTCTCATATAAATTACAAGAGCTACTTTCCATATTTTCCAAACATGATCTCATACTCAACATATCAAAGAAGGTAGGTCTGTGAGTAATCCCATTACAGAGAAGCATAATGGCAAAAGTGCACACATAAGGCCCTGCACTCCAACACTGTTTTTTCATTTTTCACTGATGTTATTTCTTCAGCAGAGCCTTCCCCACACCCTAATAGATCAGGTCTTCCATTACTTACTCATGTAGGATTGTGTTTTTTCCTTTATAGCATTTAATAGAGTTAGTAATTATGTGGGTTTTTTTGGGGGGGTATGCTTTAAATTGGCATCTGTCATCTATCTTTCAGCTAGAGTGTACATTCCATAAGGAATTGTGACGGTCTATTGGGTGGTTCTAACCCCAATGACTTGTACGTTATCAGACACAAAACAGACATCTGATATTTGATTCATGAATGAACGAATGTGTGTTCTCTCATTAGTCATTAATATTCATGAAAACAGTCTGCTTCAACAAAGGTTGAATAGGCATGTTATCTTCACTTACAAATTAAATGATTAAATGTTTACCATTTCTTTCTTCACTCACTTTTTTTCTCTCTCAGTGTCTCCTCTCAGGGCTACTCTTGAGATAGGGGAATCTGCATCTCTCACAATGTTCACCTATGACAAAAAGACAATACTAATACAGTAGTGTGAGCATAGTTGCTAGCATTAAAACTATACCACAGAAGCCAAAGTTTAAACAGTTCTTCAAATGCAAGTATATAGGATTGGTTTAAAGAGTACATTCATTAAATGTCCTCTCTGGTAGAAAAACTATTTTATAAACTACTCAAGGATTTGTGTTAAAAAATGTGTTTTCCATAAGCCATTGACAACCCATTTGTTCTTCTAAATAATAAGATTCGACAAGTTCCTTTCTAAGCTGACTTCCCTTTTTTAAATTTACTGGTTCTATCTGAATTTACACTTGGCTTAAAAGCCAAGCCATTGAGCATATTGTCAGGAAGTTTAGAAAATGGTAGCATAGAATATTGGCGAAGGGGCACCATTAAGTGAGCATCTATTCACTTGACTTTTTTTTCCTTAATATTTCTTTTTGCTTCCTACATCTCCTCTTCTCAAGAGCATCATCTTGTTTCAAGGACTGTGAGTTGAGACTATGCAGGAAAATCTGAAAGGCTCAGAAACCTCAAGTTGATAAGTTTCCATCTCCTGAAAAGCTATCTACTTAAAGCTGAAACCTAATGACAGCGGGGAAAGCTCGTAAAATTCAGATTAAAAAAAAGAAAGTCATTCTGGATGCTCCTATCACGCAGCTTGAAATTTAATTCTGTATTCATCATTCCCCGTTCCAAGAGGCATACTAAGGAGCAAGAGTGACTGCACAGAGTAGTGAAGAGGGGGAGCAGGTGAGACCCCATAAAAGGCCTATAATTTAATGAGAGCAGCTTTCCTCATCATCCAAGGCTTCCAGTCTGGGGGCTCTGCATGTCTTCTGCCTCTCCCTAGGGCGTGCCTGTAGAAACTGGAGAGGTCTCTGAAGACTTTATTTTATCCTGAGTCTTGGTTCATGTGAGAGAATGTCCTGGCAATTCTTGCCTGTGTCCGCTCAGAGGAGGCAGAAGTAATCCATAGCAAATGTATGAAGTAGGTGCTTCATAATTACCTCAGTACTTTAATCTCTTTGGGGGTCATAGGACTCCGGATTAGGGTCCCTTCTCCCCTATTCTCCAGCCCCAACCCCCCACTCCCAGAAACCTGTGCACAGGCCTGTCATATTTCAGTCCTGCCTAGAATTCCAGTTTGTAAGAGGCAAAGCTCATCTGAAACATTACTTCACATCATTTTCTTCTAGATATTGGAAAACACTGCCCTCGGATTTTTAGGCAGCTTGTGTTTCTGGGCAGCTGGTTTCAGCCAGTTCTGTCCTGTGCTGGCTCCTTTTCTTTCTTTATGCCCTTTTCCCTTTACACCAGTGCTTCTCAAGGGGTGATCCAAGACCACTCTCTCAGAATTACCATGGTGCTTGTTGAAATACAAATCTGGGGTTCCTCTTTACACCTATTATAAATCAAAGATAGGGCCCAGGCATCTGCATTGCAGTACTGTTCCCAGGTGAATGCTGGGGGAGCTGAAGTTGGAGAAGCATTGCTCTCTGACTTTTTCACCTGTTTCTTCCCTCTGGAATGTTCTCTAACTCTTTCCAACTTTTGTCATCCTTCTCATCTCCTCCTTTATATAATTTTCCTTCTTCTTCTTAATATTAATGGTCCCTGATGGTAACTTTCACACAAAGACTGGGAATTCCTTAAGTGCAGGGACCTTGTATCAATTATCTCTGTAATCCCTGAAGTGTATTGAAGGTGCTTTGCACATTAAGGCCACTCGATAACTGCTTGATGAGTACAAGAAGGGCCCATTCCCTCCAGACCTAGAAATAAAGAAAGAATATACTGTATAAAAGTTCATTAAGGTTAAATGGCAGCAGCTAGCATAAAACATATTTTAAGGTAGGAAATATTTTGGGGTCCCCTCTATATAAAAACATGCATATGACCTTGTTCCTTTTCCTTGTAAGGTCAAACATCAAAGAAAGATTGCTCTGTCTCTTCAGGGATAATAATGAACAGATTATCACCTAAAATATTTATCACTGTCCATCAGGAGGACCCTGTAAGGTCCAGAGTCCAGAGGAGATGTTCCAAGGTCCTACACCAAGATTTTAAGATTATACTTGAAATCTCTGTAGAGCCATAGACTGAGTGATGTGAGGAAGTTTCTAGAATCCTGGTTCTAGTAACCTAAGACGGTCGACAGTTAACTAGGAACTGGGTAGTTTAGTTGAATGTTCAGTGATGCCACTGTTTGAAAGCCAGGGATATCTCTCTTCTCCTGTGATTCTCTAATAATTAAAGAATTGTGTTTCCTAGTAAGTGGACTTTTTTCTGCAGTGACACCTCACAGCATCTGGCACATATGAGTGTCTAAGTAAAGCTCCGCAGGTGAAACCATGAATGATATTTTGTTCTTGAGGTTTTCTTGATTTCTGATAAATTAAAAAAAAGACTTTAAGTAAGTTTGTGCATTGCATGAAGATTCTTGGAAAAAAATATATTGGTGTGTTAGTAGTGAAATATTCAGTTATTTGTGATGACCGTTCTGTATCATTTTCTGTGGTTCCCATCCCATTCCCCTCTTTAGTTTTGCTTTTTCACTGCTAGGATTTCTTTCTCCATTTTTTTTCCTCCTGAGCAAGTGGAAGAACCTTAACTTTGGAATGATTTCAGACCTCAGACTTCAGCTGATGATCCCCCAAATGAATCATCTTTCCCTTACTACGTGATGAATATGAGTGTTTATAAAAGTAGGGGTTGGGGTAGGGAATGAAAAAACAAAAAGCCCTGCATGTACTAATGCAGCCTGTACATATTTATTCAGGTGGGAGGCAGGGGCAGTGTGAGAGGTTATTCTACACTAAGTACCTAAATGCAGAGCTCTTTGTCCTCAAAGAACAGCATTATTTCCCTAAGCCGTGGAAGCAAACAAAAATCATTATGGTGTAATGCAAAGTACCTGCATTTTAAATCCCAGCTGACACTTAAGTCTGTGTGACTTTTGTAAACTTACTTGTAAGAACTCTTTGCTTTTCTAATTTATCAAATGAGAACGATAATACAGGCCTCCTTGCAGTACTGTCAGAGAGGTCAGCAGGAATCATGAATGCAAAGCAAATACTCAGGTCAGTAATTTCAATCATTATTGTCATCAATGACCCTGGAGGGGAGGGGGCTTATACCCTGGCACAGTAATTCTGAGGACAATCCTGACTGACTTCACATAGAACCCAAGATTATCAGTGCATCTTCTCTCTGAATTCTTCTTTCTTTATTTTCTATTGGAAGACTCTTTCTGCTCCAGTTTTCTTCTACCTGCCCACATTTCCATGTAAGCCTGCAGAGTTAATATAAAAATTTAAATTCTTGGTGCTCTTTTCCTTTTACAGGGACTCTATAATGGAGGTGATTTTTGGTTGGTGTTACACAAGATGCCTTTTACTTATTCGAAGGAGGAAAAGATAGGCTTCCTTGAGGATGTCTCCAGTGTCAGGACCCTCTCAACAGAGCCAGTACAATCAGTGAGCCAGGGCTGATGTAGCAGGTGCTGAGCAAGATGTCAGGGCCCCAGGTCATCTCTTTGTGCTGGAGAAATTTTTCCAGCCTGAGATTCTTTGCTGTGAATCTGAAATACCGATTTCCTCTCCTTCAGCTTACACTGATATTGGCTTTTCAATCTGATGCTGAACTTTGCTCATTTTAGGGCTCATCCATTTCACAGAGAGTATTTTCCAAAGCAAATGCCCAGGCCCAATTCCCGGATTCTGATTCAGCATCAGAGATTTGGTGAATCAGTTCATGAACCCTTATGATAATTATTTTATTCTTTCAGTAAACATGTGCTGTACATATTCTAGGTGCCAGGCTCCCCTACTGGAAATGCAGTTGTGAAAAAAGGAAGAAAAGTTGCTGCTCTTACAGGGTTTACATCTGTTAGAGGGAGAAAGACAATATGTAGAACTACTGAATAAAGTACACAGCATATAGAAGTAGTTAGTGCAATACAGGAAAATAAAATAGAGAAAAGGGCTGGCAGATATATCACATGACCTTTTTCCAATAACTTATTCATTATCCTAAGTCTATTTTTTTTTCTGGTCACATTACCTGGTTCTTACCCCAGTTAATTCCCTTGCTGAACAGTTTAGCTGCATGATTTCTTTTTTTTTTAAGATGTTTTGTTTTTTTAGTTATAGGTGCACACGATATCTTTATTTTTATGTGGTGCTGGGGTTTGAACCCAGTGCCTCATGCATGCTAGGTAAGTGCTCTACCACTGAGCCACAACCCCAGCCCCTAGCTGCATGATTTCTGACCTGGGACAGGATCCTCAATCCAGTTTTGTTAGTTTGGGAAGAAGGACTTGAGCCCCTCACAAGACCTCCCATAGACCACTTCCCTACATGACTTGTTCCAATTTATCATTCAACAGAGAGAAAACTTTCTGGGGAGGGTGGGGAGAGAAAGAAATCAAAATAAAAAGTTTTAAAAGGTAGTAGCAGAGAGGACTGTGGAAACTAAGTTTCTTTCTGAAGTCTGGCTCTGGTCTGATAGATGAGGCTGGGAGCCAGAGGAGTATTTGAATGTTAGATGAGATGGTCTCATGTCACATGAAAAATGTCTTCATCCTCTGGCATCATCTCTTTGTCTAGAAGCAATGAGAAGTACTTGCATCAGTTATGGGTAAAGATTTATACTTGCTTTCATGTTGCCTTAGAAATAGATTAATTACTTAGCTCTGAGGCTTTCAGTCAGCAAGAATTACATAGAAGGGAATTCCAAGTCCTGATGAAGGCGAGTCAGGGAGTTCCTTGGAATAACCCCACTGCCAATCAATAGAATGGGATTAGGCCATCCAGTGTGAGGGCTGGTGAGGACACCAGCAAATTCCTTTCCTCTGAGTCAGGTACTTCTTGTTAGTTAAAACTAACCCCAGTTTCCTGTGGGGAGCAGGCACTCTGCTGCCTCACTCCTCTTTGGGCCCCTCTGCAACTGAGGTTCTTCCTTATGCTTTACAAAGCAGTTTGATAAACACCTATCTTGTAGGCATGTGTTTCTCTGCCTTGTAACTATGATTTCTCCCTTCATCACAGGGGGCTGGATTACTGGCAGCCAGGTATCTCTTTACCATCTTTTTAGTCAGTGTCATTAAAATTTATTATTTATAGGTGATAAAGTTGTTTTGTTTTAAAATAAATAGTGAGTAGAAGATAATTCAGGTATTCTTGAAACTTACTGGGCTGAAGACTCATTTTGATGATGAAGTGGGTATTCCTAAGTGATCCCTTGACATAGACATAGAGTTGATCTGAATCCACCAAAGAAATCAGCTACCAGCCTTTAGTAGATCAAGGCAAAAATGTAAGAAAGCCAGGCAGCAAACCAACATACCTGTGGCCTCTGTTCTTATCTTCCTGCTTAATTTTCATGGAAAATTTATATATATATATATATATATTTATTTACATATATATATATATATATATATGTAAATATATTTATTTACATATATATATATATATATATATATATATATATATGTAAATAAATTTATACACACACACACACATCCCTCAGGGGAAATTGGGAGGGTTAAGTAGAACTTCTGGAATCTTATAATGGAAGAGAGAAAATAGAGGTAAAAAGAAACTCCTTTAGATAACACTTCTCCCACATCCTCACAAGCATTTGGATTCAGTATTCATTAAATACAGAAAGCAACCAAAGTCCAGAGAGTTCTTCCCGGCTGCTTTATTGCCAATAACTTACATCAGTGTTTTTTGTCCACTGGTTTCACAAATTATAATGCTGTCACTTTTTTAATATAAATGTGATGATTTTTGGTAACCTCAGCAGCCCCTCTCCTTTTTCCCCAATATTGACAATGGATTTTCACCAATCCATCCATTTTTACACATCTGGTCCTCATTTGGCTAAAAACATATTGTGAGATGTGGGCTAGGGCAGAGATGGAGGTCAGGACTTTTTCTTGGCTGACCTAAGAGAGAGCCCTGACTGTGCATGCAGGAAAAGGTTGCCAGGCAATTGCTAAAGGGCAGGGAGCATAGGGCAGCTGTCTCTAGGAACATGCCAGCCCTCATGCTATACACCACAGTCATTGATGCTTGTCTGCTTGAGTCTCTAATCCATAAGATAAAAGCCAGTCTGTTGGAAACCTTCCATGAGACTATTGCTAACTGGGCTCTCCTAACCTGCATAGAAGCCAAGAGACTTTCAATGGGCTAGTTCAAGCCCAAATCCAACAATTGTCCAGCATTACTTTACCAACTATCAGGGATGACCTAATGGAACAGTTAATGGAAGCAGACCAGGATGTGAATCTTAGTTTGCTCTCTGTATGATTTTGAACAAGTTCTTAACTAGTCTACTCCTCAGTTATCCCACTTTGAAAATGAGTGTCTACTGGATAGGGCTATTGTTAGTGCACTACCCTCTGCACAACTCCAGGGGGTGCTGTTTGCAAAGACCAAAATGGAAAGAGAAACACTAAAAGTTGTGTGACACAAAAGTGCTTGTTATTAGAAATATTAGATGTAACTGATACATGTAAAGAATTTAACACGATGTCATAACAGTTTTAAGAAAGGAATTCAATATTAGTCTCTCAAGAAATTGTGATTTGTTATACTTTTTTGAACCTTGATTCTAAGAAGGAAAATGTTTTGAGGAAAGAACACAGTCTGCAAAGGCCTAGAAGTAAGAAAGTGCCTTATGTAGGGAATTAAAAGAATTTCTGCATTCAGGAGCACAGAGGTTAGATCATACAGGGTCTTGAGCAGACTATTGAGGGGTTTTACCACAGGACATGAGGCAAAATATAGCCACAGTGTAAGATCTGTTTCTTAGCAAGTTCAATTTGGCTGAAATGTGAAAAATAGAATGATGAATTTGGCAGTGATTTGAAGGAGTGGTTAATTATATCAGGCTTGGAGACAGACACAGGTTTGAATCTTTCTTCAGTGTTTACTCTCTCTGTTCAGTACTGTTATTTATTACAAATATTTAACCTTTCTGATCCTTATCAGTCTCCAAGACATTTTAAGTTTCCAGTCTACTAAAAGGATAACTACAAATGTTTCTTCTCCATTTTAAATGCTAGCTGTCTGCTCTTTCATTTTTGAATACTTGCCAGGCATTGGGATCATTTAGAAATCAGATCTTAATATAGTAGGCAGGAGCTGGTCTCCTTATTTCCTCTCATCCCCTACAATCTCTCTACTAAACCAGGAGAGAGCCTGTTCTAAAAGGAAAACTAGATATGACTCTCTGGTCAGAACCTTCAGGGATTCCTGTCTCTCTCCTTGTCAAAGCCAATACCTTACAGTGGCCTCAGTGACCCCGTGATCCCTTCCCTTTGCATTCCCACTCCTGCATGGCCCTTCCTCCACACTGGTTTCTCTGCACCATTACCATCAGGACCTTTGTACTTTGTCATAATACTCTTCCTGCAATACCCACAAGGTTTGATCATTTGCTTCCTTCAGGACTTTGCTCAAATGTTTTCTTATCAGAGACGCCTTCCTTAACTGTAAAATCATGCTAATTTATGTGTGCATGAATACACACACACACACACACACACACACACAAACACACACTGTCCTTCTTAGGTTGATTCTGCCCTTCCCCCATTGTACCACTTTTTACCACCTGACATTTTATTTATGCCTTAGAAGACAAGAGACTTTTGTTTTATTCACTGGTGAATTCTTAGGTATAGAAGAGAGCCTAAGGAGTCATTCTAAAATTCATATTAAGCACATATAAATAACTGTGGAAAAAAATTGATGCATAAGGAACTTGGAACTAGATCTCCTATTTTTCTTGCAGACAAATTGAATGTTACCTTGTTTTAAGCAGGGATCCCACAAACCACCCAATCCCTGCAAGGCTAAACAAACAGACACACGTTGATCATGAACTCTTGCAATGCTTTTGTAAATGTGTTTCTTTCATTTGTTAGCCTTTTACCCTCTCTTGGACTTCTTCAATATGGGAGAAATATGAAAGAAGCCTATCTCCCAATAGAGATGACCTAAAGAGGGCTTGAGGCCATGGTGGGATCTCCAAGGGTCTTCCAGAATGTGCTGGCCACAGGGATACTCCTGGGACCTGGGAGTAGTTTTCAGTGCAAGCCATCAGCAGCAAACATAGGCAAACGTGGGTGGCTCTCAGCCAGCGTGGAGCTGAGAGCCTCTCACCCAGCTCCTCTTTTAATGTTTTCTAGGCCACAGGGCTATGTTCTGACTCAGGACTGCTTTCCTATCTGTGTGCTATGGATGTCATCACTGGCCTCCTTTGAAGCCTTCCAGATCTTCCTGTATTTCAGTATCCATTCTCTACCCCTTTTACCCCAGTCCTGATGCTCCAGGTCCTAGAAGCAGAGGTGATGTGAGGTCAGAACAGAGTTTTGCATGATCTGGTGGTTGAATTTAGGGCTGTGGTCGCTCTGTCCACTACTTTGCTTGCCATTCTCTGTGCTCCTCCATGACTCTGTTGCCATATCTCTAATTACCTACAGCCCTTCATCATATATACTTTGTGGTTACTCTTGCTATGCCAAATAATCTAATTTAGATGGAATCATTGCTCCTGCATATTTTAGTCACTTGAGCCCACTATAGAACCAATGTGTGTTTTGGAATGACCATGGAAAGTATGACATTGACACTGAGAAGGAACATTTTATGGCTGGTAATGCTGATTTCACAGCCTGCCAGGGTCTTACACACAACCAGGCCTGGACCTGGTTATCTCTTCTCTCTGTTGGGGACAGCCTGTAGATTGTAAAGCAGGCTATGTATACAAATATGAAGGGCTATTCTCAAAGTACTAGATGCCCAGTTGCTAATATATCAGGAGACCCTGGTTGCTGAAAATTAGGAGGAAATGTGCTCTCATCAAAACATGCTTTTAAAACCTGTACTTAATGTGTGGAAATATTGCATTACAGTGGAATTTTTTTTCCTCTTGAGAATAAATACCATTGAGCTTTGATTGCAGGCAAACCTAGAGATTTCTCTGTTTCCAAGTCAGTTTAGAGCAGTAGGGTGTGATTTCTTGAAATACAGTGTAAGATGTACTTCCAAATTTAAGATCATCACCACGCCTTGTTTTGGTAGTTGTTTTTCCGAGTCTGAATTTCAATGCACGGATATTAATAAAGTGATTTTCTCCATGAAAAATGTCCTTGAAGATAATGAACCAACCAAAATTTAAAAGAAAAAATCTGCTTTAGCAACAAGGAGGCAATTGTTTAATGCTTCAAAAGTTTTGTTTATCTTTCTTGTTGCCCATTAGTATGCATAAATGTGTGCTTAATTAGGCCAGGCTTAAAATTGAACTTTTCATTTCCAGGAAGTCAGTTGTGAGTCTTGCTCAGTGGATGGAATTACATGTAGAAAATTCACAAACAGAGAGACCAAATTGTAAATTTCACAAAGGATTGCTTAATCACTGACGGAGTCAGGTTAGTGATGATTCACCAGAGATGTTGTGATGGTCAAACATACACAAATTTTTGTTAAAGGTATTAATCATGCTTTGGATTTGGATCTAATAATGTGATTTTTTTTCTACCCTCCCTGTCCCGATCTTCTTTTTACCAACAGGTCAGAACAGTTGGACGTCTCCTTGTACAACATGCCTCAGTTAAGCCTCTCACCCATGTTTTCAATGGGATTTCATCTGTTAGCTCTGATGTCTTTCTTATTTTCCCACGTGGACCATATAACTGCTGAGACTGAAATGGAAGGAGGAGGAAACAATACCACTGAATGTACGGGCTCATATTTTTGCAAGAAAGGGGTGATTTTGCCTATTTGGGAGCCCCAAGACCCTTCCTTCAGAGACAAGATTGCTAGAGCTACTGTGTACTTCGTGGCCATGGTCTACATGTTTCTGGGAGTCTCTATCATTGCCTACCGGTTCATGTCCTCTATTGAAGTCATCACTTCCCAAGAAAAAGAAATAACCATAAAGAAACCCAATGGAGAGACCACCAAGACAACTGTGAGGATCTGAAATGAGACTGTATCCAACTTGACCTTGATGGCCCTGGGATCTTCTGCTCCTGAGATTCTGCTTTCAGTTATTGAAGTGTGTGTCCATAACTTCACTGCGGGAGACCTGGGGCCCAGCACCATTGTGGGAAGTGCTGCCTTCAACATGTTCATCATCATTGCACTTTGTGTTTATGTGGTCCCTGATGGAGAGACGAGGAAGATTAAGCATCTGCGCATGTTCTTCGTGACGGCAGCCTGGAGCATCTTCGCCTATACCTGGCTGTACATTATTCTGTCTGTCATCTCTCCTGGTGTTGTGGAGGTCTGGGAAGGTTTGCTTACTTTCTTCTTCTTTCCCATCTGTGTGGTGTTCGCCTGGGTAGCAGATAGGAGGCTGCTGTTTTACAAGTATGTCTACAAGCGGCATCGGGCTGGCAAGCAGAGGGGAATGATCATTGAACACGAGGCGGACAGGCCATCTTCCAAAACGGAAATCGAAATGGATGGGAAAGTAGTCAACTCTCACGTTGACAATTTCTTAGATGGAGCTTTGGTTCTGGAGGTTGATGAGAGGGACCAAGATGATGAAGAGGCTAGGCGAGAAATGGCGAGGATTCTGAAGGAACTGAAGCAGAAACATCCAGAGAAAGAAATAGAGCAGTTAATAGAATTAGCCAACTACCAAGTCCTAAGTCAGCAGCAAAAAAGTCGAGCATTTTACCGCATCCAAGCTACTCGCCTGATGACCGGAGCTGGCAACATTTTAAAGAGGCATGCAGCTGACCAAGAAAGGAAGGCTGTCAGCATGCATGAGGTCAACACGGAAGTGGCCGAAAAGGACCCGGTGAGGAAGGTCTTCTTCGAGCAAGGGACATATCAGTGTCTGGAGAACTGTGGTACTGTGGCCCTGACCATTATCCGCAGAGATGGGGATTTGACCAACACTGTGTTCATTAACTTCAGAACAGAGGACGGCATGGATAATGCTGGGTCTGATTATGAATTCACTGAAGGAACTGTGGTCTTCAAACCTGGCGAGACCCAGAAGGAAATCAGAGTTGGCATCATCGATGATGACATCTTTGAGGAGGATGAAAATTTCCTTGTGTACCTCAGCAATGTCAAAGTATCCTTTGAAGCTTCAGAAGATGGCATCCTGGAAGCCAATCATGTCTCCACTCTTGCTTGTCTCGGATCACCCTCCACGGCCACTGTAACCATTTTTGATGATGACCACGCAGGCATCTTTACTTTTGAGGAACCTGTGACTCATGTGAGTGAGAGCATTGGCATCATGGAGGTGAAGGTATTGAGAACATCTGGAGCTTGAGGAAATGTTATCATTCCCTATAAAACCATCGAAGGGACTGCCAGAGGTGGAGGGGAGGACTTTGAGGACACTTGTGGAGAGCTGGAATTCCAGAACGATGAAATTGTGTAAGTTCTTTTTATATGTTTATGTGTATGGTTGAGTGAGTGCATAACTGCAAGAGTGTGTGCATATTTTTAAACCAAATGGCATAAAAGGAACGGAATAGTTATTATGGAAGACACCTTTCAAAGTATCAGTCCTTGTTTGTGTGACACCTATCAATTGGTACTAGACACAGATCTTAATTTGACATTGAGATCTTTTTTTTCTTTTGTCTTTTTTACATATTCAAGTACACTGTAGGCCATGATAAAATGAAGCCTGTGACGTAAGTTAGCAGATCATTTAAGATGGGTTGAAAATTCTGTATTCTATTTTGGATCACACAGTATATATACAGAAAAGGAATATTTAACACATCACAAAAGGTTCCTATCTTCATTGCTGAGTACAAATTGGGAAAGCCCAAAAAAGAAACACCTCTAAAAAGAATTTCGTGGCTACTAGGACTGAGTGGAAATATTTCTGTGGTTTTCATCTGACATTGTGGTTTTATGACAATATAATGTTTCTGCTTGTATGCTAGTGTTTAATTATGACTTAATGACCAACCCTGCTTCTTCAGTGTTATGCTATCAGGAGAAGAGGATATATCTATTATTTATTTCCAGTATGGTTTTACTTTGTATGATTACATAAACCCTTTTACCCTGCTCATATAGTGATGAGGAGAGAAATACGACTCTGTCCAAGCATCCTAGTTGATGGGGAACAGGTCAGAGAAAGAAGTAGGGAGCAATTTACTCTCGCTATTGGCACTTTACAGTTGTAATACTGAGTGTTATGAAGTGATTCTTCCACTGAGAGCTGCCATTGAGAGAGACATTCCTCCTTCCTTGCCTTAGAGAGGGCTTTGCACTTAATTCACTAGAAGAAGCCAGGGAATTTGACTCAAGGACCAGTGTCCAAGAATGAGGGAGGGAATGAGGTAAAGAGAAAAGGAATAAGATAAATGAAGGAAGGAGGGATGAAGAAGAACTAGAAACTGTGTTATCACTGTATTATCTACAGTGTAACAAAGGATATTATGGTGAATGATTGTTTTTGAAGCATTTACAACTTAGGAATTTCAAGAAAGAGAAATAAATATATTAACTATAATTAGTTTTTAAAAATGGTTCTAGTGGTATATAATATGTTCGAATGGCAAGATACATGCTCTCCAAGTATGAAATTTCTCCTCTTGAATATGTAGGGGAAAAAAAAGATGGGGGGATGATCAGAGGGAACAGGTTTTCTTGAAAAAGCTTTCCAGGGTCCTTACATCTCTTTGCCATTATGTTAAAGGGATGTGAAGTTACTTAGTACAGTATCACAATGAAGTTCAGCAAAGCAGAGATTATAATATCCATCTTCTGATGTGTGTAGGTGGGCAACAGTGTTTGATGAATATCTACTTTATGTTGGTTCTTATGTTGATAATGTTCCACTTACTGTGATGGGTTTCACTGGAACACTTATGTTCCTGAAAGACAGGATATAGTAGCAAATTAGTGTCCTGAATATGCAAGAAAAAAAGGTTATTGAATGTGATTTTTCCCAGGTTAGTGCACTTAACCCTTATTCCTTTGCTAGGAATTATTTTGCATTATATTTTCTGATCATTTCAATTATTGAGCCTTCCCGTAGTAGAGAGCACTTGGAATCTATGTGAAAGTGTAATGTACTCACAAGGGTAGCCCTTAAATATAACTAAAGTGGTGCTTTGTTTTCCTCATTTGTTTGACTTAGGATGTTTTCTCATGAAAATTTTATGTTGCTTTCTCACAAGAATAATGGCTCTCTACTTATTTAGTTGAGAGTCAAGCTTTCCCTATCTACTTTGCTATCCAAGATTTGTATCAAACCATAAATAAATAATCTTATTTTAGGTGGCATATGTAGAAGAAGAAGGTTTTATAAAAAGATTGACAGTGATTCAATGGAATAATTTATTTTGCCAAACTCCCATTAAAAACACTCACCCTATTGAATTAAATTGATTAAAGAAGGAATATTGCCAAACTCCGTCTTTTTTTTAAGAGAATCTTTTTTTTATTGGTTGTTCAAAACCTTACAAAGCTCTTGACATATCATATTTCAAACATTAGTTTCAAGTGAGTTATGAACTCCCATTTTTACTCCAAATACAGATTGCAGAATCACATCGGTTACACATTCACCTTTTTACATAATGCCATACTAGTAACTGTTGTATTCTGCTACCTTTCCTATCCTCTACTATCCCCCTCCCCCACCCCATCTTCTCTTTCTATCCCATCTACTGTAATTCATTTCTCTCCTTGTTTTTTCTTCCAATTCCCCTCACAACCTCTTTTATGTAGTTTTTTATAACAATGAGGGTCTCTTTCCATTTCCATGCAATTTCCCTTTTCTCTCTCTTTCCCTCCCATCTCGTGTGTCTGTTTAATATCAATCTTTTCTTCCTGCTCTTCCTCCCTGCTCTATTCTTAGTTGCTCTCATTATATCAAAGAAGACATTTGGTATTTGTTTTTTAGGGATTGGCTGCCAAACTCTCGTTTTTTTTAATGGATTATTTTTCCTTTGGTGATCATGTCCAATGCCAGGTCCGTATAGTCAGATTCAAGCACAAAGGAGTTTTTCATTCTGCAATGAAGTTGCCTCTGTAGACTCAACCCCCAACTTATCTTCAAGAAAGATTTGATATCTCCTCCATAGCACAGTTCATCTTAGAGGTAGTTTTCTTCAAAACCTATCATACATAGATAAGGGCTCTTGACACAGCTGAGCTTTATTAAATACAATGAAAAATCTTCTTGTTTGATTATTTAATGCTGTACATTAAAGTCAGGATTGGTGATTCTTTTCAGGGTGCTATAAAGAGATTTGTACAAAAGCATTGGATTTAAAGGTTATCTAATTTTAAGAGTCTATAAATCAAGGTAGACACAGTCCAATCTGATCAGGGATCAAGACTAAGTGGCAGCCCAGCTTTATTGATTCTTTGACTACAAAAACAAAAGAAATTCTCATTTTTTAAAATTCTTTTCAACATGTATTCATTTTTCTAACAAAAAATTAAATCCAAAATAACTTTTTAAGTTACATGGAACCACAATCTTTGTAAATGTAGGACAAAACTAAAATATTAACTGTTAGTCTAAGTTAGATTACGTTGGTGTCCCAGCATCTAATAACTTTTGTCAAAAGTGCATCAACATTTTAGTTTGTAGGTAAAAGTGTTAAGGATTCCTAAACATTTATCTTTTTTTAGGGTAGAATAGATCATTTAATTTTATAAGGATGTCTGTATCTACTTATTCATATTCTTATATAAATTCTTTGAATTACTTCAAATTGACCTTTTTAAGATGAAAATGTGTATTTCAGAAAAAAAGCACTGATAAAACAGATTCTCAGTAAAATAAAATTTTAAAATTATAATGCAAAACCCCACTTAATAGATAAAAATTAACAACTATCATATGCTTTTGTGAAAGCACAATCAATGAAAAATCCTAAATCCATGACAACTAATTTTAACTTCTCAACATCATTCAATTAGGGAATTCAACAAGGAATTCTGTATAATGTTAACAGCTAATAAAAAACAAATCAAGAATATGTTAATTTGATTTGTGGTTTGGTAGGTGATATCTACAAATTTGAAATGCTACTAATGATTGTTCTTTAATGATACTATTTCAGTAGTACTAATTATTACAAAATATTGCTTGGTCTTCCAAAGTCTAATATTAACTGTTCTGGAAAATGTTAAGGTTAATTCATTAATGTAGCTACAACTCAAATTTAATTGCTTAGTTATAGCTCAATAATGATATCATTTCAGAAGATAATTGAAAAAAATGAGGATTTACTGTGATATATTTAAAACAGAGTTGAGAAAACTATGTAAGTTGGAAAATTTACATATTGCTTAGCAAATCAGTTTACTACAGGCTTTCTAGTCATAGAAAAATGTATTAACCAATGTGTCAGCCCAGTATTAATTTTAACAACTGTTATTTTCAGGTGTGGTTGTAACTTCATTAACTCTAAGAGATGTAATATGCAAGGCATCTATCTCAACAAATACAGCTTTCTTACATTGAATATTTATATACTGTTTTTGAACAAAGGATTAAAAAATAAATAAAATTTTAGTGTAAGTCCTATCAAATTATTATTATATTATTATCATTATTATTATTACATTCCATAGGAAACAAATACTGGTTTTGGCAGTTTATATACCGGTGTTCATGTCTTGCCGTACAGCATTCTATGGAATAAATACTTAGCTATGTGATATGGCATGTAGCTTTATAATATGGTACAATAAGACCACCAGATACATAAAAAAATAAAGTAAAACTTGAAGTGATTAGAACAGAAGAACAATTGTGCATTGGGAAAAATCAGGAATAATGAAAAATTAGTACGTAGTGCCTTGAATCTGGCATATTAATATGAAATAATGAAATAATAAAAATAATGAAAAATTAGTACGTAGTGCCTTGAATCTGGCATATTCAGGATTTATTTTAAATTAGAAGAATTTCATTTAGACTATTACATTTAGACTTTTAAATTAAAGGCATATGATATTTTATACTGGCATAGAACTTTCCTAGGTAATGTGCTAATGTAGAAAATTTGGTTGCAATAATTTTAGCATTTCAATGGATTTCTGCTTTAGTGGATTATATTTTCAGACCAGAATATTTATCTCTTTTGAGCCAAACCACATGTAGTATCATCTGAAAACCTAAATTATAACTGCAAGATGTTTTTGTAAATGCATATGTTTTCTGAATGCATTAGTCGTCTTCCAAACAAAAGGAATCTATGTTTACCTGAGAGTGGAAAAATTAAATTGAAAATATTGGTGGACATGTGAACAGAACATCATAATTGTTTAGGAAGACAGCCTCTCCCACAATAAAAGCTACTGTATTTTTATAAGACTGGGATTAGCTCAGCATGCAGAAAGAAGTGGCTACTAAGCTTCTTAATAATGCCTCACAGTGCATCTCTTATCACCTCAACAGAATATCCCCTGGGCTTCCCAAAGAATACAGTCATCCTGTGAGTTCACTGTTCTTCCATTTTAAAGAGACCTTAGCATGACTACTTCTCTGTGTCTGCTTGAACCCTTCTTCTACTGTCTGTTTTGACATTTCTACTTCATTTCATGAGGACCATCACTTCTTCCAAGCTTCTGGATATCTACCCCAGCAACATAAAATAAATCATACCCTGGGGCTGGTCATAGTGTCACATACCAATGATCCTAGTTACTCAGGATGCTAAGGCAAGTTTGAGGCCAGCCTCCTCAACTAACTGAGACACTATCTCAATAATTAAAAAAAAGATAAAAATAAAAAAGGATTTAGCTCAGTAGTAAAGTGTCCCTGAACGTTGAAGAAAGAGAGAGAGTGCACCCTTTCCAGGGATTAAATGCTGTATTATGAGAGAATGCCCCCATAATGACAGTTCTTTATTATCCAGCTTTATATTCTGACCCATCAACCCAGAACTCTCAGGAGCCACTCTTGAACATACCCTCCACTGATACAGATGATCGAGGTCCTTTAACAGTCCCAATAATTCCCCAGTTGGGTCTTGCTGAGATAGATCCCTGGTAATTGCTCCAGCAACCAGGAGAAAAGTTGGGAAAAGTCCTGAGAAAAACAGCATAGTTTTATAAAACATTTATTTTATTTGAGGCTTCTCCATATCTTTGAGTAAAGGGATTGAGGGATCCTATCGTCCAATAAAGGGGAAGACCCAGAAGTTTCAAGAAAATCTGTCAGTTCAAGGTTCTCATCATAAACCCTGGGGTATACTCTTCCTCTCAGGCCCTGACTTTGATTCAGTTTTTTAAAAGCTATACACTATAGAATGCATTCAAACACTATCAGAACTAATTATCATACTTACTGTCAGAAGATCAGCCAGCCGGCAGCTCAGTCTACATAGCTCCATGTGCAAAATTAACTTCTTCATTTGTTACACAGCCGTTGAGGTCTCCTGTTTCAGAGCTGGGTGGCTAACACCCCTACCCTTACAATTACCCAAGCTCAAGGCTCACATTTTTCTTCTGACTCCTCTTTCTCAATCACTAAACTCTCAGTGTTGCACTTCTATTTGTAATTCCTCACAGCTTCTTTGGCAATTTCTCATTGTCATTGTCACTTCTGTCACTCCAAGTTATGTTCTCTGTTATTGATTATAATCTCCTTAACTGGTCTTGCTACCCTCTATGCAAGTGTCATATCCATCTCGCGTGTGACTGTCAGATTAGTCTTTCTACCACCTATGTCATAAGATGAGATCTTTCAAAACCCGCCAAGTATAATAAGTCAAGACTCACCCTTTAGAAAGTGACTTGATTCCCTTTATGACCTGATTCTAGCCTAGTTTTATGTTAAAATTTTTCTTATTTACAATGTCTTCTCTTTGTATATCTCTCTTTCTAAATTGTGTGATCTGACACCCCATGTTCCCTTCATCTTTTCCTGCTACTATTTCTCTACTTGCTCTGCTAGTACTCATGTGCAAAATCCACTCCACTCATCCTCCAGGACACAGCCACTGAGGGTTACTACTGTGTGTTAAATGGCCAGACTCTAGAGCTGAACTGCAAACTATTTACTGGCAAGTTATTTAACTTCTCTATGCCGTGGTTTTTCTTAATGGTCAAATAGGAGGAGGGAAAGGGAGAGAATGATAGAAGCTATCTCACAGAGTTTTGCAAGAATCAATTTAGGCTTATGACAACACAAGCTTGGAATATGGTTAGCAATTAATGGAGATTGGCTATTCCTACTAACTATCCCTTTCTTCTTACAGTTTTCCCTGATGCTTCTAGGAGGAAATAGCCTCTTCCTTCTCTTATATTGTATAATAAAATCCTTTCTATCCCTTTCTATCACTTCCTGCCATAGAATATTTATGTTGATAGACAGCCTATTTCTCCATAGTGTGTGTGTATATATATTTCAGTTCATCATTGTATATCCCAACTCCATAATTTAATGTATTCACCATTACATTGAGTGAATGGATTTTTGGTTGTCAGATTAAATTTAACCAGGGTAAGATCGATCTCTCTCTGTCTCTCCCTCCCTCCCTCCCTCCCTCCCTCCCTCTCCCTCTCCACCATCACTACAAGGAGAAAGTATTAGCAAACTACAATAACTATCTGCATGCCCCATCCCTGCCTATATCCTCTTTTGCAATCTTGTTTCTCACCAAAACTTAGGCTAATTATTTTAAAAAATAGCAGTGAGAGTGAACCAATAAAATGTGGTCATCACCTTTCCTCTGCTCCCCATCCCTGTAAACACTATGGCAAACAAAACAAATATAAATGTCATGTGCATTTCTTAATAAATAAGTAATAAACAAAGGGTCCAGACATCACGGGTTATCTCCCTCCATCTCTCCATCTAGTCACCAGCCCATCTAACTTTACCTCTCCAGCTCTCCTGCTTCAACTTTAAACTGCAGCTAGACCCTCCCTATGCCCCAAGTCAGGGCTATTCTTGTTTTCAATCCTTTTTTACTTTCTTCACTAAAAGCCCTCACAACATTTTAGATCCAACTCAATTCTCTTTTGCTCCTGAAAAGTTTCCAAACTGGTCTTGAAAGAACATTCTTTTCTTCTTGTTCCATTACATGCAGTTGCTCAGCATTTAAGAACCCACAGCCTCTTCTTACCACCTGTTTTATGCTTATAATTAGCATAAAACCTACTCTTGAGCTCTCTGGAGGGAAGGGATAAAGCTTGTATGCACATCTAAATATACAGCACCTAGTGTCACCCCAAGCCCTTGAAAATGAGCAATTAATCCACTTTAAGTAGCTTATTATTTTCTTGCTCAGAAGATGGCTCAACAGGCTCATGGAGGTTGAAGTCAGTTTAGACCAACTAAGTTGAATCACAGGTGGGAGGCCATGAATTTTTCCTGTCTCAATGATGGCTTTCTGAAATTGATAGAAGGAGTGGGTCCTTCCTAAGGACACACACCCACACCCCCTTGCTCCTGCTATCCAGATGACCATATCAGACACTTGACAGCCACATGAGAGGAGTCATGGTGAGTGGTCCTTGCTAGATCAGAATGTGGGGAAAATGGAGCATCAGAAAACAACTGATAGGTGTGGGGATTGGATACCTTCTTCATAGGAGAGCGAGTTCTCACCACTGATATAGCATCTGCAATAACGTTAGCAATATCTACAAAAATGTAAAGTATGGATAGTCTTTTATCCTTTATTTTATGTGTCCATCTCTGTTGTGAGATATATTCATACGAGTACAGAGGAAGCACCTGTCAATGTATTTATTACACCCCCTTTTACAAGAGTCAAAATTAGAAATTAACTAAAATTCATCAATAAAGTCAATGTGAAATAAAGTAATATCCATGTGATAGAGTACAATGAGCTTTTTTTTTAAATGAGACCGAGTTTTATAAAAACATAGAGGAACCTCAAAGACAAATTAAATAGAAACCAAACAACTTTCAGAGAAATACATATGTTATGGCATAATTAATTTAAAAATACAAATCCAGCTCCCTTACATGTTCTCTGTATACATTTTCATAAATGTAATATACAAAAATGTCTCTAGAAGAAATACACCTGTGGCTATGTCTAGAAAGAGTTATAGAAGGAGATGAGCTATGGAGAACTTTAGTTTTACCAGTTGACTTTTCATTTCTTGGAGGGAAATTCTCATGTTATCAGTGTGGATTAAAATTAAGTTATAAGAAATAACTTGAGCTGATACATGAGACTGGAGAGTGGGGACAGATGAAGTGATTTATGCCTGTGGCTTTCTGAGTCATACTCACCCTTCTTGATGGAGTCCATGACCAAAGTGCAGGGAGGTGGGGGTTAGGGGTAATAAAACCTAGTGGATCCAAGGTAATTTGTGACCCTTTCTCTGGGGAAAGACTCATGTTTTCCTGATTCAGGCTCAGCACCTGGAATAGAAGTGGGATCGTAGTGAGAGAGGAGAGGTGTTGGTCAGAATAGAAGACATCCCTATCAACCCCAGCCAGCTCCATATCACGTTGGAGGCAGTGGCCAAGGTCAAGACCAGAGGTCAGTGGCTCTGGAACGCAATGCACACAGAATCCCTTGGAGTTTTTATTGAAGCTTCAAGATCCTGGGCTCCACCTGTAGAGCCAGTTCTGGCAACAAAGACTAAAGGGTTCCTGACCTGGGAATTGTGTCTGTTGCTCTAAGAGCTCCTGAGACAAAGTGAGGGTGGCCATCTGTCCTCTGTGGTCTCTGCCCTTTACATTCACTCAGGAGGAGCCTTGCAGTGTGTCCCCTTCTACCTACTGATCCCTTCCCCACTCCCAGCTTTCCCATCTCTAAATATTCAAACAGCCATGAGAAAAACGCAGAGTGCTGGGGAGGAACTGAAGAGGTAGAAAGCGCAGGGAGAAAATGGTGTGGAGAAGGTGGCAGGGGAGAGGGATGGGGGGCATGGGTCTTTGGAAAAAAACCAGTTGATCTGGATCATTGGTTTGAAATGAGGAATTCGGATAAAAGGTGGCTATAGTCCAAGCTGTTGGATGAAAGTTGTTGAGTTAAATAGAAGAAACCTAACCCATTCCAAGGTTTTAGGCAGAAACTTGTGTTGCAAATTCAATAGTCCAGTTCCTGTCCACAAGAGGAACTGGTCTGGTCCTGAGGCAAATGAACAAAGAAGCAATGGAAGGAAGAGTGACTAAAATTCATTGAGCACTTACTGTATGCCAGACAGTGTTCTGAGCACTTACTCACTTCATTATCACAATAATTCCTGAGGCAGATATGAATTTTTTTCAATCCCTATTTTACAGGTCAATAAAGCAAAAAAACAGAGAAGTGGGTTATTCTCCCAAAATCTCATAGCTGAGGCAGGATTGAAACCCAGGCAGACTGAGCCAGAGCTCATGACCTATGCTTGATTAATAGGTCAAATCCAGGAGCTATTAACAGAGGTCAATACAAGGAACAGATAAAACGGGTGCAAAAGAAAAAACACAGAGAGGGGGCGACAGAATAGATGGCATCTCAATTGTGTTTTGAAGAATGAAGAGAAGCTTTATAGGAAGAAAAGGAAGATGCTGGGTGCTTAATGGCAAATTAGACAACCCACAGAGAGTGTGTTGAAGAAGCTATGGAAGACCCATAGAAGGGGCAGGAGTGACACATGGCCTTTGAAAGAGAGCAGGAGCTGAGGGCTGGGAAAGGGGCAGGGTGGAACCACCAGGGGCAGAGGTGGTGGGTGGGATGTCTCTGCTCTTAATAAGTGTCTGGGATTTGGGCTTATACAATGGAATCCTGACATAGATTTCAAGTAGAGAATTGAATAATCAAATTTTCCTTTAAAATGTATTATTTGCTTGATAAATTAGAGAAATGAATAGTTGAGAAAAACACTCAAGACAAGGAGGGTATTTCGTAGCCTGTGTTCCGAGTATGTGTCTTTGTGGGCTAGGGCAAGCAGATCTCTAGTGAATTTGGGGACCAAAATAACATGCTGACTTCATGTTCTCGTTTTTCGTGAATTAAACAGTTTTATGTCTTAAATGTTTCCTTCACATAGTCATTGTAGAAACAGCTTGTGTGGTGACCTGCAGTCACAATATGATCCCTCCCCTAGGGCATGCTGCTGTGAATGGAGACCCTGAGCTTCAGTGTTATAAAATAAGTACCTTTTGCATTTGTCTAATTGGGGTTTTATAAATAGCAAAGAGATTTCACATGCATGATCTCATCTGCAGAAATTTCAAAATAATAATCCTATGCTGCTTGACAATGGAGGAACATTCTGAGAATTTCACTCTGAGGTGTTTTCTTCATTGTGCAAACATCCCAGAGTGTGCTTACATCAACCTAAATGGTATAGATGCACCACCTGACGTGACCTCTGAGGCTATCAAGAGACAAGATCGACCTGACCTGTATGAAGCTGCTGCCAGTGAACCATGGCACACCATTTCACAGTAAAATTGTTTTTTATGAAATCACTGAAATAATTATAGATACATAGTATTGTAAATATGCAAACTGGTAATAGAGTTGCTTATTGTCATTATTATTGTATTATTGTACATAACATGTGCTTTGCTTTTATATGACTGGCAGTGCTGTAGGTTTGTTCACACAAGGGTCACTACAGACACATGAGGAGTGCATTATGTTAAGACATTGTGATGGCATCAGGAATGTCTCAGATCCATTGTAGTCTGATGGGACCACCACTGTGCCCACGATCTAGTCCACTGTTAACTGAAACATTGTTATGGGCACAGGATTATATATAAACTCAATCATCAGAGAGGGCTCATGGAAGGCTTACTAGTCTCATGTTTAGTGATACTTAATACCCCTGTGGAAGCAGGTAACAAAGGGTGCTATGCAATATCATATCAGTCTTTGTGTCTTGAACTCTTACACTCAATTCATTCCAATAGAGATGGATCTAGAAAATGGAAATCTTATCCAAATGGGGCAAGGAGATCACCCACACTGGAGGTTCAGGAAGGGCACTGCAGGATCCCTCCCCCATGGCTGCTGTGCACGGGGGACACTGAGCTTCAGAGTTGTAAAATAAGTACCTTTTGCATTTGCCTAATCAGAGTTTTATAAATGGCAAAGAGATCTCACATGCATGATCTCATCTGAGTTGGGTGGAAGCTGCTGTTTGCGCTTCTATCATTGGGACCAAAATACCTCATGACTTCACTTTGCAGCAGGCAGAAGGGTGTGAGGAGCAAGCTGCACAGGTGACTGGGATGGTGGGGAGCAGACCCTAAAAGTTCCTCTATTCTGAGGGGGGAGGGGCAGCTACCTCTGGAGAGTGAGCAGGAAGATGAGTGAAGCCCTGAGACAGTTGGATGGAAAGTCAAACTTGCTCTGCTCCTTTGGTGTGTCTCCTTAAGCCATATACAACTCCGATGGGAGGGGAGGGGAAGGCCCTGTGGATCTTGAAGCTCCTTTGGGGAAAATGCTGATTCTGCCTCCATGAGCATTTCTGATGCTTAACAATTTACAGTATTTTATTTTCTGCAGCCAGACCTGTTTTTGCCTGCGGTTATCATTCTACTTTGATTTCCTCTTCAAGATAAAATCCTTTAGGAAACAGAAGCTGAATTATTATGTTCTCTCAAACCCCTTTTCTGGGTAGACATTCATATCTACTTCATTGAAGCATTTGTGATACGACTAGGAGCTAGAGAGGAAGGCCAAGGTCAAAAAGGAAGACTAGAATCTGAGGCCTTTGAAGGCTGGGATCTTATGTGCTCACCTTGGAATTTCTAGCACAGTCTGGTACCAGCACATTTGTGTTTAATGACTCTGTGTTACATAGAAAATGAATGAAAGTCAACCGGGGGTAAGAAAATAGAGTTATATACCTAAGCTCATAATGCTTTTCTTTCCACAAGTTACCACTTTCTGGGCATTGTTTCTTGCATCACCTCTCATCTGGAGTCTCCAAATGCAATCCACATAATGGAGGAGAACAGCAGCCACAGTGTAATACAGTCCCACCTCTGAACACCCAGGCCAAGAGGAGGAACCTACACATTTGCACCATTGCACAGGCACTTCGGACTTTAAGAGAGGAACATCGATCTCAGGCTTGCCTCATGCATTCCTGGTATAGAGGACAGGCTACTGTCAAGAGGGACCTTCAATTCTTCACCAAGGAGAGGTAAGGAGACCAGTTTGTAACCTACCCAACCTACAGATTAGGTCACAGCTCTCCCAATCTAGTCATTTCACCTGTAGTAATACAGGAGCTTTGGGAGGACACCTCATATTCCAACCATAATGATTACCCTGAGTGATGTCACTGTGTGTCTTTTGTGTCCTGAAATTTCAGGACTCAAGGCTCTTAGGATCATGTGACCTCAAGAGGAAACTGTTGGTGAATCCACTGTGCATGGTTTGGGAAGCTGCCTTATTCCACAGGGTCACTTTTGGTTCCCATGTCAAGTTTAATTATGATTTCTCACACATAATTGCTGCTATTTATCTGGAACATTGCTGGCTCCTTCTCCACATTACCTGTTGCCTCTGAGGACAATCAGATTTATTAGATTAGGAACAATGATCATCAAGGACCATTTACCACAGGCAAAATGTGAGGCAGCAGCAGGATTTAAAGAGATTTAACAGGCTCTTTTTCATTTCCATTCTGTATTTTATTGAGTATTTCAGTGGGAATTTATGTGGTGTGGATGTGGGATGGGATGGGGGAGGGCATTATGAGGAGTGGTGACGGATGGAAGGAAATAACTGACTGGCTTTGCTTAAGATTCATATGCTTCTGAGAACTCCACCCTAGAGAAGATAATAGCCATCTGTTCTTCAAGTCCACTGGGGAACGAGCGAGGGGATGTCGGTTAATAACATGGCAGAGGAGATCAAGGCACACAATGAATTTCACAACTGACAAGTTCCTAGGACACTGGAACCATTGACCAAGTGCTCTGTGAGTCGGGTGACATGCCCTTCTCTGGAGGCCATCAGACACATCTGTCCGAGGGAATATAAATGTGGTGCTACTCGGAGGGAGAAGAATGGACAAATTGATGGTTGGATTCCTGCATTCCAGTCTGGTAATATTTATTTTAAACCTCATTCCTGTCTGGAGGAGAGGGTTGAGAAGATATCCCACCCTGATTTTGAAGCAGTCTTTCTCTTTTCACTTAATTCTCATGGGAAGGAAAGAAGACAGGAAAAGCTTCTCGGGGAAGAAAGTGTCATTTCTTTACAGAAAAGGACATGTGGCTCATAATTCAGTTATTCATATAAACTCCGTGGATTTAAACATGTAAACATTTACATTGGAAAGGAACAGCAGCCGTGGTTTTTATCCCCCTCTCATAAAATGTATGTGACATGGGGAGTTTTGATTTTTCTCTTGACACATTTTAATGGTAACCTAAGAAAATGGGTTGAAGGACTGGAAGGACTTGAAAGGATCTTGAACATCATCTGGTGGATGAAGATGAGTCACTAAGAGGAGGAATGAGCTGAGGGTCACCAGAGTCGGGCAGGAGAGGAGGAAACAGTATTGAAGCAGAACAGGAAGACTTGTGAAGTCTTGAACTCCTATGAAGAGAGGGCAAAATGCTGCCCTTAAGTTATAAAACAGAATGGTTCCAGTGATGGGCAGCGGCCTGCCAAAACTGGGAACCCAGGTTTCCCATTCAGGATGCAAGAGAAATGGAGAAGGAGAAATAGAAGCAATTAAATTATGTACCTCTTAAACTCGATAAGCATCGCCTCAGCCCATACATGCCCAGGTAGCTCTGTTTCTTTGGAAATGCTCATGTTTACAAACTTGTAGGTATTTAAATAGTTCAGTTGCATTGTCTACACATTGACTCCAAAACTGGAGATTAAAGGAACTGTGCTGGATTTATTGGGTAGAGCACACTGGCCTCCAAAGGAGAAACTTTTCAAAGGATTCTCTGTACTCTTTCACCTTCTCTCTCTCTCCCTTTCTCTTCTTCCCTTTCTTTATGTCTCTCTCTCTCTCCCCCTCCATCCCTCTCTCTCTTTCTCCCGCCCGCCCTCCCTTCCTCTCTTCCTTCCTTCCTTCCTTCCTTCCTTCCTTCCTTCCTTCCTTCCTTCCTTCCTTCCTTCCCTTCTTTCTTTCTGCCAAAAGTCTACAACTAAACCTATTAAGTGCCTTGAAAGACATAATTCTACTCTAATAACTAGTTTCTGCCATGGAACTGGTGGCCACATGTCCAACACCAATCTGTTCCTGTAAATAATTAAAACAAAATTACTTCAACCTAAAGAACTTCTTGTTTTCCAGGTATATTTAAAGGGCTTTCACCTTGATGTTGACTGTTTTTTTCTGATTTGTCTAATGATAATAACTATCCCTCTGCCCAAGGAAGAACACGGACCCATTTCTGGGTGCCAGGAGTCACACAGGCAGCCTGCACTCACAGGCAAATGCTCTACCGCTCTTTTGGTGACAGGATGGCTGAAGGATGCAGAGATCTAGCCTCCAGGCCAGGCTCAATCGTCAACCCCCTGGATGACTCAGATCTACAGTTTACCCGAGTCAGCACCTCTTTGCCTACTCATTAACAAACATCTCAAAGCATTTTGAATAAAATCCTAGCTAATGATTAAACACCTTCTATCAGAGAACTCTTCAGGGGTCATTCGAGTGTTGGTTTCTAAGACTTCAGGTGATTTCATACTCAGATGGCAAAGCAAAACCTGAGGTTGTGTAGGATAAGGGTCAGGGCACAGGCTTTGGAATCAGATCTTCCTTTTGTCACTTACCTGCTGTCCCTCTGTATCCCTCCCTAGCTGTGTCGTACAACTTCTCAGTGCATTTCCTCAAATGTAAATTGTAATAGTGATTCCTTCTTAGTCCAAGTACTAGCAGCTAAGAGAAAGAAGGTGTGGCATGGACTCCCAGTCTGGCAGAGGTGATGGGGAGAAGAAGCTGTGCTACAGGTGTCACATAGACCCATGCTATGCCATCTTCCTGTAGCCTGTGACTCTATCATCATTGGCCTAGTGCATTACCAGACTCTTCATGGGTCTCCATACACCATGTTTTCTTACCCCAATCCACCTGCACGCTGCTGTCAGATGTTGCTTGTGGCTTTGACCCAGAATGCCATGATCACAAACCTTTCCCTGTCTTCTTGTCCCTCTTCCCTATTCAGAGTCAGCTCCAGAGTGTCTCTGCCCTGGCCCTGCTCCAGGATCCTTCCTGCTTTCTGCACATGCTCTGTGAATCTCTGCTTCCATGTTCCTCTAACTCTTACAAAATGCTTCCTTCTCCCTTTTGCCAATCCAAAAATCCACTCTAGATCTCAAGGCTCTGGGCAAATCATGTGTTGTTCCAAGAATTTGCCCACCAGTTACTACATGCCATGCCTATATCTTGTATCTTTTAATCACTTCTCCACCTGAAGTTACCTATACAGTTTAGCCTGTAGCTAGTCTCTAATTGTATCACATAATAACAGTAATAATTGGAACTACTACCATCATTTATTCATCTCCTATTATGTTCTAGACAGATATGTTTTTATTTAAGTGCTCATATTAAATTTGCAAGGTAGGAATTATTATCCTCATTGAAGTTAGTGTCTCAAATAATATTGTCAGTAAATATTATTTGAGGCAGGATTCAGTTCCCATGTGCCTGAGTGGGCTATGTTGTCTTTTCCCTGTTGGTAAACAAGGTAAACTTCCAGAGATTTAGCATAGGATGTGCATTCAGTAGATACTCAGTAGATCCTGGATGACTGGCTGAATAGCAAGGAGGACACAGCTTCCTTCGAATATGCCCTCCCTCAAGTCTCAACTTGGCAAGAGTGATAAGGAGGGGAGTGAATCTTTTCCCCTCCTCTCACCTCCGCATATCTTCTGTACAATAGAAAAATGCATGCAGAACAACGTGGTCAAGGCTGATTTAGGTATCAAAGAGGAAACATGTTCTCCGACTCAAATTTTTCCTTTCAAAGAGCAAGCACCTGTACTTGTCCCCCCCTGGTTGACATTCTCAGCAACCAGGTAGGCTGGCATGACCAGCTCAGTTGAGCATTGCCCAGGCAGTCTGGGCTTGCTAGAGGTGCCAGTAACATAGTAGGGCTACAAGAAAGGAGTCCCAAGACCTACATCTGACCAAAAGGAGAACATGCCAGAGCACGCCAGAGTTTCCCCTCCTCAGTAGACTTTACCCCTGTGTCCTGAGTCAGTTACCTCCCTTCCCTCCAGCCACCTACTA
The DNA here is from genome assembly GCF_045843805.1 of Urocitellus parryii. NCBI lineage: Eukaryota > Metazoa > Chordata > Mammalia > Rodentia > Sciuridae > Urocitellus > Urocitellus parryii. The sequence goes on from NW_027553327.1 coordinate 4,286,600, forward strand.
GGTGTCACAAGAGACACTTCACGCACACTATCTCTTTCTGAAATCCTCACCAAAAGCCCACCTAATCCTATCTGTTCATCTACAAAATGGGAATATTAGGTAACATACCACCCAAAGTCACCCAGAAAAGAAGGATGATTCTCACAGGTCAGTCCATTTCTACTGACCACTGTGCCACACTGTGTGCTTGGACCTCACACTAGGCGGCTTGGGTTCTCATTCAAGCTCAGTACACCACTCAGCTTGGAAATGCTCAGTTATTCCTCTTCAAAATACATATATGCTAACCACCCAGTGAACCTGCTTCTCAGGTTACTTTTGGGAAAATGTGTGCAATTATATACAATGAATCGAACACCCGATGGGATGAGAGATAATGATTCTTTATTTTCTATTTATGTATCTGCACACTTATATCTCACCCCTTTAACTACCCTAAGATGTTTGAGGCGGTGGCCACAATGTATGCATTTCCCATAACCTTCCCTGACTGTACAGCTTGAAGAATCCAGAAGGTGCTCAAGAAATACTGAGGGTGTAACATGTTCAGAATCCAGTGGGCCCAGCAGGTTGGGAGGCTGAGGCAGGAGGATCAGGAGTTCAAGGCCAGCCTTAATAATTTAGCAAGGCCAAAAGTAACTCAGAAAGACCCTGTCTCTAAATATATATATGGGTTGGGGATGTGGCTCCATTGTAAAGTGCCCCTGTGTTCAATCCCTGGTACCAAAAAAGACCAAAAAAAAAATAGTGGGATGCTAAGGTTTCACACCTCTAAGCTCAATGCTTAGTGGGGTCCAAGACAGAGAGTTGAGTCCTTGTTTGCTGTTTCATTGTAAAGGACTCTATGGACAATCATGTTTTTCTGCAGTTTTCTAGCTCCCCTTCTCCAAAAAAAACAAAAAACAAAAAGAACTCCCCCAAACCAGTTTTCCAACAAAAGCCAAGGTGAACAGGTTGCCAGTAGTTTAGGATGTTGGATGGTTTCTTGCTCTAAGCTAATAGAAATTTTCATTTTATAAAATTTTCAAAAAATTCCCAAATATTTTCATAGTAGTTTATAAAATAATACCAGTTAAGATGTCCAAGGAATATTGGTAAGGAAGCTGCATAAAACCAAAAACTATGATCTTTTTGGTTTTAAATTCCAATGTGAATTGGCCTGAAAGAGAAATTGAAAGCAGAGGTTAGTTAGGTTCTGAGATGACAGTACTCATTCTTCAAAACACTTACATTACTTTTTTGACTCTGCTTTGTTTGCTCTTTCCCAAAACTATGTGAGTTAGTTAAGACATGGATTTTCTCCATTTTAGAGATGAATATCCTGTAGTCTAGATTGGGAAGCAGCTGCCGAGCCCTGGTAGAACCTCTGCCTTTAGCTGCAGCCCAGGTCCTCAGGCAGGTGGAAGAGAAGGGCAGGTCAGACTGGGGTGGAGGCAGGCCAGGAAGGGAGATGGTAGGCCCTGCAGTTGGGCGTGCTGCCTGTGGGGCAGGACTCTTCCTCCATCTGCTCCCTGCTCAGGACCTCTTTGTCCCAGCTGGCTGGCTCGCTTTGAGCTCAGCACTTAGAAGGTCCCCTCTTGCTTCCAAGTTGGCCATTTATTGGCGGGAGTTAGGTGCCAGAGTTTGCTGCTGGTGACTGCTCTTTCTCAGCACTCTCCTGTGGTGTCATATTTTCTCAATTTGTTCTTAAATTCATTTTACTGACCTTCCCAGAACTCTCTAATCCTTTCTCAGGTCAACAAAAGGGGGTTTACCGAGAACTCTGACACTGCATTAGATATCAGCAAATTTCACCAAACCTGGGGACCCCACTCTGTAACCACATGAGCTTCGTAGGCTGCTTCAGTGCATCTCTCCCACTCACCTCCTGATAACAGCTGGGGTAACAAAGACTTAGGTGCATTGAGAGATTACTGCCTATGAGCTTGTAGAGAACCCTCATTTCCAGCTTTGCACATCCCGTTTCCCGGTGCATACCTAATATCCCTTCCATGGCACCCTCTTTTAGAAGATGCATTCTGTATCTTGCTTAGGAAATTCCAATGCCTTTGTCCATGTTTCTTCCTCTGCTTGAAATGTCCTTCCCTACAGAAAATTCCTGTCTTAGTCTGTCATTACAGCTTCTCTGAAGCCTCCACCCAAGTGAGTCAGATGAACTTCTCTTTTTTAGTGTGTGTGTGTGTGTGTGTGTGTGTGTGTGTGTGTGGTTGGGCAGATTGGAGAGCCTTGATCTGTTTTCCTTATCAGATTGAAGGCAGATTTGCATCTTTTGTTTTCTTTCTTTAAAGTTCACTACTATCAAGGTCAAGGTTGTGCTTAATGTTGAGACTTCCATATGTGATACTATATGACCAGCCGTCTGGGGAGAGCATGGAAGCTGCACATCAGAGAATTCAGGACACCTTTCCCTGAAGGGAGTAAAGGCACCATGGCCAAAGACTGCTCCACAATCCTCCTAACGGTACCCTATCAGCTACTAATCTTAGTAGCTAATACACAACAACTACAAATAGCATGTCACTCTAGTGTGATTTCTCTCAACTAATGAATTTCATGTAATAATGCTTATTTATTATAATATAAATATATTATATTGTTCAACAACAATAATAAATATTTATTAGGCTCATGCTAAGACATTTATGGGCATTATTCATTGAATACTTATAACTGCCTTGTAAGGTGAAAATTATCATTCATTCATTCATTAGATGAAGAAATTGAAGCTCAGCAAATGTAAGCCACCTATAAAAGAAAAGTAGCTGAACAACAAAGAGCCACCTGATAACTATATCTAGATTCCAGGGCTCAGAGTGAGCAGATCAGGGTTAACAGCTCCCATTACCATCTGCTGCCCAAGTAAGGCTGATTTTGCTTTCAATGCAATGTTCTTCGGGGCACAGCATGCTCATAGAATTTTACTTAATTAATATTATTCCCAAATGAAGATGAAATTGATATAAAAGTAGCATATGTTTGCTGTAAAACATTCGAATGATACAAAAAATATAGAGAAGACTGATATACAATGATTTCTACACCTTGAGATAATTACTGCTAATAATGCGGTGAGCCTAATTGGGTGCTTTTCTGTGAGTATTATGCACACATATATCACATTTTCCTTAAGTGGAATAACAGTACATGTGTTTTGTACTCTTTTTTTTTGTCTTAGTTTATGGTAGCCATATTTCCACTATTAAGGTATACAAACCCATATCATTTTTAATGAGTGGAAGTATTTCAATAAATGGATATATAGTAGCCCTCCCTTTATCCACATGGGATGTATTCTAAGACCTTCATTGGATTCCTGACACGGAATAACAATAAACCCTATAACTAAGTGCTTTTTAATATTAATTATGTGTTTATTACACACTGTGGCCATAACATTTACAGTTCAATTACAAGAAAAGAACTAGCACAGATTTTTTTCCTCCATATCTCATGGATTGAACATTTTTTCTTACCATAGATATTAAAAATCTCAACATACAATGTTTTTCTTTCCTATTAAGAACTTTCACATTTCACCAAAAGAAAGCACTTTACTGCCTCTTTTTGGCATATTAAAATTGCCAGAATCACCACTCTTGCACTTTGGGGTCATTATTAAGTAAAACAAGAGCTACTGGAACACAAACACTGTGATAACTTCACAGTGGATTTGATAATTGAGATGCCACTAAATGATTAATGGTGGAGGGAAGGTAGCATATACAATGTGGATACGCTGGACAAAGGACGATTCATATCCTGGGTAGAATGGAGAGGGGAGGTATGAGAATTTACCACACTTCTCAAATAGTGCACAATTTAAACTTTTAAAACTGTTTCTTTCTAGAATTTCCCATCTAACATTTTCAGACCATGGTTGGCTGTGGGCAACAGAGACAGAAGAAAATGAAACTACAGACAATGGGGGATTACTGAAATAAAGAGGTATATATGTTGTTTCCCATGGGTTACTATGATGAGCAATACTAAGATAAAAAAGTTATAGAAATTTATCTTTTCCAGTTTGGTCAGGTTAAAAGGTAACCATGAGAGTCTCTGTTTCAATTTGCATTTCTTTGATCATTTAAAAGGTTGAACATTCGTTCATAAGTTCACTGACCTTATGTAATATTTATTTCATGAATTTTTATTCCTTTATTTATTTTCTGAGTTGGGTGTCTCTGATTTTCTTCTTGGTTTACAGGAGTAAATTGAAAAAGATGAGAAGCTCTGTCCTGTCATATATGTTGCAAACGGGGATAGAAGTAATCTCAGAGATCATTTAGCTCTCCCACTTTAAAGGTTATTAGACTGTCTAGGGAAAGGAGGTAACTTGTCATTGTGTCATAGTTATAGCCCCGATTTTTCTAGTGACTCATTAAGATTTATTGACTCCCAGACCACTTTTTTTTCTGGTATACCACCCTGCCTCTTCTCATAAGGCAAAATACATTTCTACTTGGCCAGGAACTAAAATCAATTCCTGTGAAAAATAATGAAAAGCAGACTTCAGTTTACCTTTTAGTTGGCTAATTTTCTCTGCCTCTTTTCATTTTCTACCCGAGGATTCTTTTTACTAAAGAGCAGCAGAAGGAAGTACTGTGCAGAAGTAGCCTGACAAGCATTGCCACAGGTGTTCGGTGTCAACACAGGAGACTAGTAGGCATGGCAACCTCTGGTGGGCTTTGCAAGCCTGGTGAAAATTTCTTGGACTTGGGGCTGGGGATGTGGCTCAAGCGGTGGCGCACTCGCCTGGCATGCGTGCGGCCCGGGTTCGATCCTCCAGCACCACATACAAACAAAGATGTTGTGTCCGCCAATAACTAAAAAATACATAAATAAAAAAAATAAAAAAAAATTCTTGGACTTCATTTTTTTTTGTATAGTAAATTTTTTTTCACCTGCTGTATATGGTTTTGCAGAGGCTCCTTGGCTGCTTTTCAGTGGTGCAGGAGGGCTACTCTAAGGTGTCCTAATAGCTCAGTGCCCCTCCACTGGGAGGAGATCTGAAAGCGGCTATCTTGATCGGACGCACACTTGCATCTCTGTTTCATGCCTTTCCCAAATGGAACTGCATTTACTTCTCCTGGGTAGCAGGGAGGGAAATGGCAAAATTCAAAATTAAGAATCAACATGAACAGAATGTACACTTGTCTCCCAACAGTTTGGTGGAGACTTCTTATTCCTCATTTATTGTGGGAGGAAAATATTCTTAGCACAAGGTTGGGTGGAGCTGGTTTGAGGAAGCAATACATAAGGTCAATTGGAAGGGGAAAAAGAGAATAGAGTGGGGGCGGGGAAGCTATCAAAGTGCATCAGTTGCTAATAGATGATTCCAGACTTCCTCTCTTAAGAAAGATGCGGACATGTGGAAAATCTGCTTGTCCGTTTGTGTACGCAGAAAGGGAGGGGGAGAAGACCCAGATTCCCTACAGGGAAAAAAGTCAGGGGAGAAGGAGAGCAGGTGTTTCCTGCTTCCTGTGCCTTGGAGGAAGGCGCAGAGCTCTGGGAGGGAGGTTTCCATAGCGGTGCAAATTGGGGGGAGCCATACTTTTCCATCAGCTTCATTCAGAGGTGACACGTCAGCGCCCAGTTCCCAGCTTCCTCTGTCCCTCATTGTTCCCTTCTCTGGTGCTGGAGCTCAGGCTCTCTCTCTCTCTCTCTCTCTCTCTCTCTCTCTCTCTCTCTCTCTCACACACACACACACACACACACACACACACACACACACACACAGAGGCTCCCCAGCTTCAAAGATCTAAAAAACTAGTGAAAATTTTATACACACGTATCGTATAAACATTTTCTTTCAGTTTTACATTTTTTTTCTCAGTTTATCTGCTTAAAAAAAAAAAGTTTGCATATCAACCGGTCTTTGTTTTCTTTCTCTTTTGTACCAATGAGACTGTGGGTATTCATGCCTAATGTTTGCCCTTTCTTCACCTAAAATTAAAATAAAAAGCAAAATGGAGTGTGTAAGTGGAATATCATCTTGAGTTTGCACAAAGTAACCTTAAAAGGTCCTGGATCATTGAGCTCGACCCCTCTACAAAATTAAAAAACCACCACCACCAACATCAACAACAACAAAAAAACCCCCTAAGATCTCCAAGGAAAGAAAATGTTAATATTGCATTAATATATTAGCAGCCATCTTCTAAATGTCTGTGTGCTCCTGTGCGCTCTCTCTCTCTCTCTCTCTCTCTCTCTCTCTCTCTCTCTCTCTCTCTCTTTCATTCTTTTTCTCTTTCTAACAGTGAAACATCAGGAGAAAAGTAATCAACTTTGTGTTTGTGTGGGTGTGTGCCTGCACGTCATATAGCCACATATTTAAAAACAACCAAAGGATTTTAAGAAATATATTTGGAAATTTTAGACAAATGGAGAGTTAAAAAGGGAAGAGAAAAATGGAAGTTTCCCACTGCCCAGGGATGAAGAGAGTGAAGAGAGGAGAAACAGAGAGGGTGAGAAGGAAGGGGCGGAGAAGAGGATGAGCTGGGCGCTGGGCTACAGAGACAGCGCCATATATCATCCAGATGTTTTGTCTACAGCAGACCAAACATCAGGCTTTGGAGAAGCATTTGGAAGACACAATGCCCCTTTCACCATGCAGAAGGACAACCGGCCGGTTGCCTCTTTCCCTGTGTGGATGTGTCTCTCCTTTTCAAACCTTTTTGTGGTCAAATTATAAAGGCCTGTTTAGTGGGTGGGATGATGTCACGGTGATCACAAAAGCTTATATTTCCTGCTACGAAATACACAGCCCCTGCTGACGAAGTGGTCATTACAGGGCCAGCTTGTTCTGCCGAGGTCACCCCGAGTGGGGATAAAGGCACAGGGGTGGGGGTCCCGGTTGAGAGAGCAGGGCCATATTCCCAAGTTTGTATGCCTGCCTGCTGATCCTCATCTTGCTGGGACCAAAAGATGAAAATAGAAGTCCCTTTGTGCTTCCTCCAGACCTTTGTCTGGAAGGATGCTGGGTGTACTGGGAGGCAGTGCAGTGGGGAGAAAAGGACAGGCGGAATCCAGGTCTGATTCTAATTGCCCCACTTCTAGGCCAAGTGATTTTACTCCTCTGGTTTAATCACTCCCATCTCCATTTTATTAAAGAGAAAAGAACCTCATCTAGGGATCACATGTGGTCACGTGTTTTAAAGTGATCTGTTTGGGGAGTGCTTTTCAAATGTGAACATCATTTCTTTAGTGTTCCCACTGTCCTTGGGATAATTAGGAGCTCTTCTCTCTTCTGAGAAGAGTGCATCAAAGGTAGGCTTTATTTTTTGCAAATTCTTTTTTATTTCATATGTTTATTTTTGCAGGCATCATTGGTAAATCATTTTTTAAGGAAGAAAATAAGTGACCATAATTGGTAAGTTGAGCCCAGAAAGCCAGACCAAGTACTAGAGGACCATGAGGAATGAGATAGGATCTAGATGAGTTCTCTTGGAAGAAATACCAGTTGGGTCTTGTGTAGGGCATGAAAATTTGGTTGGCAGAGGTAGGTTAATGATGATGATTGTGATGGGCCATGACCATGAACCCCAAGTACCACCTGGCATGAAGCCAGAACATCTGAGGACTTGTATGACAAGTCTTTGGCCCTCCAAACCTCAGATGAAATAAAATTTTATGATTGCAACTTTTAATATTTCCCACAAGTGGTTTCATTTCAATGTTGACAGAAGTAGAAAACTACCATTCAGTCAAGATCAGATGACATTTTTCTACTCTCAGTTCCGAGCCTTTGACAAAGTAGAGCTCAAATTCTCCATATTTTTCTCTTTCCTTTTCCTCCCTTGGTGAAGGCATACTACATGAAGGGCCTCAAGTTGTTGAAGGACTTTGAAGCAAGTCTACATGGCACTTAGTGAAGGGAAGCATTTGCCATTATCCATGTAATGCAAGAGGTCTGGACAACCCGTCTGGAATTCTAACAACTTTCCATAGGTCAAGTGTGTCCAGGTTGGTCCTCTATACAAACCAGAGTTGAAAACTGCCATGTTCTTTCATCATGTGTACCCACTAGGCACTTACTGGAGACACATTTTTCTCTCAAGTCCCCTGGCTAACTTTATGGGCCCAACAGTATGCTCAATTCACCTGATTTGAGGCTGGACCTGTGAGGTGTGCCTCAGTTATTCCTCACAAGCTGCCATCTCCTGTCTCAGGAATTAATCATACTTCTCTTGGAGCGTATCCTGGCTAGGACTAGAACTATTATTTTCATTTCCTAATTTCAAAAATGTGTGTTTGATCTTATTGAGAAGATAGACCAGAAAGGCAGCTTCAAAAGTCATGCCAGAGAGGATGGTCACCTTCTTTGTAGTGCTTGGGAATGCCCCTCAAGTGTTTTATTACTTCCAAAGAGCTGAACTCTGCCTCGAGAAATGACCCTCTCCCATCTTTCTTGCTACTGTAAAAACATCTATTTTGATCAATCAAATAACTCATTTCTGCAACAATTGGAACCTATTTATCTATCATCTATCTTTAGAGAAAACTATGTCCCATGCATAGTTAGGATGCCTGAGGAGCCATTTTCTATACAATACTAAGATAACTGTTGCGAATGGAGAAACCTAGGACTTCAGAGTTGAATGTGATCTCTATGATCCCAAGCAGTTGTTTTGATCTGCACCCCCACCCACCCTGCATGTATTGATTCACATTTGGCTGAATTAACTTGATTGGCTACTTTAGGATTGTAGAGACACTTCTTAATTGACAAAAATAACCTGTTGATTTTATCCAGAGTAACCTAGAACGTAATTGACTGTTCTTGCCTTTTTCAGATGGAGCAGTGAGTGCATAGACTAGAGTGTATTTATGAAAGGGGTTTAAGTGTGCTTTCATTAGGCTGAGACTACGTTTCTGGAAATCTTGTAAAGTACGGAACACTTCAGAAATAGAACGAATGACTTGGGTGATGCCCATGGGAATTACCATAAACTAGAGAGTATCCTGTGGCCAACGCGAGTTTTATCAAATGTCAACCTTTCCAAAAGCAGATGCGAAAGACCATCTGTCTAACTCCTGCTGTTCACCCCTGGCTATTACCGGGGTGTCCATGTTGCTTTCAGAACTCACAGCCTAAAGAACCAGCTTACTTTTTCTTAGAACTTTACTCCTTTCCTTTACCCTTTTTCTTTTGTTTTCCCTTCCTCCTTCACTCCTTCCTTCTTCCTTTCTTTTTATTCTTTCTCAAATTGCACATGCATTGGGGGTATTTAGCATAACCCCAGGCTGGAATCTAAATATGTTTCATATTCAATAACTTTGCATGTCACCTACAATTGCACATCGTGTCTGAGACACAGATTCAGAGTACACAAGATGTGGCCATCTACTATTATCGCAATCAGTGTATTATTGCCAGTACTGACCCCTGCTTTGTGCCAAGTTGAGCTAGGTCCATATAGTAGTCTAGTGCCCTATTGTGGCCTCCAAACTAAGAATCTTGATCTCCTTTGTAGAATTGGGGCTATTTATGGAATCATCAGCCTTCTTATGAAGGCTATTGTGAGTTTACTCATATCTTCTTCTTTCTTTCCATTAGTAATACAATCCTGCCCCACAAAGCACAATAACTGATGGTAGATCCCTCCTTCTCTGAGCAAAGGATAATTCTGTGGAATGTGCAGTTTAGTTCAAGGTTGTAGTTTAATAGGGAACTTCAGATCAGAACTTAGCAAACTGTGAATATATGGTATGTGACAAATAAATGTTGATTGAAACCTCTTCACCAATTTGGTGGAGTTTCCAGTTTGTCCACTCACTCTTAGACTTACACACTCCTTCTACGATTTCTACCATGACATGGTTTCAAATAATTTGATATATTTTATTTGAAAGCAAAAGAAATATGATGATATAACAAGTGAACTCAAAATTTCAAAAGTTGATCACGTGAACAAATTAGGTATCTGACACTGCTCCAATTAAGCACAAATTAATGTTATAGATGTTAGTTTAGTATGATAAGGGAATTTTGAATAATCATTGTAATTATTTGACATTGGAACATGACTGGAGATGAACTTCCAGTTCTTTGATGGTCAAGCAAGGATGTGTTAATTTTTGATGTAGAAACGTTAGAAGGGATTCTTTCGTTGGACTAAATGATCTTTATAAATTCTAAAAATGCAAATTTCTTTTTTGTCAGAGTCCACAAATATATCCAAGAAAGAATATAGCTACCTTTAGTCAAAGGATTATGTTGCTTCTATTCATTTGGTCTATTAAATACTTACCCATAGTTAGGAAATCCTCTCTAATATCCAACACGGAGCCTTTCCAATGCATGCACAACTTTATGTCTACCGCTGCCATTTCTAGGGAATGAAATGTGTGTGTGTATATGTATGTGTTCATCCAAGCCCATCTTTATAACTTACCAGTTTCTGATTTTCTAAATTGCAATAAGACCTTTGGCATTTTCTTTCAAACCTGAAATTCCATCACTTAGCTACTTTTTGATTGTAGCAAACCTCTTACATTTGTGCCTAATTGCATATGACATCAAATTTCACACTGGAAAATTTTATGCCTATTTGCTTAATTGTGGTCTTAAGACCTTGTTATGAGTAGATCAATAAAGTACATATGTATTAAAAGTGTATCTCACTCATAGCACTGCAAAGAAGAAAAAGAAGAGTTGGAAACAATTTGAGAAGATGATGACTAAAAAATAAGAGTTTCATTTTGACTCTCCAAGTATAATGAAAATCATTATCCTTCTATAGTTTACATCAACTTAAACTGAGAGCAGAGGAGATGGATTATCTTTCTTTCTTTATAATTCCCCACTTCTTAAAGAGGTGGGATGATTTCAGAGGTGTAGATGAGTTTGGATTTTGTTGCTTCTATTCATTTGGGATTTTCTTTTTTTTGTATTTAATCAGTGCAATAGTCTCTGTGCTTGTCAATCTGTACCATTAACCCTTAGAGGGGGACACAGCTAATCCACTATGTCTTAAAAAGGCTAAGACTCATTTCAAATTAGAAGCCACTGAGTCTCAATCCTTTGAAACTATACTTTGAAGAAGGTTTAGGAAACTACTTCCCCTTGCCTTGCCTGTCCACCGAAGGCCTTGTCCTTCTCTGCATTGAGATGCGAATGTGAAGTGGTTTAAGGGTTTTCCAAGGAAAAATCTGCTCTATCCTTACAAGACCAAAACTTCAAAGATCTTGGGCTTCAAGGGAAGTTCTGAAGCAGGACCTAAGTGGGTTTGAAATTGCCCTTCCTTCCTCCTGAAGGTAGTTGGTTCCCTTCCCTTTCATCCTGGCAGAAAAACCAATGAACTATGTCTTAGACTTTGCTGACAGCCCCAGGCTATAACAGAAGAATTCTCACCTGTTCCCATCTTCACGAAAGAGACACACTGAATTTTCACCAGCCTGTGAAATAAACCACCCACCTGGTCCGTGGAACCATTTCAAGGCCAGAACAGCCAACCATCCTCAGCTGTGCCATATGGGAGAGAAGAAACAGTGTTTTTCTCCATACGGATTTGTCACACATTAGTAAGAGGCACTTTTTCTGTCCCGGTCTAATGCCTGGATTGCTGAAACATAGGAGATGTGTTTGACTGAACTTGCCAGGAAATTGGATATGCGCTTCATAAATTGAATCAAAACTAAAACTCTTGGGTCATTCTGTCCCTACCTCATTGGAGAGACATCCCTACAAATGGACAGCTAATCTCTTTAATGAGCCAAATACCCAAAGGCTCTTCTGGGAAAAGAGTCCAGTTTTTAACTGCCTCTTGTTGCACAGCTATAGAACACAAGATTTTAGAGCAGGAGAAGATCTTAGAGCTCACCCCTGCCCCCGTGGTAGCCTTTTCTTTCATGTGAACACTGGGTCCTTAAGAGGGGAAGTGACCACTGTGTGCCGGGACTATGGGACTCACATCCAAGGTTTTCACTCTTAATTCTCTCCTCATATATTCAAGATCTTTCCTTCCTTCCATCACTCTCTCTTTCTTTACCTCCCTCCCCTCCCCTCTCTCTCCCTCCCTTCCTCTTTCTCTCTTTCTCACTCCCTTCCTTCCTTCCATTACAGCACATTTGCTGCTGTTCCCTTCCCTAACTTATCACACAGCTTCCACAGTCAATGGGTAAAGGATTGTGATTTCCTTCCTATCCCTCAACAATAAAACTTGTATTGATGGCCTAAGTATTTTTTTTTCCTTTGTTGTCGTCAACTTGGTTCATCATTATGAAACTAGAATATAGGACGAATCCTAACATAGGTAGTAGAGATTTGGGTCCTGTCCCCAGATTCTTCATTACATGACATAAAAAGACACATCTTTTAATTAATAGCAGAAAGAACAAACTGCCAAGTTGGGTGATATGCATTTGACTCCTTTCTGGTATTTACATGTATGAAAGAAGATTGTGTCATTCCAAAAGGCATACTAAAATCCCTTTGAGAAGGGAAAGAGGCACAGCCTTCATTGATATGATCTTCTCTTGGATGCCAAAGAGAATTCCCCCAAGTTCCCTTTCAAATGGGGTCTGTAAAGACTAATCTATAAATGCTTCTTTGGAATCAGAGACTCTGTGTTTGGATGTGCTCATGAAGTAATATCTATAATGAGGAGATGGCCTGAGGCTCTTCATGTCAAACCTTTCATTTGAATTTATTTTGCTGTATATAAAAGACTGAGCCCCACTTTAATCATAAAATAAGGATAACAGCATCCTCCTCTGAAGGTGGTTGTGATTAAAGGAGCTAGAACATGAAAACACAGTCAGAATAACTGCTCAAAATATGCTATCTAGCATCCCTTTCTGCATCTGAGAGTCATCTAATACTAATTGTGGCTTTATTAAACATTTTTCTTTATTATAGAGACCCAAATGAACCATCACAGAAGGAGGCCTGAACTCCCATAAATTGTCCTGGATAATGTCTTCTGTCTCTTTCTTCCTCCTCCTTTTTTCTTTGCTTCCTTCCTTTCTTTTTTCCTTTTTAAAACAAAGAGTCTTCTTATGATGCCCAGGCTATCTCTGAACTGCTGCCTTCAAGCAATGCACCTGTCTCAACCCCCCAATAGCTGGGACCACAGGTGTGTACCACTGTGCCCTGCTGAGTTTCTGTCTCTCATGCTCTTATTTTCACCTTAAATACTAAGATCCTAACTGCTTAGAGTGTATAGTATAGACTAGCAGCTCCAACATGATTCTGGAGCTTGTTGGAAATTCCGACCTCACAGGAGACCTTTGAATCAGAATCTATAGTCATTATCTCTGGAGTTATTTGCATTTGTTCTGAGTTCCTACAGTAACACCTGCAGGAAGGTTAGTGAAAGAGGGAGGGAGCCTCTGGAAGCAGAGAGAGGAGAATCATGGGAGTCGCAGTAAATACTACCTCCCAAAGTCAGGGCTATCTGTTGGCAGACAGGTCTGTGTGTGTGCATGTGTGCTTGCTGTGTGACATGCACACACGTGAGCAGAAGTACCTGTGTGCATACTTGCTTCTCTCCTGCTTTGCTTAAACTTACTGTCAAACCATTTTCCCCTTTCATTGCAATATGTTTAGCATCCACTAAATCAATATTAATGGCCATTCTCAGCCTCCAGGAAGAGTTGGAAGCATTAGCTGATTAAATATAAATGTTAAGTTTTAGATTCTCAGTCTATTAAAAACCTACGAAGATAAAGGATGGAACACATGACACCGAAGTTCAACCTGTGGGAAGCAGAACTGGCTGTCCTGGTGTCCTAAGCTTAGGCTCGTGATTCCCCGGAACCTCACCTCCTCCTCACTCCTGCTTCCTTCCACTAGGAGTGTGTGGTATCCAGAAGGGCAAAATGAGATCCTGAAGCAAGCTTTCAGGATCCAGAATCTCCAGTTATAAAACCAATGTCTTCTGAAGGAGGCAGCACTTTCTATTCCATGTCCCAGTGATGAGACAATCAAAATAGTAAGTAAAAGAGACTGAGAGAGACATCATGTCCAGCCCTTTGAGGTGGCACCTCTAGTTTTCTTATTTGGGGTCTTCTGTAGGGGCTTATCAATGCCTGAGGACATTTCGATGTTGATACAGTCGGCAGAGGATTAAACATCCAAAGGGTAGCGGGGATCTGGTGTCCATCCAGGATTCCTTGATTGCTAGCTGGGCCCTCACTCAAGTGGTACTTTCATTTGTGAAATGATTTAAGCCCATTATTAGAGTTTTGTCTTTGAATCAGAAGAATGAAAAAATTTCAGTGCCCAAGTTTTCATATTATCTCTGCTTCTGTCCCTTCTAAAAATGAAGCTTGAAGAGATTAAATAAATACCTTTGTCTAAGGCCACATGGCTCATTCAGAGTTGCAGGGTGTCTCCAGAGCTGTTTTCCTCTGCTGCTTGCAAAGAAAATGATACATCAATCAACTTAAATATAGGTGCATTAATTGAACTAGGATGAATAGATAGTTTATAGGTGGAAATAAATGGAAAGAGAGTTTGTCTGGAGTCCAATTTTTAAATACATCCTTTCCCCCAAAGCTGCAGGGAAAAGACTTGGAAAAAACAGGGTCCAAGATAGCATTTGTGAAATGTTAAGGTGCATAGGAAGCGCCTATAGATTCTGATTCAAAGGTCTCCTGTGAGGTCGGAATTTCCAACAAGCTCCAGAATCATGTTGGAGCTGCTAGTCTATACTATACACTCTAAGCAGTTAGGATCTTAGTATTTAAGGTGAAAATAAGAGCATGAGAGACAGAAACTCAGCAGGGCACAGTGGTACACACCTGTGGTCCCAGCTATTGGGGGGTTGAGACAGGTGCATTGCTTGAAGGCAGCAGTTCAGAGATAGCCTGGGCATCATAAGAAGACTCTTTGTTTTAAAAAGGAAAAAAGAAAGGAAGGAAGCAAAGAAAAAAGGAGGAGGAAGAAAGAGACAGAAGATGAGATAGTTCATAATCACTGCAGAACAAATCATTCTGGGGCTGTGGGCCTAACCCACAGGGTTTATTTTGTTGCTACACAGGGCCATGGGTAAGGCACCATATTGTCTTTTTCTCCCTCTGACTGACCTCCAAGTCATTGGGCCTGCATCCTACAGAGAGATCAGTCAGCCAAAACTGAAGAAAGATCACGTTTCTACTTTAGGGAACTGAACCTTGATCAGAAATTTTTAAAGATGATGGTTTGAGGAATGTCAGTAAAAATATACTTGGCTTGATCACCTTATCTCCACTGGTAAGCAACAGTAGCAACCAGGATTACCATCGTCTTCATGGACATCAGACATCTATAAGGGGCTGGAAGCAGATAATATATTGAGCTCCTTTTGTTCACAGTACCTGACAGACAAGATTGTGGAAACCTGTGAGATATTGTAGGACTCTTGACTAAAATCTTAGTCAAAGATGAGAGTTGTGTCTCATGAGCTGATGAGATCCAATGATCTCAGATGACTTATTGAAAAACAGAAGAAAAAAGAATTGTTGAAGCACATAAAATATAATTTTGACTATCTCTGAGTGAGGATATTTTGCATGTATCTTTCCATAAGGTTGTCTTTTGTTGGTGGCAATATAAATTGATTAAGCTATTTGGAAAGGTTTTCTCTCTCATCAAACCTACTCCTTTATATCTGAAGTCCTATTTGTTTCTACAACGCCTCATTCTGACGCTCATGTAACTAGTGCAGAGCAGCAACCTGATGCTGCCTGAATCTCTGCCTGTTCTTAGAAGCTACAGAGCACCAACTGTCCATGGTTCAAGGTCCATCAAGGTTATGGAGTTCTGAGAGTAACATGATACCCACTTTTGTTTTCCTTTCATGACCACTGGAACCTCCTATTAGCTTTCAGGTAGAAAAACACAGTGACATTTGTAAAGTCAGGAAGATGTGAACTAGAAGGCTTATTCCATCTATTTGTACTTGCAAGAACTTCACATGGCACTTACCTCTCAGAGCTAATTTCATGTCTTACTAAAAATTATAGCACATATTATGCAGGATGCCTGTAATGAAAAACTCAAATAGAGGGTTTGACTGCATCTGGAACAATCCTTGACTACATGAAGTATACCTGGCACAGCACCCATCTGAGATCTTAGGGGATGTTTTTGAAGACTAAATGACCGTGTGCTTAAAGACTAAGAATTGACTCTTTCTTGTTATAGTTTTCTCCACACTTTCCCACACATATTTCTTTTCACTTGTTAACACATATGTTCATTATAAATAAACCAAGATAGGAGAACTCGATGGAATAGTGAAATAACTAGAAAACATAGTATCTAACATACAGGATTGTTATCAGCTTTAAAAGATGTGACATGTGTAAAGCACTCCACATGAGGCCTAGTGTAAAAGTACTATGTCAAAAATCATCATTGACATTATTTAGTCTGTATGTCTTTTCCCTTTTTAGATGTCAAAAACTTTGAAATCTTTAATGCAAAATTGCACCTTTTTTTAAAGTGTTGTTGCTTATAGTTTCATGAAGTTTATTTAGAGAAAGGCCAGCTAGGCTCAGTGAATTGCCACAGAAAATACAAATATGAGTAAGTCTGAGTTTGCTTAGTCTGATAGCCAGTGTTCATTCCAACTTTTTGTACTCACTGGGGTAGTGCGTCTGTCTCTGCTGTCAAGTTCAGTGCTGTGTCCTTCACCACTACATGATGTCCATCAAAACCTTGGGACGTTTTTCTTCTCCTTCATTATCTTCTGTATTTTTACTTGTTTCAGGCCTACTCTGTAACTCATCTGTTTTTAATTACTGACCTATAGTTCAGTATAAATACACTTTAATTTTTTAAAGGGTAGACAGATTATGACAGCAAAATGACTAAGAGTGTTCTACACATATGAGTTATCAAGGAAATCATCAGGTTAGGAAAAGGAAAAATCAGTACACATGTGACCATAAATAACACATTTAAATCAGGCACAATGCTGGCAGGAAGTTGAAATGATTTGCAAAAGCCAATTTTTTTTTCAGTCAAAAGTAAGGGAAAACAAACTCCAGTTTGTATGCCTGGATATGTGTGCAAATACACAAATCAGCTGAGCAGGCACACCAGTTAGCTTTTGCTACATCACAAATCTCCCCAATAAGAACCATTCATTTAGCTCTTGATGCTGGGAGCTGGTGATTTGCAGTAGGCTCAGCTGGATGGCCCTGCTGGCCTTGTTCTGCAACTTTCCACAGCAGCAGTGATGGACTTCTAACACAGTGTCAATATGAAAGCTGTTGGGGCTTCTCGGTGGCTGGACTTGGAAGTCTTATGTCATTACCTCAGTTGTGTCTCACTGGATAAAGCAAGTCATAAGCCAATCCAAGTTCAGTGTGGGAGGGGGCTGCATGAGGACATGCATATCAAGAGACATGGTCCATTGGGGCCACTTTTGGGACCAAGGATTATGTTTCAATATGAAGCTAAAACCCACCCCACTCCCCTTATTTCTTATTCATTCTGCTCTGCAATCTGTGCTGCACAGAATAAATCCATTTTGTATGCCAGGCTTTCAGATGATTTGAAACAGGTCTTACGCTTCTCCTTATTCCCAAATATCCAGGAGAAATACTCTCAGTTTCTACTTAGCTCTTACTAAAGGAGTGATGCAGTTTTGAATTGTGGTCACTTTGACAGGGATCTGCCCCAATTTATCAATGTCCAGCTAAGACAGTGACACTCAGCACTGAGCAGAACAGTTCAGATGAGAAGAAAGTGGGCAGTAGGCAGAATATCACACCCCCCCCCCAAAGATGTCCATTTCCCAAACCATGGAACCTGTAGAAACGTTGCCTTAAGACCTTGAGAGGGGGCGATTATTCCAGATTATAGATAGGCACAATATAATCACATGGGTCCTTAAAAGCAAAAGCCCTTTCCTGGTGACAGAGAGAGAGAAATGTGATTTGAAGAGGACCCAGTTTGTCCTGCTGGCTTGGGGATGGAGGAAGGGGGCTGTGACCTCAGGGGTGTGATGGTCTCTAAAAGCTGAGAAGGGGTCTCCATTTATAGCCAATGAGAAAACAAGGACCCTGGTTCTTTAAACCCAAAGAAGAGAATTCCAACAGCAACCAGAAAGAGCAGGAAATAGATTCTCCAACCATAGAGTTTCCAGCAAACAATGACTCTCTTTCTTAGTGAGTGTATTCCCCTTGTATGGACCCAGCCCTCGCCCATCCAGATTCCACTGGAGCAGGAGTGGGCAAACTGTAACCCACAGACCAAATGCAGAGTCTGCTTATTTTAATTCACAGTGTTTTATTGAAGAACATCCATCCACACTCATTCACTTAAGTGGTGTCTGTGGCTGCTTCCCCACTACACAAGTGGAGAGGTAGTTGCAACAGAAACCAGGTGGCCACGAAGCTGGAAATATTCACGGGAAATGTTTAACAACCCCTGTTCTAGAGAGTGAGTCCCGATACCTAAAATGTCTACTGTGTGTGAATGACTAATTTCTGTGCATCTAGAATGGTACTACATAGCTGATACCCTTGGGAGACTTGAGAAAATAATCGTATCACTGTCTGGGGCTTCATTTTTTCATGTTTTGATTGAGAAAAGGCTTCTTGCCCCTGAGGAATCCCAAATGGTGCTCTGATCTAACTTCCTAGGACTCTCTGATTCTGAACAACAGCTTTTTATTATTCTATCCAAGGAAAATTGTTGGAGGTTGAACTGGGATTAGGACCCCAGAATTCTAAATCTCTCTGAAACTCAGTCGCAGCCTCATCTTCTACACAACAAAGAGATTGGACTAGGACTTCTCAATTCTCTTGCAACATTCAGTAATCCATCTAAACAAAGGCAGAGTTGACCAGATGTACAAACACCAGTAAGAGAAGCAATTCTGAAGTAGAACTTAGAAGGGCCATCTAACATTATGTACAATGGGGAACATCAGAAAGGTGTATGTGTATGTGCGTGTGTGTGTGTGTGTGTGTGTGTGTGTGTGTGTGTGTGTGTGTGTTAAGCAGAAGCAAATATTCACAGTAGTTCAAATACTATCTTGTCTGAAGCCTAGAGAATAAACCAGATTGTCTACAATGTCTCACTTGAATCCTGAACTAAAATCCATGGTAAATAGCCTATTAGTGAGAAATTTAGGGACCGTCCCTAAGCAAAGTTTGTTTTACTTTTTACTTTCAGCCTCGCTCCAAAAGCTGAGTTGAAATTATAGCCTAGAAAGTGCCTACTTAAATTCCTTTAACAAGCAACCCCCTCTCAGTTGACACAAGTTGGGGCCTGTCCCCTCACCTCCAGCAGGCCATCCATCTGCACTCTTTGCAGTGGCCCCAGGCTACAGGTAGTTTAAAGCCCCAAGATCAGATTGCTGCTCAGTCTTCTCCTGTAGACTAAATAGTCCTGATTTTGTCAGCAGCTTTTCATACTCCAGGGCACTCCTGTTAACTCCTTCAGCACTGGGCTGCGTGTCTGTACCATTACTCCCTACATGCCCTGGCTGGGCTTCTTCTGGAAGCCCGGAGACCAGCCCTGGGACTTGCTGGCTCCAGGCCCCCTTTTCTTTCCTTTAAAACTATTTTGATGATCATGTGTTGAGAGCTAATGACAATTGTCTGCCCAGAATGCTCAAGCATAAACTTGCATCCAGGCAGGAGATTGATGAAATTAACCTCAAAATCTAGTACGTCCATCCTATAATTAAGGCCCACTAATGTCTGGACAAAAGAGGTCAGCAAGGCCTACTTCTGGTCTCCACAAACTAAAGGGCTCCAAAGGAGAAACTTCCTTATTTTTTAAACGGTACATTAAATAAATACTTATTGGGTACGAGTGCTATGCTGGGCATTGTGCAGCTACTTGTAGGTGAACAGTGGCCAGGAGAGACCAGATCCTGGTCCTCAGAGTGTTTACAGGATAGTGGGGGCAATCTTCTTAACTAGGGGTGATTTTATCCTCCAGAGGGCATTTGGCAATGCCTGTGGACATTTTGGGGTGTCACAAATTGGAGTTGCTACTAGCATCAAATCTAAGGCTAAGAGTGCTGTTCACCTTCCTACAAAATACAAGATAGCCCCCAAAGAGTCCTCTTGCCCAGGATGTCGTAGGTGCTGAGGTTGAGAAGCCCTGCCCTAGCACGTGGGAGTCACTAATGGAGGGGAGCAGCCAGGTCAGATGTATTTTTAACTTGCACTCTGGACCCAGAGATGGGGAGCAGAGCATATTATAAAGAGCACAAGCTAGGAGAAATCATTTATTATTGCCATTGCACAGGGAAGAGGTGAGCTAGAAACCTCCCCCAAGACCCTCAGCCAGTGGCCCTGCAGAAGAAGCAAAGCGCACTTGTTTTAGGATGTCGAAATGAAAGGGCCACCATGGCACCTTCAGGCACTCCTCTGACTGGTGTGGGTTGGGAAGGTGAGAAGAATGGGAAATAAAATACCGACTTCCATCTGCACACTGTGTGTAGCTTGCCATCTTCTGTGTTCAAGCTGAAGTTTTGCAAAGTAAAAGATTTTGGATTAGCTGATTTTAACACTAAATGGTAGGGATGGTGGGGTCCAGATATTTTAAACACACACACACACACACACACACACACACACACGATCCTATGTATTTGTAGAGCATGGTTTGCATTCCTTATGACAGGTGGGGTTCTATAAATGAAGCAAGAGACAGCTGCTTAGCATAATAATACAAATTGTAATGCACTCCGCTGTCATGTATTTAAAAAAATAAAATCAATAAAACTAAAAAAAAAATAAGGATTCAGTCTAATCCAACTGAGATGGGCCAATAAGCAATTTTATTTGTTGGAAATGTTCTTTTGATTGCATAGAGCTGTGTTTTCTCGTTTCCCTCTTATAATGGAAGGTAATGGCTGCATAATAACCTGTTTTGAGGTAGTAAGCCAATATATTATTATTCTAGGAAATTAAAAAAATTATGTCCACAATGTCAGGCCAAATTGGACAAACTGATAATATACATTATTAAGAACAATATTTGTGTGTGTGTGTGTGTGTGTGTGTGTGTGAGTGTGTGTGTATGTGTGGATTTTTTATATTGGACTTTAGTACAGGGTGGATTAACACAGCGATTCCCTACCCACCTCTTCTGGCTCACTCCCCCATGCCCTGAGTGAACATCTAATAATAATCTTACTTATTGAGTATTTATCCATAGATGAGGCTCTATACTCCAGCATTTTAAATACATTTTCTTACTTTATCCTCATCATTTTGTAAATCAGACATTTTTCTTCCAATTTTAGAAAACCGAAGCTCACAGAGGTCAATGGCAATTTGTTTAATGTTGCAAAGTTAGTTTATGGTAGAGTCTAGGTGTAACCCAAGAATGGAAGCTCTTCTCCACACTCCCAAGCCTGACCCCAGGACCTGGCTTTCTGGTAAACAGCAGTGAGTCATTCAAGAGGCCATCTGGAGCAGGCCTGTGTGGTGACATCCTGCCTCCTGGAGGTGAGGTTAAGCACTCCATGAACTCTGGCCGTCTTCATGTTGTTCGAGGAATATTCAGGCCCAGTAGGATCCAGCTGCTAAGCCTTGGCCACCTGACAACTACACACCCTGCTTCCCCCACACCCCCGTCACCACTATTCACCCAATGGTGTTCTAGTAGAGTGGGCGACTGGGAGTCATCTTCAGCAGAGGGATGACTGTGGATTGGTCAAGCCCACAGGTGGTTTGGAAAAAGCACCCAAGCCCCAGGTTCAGCTAGAGAAGAGTTGGGATTATGTCCTGAGGTGCAGGCCCAGAGCGGATCCCAGGACTCCATTTGTTGCCCTATAATAACCACAGGATGTTTCTTAGCTATTGAACAGATAAGGACTTCTTATCACTCTTGGAACTTCCTCATGACTTCCTATTTTATTTTTTTAAATACAAGTGTGGACTTTCTCTGCCGTTGGCCACTCATCCTGAGAGTACAGCCAAATGTCTTTAGGCTTGCAAAGAGATGTGCAGCAGTCCCCTGGGACTCATCTCTTTGCAAGATATTCTCAAGGAACCCAAAGGACTGACCTTCCAGAAGTCATGCATAGCACACAAAATAAGGTATTTCCCCTCTGAACCAGAAATTCACTTTCCTAAATCCCATGGCCTAAGCCCTAGAGGGGACCATGTGACACAAAGTCTTATGTCCCCCAAGAGACAGCAGGTCAGGCCTGGCTGAGCTGAGTCACAGTTGCTGGGGGGCAGGCATGCCTAACCCTCCACTGAAGTGACTTCCTTCCAAAGTTCTAGACATGGTCTTCACCGTGCCTGGACATGCACATGTGTTTCTTACTAAAAGGGGGACCTGAAGAGAAGCATGTTTTCCAGTGACCCACCATAACCAAGCTCACAATCTATCACTAGAAATATCCCACATGAGGAAACAAAGGTGGAGATCAACAAAACCCATCTGCCTCTGGTTCCCTCTCTTGGACCCAGGGGGCCATGTTTATTCCATCTCTGGGACACAGCCCACTAGAAAGAGTTGTCTCGGATTTCACTCCTCTGGAGAACACTGCATTTACATAAATGGGTTCTGTTACAGTTCTGGAAGCTGGAGCTGGAATCGGGTTCTGTGGGGTGTGCTCCTTCCACAGGCTCTAGGGGAGGATCCATTTCTGCCTCTGCTGGATGCTAGTAGCTGCTGGCATCCCCCCATCACCTCCGTGTGTCCCTCTGCCTTCCACCACACTGGCTTCTCCTCTGTGTGTGTTCCATCTCCCTCTGCCTCTTCCTTACAATGGCACTTGTGATGACATTCAAAGCTTACTAGAAATCTTAAAATAATCTCATCTCAATATCCTTCACTCAGCCACATCTGCAAAGATCCCTTTCCCAAATAAGATGACACTCACAGGATCGAGGGATAAGGACCTGATATTTTTGAGGACCATGATGCAACCTATAACCAACACTTCCCAGCCCATTCTGTGGAGAACTAAAGGGGCCTCCAGTTCTGAAAGGTCTCAGATTAGGTTGAAAGCCTTTAGCACACGTGTGCATTGGCAACTCTGTGACATGTGTTCTTTTGACTTGTGCTATATTCTGAATGTCTGCTCAGAATTTAAAGTCAGCTTTTCCAAAGCATCTGACCTACATTTATTAATCATCTACCACCATCTACAACAGGTTCCAGAATCTCACTCAGGATTCTTCACATTTTGGGGGTGGAAACTTCTTTGTGGATAGGAAGAGGCTGTTTGTTCCATACCTTGTAGGATGTTTTGCAGCACCCAGCAAATAAAAACATAGAAAATCTAGAGAAAATTGAATTCCAAAGACGCAATGTATAATTTTCTAGGGTAAATGTGGCTTGTACATTATTTGGGAACTTCTTATATTTAAAACAAAATTAGCCTTTTTTTACCTAAAATTTATATGTATCTCGGTGTCCTGCATTACAATTGTCAATCCTACATGGAATGCCAGGGGCATACACTCATCCCTGACTTTGGCAAAAAAAAAAAAAAAATCTCTACAGCAAGGCCAGATGTACCTCAGCAGGAAAAATCACTCTTGTGGAGAACTACTGATCTACTTAGTAAAATAAGTGAATACAAACTCTTGTCAACTATAAAGAACTGAGAAAAGTATATGGAATTGTTGAAAATACATGAACTCCAGCATTTATTGCTACATACTCCCAAAACTATCATACCAGAGGGCCTCAGGGCACAGGGACATGGCCGTGGCTCTGGGTGCAGCGTGTGCATCACCGTTGTTGGGGGACAAGGCTTGAAGAAGACAGTATACTTGGAATAATCCTGCCCAGCCCTGTCTTTTCAAGCCTGGGAGCCTCAGGCTGAGCAACAGGGCCAGGCATGACCTCCCATCCCCCATCACCCTCTAATTTATTTTAATGATTCTCTTTTTTGTCTTTTCTCAGTCCCAAGGCTTTGCTTAGGAGCAAGTGGCTCTCTTAGGCAGGAGACAGAGTTAGCTTGTGAGGTCCCTCTGCTGAGACATTTTTACTTTGAGCATGTTTCTACTCGTAGAAAACAACTAAACAAAAGAGGGACTGAATGTATGTGTGCGTGGGTGTGTCTGTCTGTCTGTCTATCTCTTTTTTTCTTTCCTAAAACTTCAGCCTTCCTGTCCCCAGGGAACATGGCATTTGAAGTATCCAGGCCTCACCCAACCTTTTTATACTGAATGATGGGTGACTCTTTCTCCTCACTGTCAGCTGCTTCTGTTCTGTATCAAATTTGGCTTTCAAAAGTTTTCTCCGACAATCATCCTGGTGTGCGTACAACAGAGACAGCAATCCGTTGCACATATTGTATGTCTATATAAACAAAGCCGAGTGTATTTATAGACCCATATCAATGACAGATCTATATGGAGAGATAATGGGGGTTTTACAGATGGAAAAAATAGAGAGATGAGTCTTTGAAGTCTCTGACCCAAAATAAAATGAAATACCATATAATGCTCAGCAACAAATCCCTTAATAAGGGAGAGCTTTTATCCACCCCAGGGCTGGTGGAGTCTTCAGGGAGGTTTGTACTAGAGGAGTCTTATCCTCACAATATGGAAGCAGGATTTAGGTTCTGTTCCAGAATCCCTTGGTGAAGGATGAGTATTTCATGATTTGCTGCTGAGTTCTTAGTTGCTTGGTCATTAACACTATTTTCAAAGGGTTTGCATTAACTAGCTACACATGGCCTCATAGAGCAGTCCAAAAACAAAGTTGACACTGAACGAAAATTTTAAGAATGAATGAACACATTTAGCTAAACATAACTTGTCATTTCTGGAAGCCAGAGACAAAGATAAAATGCATATATATGTGTGCCTTTACATACATATACCCATTTCATATATATGAATTTATGTCATATATATACATATGTTTAAAAAGAGAGAGCATGGGAATAAGATGAAATAATACTAGAAGTAAGAACTTCACAGAATTATGAGCCTAACTCCCCACCTGATCGGAGAAGGGCAAGCTTCTATTTGGAGTTTCCTATCAGCATGGGAGATGAGGCATATTTCATTTTTAGAATGAATCATTTTATGTACATAATCAAGCCAACTCCAGAGACAGCATCAGGGAGTTAGGAACAGAACAGACAGCAAAGAGAGTGCTACATGCACTACCCACATTTTCAACTGTGATACCTCTCTTGGTCACCTCTCTTGGTCACCTCTCTTGTGCCTGTCATTTTGCAAAGAAGGAAGACCCATGGTTCAAGGACATTTTTTGTCTTCTTATTGCCCGTAGCCAGGGATAACCTCTGAGTTTTTCTTTTTTAATGAGGTAAAGTTTATACATAATGAAATATGCAGATATTAATTATCCAGTGAAATGAGTTTTGGAAAGTGTGTACACCAATGTCACCACAACCAACCCAGCCAAGGAACAAAGCATTTCTATCACCCAAAGTCCAGTGGTTTTACAGCTAAATCCTACAGGTAATTCTGCACATCTGTTCTCAAATCTTTCTTCAGTGATATCACCTTGGCATCTTAAAAAACACCTGGTGGGAAATCAATGACACTATCATAAATCCAGCATTTCCCCCAGAGAGCTGGTTTACCACCCATGCCTGCTATGCCTTTCTGTGACTACCTTGGCCCCCATAGGCGATCATCATGGACTTCGTTATGCCTGTTCATGAACTTCATGAAAATGGAATTACATTTTATATCTTGCCTCTTTTCATCAACTTGATGTTTGTGAGATGGGTAAACTTATCAGTGGCTTGTTCCATTTTTATTGCTCAAGAGTATTCCATTGTATGAGTATACTATATTTTATCTAATTTATTTGTTGAAGAATATTTGATTTTTCCAAATATTATTATTTTTAAGGAACTATTATTTTTTTAAGGTATGGTACTACAGACATTCTGCATAAGTATCTTCAGGATCCTGTGGGGTTTTTTTTTCTCCTAAATTAAAACCTATGAGTGGAATGGTTGGGTCATAGGAGTTGATGTTTAACTTTACAAGAAAGTGCCAGAAAGTTTTATAAAAGACTATCACACAAGTAATGTTTAAAAGTTACAGTTTCTCTGCATACTTTTCAGCACTTTGTGTTGCCACAGGTCTTTTAGTTTTCAACCTGTCTAATGTATGTGAAGTAGTACACACATCACCAGAGTTTGATTTGCATTTCCTGAAGAATGTTTATATTAAACATCTTTTTCTTGGGCTTATTCACTATTCCTGCATCTTCTTTTTTTGTTTTGTTTCTGATGGAATTTTGTGGAGTGTGTGATTGAATTCACCAGCCAAACAATTTGGACCTACAGTTGTCTTTTGAGGAGGGATTTTGATGATGAGTGAAATTTCTTCAGTAGAAATAGGGTCATTCAGATTTTTCTAATTCATTTTATATTAGTTTTGGTAAATTGACTTTTCAATGCATTCATATATTTTTATAATTGTTTAATGGTTTTTATAATAGCCCCTTATTAGCCTTTAACTGCTTGCATAATATTTAGTTATACCTCCATTTCATTCTTGATAACAATAATTTGTAACCTCTCCTCGCTTCCTAGTTATTTTCGATTCAGAGAGTTAGACCAATTTAACTGATCCATTGGAGAAATTTTATTTCTTCTAGTAATGGAGGATAGTTTGTTCCAGCTTCTTATGGTGGAAGGTTAAATCATTGATTGAAAATGTCTCTTCTTTTCTAATATGAGCCTTTCGTGGTAAACATTCCTGCTAAGCACTGCTTTAGCTACATCTTATAAATTTGTGTATTACAATATTAATTCAAAATATTTTAGTTACATCTTTTATTTATAGATAATTTAGAAATATGTTTCTTAATTTCTACATTCCTTGGGGGTTTGTAGATATATGATTTCTTTTTACTCTATTCCCAGAGATCATACACTGTAATATTTGTATCTTTTGAAATGTATCAAGATTTATTGTCTAGCATTTGGTCCATCTTGGTTCCATCTGTACTTAAAAATACTCTGTTCTACTGTTGTTGGGTGGAATATTCTATATATTTCAATTAAAGTCATGTGGTAGTTAGTGTAGCTCAGATCATCTCTATCCGTGATGATGATATATCTAGTTAAGAGAGAGAAGTATTAAAAATCTCAAATCCCAATAATGGATTTGTCTGTTTTTCCCTTTAATTCTGTCACTTTGGGTTCTTGTATTTTAAAGCATTATTAGGTACATACCCATTTAGCATTGTTTTCTCTTTTGGAGACCTGACTTTTTTATTATATTGAAATTGATAAATTGCCTTATCTTTGGCAATTCTCCTGTATTAAAGTGCATCACTTTTCTAGTATAAATATTAGCTATATTTGGGTTTTTTTTTTTTGCTTATTCCTTACATGATAAACCTGATCACCACCATTTTACTTTCAACCCGTTTGTGCCTGCGTAGGCAAAGTGCATCTCTTTGCTCTCTTATCTGGTCTGATAATCTCACCTTTTAGTCAATGTCTAGTTTTTTTAGACTTTAATGTAACTATTAGCATACTTGGCTTTATTTGACTATCTTGCTATATCTTTTTAAATCCCACCAATTTTTTGTTCCTCCATTTCTATTTTCCTTCATTCTAGTGAGTTGATTAAATTTTTCTTAGTATTTTTGTGTCCTCTGTTAGTTTTTCAGCTGCTTACTTCTTTTTAGGAATTAAAGATGATTTTGAAAGAACTACAATCCCCGGGGATTATACTATAAAACTTTAATTCACAAGTGAAGGACTAGAGTTAATATTGTGTCACTTTGCACAAGATATAAAAATCTTACAATTGCAAAACCCCCATATCCTATGTACTTTCTTCCTTTTACTCTTGATGTATAGTTTATGTCTCCTAATACAAACCCTCTAATTAACTGATATAATTTTCATTCAAATATTTGTTGTCTTTCAAAGGACATTAAGAAAAGGGGATGAAAGTAGTTTTTACATGTACCTATGCATTTCATATTTCTGGCACTCATCCATCTTTTGGGTTCAGTTTTCTATCAGTCACTTCTTTTAATCCAGAGGCACTTCCTTGAAACGTCCCACGTTGCAGATCTCGTACACCAGATCCGCTGGTGATTTTTTCTCGCAGTTTTTATCTGTCTCAGATGTTCCCTTTCCTCTCATGAATCACGGCGTGTTCTCCAGATACCGAAAACCAGTTCCCTCAGATATTTTGTCCAGTCTTATAATCGTTTTTAGTAGGATGGTGAATCATTGGCTAAGGCTGCCATAATCAAATACCACAAACTGAGGGGCTTAAGCAACAGATGAGTGTCTCACAGCTCTGGAGACCGGAAGTCTGAAAGCAGGGGATCGGCAGTTTTGGTTCCTTTTAGGACTGAGCCTGCCCCTTGCTTCTTTCCTGGTCTCCACTAGCTGGGTCCTTCACTGACACATGGAAACCTCCCTGTGTTTTCACATCAGCTTCTGTCAGTGTCTCTGTGTCCTTTTCCTGAGGACACAAGCCTCCTGAACTAGGGCCACCCTAATGACCTCATCTTAACTTGATGCCATGTGTTGCCCGTTTACACTTAGGTCTCCTTCACAGATGAGGGAGGTTAGAACTCTAGCTTCTTTTTAGAGGAAACAATTCAGCCACGGCAAAGGGTAAGTCTGGAGCAACTTACTCCATGTGGCAGAAGAAGTGTCTTTTTTTGCTTGTGTCACTTTGCTGTGAATTCATTCAATTTCAGTGGGACAGTGGGAGGAGGGATGGAGAAAGAGGCTGGTGAAATTAGGGTTGATGAAAGAGCTGAAAAAGATTGAGATTCTCCAGAGGAAATGGGCCTTTGCGGTGGACAGTACCTACTGCAGTTGACTTAACAGAGTGATCAGAGGTGTGGTGTTCACTCACTTGTTCAAAAACAAAACAAAACACAACATACACCCAGCTCAGGTCTGTATCCGTAGCTGTAGGTACTGTGGGAGATAAATGCAGCCCCTGCCCGCATGAGTCTTCAACTTAGTAAATATCCACAGCCCATCTGTCTGCTAAAGTCTTGATTGGATTATGGTTTTGAAAAACTAACCAGAGAAAGATTTTAATTATCTTTTGGTCAAAATAAATACAGTAGAGAAAGGGATCAATTTTTTTTCTTTTACTCAGCAAATAACCTTGAATACATAGTGAACCTGAGGATAGAGATTCCAAAGGATTTCTGTGTGAAAATGTAAGGCATTTGCCAGATAAAATAATCACAGCTGATACATCTCCGACAACGTTTTTGTGGCCGGTACTGTCCTAAATCCTGCACTCTTGTGGACTCATTTTGTCTTCTGAACAAAGTAAGTGCTGTTATTCCCGTGATGAGGGGACATTTTCCCACAGTCCATAGTAGATCCAGGATGTGACCCTCAGCACTGTGGCTTCAGAGTCTATACTCTGCTCATCCAGTCTTCATACTATTCCAATTCCAAAATGCAGAGTGTCTGCAGTTGGATTTTTTTAGATCCAACAGTATCAGTTGTTACATGACTTTCCTGCCCTTGTTTCCCATGAACATATGCAACTTGGGAAATAGAGTTGTGGCAGGTGGAAGAACACAAATGCCCCCATACTTGCCAAACCTTTCCTTCTGTGTCTTTGTGAATGTGCAGGCTAATCACAGTACAGAAAGGCACTGCGTTATGGAGTACCGCAGATGCCACGTGTTGTCTTGATAATGCCCAGTCCTCCCTGTCTAACCTCCAACTGCCTGGAGAACTGGGTGATTTGAGCATCCACCCTGCACTACAGGGTCATGTGCTTCAGGAGAATAGTCATGATTGGTCTGAGTTGGTCTTGGTGATTTCATGACCCTCGCTATGTCATAGAAATATGATAGAACTCTGGCCTCTAAATAATGAAGGACATGATCCTGAATCTGAATCCCAGCAGCCTCCCTGTGTGACTGCAAGTGATTTTTTGCCACCTCTTACTTCTTTGCTGTTAGGAAATATTTCTTATCTTTAAAAAAAGATACTCAGGAAAAGAAAGCTCTAACATCTGTAGGCGATGTCCGGGACTTCAGTAGCCACCTTATGATGATGAAAAGGTGAGATTGAGGACAACATTGATGGACTGAAGATGAAAATTAGAAAGAGGGAGAAAAAAAACTTTAATCTTTGACAATATATCTGAGCCACTGAATGAACCAATTTTGAAGCCATGCCCGTTTTACATTTCTTGTCCAATGAGAAGGAAACCTATTGTCTTTATCATTTATGCCTTTTAGAATTAGAGTTCTTCCTAAAATCTGAATCAAGTCAAAGAATGAAAAAACAAGGATCCCTAAGAATTTTATTTTTGACTCATTTCCCTCCATCCCTCCCAACGCCTATCAATGTTCATCTTCTGCTTCCTAAATCCAGCACGACATATTTGGGGAGAAGAAAGCAGATATGTCCATTTTTAAGGCATCCAAAGGCAGCCACAAGGTTAGCAGCTATCTGAAGACCAAGATAAATGTCCAAATTCCTCGGCAGCATATTTCTGCATGTGTAGATTCAGAGACACTTCAGTCACACTTGCTGAATCCCCCTTTTGGAAACTGAATTTGAAGTCACATTCAAGGCTGGGCTTGCTGCTGCTGCAGAGTCCTTCCTAAGTTCCTCCTGGGAGTTGCCTGCCAATGACATGAGAATCCCTCTCTATAATAAAGTAGGCTGAATTTTTTTCTCTATCTTTTAAGCAGCTGCTTATCAAGGCAGCAGTTCTAACGTCAGCTTGCTGTTTCTCTGAATAAAGTCTTTGGATTACTTCGGCACAAGCCTAAGGGTCTGGATGTATTTCTGCACTTTTTCTTGGTGCTTTACAAAAACTTAAAATAGCATCACCTCCCACCCTTCCTGGTCAACTCCATGCAACCACAACGGAATGTGAGGGGCTGGTTGGGGGCTTTGGAATCTGCATATGTTGTGTTCAGAAATGAAATGTGCTAAAATGAAATAGGTGCCTTTCTCTATCACTTTGGCTGTGAGGTGAGAAACAAATATTATTTTTTTTATAAAGATGTCTTGGAGTGGCGTTTCCAAGGCTGTCTGTGAGCATCAGGGAAGCAGTACATGGTAGGTAAAAAACAAATGTGGTGTGTGTGTGTGTGTGTGTGTGTGTGTGTGTGTGTGGAAAAGGAGACTCCCAGGAAGTTATTTAAGAGTGTGTGGATCTGACTATACCCTGAGGACAGCAAGAAGAAGCACTTTCTGTTTGTAACATTATCCAGCTTTGGTTTACACCAAAGCAGGGGCAGTGGGGAACTCATGGGTGGGGCAGGGTGATAACTTGCAGGAAAATCTCTGGTTTTGTGGCAGTCTGGAGATGCCAGCCAATGTTTATATATTCAAAGTTGAGCATGGAATCTCACTAACTTTTCTGGGAATTGAAAATTGGGCTTTACTGAATCCTCTCCCTTTGCAACAGAGAAGATAAGAGATGAAAGATCCGTAAAGGGATGAGGGTCGAAGGGAATGCAGAGAATATGTTGTTCAGCTGCCTGGTGCTGTAGAGGAGGAAAGGGGGACTCGGAATCGGGTGTGAGATCTTCAAGACCACACTGAGAGCTGACAGCTGAGGAGGCCGCCATGGAGAGGTCAGATCAGGATCCTGAGTTGGGACCCAGCAGCATCTGGGGACTGCAGGTAAGCTCAGCCACCTTACCAAGCCCTGCACTCCTCACTTTACAGGAGCCACCAGAGTCCCCTTCTCACGGGCTTGCTGTGAAGATGAGATGAGTGAGTTCCTGGAAGGAGCCAAGTGCCTGAGAAATAGTACACACTCAACCAACTCAGCTCGAGTGGAGCCCAGCCCAGGAGAAAGCCAGGGGATGCATGTGGCTGATCCTGCTCTACTCTTTCTCCCCTTTATTCTCATCCTTCCAAGTGTTTAATGTTTTTAAAGTATTAGACACTTGTCCAGGGAGAAGGAGTAGACTCAAGATTCAGGCTGGGGACCTGAGACTGGAAGAAAAGAGCAACAAATCGATTTATGCATTAAGCGCTCATGGAGCACCTCGCCTTATTCCTCATCTTGTCTTTTGCTAGCGGAGGGTTTTCTTTGAGTTGTTAGTTTCTTTCTCTCTCATTTAGTTCCTTTTGTCATAAGACTGGTGTAACCTGCCAGATGTGGGCTTGGTGACGTGTGACTGCAGAACACCAGTGCTCTGGTGGCACAGATTTTAAGATCCATCTGCCCACTAATGGACTTGGTGAAAACACCAGGCAAGATACCATTCCTTTTTGAAGAGGAGACAAAGGCCAGATTGTGTGGAGGTGATGAGAGACTCCTCTAAGCCAAGCTGGAGACTCCTGCGTATCGGGTATCTCGTGCCTGGCGGTCTCCACAAATCCTGGAATGTTCACTTCCCCCTCCCCATCATTGCCTCCAAGAGGTGAGATAACAAGGGCCAGGGTCGTGGCTTGGAGGTGGTCAGGAGAGAGCTCGGCTGTTACCTGACTCTTCTATTAAGCCATACCTGTGGTTTAGTTGGAGGCACAGGTGAAGGCCTGAGAAGGAATGATCAGGGAGCAAGCCCCAGGGGAAACGAAATGCCCTGAAGAGCTGATATGGGGCATCAGCTTGTGCCCCAGGCCGATTCATTAATGTCCCCTCTCCCCTGCAGGCAATAATTCCTGGGCTCACTTACAAGTGGGCAAGAAGCCATGGTGCGTCCATCATGCTCCGGCAACTTATCCAGGGGCCCCTCGTGCCTCCCAACCTCTCAGCCTTCAGGGAAACTCAGGCTCTTGTGCAAATTCGCAGGACCCTCTCTGCAAGTCTTAATGGGATTGTAGCAAGAGCGACGGCTGGTAGCTGGGCAGAGAAGGGGAAATGGGTCCAGGAGGGAGCCAGAGGGCTCAAGAGGGAGACAGGGCTGGAACCAAAGACAAACTCAACCCCTTCATCAGCATCCTGACTCAGCTGCTTCCACTGTGGCCGAGGAAATTGCGGCTTTGGATATTGGGGAAGCACTTGAAGATCCCAAGTTGCAAAAAGATCTCAGCCCTCAGCCTCAAACCACCAAGAGTGTCCGTTCTGCTGTAGGCCAGGAGCTGGCGGGAAGGACTCGAGGCCCTGTTGTCCCTGGGCTTGGGGCCCTCAGTCTGAGAGGAAGCCCTCCTCTGTTATCTGTGGGTTTTGGTTCTTTCCCCCTTTGGAAGTCGAGGGAAAAAATAATAAGCTTCTATGGGTTTGGGAGTGTCCTTGGTGTGGTGGGGCCAGAATAAACAGAGTAAAACTCAGTAGTAGACATGCTGATGGTTCTGTCTCTGGGCAAAATGACAGAGGTGACCCCAGAGAGTGGAAGCCAGGATGGGGAATTTGGAGACCTGACGTGTTCAACAGTAGTTACAGTGTCTCTCTGGGCAGAGCACTGAGGCAGAGTACTGAGAACAACCTTTTTTGTCCTTTTAAAATTATTTTCCTCTTTTCTTTTTCTGTTTTTTTTTCCTTTTCTCTTCCTTCACTGACTTGCTTAATAATGAAGATAGAACATTAAATACTGGAGGCAATAAGTCAAATTATATGGAGGCATAAAAATAAAAAAGGGGCAGTCCCATCATTCCACTCTCTGGAAGAAGGCAGTTCTGAGACAGGTTGCCTTATGCATCTAGAACTCAAAGACCAGCCCTTGCTTCTTGGAGCTGACTCTCTTAAGAGGTCAGAAAGTGCATGCAGAGAAATAACGAAGGTGTAGGTAAAAGCTGAGACCACAGGGCCACTGTGAATAGGGCTGAGAGATTGCTGGAGGTGGGGAGCACCCTGAGGCCTGCATAAGAGATGAACGTTTGGGGGAGAAGGGCAACTCAGGGTAGTGGTGTTCCAAGACGCTATTATTTAAATTTATTCTTTCTCACAGAAGTTCAGAATGGAAAAGGCCTTAGATGTGAGTGGTCCAGCCTTTATAGATATATTCACACCTGTGGTTACCAGCCTCTCGTTGTTGCTTTTAGGTCCAGAGAATTGTTCAGAACTTATTTACCAACAGCCCACTTGGCCCCGCTCCGCCTACTCTCCCTGTCAACAGGAGCCTGAATTCTTTAAAATGCTTTTTATGTTTAATGTTGTATAGTTCTTTTTGGGTGGGAATACACAGGGTTGAACTCAGGGGCACTCAACCACTGAGTCACATCCCCAGTCCTATTTTGTAGTTTATTTAATTTAGAGACAGAGTCTCACTGAGTTGCTTAGTGATTCACTGTTGCCAAGGCTGGCTTTGAACTTGTGATCCTACTGCCTCAGCCTCCCAAGCTGCTTGGATTAAAGGCTTGTACCACCATGCCTGGCCCTATAACTTTTAATACAATGCTTTCCTCCCTTTCTGTGCAATTTAAGCAATCTGATGGCAGGTATTCTGTTTTGTTTATTTTTGTTGACAGAAAGGTTGAATTACTAAATTAATTCGAGAAAAGAAAAACTAATGCATCATAGACCTTCCTATTTGAAGGCATGGAGGTCCGGCACTGGAAGGAGTTAAACCTGAACTTTTTCTTGGGCCACATAGTTTCCTCTGAGCTGCTGATCCTTACAGTTTCCCTGTGATCCTTCCACCAGTTAAGGACAAGATTCTCCATTAACACATAGTGTCATCTATGTGGTCTGTGTAACATTGATGGGTGTCAATACAAAACCCAGCTGAAATACGGTGAATGTAAAAGTTACATTTATAACTCAATTTCTGTATCAAGGACCTACTGAGATAAAAGGGACAACAATAACAACAATGGAACTCCAGTCCGTCTGTGGGTCTCTGTCCCCACTGCCATGTTGGTATAGATGTAGATACAGTGTGTATTTATACACATATATACACACTATATCTACATCTATATCTATCTTTCCATCTATCAATTATCTACCTATATACATAGAACAGAAGCAGGGTGGGTCAGTGGAAGAGGCATCGGATCCACACTGGCAAAGAAGACAATATACAAGCCTATATTGATGCATGCTGCAGAAGTACCTTTAATACTACAAACCAGGTCATGCTAGAGCAAAACCCACATTGCTTTGTGCCAAAGGGTTGTTCTGTGTGGATGTCATACCACTCAGCTATTTCTCTATGTATTAGGATTTTGAAAGGAAGCCACACATTTTCATCTTCAAAAAATGTTTGATAACATGCTTCATAAACTCAGAAAAGAATGAAAAGAGAAAACATACAAGTTAAGAAATAATGGAATATTAGGATGGGTATTTGTATTCAGTCTGTTAAACATATATTTACCTCTAACAAGTAGGATTAAAAACAAACAAATGTTACCTTTTATGTAAAAATATACTTTATGTATATTTTAATTTATTATAAAATTATCAAATTACAGAACCCTAAAGAAAGAAGTCAAAGAAGACTTAGAAGATGGAAATATCTACCTTGCTCTTGGATAGGCAGAATTAATATTATCAAAAGGACCATACTTCCAAAAGCACTATATAGATTTAAGGAAATTCCAATCAAAATCCCAATAACATTCCTCATAGAAATAGAAAATCCAATCACGAAATTCATCTGGAAAAATAAGAGACCCAGAATAGCTAAAGCAATCCTTAGCAAGAAGAGTGAAGCAGGTGGCATCACTATGCCAGACCTTAAACTATACTACAGAGCAATAGTAACAAAAACAGCATGGTTCTGGCACTAAAACACACCAGGAGACCAATGGTACAGAATAGAGGACACAGAGACTAACCCACAAAATTACAGTTATCTTATATTAGACAGAGGTACCAAAAACATGCACTGGAAAAAGATAGCCTCTTCAACAAATGGTGCTGGGAAAACTGGAAATCCATATGCAACAAAATGAAA
Source organism: Urocitellus parryii (assembly GCF_045843805.1). NCBI lineage: Eukaryota > Metazoa > Chordata > Mammalia > Rodentia > Sciuridae > Urocitellus > Urocitellus parryii. Next base: position 4,322,283 of record NW_027553327.1, read on the forward strand.
TCAAGCCCCTATCTCTCACCATACATAAAATTCAACACAAAATGGATCAAGGACTTAGGAATAAAACCACAGATTCTCTGTCTAATAGAAGAAAAAGTAGGCCCATATCTCCATCATGTGGGATTAGGCCCAACTTCCTTAATAAGACTCCTTTGGTGTAAGAATTATAATCAAGAATCAATAAATGGGATGGACTCAAACTAAAAAGTTTCTTCTCAGCAAAAGAAACAATCTGTGAGGTGAATAGAGAGCCTACATCTTGGGAGAAAATCTTTACCCCTCACACATCAGATAGAGCACTAATCTCTAGGGTATATAAAGAACTCAAAAAGCTAAGCACCAAAAAACCAAATAACTCAATCAATAAATGGGCCAAGTACATGAACAGACACTTTTCAGAAGATGATATGCAATCAATCAACAAATACATGAAAAAATGTTCATCATCCCTATCAATCAGAGAAATGCAACTCAAAACCACTATAAGATTTCATCTTACTCCAGTCAGAATGGCAGCTATTATGAAGACAAACAACAATAAGTGTTGGGGAGGATGTGGGGGAAAAGGTACACTCATACATTGCTGGTGGGACTGCAAATTGGTGCAGCCAATATGGAAAGCAGTATGGAGATTTCTTGGAAAATTGGGAATTTGACCCAGCTATCCCTCTCTTGGGTCTATACCCAAAGGACTTAAAAATAGCATACTATAGGGACATAGACACATCATTGTTTATAGCAGCACAATTCACAATAGCTAAATTGTGTAACCAACCTAGATGCCCTTCAATAGATGAATGGATAAAAAATTGTGACATATATACACAATGGAATATTACTCAACAATAAAAGAGAATAGATTCATGGCATTTGCAGGTAAATGGATAGAGTTTGAGAAGATAATGCTAAGTGAAGTTAGCCAATCCCCAAAAACCAAATGCTGAATGTTTTCCTTGACATAAGGAGGCTGATTCATAGTGGGATCGGGAGAGGAGGGCATGGGAGGAATAGATGAACTCTAGACAGGGCAGAGGGGTCAGAGGGGGAAGGGAAGGGGCATTGAGGTATAAATAATGGTGGAATGTGATGATTACTATTATCCAAAATACAGGTATGAAGACACGAGTTGATGTGAATATACTTTGTATACAACCAGAGATACGAAAAATTGTGCTCTATATGTGTAATAAGAATTGGAATGCATTCCGTTGTCACATATAAATTAAAATAAAAGAAATTAAAAAAAAATATCAGTGGAAAACCCCAGATTATATTAACAAAGATTGAGGAGCCATATAAAAACGTTATAAATGAAATACGTTGGAAAAGTATTAAAAACTACAATTACAAAATAATAATTCAAATGATGTCTTAGGAAAACATACAGATGACCACTGATGAAGACAATTTATTAGCCCTTCAAATTATTAGTACAGAGAGAAACAAATAAAAAGCTACATATCAAAAGATAAAAATAAGGAAGTAATATAAGGATCCACAAACACCAAATTCAAAATAATAGAATTATGTATAGAATTATGTTTACATTTATTATTTCATTCAGAATTCTGGCCAACAGTCATTGCATATACCACTGTGCCTGCAATGCATCAATTTCTGTTCTGTGCCTTGTATCTACTAATTTTTAATTGACTCTTTATAGTCACTTTAATAATATTGTTTCAGTATTACAGATGAATTGACAGAGACTTGCAGAGAATAGATCACTTCCCTGAGGTCACACAGATATAGGAGGCAGATTCAACGTCTAAACCTGGACTTTGTGTCCACAGAGGATCTCCCAGTTTGGCTGAACTGTCCTGTCCCCATACAGCACAATGAGAGGAGGGCAGTCACATGTGTCCATGGTGAATTCCCCAATTTAAAGTTGAGGACTTAGTTGCAAAATAGTACATGTTGCTTTAAAAAATAATGCCTTAAAAATAGCATGAGAAATACATAAGTACACACTATATCTACATCTCTATCTGTCTATCTTTCCATCTATCAATCATCTACCTATATAAATAGAACAGAAGCCAAAAGCAGCAGGACCAATATATATTTCAAATAAAATGATGGATTAAAGACAAAAGTCAGTAACATGACTTGAAAATTTTCATACTCATCATATAGCCATACCAAAGTTATTCTTATACGCCAAAAAGTTCAGAGCAAACTATAAAACCCTCAAATAACCAAAATTATTTGCAATACACTATAAGAAAACAAATATAAGAAGAAATTAACCCAGTTGTTAAGAGACACTCCAACACATCTAACTGGTTTTGACAGATGAGATAAATCAAAAGAGTGATAATGTAAAAACAAAATTAATAAAATATTAGTACATATGCATATATATCTAAATTATAGAAATACATGTAATTTATGTATATATTTGTGGTTAGTATCTGAAAAAGAGATCCTATCTCTTCTTTCCAATGATCCACACTGTTCTCTCAAATACTAGTAATCTACTGCACCAGATGAAAATCCTTTTTTTTTCTTATTCTTTTTTATTTTATTTTATTGATTACTTTTTCTTTGTGTGTGGTGCTGATGATTGAAGACAGGGCCTTATGCATGCTGGGCAAGTGCTCTACCCCAGAGTTACACCCCTAGGGCCCAATATGAAAATTGTATTAAATTTATAAAAGCTATTTTCACCCATTAAAAAAATGTGCCCATAATAAGGAAAAAAAATATAATCTGCACCAATTTAAAAAGATAGGAAAACAAGCTGATTTCACTCAGGTGTCATTTTTTTCACTAACATAATAATAAAATTAAAATTAAAATGTATGAAATGTATGAAATTAAAAACTACTAGTAATAAAAAATAAATTTTCTCATATGCAAATATTGGATGCAAGAGGAGGTAAAAATTGCAATGAGCATTTGTTAGAAAATACTGCATTACTAAACTACTATAAAATGTCACAGTAGTAAATGTTTGGAATGTAACCAAAGCCCTACCCAGATTGAAAATTCATATTCTTAAATCTTTCCTTTATTAGTGAGAAAAAATAAAAATAAAGTAGACCAAGCATTCATCTTAATTCTTTGGAAAAATAAGTAGAAAAAAAAAACAGGAAGGAAATTTTAACATAGTAAATAGAAGAATCCATAAACTGTAAAACAAAAACATATATCTAATAAATCAATGACTAAATCAAGGAGTAAATCTTTTGAACAAAACCTGGACATACAGGATTTGAAAAATATATTAAAATGCTGGTGGGCACTATCATAGTTATTATTCTCCTACTCCCATTTAAGTTCTCATTATCTCTCTTCCATTATCAGCCATGACCTCTGCTCTTCCCCCCTTTTGCATGATTCATGAGAGCACTTCAAACTGATGACCAGAGGCCCCCAGGGATAGTTTCCAGATTCCACCAACAAGCCCTCCCTTAGGACCATTGTTGTCCTCCATCATCAAGGAGAGAGGGGCCCAGTTTCAGGTAAGGGGCATTCAGTAGGCACTTAACATTAGATCATTCTCCCAATTCCCTCTGCACAAAATGAGCACTTGAGTTTTGAAAGATCAAGGATGTAACAGAACGTTTCATCTTCAGCCTACCATACTGTTCCAACAGATGTGGCTCTTTTAATTCTGGTCCATCACTAAAGCACAGAAGCCTGGAAATGTAATTGTACAAAAGCAAAAGGTACCAACAGGTTCCCTCCAGACCCTAGTCCTCTGCATGTCCCAAACTCATCAAATTGCTCATGTGAAATAGGTCCAGCTCTTTGCTTATCAATTATACTTCAACAAAGCTGAAAGACTCAGAGTATGACACGGGAATAGTTCAGAAATGAGCACTGATTAAAGATGATCATGAGCCTAAAAAACAGAACAAAAAAACTCAACGCTCCCTCCAACAGATTTAAACAGCTAACAACAGTTTATATACTGTTCATGTTTCATTGCTGCCCAGGCTGAAGATTGCATCTTCTTTAAGCCTTAACAACCACAGTATGCAAAAGAACTGTAACTTGCCCTGTTTTACTTTTGAAAAAACTGAGGCTTATAGAGAGGCTAGAAGAACCTTTACAAAGTCACCCCCACAGTGACCTTAGGAGAATTTAAACACAGGCAGACAGTGCCTACCGCCACCACGCTATTAGCCCTGTTCTACTATCCTGCAATGGTGATGGCAGAAGATATAGAGTTTCTCCCTCTCTACATTCCTTGTGGCTCAGAGAAACAACTTCTGTTCCAGCACAATCAATACTGAGAACTCTTTTGACCTTCCTTCCACCCTCCACTGGCTCCTTTACATGGACAGAGGACTTTATAAAAAAAAATTGTTTTGATTGCTGAGAGAGATAGAGGAGATTGCAGTCAGCAAAGTTAAAGTTCAGACACACAAGGCCTTGCTCTCTACTCATACCAGCCCCAGGATTCTCTGCCTCTGGGTAGTTTTGGAAAGGTGCTGTTTCCCTTGCAGCCTGGTGATTAAGCGTCAAATCTTGTCACCCAGACTCAGCCTTGGGTCCCGAAGTTTAGACTTGAGAGGAATTATAAGTGGCCAGCCTCCTTGGCCTCTGAACCAGTGTGCTCTCTCTGTCAATTTCACAAGCAATTAAGCCTTTGGTATGCTGTGAGTTCTTGGGCCTAGGTCTCAATTAACTCAAGACTCTGCACAAAGAGGATGCAAGGTCAGCCCGAAACTCAGCCATCTCCATGCCTTGCAGTGGATTCTGGCCCACTCTTGGCTATAAAAAACTCAAATCTTGATCCACTTACATGACCTTTTGCAATGCTAAGAACACATACCTTAATAAATGGTGGGGAACTAACCAGCTAAAGCACTGCTTTATTGAAGTTCAAGAGAGCTACATTCTAGAGGGTTTCTCAGTAGAACCAAAAAGAAGATAGAGCTTGAGTAAAAGAGGAAGTCTCCACAGATCTTTTCTTTGACTTATTCCTAAGTACATAAGGCTGAACCATTTTATTTGAAGTGTGCCACTTAACTTTCTCCTCCCTTTGGGGAAGATGTGCTCCAAATATCTTTCCAGTTGGGCAAAGTTCCTGGAATTATGGACAAAAGATCCAGGTTGGAAATGAGACAAATTCCCTTACATGGGAATGAGACTTTAAAATTTGCACTGTGATCCTTGCTTATAAACAAAGGGAGCTTCATAAAATCATAATTTCAGACAATTTTCCTCAAGCAGATAGGTAAATCAACGTATGAATTGGGTTTTGACATTCACATAATAAGAAACAGATCATTGAAATGAGAAAAGTTTACAGTGTCATTATTTCACATGGCTTCTCCTGGCTGCTTTCACAGAAGGATGGGTGTTTCCCTTAACATGTGACCATGACATATGACACAACAGGTCTATTTTGGATGGAAACACTAGGAACCATTGTGTAAACGGTTAAATTGCCTGGTCAGCTGCTTCTAACACCAGGGATGAGAGTAGGTCTTGACAACTTTATGCTCTACTTCAAGTTTATGACCCACTAAAAATATTCCACATTTTAAAACTTGAGAGCCATGATTGTATCACAGGCTGCTATTTTGAGGAAATATGTTGGTTTTCATTTATTGTGTGTGATTCTTGTTTTCTCAGGACTCCTCTTCTTCTTCCCTCCCTCCCTCCCTTCCTTCCTTTATTATTTTCATTTTCTGTTTTCTCTTCTACTTCCTTTTGAAAGAAAGGAGGTTGCTTTTTGTCATAAAGAAGCAACGAGGATCTTGAGTCCACCTTTGCATTCAAACTCTCCTGGGAAACAGAGCTCAGCCCAATCTAGGTGTGGCTCTCACATAATGAGAAAATTCACACCAGGCCCTATTTTTTAGCCAGAGTCCCCCCTTCCAGCCCCTGGGAACTTCACAGTTCAGAAAGGCCTCCTTAGTGGAGTACTCAGGCTCTCACTGCCCGGAGAGCTTGTTTTTGAATATTTCTGATGGCCTGACCTCTGACTTGTAGGTCAAGACTTTGGCTGATGAAATGGGGTTCAAGTTAAATAAAGTCAACAGTTGTCGGGCCTGTTGTTATGTTTGCACTTGGTTCCTCTGCAAACAGAGAACTTAACTTCTCTAGCAATTCTCAACAGACTAAGCCTTTTTTTGGATCAATTGGCCTCTTTTCTGATTTCTGCATTGGTGGGAAAGAGCAATTGTGAAGGGAAAAATGGTCAAGGACCAGGAAGATAAAGAGGTATTGGGAAGTGCTCTGTGAAAAGCAGGGTGGAATTAAAGAACTCTGGATGGAGAGTCTCAGACATCCAGGGGCCTGCAGGCCTTGAATATGGATGAACCCCAGGCCCAGGTGGGTCAGTTCCAGGCAGCTCTGCACTGAGGCTAGAGACAATACTGATGTTCTATCTTCAGAAAGATTTTAGAAATCATTTACCCTCGTTGTTTACAAATATTGTTAACAGCTTGATCTTTTCTTTGAATCCAATTCAGCTTTTAAATATATTAAACAGATAAACTCAGTGCTGCTCTGGATGATACAAAGAAAGCATTGCCTCCACCAGCTTCCCTCCACAGAAAGATTTCTGAGACACCTCCTCAAAGCCCTAGTCCCATCAGCATGGGAAGACCACCCGGAGTTCAGCAGACCCCTGACAGGGGTCACCTCTGCAAGATCCCCAACTCAGCACCACTCCTGGGAATTCACAGAGCTTTTGAGCACCCCAGCTGTCACTGACTTATACCCCATGTTCTTCTGGAGCCCCTCAGAAAGCCCACCCTCTGTCCATAGCCATTACCTTCATAGAGAGGACCACAGCCAGAATGTTCCTGGAGGTCTAAATAGTGCTCATTATTTGCCTAAGATTGCGGGGTCTTTAAGGTCAAGGATTGTGACTGTTTTATCAGTGACTAATTCAATAGTAAGCAGTCAGCAGTTAATTGATGTTTATCTGAGATGACAGATCAGAGATGACACCTAGGAGAGTAATAATTAAAAACTCCAACTACAGAACCGAGCATTGGGTCCAACACTTTGCAAACACATCTCAATTTTACTAAACACCTAGAAGACACCATGACTCTGTTTATAGAAGAGGAACTAAGTCTTAGGGAATAATTGGCAAAACAAGGCCCCACAAACAGTAGGTAGAGGAACTGGGACTTGAATCCAAGCCTATCTCAATTTTTAATCAGGATGATAGTGGTTGAGCTCAGTGTTGGTAGATGCTCAGTAGAGACAAGGGCTGGGGAGGAGAGGTGAGCAGATGGTCACATGTAAGTGGCAGAGTCTGAGTTGCTTTTTGGGAATTTTCCCTAAGAGATGCACTTTCACCCTCGCCACCACACAAGCTCCATGTCCCCTCCCTCCTTTTTGTCAGTTCTCATCCTGACCCAGATTTATTTCTTCCAGCAGTCAATGGGTGGGTACTGTCTGGATTCCTAAAGGAATTGTGCTACTAGAGAATTACCACCCAGAGCTGACTTCTCTCCAATGACATAACACATCACATCAGCAGCAAGGAGGCAGGCTGGAGGAAATGAGATCATAGATACATGTGTGAATGTATAATACAGCCTCTGGCACAAAGCAGGTAATCAAATAATTTTTCCTTCCTTTAGAAATTTCTTCTTGCAAGCTTTCTCTAATTTCCCCTTCTAGCACTTCTTATTTGGTTCAGGAATGATTTGGCATTTCTGACTGTCCACAGAATGTCCCCTCCCCCACCCCCACCCTCTGCAAGACCTTACCTTTTATCATGACCAGGACAATAACATCGCCTCTGATGCCATGTCTCATTTTCACACTGTACCCCTGTCTTCCTTTATCATCACTTGATATATCACCCCTCTGTATCAAATTCAAAGGTAGGAGGTGAAGCTTTTGAGCCTCCTTATTTCATTACTGTGGAGCTTGATATTTGGTTTCTTGCCTTGGAAGTTACATTGCAAATAAAGGCAGGGTCAGGAAGAGATGTTTGATTTGCTGGGTGGTGCCAAAGATCAGTTCAGATCTTTGAAACCATGACTTTGCATGGGAGTCAACATGCATGTTTGGGGTAGAGAAGAGCCATCTGCACTAGAGCAGATTATGCTTAGTGAAGCTAGCCAATCCCTAAAAAACAAATACCAAATGTCTTATTTGATATAATGAGAGCAACTATGAACAGAGTAGGGAGGAAGAGCAGGAAAAAAAAGATTAACTTCAAACAGAGACATGAGATGGGAGGGAAAGGGAGAGAAAAAGGAAATTGCATGGAAATGAAGGGAGACCCTCATTGCTATACAAAATTACATATAAGAGGTTGTGAGGGGAATGGGAAAATAAACAAGGAGAGAAATGAATTACAGTAGATGGGGTAGAGAGAGAAGATGGGAGGGGAGGGGAGGGGGGATAGTAGGGGATAGGAAAGGTAGCAGAATACAACAGTTACTAATAAGGCATTATGTAAAAATGTGGATGTGTAACCAATGTGATTCTGCAATCTGCATTTGGGGTAAAAATTGGGAGTTCATAACCCACTTCAATCTAATGTATGAAATATGATATGTCAAGAGCTTTGTAATGTTGTGAACAACCAATAAAAAAAATTTTAAAAAAGAGAAGAGCCATCTCTCAAGTGGGAGAATCTCAGAGACTTTTGTCTTGCAGAATGGTTATTGGGTAAATAATAATCCCTTGCATGTACTCAGCATTTCACAAGGTGTTCATTACCTTTTGATTCTGACAATACTCCAAGGCAACTGGGAAAGTGCCATCACCCCACTTTAGACACACACTTTAAACTCATCAGATGCCTAGAGGTTCGGCAACTCATCTACCATCTTACCCTTTGATGTAAGAACCTGGCCTACAGCCCAGGTCTGGGGAATGATGATGATCATATAAAAGAGGCAGGTAGATAAAACACCTAGCAGAATGTCTGGTGCATGCATTTGTTCAGAAATTCAGTCTCTTTCCTCATTTCCTTCGTGAATCCTGCACCTGTGCTTTTTTTTCTGTTCACTGTGCTGCAAAAATAGATGCAAGGGAGTGATTTGGAGGGAAGGATGGGAAGAAAAACATGATGCTTGATCTCCAGGGACTATTCCAAGAGGTGCTTCTGAGGCCAAGATGGATGCTATTGTGAAACCCAGTATCAGGAAGGGCCGTGTTAGGTCTCACTAGCAGAGTGGGGAAGGAGCGCCTATCTGCACATCTGTTTCCTTTTCTCCCTCCGTTCCCACCCTGCTTTTGTGGTTTGTGAATTTGAGGCAAGGGAATGGGAGGTGTCTAGGCTCCTGTCTTCTGGATAATCTCATCCCTCTCTGGCCCTTAACATTCTCTCAGAGGCCTTGTCAGTCTGAAAACACAAGAGAAACCAAGCACATTGCCCTTCCCAGGTTTGCACCTGGGTGTCTGAACTCTCTCTCAGCCACTCATGCCCACCTGACGTACTGGAAGTCTCTGTCCTCTCAAGCCGACTTTGGCTTTGTTCCCAAAGCCACACAGAATGGAAATGCTTTCTAGGAAAAACAGGAACATTCTGCTCTGGTGTTTCTTCAGCCAAATCAGTTTACTTGCTGTTTATCAAGATTGCTTTATCCCTTTTTCTGTAAAGACTGTTTTGCCAGGTCAAGAAAGTAGCTGGGACTTTCCATGATAAATAAACAACAACAAAAAAAATCTAAAAATATAACCATAGGAATTTCTGTCAATTCTGATGAAATGTCACTTTTATGCTGTTAGAGCTCTGGTATAACAAATAAATTGAAATGATGGTACCAAGGAAGCTGTGGAATCCCCCCTTAGAGGTTATTCAAAAGTTTGAGAACCCTAAAGAATGTAACACTAAGATTTACTGATTTTACTCTAGCAACAATGTAGGGCTGGACACCAAGCCTTGTTTAGATATTGCAGATAAACAACATGACTGTGAACAATCCAGCCTTGAACTTTAAAGAATCTCTTACTAAACATCAATATTCTGGTTTGTAGATTTTTCTTCTCTACCTTGCCTCTTATTATTTAACAGATGCATTTTTGTTAAAATTTGTATGCATTCTTGCTTCAGTTATTACCTTGTCCTAGGTCTCCTAGTAGAATTGCAATAGCAATGGTGAGGAAAAGGAGCCCAAGAGTTGAAAGGAGTTCTATTTTAAATGCCCTCTGTGACAATAAACGTCTCTTTACTTGCCTGAGATCAGTGAATGTATACAGAATATAAGGGGAATAAGAATAAAGGGGACCCTGGGAATAAATTATATTTTGAAATGTATAATTATTTATTTAAAGGGGATTGTTGTCCAGGTGTTTGAGATAGAAATGTAAATAAGACCTGGTCCCTAACCTTCCAGGACTTATAGTCTTCAGGGAAGTAATCTTTGAACCTCAACACATGCCTTAAATTTCTGAAGAGCTGGAAGTTCAAAAGTTACTTTGGACATGGGATTTGGAGTCAGGTCTCTTTTCACAATTGCTCTTTCCAAATGAAACTGTTCAACTCTCTACTTTCCACTTGTAGAGGAGAAAGATCTATTCATTTGACCTATGACTGACATTTTGATGAAACACAAAAAGCTGCAGACTCCAAATAAGGATATTCTCTATCATTAGTATCAAGTTCATAGCTTTGGGTAGGTATGCCCATCTTTGTGCCTCAGCTTACAGTCTTGATCATGAGTAGCTTGACTTAGGTTTTCTGGGGTCCCTCCCACTCTCACATTCTTTGAGTTGAAGATCATGCCACACCACTGAACCACACTGCTGGGGTCCAGCTGAGAGTGTGTGTGTACCTTAAGACACTTGATTTCCTCCTTTCTTTTTCTTTTCTCTCTTTAATATACGCCTAACCCCTGTGCTCTAGATCCACCACCTTGGGCTGCCATATGCACTTTTGCTTTGTTTCTCAGTTCCTTCTTCTGCTTCAGCTCTTTTCTTGAAATTGGAATCACTCTCTCCATGGACTCTTCCTGACTTAGCTGATGATCATCAGCATCTGTCCTCAGCTTAAACCATACTTGGCTCCTGTGAAGATATCTCCTTTAAAGCTTTATGGTATCCTTTTCACAATCCATTTCCATGGACCTCTGTAAAAGAGAAGAAAGCTAATTTTTACATTTTATGCTTAGCTTCTCACTTCTTTGAGAAGAGTTAGTATCTCTTTGTATCTTAGTCATTTTAAGTACTGTCAATGTTATATAATCTCATAAGTATACTTATATGCCCCTAAAATTCATATCATTTTAAGTACTGTCAACGTTATATAATCTCATAAGTATACTTATATGCCCCTAAAATTCATATATTGGATCCTAATGACAAATGGAGATGGGGCTTTTGGCAGGTGATTAGTCAGTGCCTTTATAATAGTAACCTCAGAGAGCTTCATCCCTCTTTTCTACCTGTGAGGACATGGCAAAAAGGTAACACATCAGATATCAAATCTACCAGTACCTTGATCATGAACTTCTCAGGCTTCAGAATTTGTGTTGTTGTGCCAGCCTGTTTATGATATTTTGCTATAGTAGTCCAAACAGACTGTGATCATGGATTGGCATCAGGCCCAGGACTGTTGGTTACAATGCAACTGATGATTATTATGACACAGGCATATATTGGAGGAAAAATTATTTCAAAGACGTTATTGCTTTGTCTGAGTGGCACAGCTGAGAACTGGTTAAAAATCCACTTAGACATTTGCAAATTTGGGACACTTGCTGCTCCTTTGAAAATTTTCTCAGCAATATTCCATTTTGTTTGGGGCATTTGATAATGAAGTTGTAACACTGATTTTACTTTAGCTCTAACAAAATAACTTAGAGCTGTCAGAACCAACTTTATTGTTCATATTTTTTTCATGGAAAAATATAACTCTTTTTAACCTAAAACTCTCTTGCTCATAACTTGAACTTCCCCATAGTAACAGCAGTTTTGATATTGATAATGCCAGATTCCTTAAGAATGCAACCGACACGTTTCAGCAGAAGAAAGTATAATTAGGTTTTCCTTATTAGTCGGCTTGGCAGTTTTTTTTCTCTTGCCATAATTTCCAGGAGGGGTGAGAGGCGGTGTTCTCTGGGAAGACAGAACAGGCAAGATGCTCTCAGAGGACCTGGAGTTGCATTCCTGAGGTTCAACAAAGGTGGCCCTCCCCTCTCCCATAGCCAAATCCATGACTTCTCAGCACTGATGGCTGAGAAGCTGGGAGTGGATGTGAAGAGTCGAAGGACTTAGCAGGCAGGTAGTGTCTCCTTTTCAGTTGAGAACTCAGGTTAAGTGGATGTGATACACCTTTACATAGAAAATGTAGCAGAGATCAAAGATCAGACACCTCAAAGATGAATCCCAGTTGCAATTCATCTGAGATGTAGTCAATGAGACAAGAGAGTAAAGTAAAATCTCAAGACACACAAGAAAAATTCTATCCCTTGAGGAAATTCAAACCAAATCAGGGACCATTTCTCAAAGGGCACCTCCCTCTTAGAGGCCATTTTTAACCTGGGATCTTTCTTGTCTTTTATCTTTTCCTTTCACTCCCTCCTTTATGTCCTTCCTCTCTGTCCCCAGTGACAATAGAGTAATTTATTTGTTGAACATAATACAGACAGACACTACACTATTTTAAAGCATCTTGTCATTGTATCCTTCTAACAACCTTCTCTGTTACATGCTGCAGGGATTCCCATTTTATAGAGGAGAAAATGAAAGTTTGGAGCAGTTAAGTCATTGTGGAGAAAACGAGTGACAGAGGGAGCCAGGACCAAGGCAGCTACATAATTTTCACTCTCTGTGAAAAATGGAAATGAGGAATCCTTTGTTCAAAAAACCAGAGAAGGACTAAGGTTATAGCTCAGTGATAGAGCACTTGTCTTGCACTCAGGTGGCAAGGTCCCCAGCACCACATAAAAATAAATTAATAAAGATATTGTGTCTATCTACAACTAATAAAATATTTTAAAAAACCAGAAAACTTGTCATTAAAGACAGTAAAAATACAAGGCTTTTAAAATTTTTCTTCCAGATATCTCTTGACTTGTCACAGAGGGTCTTTTTATTTGATATTTAAAGTTGTTATGAATGAAGAAAAATCAAAATGATAGATTATTAGCATAGATTTTGTCATTCATTCTAATATCATCAGCCTTTCATATCTATGGGTTTCACGTCTGTGGATCCAACTGACTACAGATAGAAAGTATTCTGAAAAAAATTACTAAACATGTACAGATTTGTTTCCCTGTCATAACTCCCTAAACAGTACATTTTAGCAACCATTTATATTAAAGTAAGTATTATAAGTAATCCAAGGATGATTCAAAGTATGCAGAAGAGTGTGTAGGTTATATGCAAACACCACATCATTTTATATAAGGGGCTTCAGCATCTACACCAAGAAACAACTATATTATACAATGACACTTGTAAATGTAGCTATAAGAGCATTGCTCTCCTCCAACTCTGAAACCACACAATTCCTACTTCCTTAATTGTACACCCTGGGTACTCCATCCTCACCTGGACGGTAAACCCTGAGGGGAACTAATATAATACACTTCACTTCTTAACACATATGCACATTCTATCAACACTCTTGACTTCCTGTTGAGAAAGAAAGGGATAAAAAGGATTTGTGTGTTGCCTGATCTTTCTCTTTCCTTCCAGGTCTTCATATTCAATGCAAGTGATTGGCTAATGCCGGGAAGGAGATTGAGTAATGAAGGTTGAGGTTGCTGAGGTTCCTTGCTAATTCTTGTTTCTTAGTATGCCATTGCCTCTTTGTGCATTCAAAGCAAGTTCTGATGTGAATGGAAAACGTGACCTCTAGGGACTTTGAGTGGTCCTACTTGCTTGTTCTAAGACATTATACACCTGCCTTGCACTTGCTTTGAATAATTACCAACTCCCAAGCTCATTTGATATCACAAACACTGTCAAGGAGTAGGATGTTAAGAAGTACAGTGGGGGACTGGAGACATGGCTCAGTGGAAGAGCGCTTGCCTAGCATGTGTAAGGCCCTGGGTTCGATCCTCAGCACCACATATAAATAAATAAAAGATCCATTGATAACTAAAAAAATATTTTAAAAAACAAACAAAAAGAAATGGCAGTAAATGCTTGTGCAGACTTGGGTATCTTTTGGGAGGCCCTAGAACTATCTCCTCTGCTCTCCTTGGACTTTACCTATAAAACACAAGTACAATGATAAAATTACTACTAATTACTAAGATTTCAATATTGATATGGCATTGAACAAAAAAGGTTTGATGTGTCCACACTCCTAAGTCTGGGGGTTTTTGAGGCAGGACTGGTTACTACCCTGTGAAGTCGACCTGGACCAGGACTTACAATTGAGTCCATTTTACCCCAAATCTCACCCTAACTACTCCACTGTGCTCTGTTGACTCCGGCTGAATTCAAGAAATTATAACTTTGGATCCTCCATGCTCCAGTCTTCCCATCACACCTGTGGTAAGTGGTTCTTAAATATGTCCATAAATTATTTAATATGTGTTCTTTTAAGAGATGGAGCTTAGAGTCTGGAGGTTAGCTCAGTGGTAGAGCACTTGCCTAGTACCTTCTGGATTTGATCTCTGGAACCAAAAACCAAAACAAACAAACAAACAAAAAATAAGGAATGAGCTTAATTCTCTTCTTCCTAAGTATGAACATTTAGTGACTTACTTCTAACCAATGTAATGGGGCAAAAATGATGGAGATTGGCTTATGAAAGACTCTTTTCTCTTGGATCGCTTGCTCTTGGGGGGCTCTATTGCCATGTCATGAACTGAACATACAATAGCCCCCAAAGAGAGCTGTGCAGGCAGAGAACTGAGGCTTCCTGCTGGAGGCCAACAGCCATGGGAATGGACCACTTTGCCCAGAGATCCTGCAGCCCTAGGCAAGCCCTTTTGGTGACTGCAACTTGGTGAAACTGGAACTGCAACTCCATGAGTGACCCTGAAGGACACCTCCCAGTGGCTCTTGAATTCCTGACTCAGAAATTCTGAGATAATAACTGTTTGTTGTTTTGAGCCACTAACCTTGGGGGATAACTGACTATGCAACAATAGATGACTAACACACCACTATTTTCAAGTAGGACTATAGGAATATAACCTTGGTATAAACCAAAAACCACAGATATATCCATGATTTTCCCTAATTGTGCTGGTCATCTCAGAAGACCTCAAAATGGAGCAGGGAATTCTACTCAGAGAGTCGTGTTAGGGATAAGACACTGAGATATTTAACTTGTATTGATGTCCTGTTTCTATTTTACATAGTACAATGTGATCAGGGCTTGTTTCTTGGTCTGAATAATTGGGGTGGTAACTTGTATCCACGCCCTTCTCTGCTCTCCCATCCTACCCTGTACACTCACCAAGGAGAGAAGAGCTGTCAACCTGAGTGGTTAGGAGGTAGTAAGTGATACAGGTGCTCTGTGCCACAATCCTTCTGCCCACCTCAGATTTCACTTGCCTTTTGAAGGAGATGCTCTGAAGCACATTCTGCATTGTTCCTTATAGGCCCCCATTCATCCTGAGCCTCCCTTACCCACAGTGGTAACAGTCTAATTAGACACCCGTCTGCATACTTTGTCCACCTCACTCCCCAGTTCCTCACTCTAGCATTTTTCCCCTTTATTTTAATTAATTAATTAATTAATTCTAATTAGGTATATATGACAGCAGAATGCATTTTGATTCTTTGTACACAATTGTAGCACAACTTTTCATTTCTCTGGTTGTATATGATGAAGCACGCATCATATGTGCAGTCACACGTGTACCTCGGGTAATGATGTCCATCTCATTCCACCATCTTTTCTGCCCCCATGCCCCCTCCACTTCCCCCCTTTGCCCAATCCCAGTTCCTCCATTTTTCCCATATTCTCTTGGATCGCTTGCTCTTGGGAGGCTCTATGTAGTATATAGCCCATTTTCATTATCCATTCATCCGTTGCCAGACACCAAGGCTGGTTCCATAATTTTGCTCTTGTGAATTGTGCTACTCTAAACTTGGGTGCACACGTATCACTATGGAATGCTGATTTTAATTGTGTGGGATAAATACTAAGGAATGGAATAGCTGGGCCATATGGTGGTTCTATTTCTAGTCTTTTGGGGAAATTCAATAATGATTTCCATAGTGGTTATACTAATTTACAATCCCACGATTAATGCATAACTGTTATTTTTCTCCATACCCTGTGCAGTATTTATCATTATTCGTATTTTTGATGGCTGCCATTCTAACTGGGGTGAGATGAAATTTCAATGTATTTTGGGTTGCATTTCCCTGATTGCATTAGTATGCAATATTTCCATATGAAATGTAGCTCTATAAGAGATTTTAATGTTGTTCTCATGGGAATTGCTATAAATTCAGTTAATCAAAACTAACTTTCATGGAATGGACACTTTTTCTGATACAGCATCATCCTATCCAAGATCATAGAAGTCTACTTTTGTTTCTTTAGGTAGGTTTTCATATTTTTCTCAGAAATGCTTTGCATTTTTTTGTTTTATGCTAACTTAATTTTCTTTGCTATTATTTAAGTGCTTTCTACCATTATTATCTTATGACTGCCTTTCTCTGTGTGTACAAAAGTTATTGATTTCTGTATGCTAATTTCATATTGTGATTAACTTTACAATTTTAATTCATTTTGTCACTGATTCTCTAGGGTTTTACAGGTATATTATTATATAATCTGAAAGAAGAAATAGATTTATATTTTTTCTTTTTCTTTTAAGGGAACTCTAATTTATTTCTCTTGTTACTTTTACTGGCTTTTATGCCTCCAGCTCAAAGACTGTCCTACTGTGGCCATCTGCAGGTGGGAGATATGGGGAAATATAATCACTTCTAATTGTGTAAGTCAATTTAATCAATCCCCATTAATATATATATATATATATATATATATATGTTAATTGTTATATATTTAACTAATATATATGTGTGTGTAGACATACCTATATATGTTTGGTTCCTCTGGAGAACTCTAACTAATATACTTCCTTTGCCTGCTGGATTTGCCTTATGCTCAGAATGCCTTGTTGAAGTCTTTTATTATTTTCATGTTTCTATTTTTGTCTCCTTGGATCACTTACAAATTTTGCTTCAAAAAATATTGCTATGTTATTTGTAACTACTCTATTTTATTGTCAATTGCATCTTTTAGAATGAAAAAGTAATCTAGTCACTACATATAAGTTGCTGCTGTTGTAGTTAAATTCTACTTTGTACAGCACCAATTTCAATATACTTGGTTTCTGGTGGTTTCCATTTATTGGAGTACTTTGTCTGTCCATCCACATTTATTTTCTGTAAATCATTTGTTTTAGAGTTGTTTTTTCAACAACAATACATAGTCGGTTCTTGTTTTTTAGACAGAATAAAAAAATATTTTAATAGATGAATTAAACTGATCCCATCTTTCGATAAGAATGATATGTTTGGTTTAAACTTTGCATTATTGATATTTTGTCAGAACTTCCAATTCATAATCTATGGAAAATACTATACAATATCCTATTTTTTCCTCATGTTCCTTTTATCTTATATTGACAATTAAATAATACTTAATGTTTACTATTGGCAAAATTTCCCTATTAATCTCCTATTTTGATAAATTCCATTTTCAAGTATATTTTTCATGAAGAGCTCATGGATATAAAATTTTCTGAGCACTTCTATGATTAAATTTTTTTTATAACTTTGATATTTAAAAGCTTTTTTGCTTATCTTTGAAATATGATTATTTTGATAGGATAATTTTAGTTCCTTGATTATATTCCTTATTTAGTTTAATATCCCTTATTCTGTTATCATTCAACTTTAGTCTTCCTTTGGTATCTTGTAATTTAGTCTCTTTTGTATATGAATTTTCTCTTTGTCTTCTATTTCTTTCCTGAAGGCAATAACTCATTTCTGTCTGGTTTCTTTTCTTTTCAATTCATAGTTGTTCTTTGTATGTGAATTATATGTTTCTGATTCCGGGTGGGCTTTGACAAATGTTTGAGGATATTTGGTTCAGCTTGGAGAGCTTTTTTCTTCTGCTTTATCATTGTTTTGTCATGGAGGAATTTTCATCAGCTGCAATATTTTGACACTTGTTTTCTGTTTTCTTTTGATAAGAATTTTGTATACACAGAAATTGTTTGTGCCTCTACATTTCTGTGGATGAAGCTGGTGACTTGGAGTGGTTTATGAGATACATTCAGGAATGCTCTCATCTGTCAGTGTAATAACACAAGGCTTCTATACCAGTTGATGTTGGGGGGCATAGTGGTGGAAAGAGGGGTTGTGTATCCTTCTCTTTTAAAATTTATCTTTATATTATTTTTTCTTTTGACTTTAGTCATCTTAAATTTCCCTTTCCTTTTTACTATGAAACTGCCTTCCCAAGTCAGGGTGGCCCTTTCTTCTAATGTACTTATTTAAATCTCTTCTCTGTGCTCTGTCTGTAGTTGGGATTCTATCACCAGGTCCCCCATCTCCTCCACACACCCTTGGTTTACATTCAGGGTAGACTTCTTTAATGGTGTTTTTGCTTTTCTTCTTATCAGTTTTAGTGTGAACAGTAGCTCATTTCTCTCATTCATACAACTTTTCCCTGAATTTTATTTGATTTCTCTCAAGAATTGAGATGAGAATTTAGTTGATATTTTACTGGGATGTGGTTCTAACATTTCTGTGTACAAGAAATTCTAAGTTTGAATCTCCTTGTCTTTTAGTTATGTTGATATATAGGTTTTTCATTTCTTTTTTTTCTTCTTTACTATTTTTAGTATACATTGGGAATTCCAGATTTATGAGTTAGCCATTACCTAAACTATCCACTTACTAAATATTTTAAGGTCCTTTTTTCATAGATGTTGGCAAATTAATCTAACAAAATTATTCTGTATACCCATAGAAGTGTATGAGAGTGCCCAGCTCATTATATCCTATCAAGAAGAAGGATTCAATTTTAATCTTTCAAAATAGTAAAGTTAGACATGTGGTGAATACAGGTTTTGATCAAATAACAAATAGAAAAATATTATTTCCCCAAATCATATTTGTCTGAAATAAAAGTCAAATGTTATTATCATCAGAAATTAAAATTTTGGAACAAAAGTGTTATAAAATTTTTTCTTATAAATTTAATTATCATAAAAAATTTTATTATTGAAATATGGCAGTTAAAGTTTGAGTACAAGAATGGTAGTTTAGTCAGATATTATATAGCTCTTGAACTCATTAGCTGGACATTTGTTAAACTAAGTAAAACCTCTCATTCATGATTGTTGGGAAGTAATATACTCTTGGTGTATGTAATTTTTCTCTAACATTTTCCTTTTTATTCAAATTTAAATTCTTTATTATACCAATATAGAGCCAAAGATGTTGTTCTTTTCTCCTTAATATATTTTAAGATGACAAAGTAAGCATTCTGCTTTTAATCCAGTCTCATAATGTATAAGAAATAAATAAATCATATGATTTGTGACCTAAATGAAATTTAAAACTAAAATCAATATAGTTTGTAAAGGTTATTTGATTTGGCTTCATATTAATTTATTTTTTAATGAAACTATACCAAAAATTCCAAAAAGATTAAATTATTTTTGTTGTATACCTATTCAGAAACATACATATTATAGTGATGCTTTATAACTGAGACTTTTTAAGTGCATGGCCTCAAAAATATACAATGCTCTTTCTACATTTATTTGGCTAAGATGTGATTTCAATACAGATGTTCCTCGACTTGTGATAATGTTGTGTTCTGATAAATCGATCGTAAGTTGAAAATATTGTAAGTTGAAAGGAATTTGAAATATTTAACCTACTAAACATCACAGCTTAGCCGCACAGCACACTGGGGTATCACATTGATTTCTTTCCTTCAAGATCATAAGGCTGACCGGGAGCTCTGGCTCACAGCAGAGGCCCAACATTAGAGTACATTATGCTGCAAATCATTAGCCCAGGAAAAGATCTAAAGTCAAAGCTCAAAATAGCAACTCTACTAAATGTTTTTCACTTTTGCACCACTGTAAACTCTCTCTCTCTCTCTCTCTCTCTCTCTCTATATATATATATATATATATATATATATATATATATATATCATTATAAATCAGGGGACTGTCTTTATTAATATTAACTGGAAATATATTTTCCTATTTATTTGGCTCATTGGATGTTCTGGGTAATTGTTTTGTGTTCATAAAATCAACAGCTTTCACAATCACTATAATCACTAAAATATTTTATTCTTTCAATTTATCATTTATTTGTCTACTTTTAACAAAGTACAGTTACAACATAAAAAGCACACAAAAAAATCATCATTGAAGGTCAGACCTAGAACATTCACCTGTTTTGCATGTGAATACACATTGTTCCTATTACCAGTGCTCTGCTGATTTTCAGATCTACTACAGTTCAGGGATGCAGGATTGATGTTGAAAAAGGAAGAAATTGAAGCCAAGTTGCTGATCTGGTGAAGAATATCAAGGCTCAAGTCAACTTTATGCACCCTTACAATAGATTATTTCAACTTAACTCATTTTTGCATACTAGTAAAGTTTGAATTTATTATGTTTAATAGCACTATTTAATTCTGTCACCTTCAAATTATATGCATACCTCTTTTGTTTGAATGCTATACTTACAGATGTTTGGAGACAGAGGCAAACAGGTGTTATTCAATCTGTGGTACAGCTCTACAGACAGAGCTGATGGAATCTTGTAAAGTGGGCTGTGATGGAAAAAGCAATTCTGCTAATGGATTAGACTATAAAGCTCTGGATCAAAGAATTCTTGTATCATTAAATACGAGGAAAAGAGTATTGTAGTTTCTTGAAGCAGGTGCCGGTTACTTTCTTAAGGACTTTCATTTTGGAGTGGATTAACAAATTAGCCATTCAAAGTTAAGTTTTCCCTAAATCATTCAAAGAAAAGAACAAAACCTTGCCTGGTAAATCTAAAAACTTGACTGATGAATAGAGCTGCATAAGACTTTATGCTGTTTGGTTTTCTGCAAGCTTAATGTAAGTCAATGTCAATCTAATCACCAGTAATTAGTGACACAGAGTGGAATGTGCTGGGCTTAGAGTGACGGCTTCCAACTACATGTATGTGTGCATGTGCACATACACACACACACACACACACACACATACATACACAAACACACCACATCTACAGTATTTGCACCATATCTACACTATTTGCACCATCCCAACACCATGCTTAAGTACTATAAATTCTTTTGAATTCTGAGTCTAAAATACATACATTTGTCTGCTATGGTTAGTATTTGGGGAACATTTAATAATTTTAGTATCTCTTCTCCAGTCAGGTTTCTGAAAACACCAATAGAGAAGGAATTCAAATTTGAGAAACTACGACACAATTTGAAGGATAAATGAGTTGAGAGAATGAGAGACACAGATACAAATCTTTCATAATTACTGTATCATGGCAGGAGGAATTGGAAATGCTTCCCATCACTTCCCAGTGGGGAACTATTAATAGGAGTAATTCCCTTGGAAGCAGCACTCCCCCGGGTACCCAGAAAGCAGCTATTCAAGACCACAGCTGCTCCTTTGTGATAATGGCAGCCCAAATGGAATCTGATGAGTAAAAATACAGGATACCAGTGAAATTTAAATTTCAGATAAGCAATGAATAACTTTTTAGTATAAATATGTAAGTCTCATGCAAATAATGAGGTTACCCACCCCCATACAACATTTAAAGGACATATTGGATGGAACATGGTCCTACTAAAATTTAGCCTCAGTTTATCCAAAATTCAAATTTAACTCTGTCTTATATTTTATCTGGCAACGTTAATCCCAATACCCCTCCTCCAGCCTTTTCGTCAAGAAAAAAAAAAGATAAAAAGAGAGGAAAAAAAGAAAAGGTGAGGGCTTTTTATGCAATACAGATAAATCCAGGTTTTTATAACTAAAATAACCTTATTTTATCAATAAGGATTAACCTGTATACTCTCTGAAAGAAATGCATGGGCTTAAAAAGATTAATCATTTAAAGTGTTTTTAAGAATTTGGAGGGAAATGGATGGCATTAGAGCAGATTATGCTAAGTGAAGCTAGTCAATCTTTAAAAAACAAATACCAAATGACTCCTTTGATATAAGGGGAGTAAACAAGGACAGGGTAGGGATGAAGAGCTTGAGAAGAAGATTTACATTAAATAGGGATGAGAGGTGGGAGGGAAAGGGAGTGAGAAGGGAAATTGCATGGAAATGGAAGGCGATCCTCAGGGTTATACAAAATGTCATATAAGAGGAAAGGAGGGGCAAGACAAGATAATACAAATGGAAGAAATGATTTACAGTAGAAGGGGTAGAGAGAGAAAAGGGGAGGGGAGGGGAGGGGAGGGGAAGGGAGGGGGGATAGTAGAGAATAGGACAGACAGCAGAATACATCAGACACTAGAAAGGCAATATGTCAATCAATGGAAGGGAAACTGATGTGATACAGCAATTTGTATACGGGGTAAAAGCGGGAGTTCATAATCCACGTGAATCAACCGTGTAATATGATGTATTAAGAACTATGTAATGTTATGAACGACCAATAAAAAAAAAATAAAGTGTTTTTAAACAAATGTATGCTTGGACAATTCACACTCTATACAAATAAGTTTATTATCACTTACTACTATTCACTGACCTCCAATCCCACAGCTTCAAAGTGGCCAATAGTCACTGGGTGTGTACAAATGCACGTCTTTGCTACGCAGTGCATTGTGTACACATGTATAATTCCCTTTATTGGAATTGTGCTACTCTGAAATCTGATGTGGCCTCAGGCTAGAGGAGCTGGCAGATTGGAGTTCACCCTGAGGGCGATGCTGGGATTAGCATCCTTGTTCTATCATTCTGTGCCTCAACTGTAGACACATGTCCAATGTCCCCTGCTACTCTTATTTCTCCTGGAGTCATAATCCTCCAAGCCATAACGGCCAAAACAGTTGTCACTAACAAATTGAGCACTCAAAATGTGACTTTTTCCAAATGGAGATGAGCTGTGAGGGTACAGTACACATCGGGTATAAAAATTTTGTTGTGAAATAAAGAATTTAAAATATCTCATAAATATTTTTATATTGAGTACTCATTGTAATGACAGTATTTTGGGATACACTGGGTTAAGTGCAATGTACTATTAGAACATATTCATCTTTTTTTATGTTTTTAAAATGCAACCGATAGAAAATGACATCAGTGAACCCTGGGGGGTGCATAAAGGGTATGGGAAGAGAAATGTAACTTACAGTCTGTGTCTTTTATCTTACTCATTTTAAGTCGTATTTTTGTGAACGTTTCATAGTGTATATATCAGCATGGAAGCAAGTGTGGATAGCCCAGCATCAATAAACATACATTTATTTCGGGATGTATCAAACGCTTACTGACAAGAATACGCAATAAGAAGTTAAAACAGGCAGTCTTGGCTCCGCTTGGTGAGGGTGAGCTTAGGATCTTTCCTGGTCTCCCTTGCATTTCTCCTTTTTGTAGTGTCTCCCTGGGGAGGTGAACACCCTTTCACTCCTCTGCACTATCTTTATTCATTTTCTCTCCTGTGTCATATCCAAAGACTTCCCAAGGAGGAGAAAGGGAGCTATATACACCATTGGTTTCCTGGTTTCTGGATCTTTGGGTTTGATGTCTGCTATGGTTTGGATATGGCTTGTCCCACGAAAACTCATGTTGAAATTTGATTCCTGGTGTAGCATTATTTAAAGGTGGTGGAGGCTTTAACAGGTGATCAGATCCTCAGGAGGAATTAATTACAGCAGTGGGTTCTCACTCTGGGATCTAATCTGGGACTGAATTAATTACAGTAAGAACAGGTTGTTATCAAATGAGGCAATCCTCATGCTTTGTCCCTTTCACATATGTCTACCTCCCCCTCCTCTGTGTCATTATTCAACACAAGGCCCTTGCCAGAAACTGTGGCCATGCACTTGGACTTCCCTGTCTCCAGAACTATGAACTAAATTAGTTACTATTCCTTTTAAAGTATCCTATCTCAGGTATTATGTTATAGCAAGAGATAACAACCTAAGGCAATGTCCTTCAGGGCTGCAGAGATGACCTGGACATTCTCTCTCAGAAGGTCAGACTGCCACTGACCTTTCCTGCATCACTTCCTCTTGGAGAGACTCATTCCCACTCCAGGACACATCTTTTCCCATCAGAGTCTCCTCCAGCACCTCCTCCTTCTTCTCCCTATGGGGTCCCACTTGGAGAGTGGAATTAACAAAGGAGAAAGACCAATCGAGATGAAAAGATAGATTGATCCCAGGGACTCTGACCATGGGATGATTCACTCTCAAATCAATTCCCATTGAATCAAAACCAACATGGTCTCAACCAAGATCAGTAATGTTAGATAGGAGTATGTGAGTTCATTAGGGCTGTCACACTTTCTTCAACAGAATGCCTGTTCAATCATGTCTTTCAAAGGTGGTATGTTGACACTGTAATAAAAGACAGAAGGCTCCTCGTACCATAGTCTAATCAAGTCTGGTGACCACATTCAGAGAATTCTGGGTGGATATTTGAGGATAAACCCAATGTAATTGCTGGTATTAGACAAAATGGTCATTCCATATGGTTCAACTTAATGTCATTTATGCAGACATAAATATTTTGGGATTCATAACTATATGGAATAGTTGTTAAGAATACCACTTCTGGATACAGACTTATTATTTACTAGTTTTGCAAACTTTTCTCTTTTTTAATTTAGATGGAATCTTTCTATGATACCAGGCTGGTCTCAAACTTGTGATCTCAAGTGATCCTCTTGCCCCAGCCTCCCAAATAGCTACCACTCCTAGCGTGCACCACCATGCCCTGCTTAGTTTTCAATTAAGTGACTTTTAACTACCTAAGCCTCATTTTCCTCATATGAAAATGGAGATGATAATAGTCTCAGTGGAGTCATAGTGAGAAGCAAAGACCTCATCTTTATTAGGAATTTGACATAATGTCCCACACAGAGTAAGTACTCAATAAATGTTACCATTGCTATTGGGAGGTATTATCATTGTCTCCTGAGGTCTGTGCATAAGTATTTCTATTTACAAAACAGTAAAATATACCTGTTTAAATGAGAAAAACTTTCTTATTTGACCCCATATCAACAAACACAAGAGTTCATCTGAATCATAAAAATTCAACAAAAGTTATTTTTTAAAAGCAGCCTAGTGTTTAAATTTTTAATAGAGAAGAACAAAATGGAAGTGGGAAGGGAGCCAGGCACAGGGGGCAGGAAGACAGGAGGCAGGTGCCCTGCTGGCTGCTTCACGGGGTCGGTTTTAGCAGCTACAGACTTGCCTGTATACTCTGAACCCGGGCCAAGGGCTAAGTGCCCTTGCAGGGAGTCTGTTGAGTTCTCTGTCTGTGCAGGGACAGCCTGAAGGGCACAGCAGCCGGGAGACAGACAGACTGATAGATAGAAGCATCTAGATTTATGATGAGCAGCTGATGACCAGCTCTGATGCTCTGTTGAGGACATACAGTTACTTCCACACATACCCAAAGCCAGAAGTTGAAGAAATCATTGGTGCCATTAACAATCTCCTGGCAGGAAGGCAGCCCTGGTGCCTTGTCTGTGCCAAGACAGCAAAGATTCTTGGGTGTGGCTTCCAGGGGCACATTGAATCTGTCCCTACAGACACTCTGTACATCGCCACAAGAGGCCACCAGGCAGCATTATCAGCCACTCCAATAACCAAGGGGCCAGTTTACTAGCGAGAGAGTGAAGCAGACGAGAATCAGACACAGAAATGCTGGACTAGATTGGCTGGTGCAGCTGAAAGGGTGCATTCCGAGGTGACTGAACAGAGCTCAAAACCAGACTGAGAGCACCGGCAGCAGGCAAGGCGGTCAGGGCAGAATCACATCTAGCATGGACTCCCTTTGTGCCCCAGGGTCTATCTTTCCACCTTTGGCCTCAGTTTTACTCTCTGAGAAACAGTGATGAAAATCTGCCTCCTGGGGTAACTGTCACGAGGTGGACAGGCAATGGTGAGTGTTCCCATCCCAGTGCACCCGAGTCATTTTCCTGTTCTCCGTCAGGAGGTCAGGAGAAAGTCCCTGCAGGGAAGAGTCAACAATTCTGGCCCTGACAGGCACACGCAGCCACCCAGCCTGTAAAAACAGCTCCCCTCCTCCTCCTACGGCCCTCCTCACTCTGTCCTCTCTACTTGGCTTTTCCCCAAAACACCCCAGGGCTCCCAGGCCAACTGCCAAACCAGGAGGACGCTGCAGTTGGCTTTCAGAGACCTCCTCCCCTACCCCTCCAGAATCTGCGTGGCCCTCCTGCCCCGCTCCCTCCCAGGGAGGGAAGGCCTGATGGCGGCCCCAGCTTGCTCTGCCAGCACTTACAGCAGGATTCATCTGAAACCAGCAGCAACAATCTGTGTTTATTTGGGGCATGCAGAGAAGCCAAGGGCTAGGAGAGGTGCTGCCTTCCAGAACTCTCCATGATCTCCATCAGGCTCTGTCAATCAGGACCTTTACCTGGAAGGAGAGCAGGGCTTTCTCTTTCAAACGTCTCAAAAAGGGGACCACACATTAGCTGCAATCTGAAACTCTTCTTTTCACCCACTGACAGTGTGGCAACCCTATGCCTTATACGGAACAAGAACTATTTGAGAAACGATGATGAGAATCAGGGACACGAAATCTTATATATTTGTGGTTGCAAGGAATAGAAAGATTTATTGGCTTTATATTGCTTAAATATTTCAATTTTTATTAAAATAGAATATGTATACAGAAAAAATGTACAAATTATAATTGGAGAGGCAGGGATGGTTGGCAGGGAAGAATTTCCCTAGAAGTGGATCCCACCTCTTTTAGCTGCACCATGCAACATCTTGAGGAACAAGAACTGGTGAAAATCTTTAATAAGCTTTTTAGTGTATTTATTACAGCCAGCAGTAAGTTGGAACTGGCTTCCAGCACTCTGAGGAGCCCATTGTTCACCTCCCTTTGCAATCCCACATCCACTGACTTCGTATAAGTGCTTGAGATCAGGGTCCATGGGACTGTTCGCACCATAGAAATCGGTAGATGATAAATAGAATACGTAAAGATATTTTTCCCACTCCCTTGAAGAGACAGTTTTGAAATATTTACCGACAAAGCACTGCATTTCCAATCCTCAAATTTGAGGATAAAATCTAAATAAGTTTATGACTAACTCAGGCTTAATCAACTCCTGCCTTCTTTCTCAGAAAAACTGGCATTTCCAAGTACATGGCCTTTGCAGTCTTCCTCTGGAAACCCTCACAGATTGGACAACTGCTGAGCTTTTCTCCTCTTTTCTGCTTTCTGTTAAGTAATTTCTGTTCTGCAAGTATGTTTAAGTGATTCTCCAGAGGGACATCCAGGTGGCAGATGTGCAAACCCCAGCACTTCCTGGAAAGAAACCCCTGCTCTGGGGCCCACCGTGAGGCCTCCAACAGCCTCCGCAGCCCTCTTTGGTTGCAGACATTTCCTGACTGCCCCTCAGTCAGCAGCTTCCCCTAACCTTGTGCCTTTCTCAACTTACCACATTGGGCAATCTGACTACAGACGTCCCTTGGGAGAGATAGGATGCCTATAACCTTAAGGCGATAAGGTAAGAGGCCAAAGTGACTGCCCCTTTCCTTCCTGGCCTTCAGTCAACTCTCTTGTTTGGGCAGTGTGGTCCCATGATGCCTGCACCCCTTCTGATTCAGACGACCGGTGTCTCCGGACAAAGTTCTCCTTGCTACAGTGTGGCTGGGCAGGGAGTTGGTTCCCACCCCGATGAGAGAGGATGGGCAAACACTGAAGGAATCTCTCAAAGACCCTTCCCCTGACCCCTGTCTGAACAAATGATTAATCTCCAGAAAAAGCAGCTTTCTCGGCTTCTCTCTCTCTCTCTCTCTCTCTCTCTCTCTCTCTCTCTCTCTCTCTCTCTCTCTCTCTCTCTCCTGCACCCACTAGAAAGCACTCCCAGAGGGAAGGAAATGAAGAACTGTAAAGTACTTGCAGGTACATGCTTAATGCCTTCAACTCTTGCATTGTGTTAACAACTACTCATGGGTTGGGCTTTAAAGAAATAGATGGATTCTCAATCTGACCAATTTAAATAATCCCTGAGAGAGAACTAAGGGGAAGATTTATGTCCTTAGTAGCTAAAAGGTGTACCAGAGTTTAGCTCGAAGGCTGGTTCCCTGCACTCAAGAGTATCACACACAATTCCTTGAAAGGATCCAGATAAAACTAAGTTTAAAGAATGAGTAGAGGAGGGGGGGAAAGGGAGGGGTGTATGTGAGCAAGAGAGGAGGGCAGCAGAGCTTTTTAGAGAAGTGAAGGGGGTAGAAGAAATATAGTTCTGCTTTATATTCTTGTATGAATAATGGGTCTCCATCTATATACACGTAAGCCTACATGTGTGTGATGCCTATATGGACACATACGTGTCTCTCTGTTTATAAACTGTATAGATACTTGTTGTATGGTTTGGATCGGGATCATCCCCAGAGGCTCATGTGTTGAGGGCTTGGTTTCCAGTGCAGTGGTGTGCCGAGGGGCGGCCTTGGGGAAGCAATGAGATCATGAGAACTCTGACCCCATCAGCAAGTTAATCCATTGATAGCTGAATGGACTACAGGAGGTGGTGGAGGCTGCTGGGGGGAGGGACCTTCTTAAAACAGGAGAGTCCTTAGGGGAGTGACCCCAGGGACTATATCTTGTCCCTCTTTCTCTCTCCCTATTTCCTCACCACAGTGAGGTGAGCAGTTTTGTTCCTCCATGTACCTTTCTTCCATGATGTTTCTGCCTTGGATCAAGCTGACCATGGATCAAAACCATGAGCCAAAATAAATCTTTCTTGCTATAAGTTGTTTTTCTCTGGTATTTGTCACAAAGATGAAAAGCTAACCAACACATCCTTGTCTATTTCCAGAACTAAAGAAATTTAAAGGCAGAGGTTTAGAATTCCAGATATGTATATTAATTATACAGATGAACCATTTCAGAGGCTATTCATGGGAACAAAATCAAAACTACTGTTGCAGCTGGGTGTAGTGGCACATGCCTGTTATCATAGATACCTGGGAGGCTGAAGTAGTAGGCTCAAACTTTTAAGGCCAATCTGGGCATTTGCACCACCCTGTCTCAGAATAAAATGAAAAGGGCTGAGGGGGAGAGTGCTAGCCTTGCATATAGGAAGCCCAGGGTTCAATTCCCAATACTGAATAAAAGAGAACTGTTGCAACTTAACATGATTTTAGAGAGGTGACAATGGCAGAGGAATAATTTCAGGCAAAGTGAGAGGATTTCATTGAGAAGTGAGAAGAAGAAAGGTGTGCGTGTGTGTGTGTGTGTGTGTGTGTGTGTGTGTGTGTGTGTTGGGTGAATCTGATGGGGATGCTAATTAGGGAATGGAAAAAAAAAACAAGGAAAGGCTCTAAGACTTTATTATTCAGTCCCTACTTGCCTTCTTGGTCTGTATTAGGAACATAGGAGGCGAGTCACCAAGACAAACTTGACCAGCTCTATTTAAGCCGTATGAAATTTGGATTCAATCACTTCTAAGATGCATCTCTTTGTGGAGTTACTATGCAGTCTCAAAGGGTGTAAGTGTGATATTGGTGACATATGTGTGCGTGTATATACATGACAAAGGTTTTGCAGGCTTGTGAATCAAAAGGTTAGTGAGGACAATTGGGATGGAACCTGTGCTTTGCAAAGTTGATTCTTCTGACATCCTGGCTACTAGCAACTCTCCCCCCTCCTGTTCCCCCTTCCTGCTCTATAGAACCTCTCTGGAGCTTCCCTCAAAATCAAAGGGAACATCTTTCCAGATGGAAAACACCCAGAGTGTGAGTCCTTAAGAGCTGAGAAAATTCCTGCTCCAATGGATGTCTGCCACTCAACAAGGTCTGGCTCAGGTAAGATTTCAAGAAGCCATTTTATAGAAATAAATGTGCTCCCACCATGTAGAATGCAGAGCAAGATAAGGTCTGCCTTTTAGAAATTTATAATCTAAATGAAATTAGGTCTATGCCCAGAGAGAAAGAGAGAGAACTAGAAAGAGCATGTAACCAATAAGTTCTGTACATTTTATCTTAATATCACATACCAACCCTTATCAGAGACATGGAGAAAGTGGCTTTCTATAGGGAATCAAGATTTTGCCATGGTAGGATAGGGTGGGTACAGTCTTTTAGAATCAACTGAAATTGGGGGTTAGGAGCAACTAGATGGTGTTATTTAGATACCCATCCTGGTGACAAAAATACCTGAGGAAATCAACGTAAGGAGGAAACATTTACTTTGGCTCACAGTTTCAGAGGTTTAGTCTGTATATGCTTCCCTGCATCTTGTGGCCAAGGCAGAACGTTATAGCAAGAAATGCCTGGCAGAGCCCAGCTGTTCATCCTCTGGTGGCTGGAAAGTAAAGAGAAGGAGCCTAGGACATGATGTGCTTTTTCATGGCATGCCCCCCTTCCCTACCTCATTTCACCTCCTATAATTTTCACCATCTTCCAATAGTCCATTCAATCATGACTCCATCAATGGATTAGTCCATTGTTGAGATTAAAACCTTCATTATCCAGTCATTTCCCAAAAGCCACACTAAAGACCAAGCCCTCAATACATGAGCCTTTGGGGAATGTTCCATATCCATACCATAACATAGGCCTTCAGAGAAAGATACAAAGAACCCCAGTAGATCAAAACAGATTTTGGCACTTCATTCCAAAGTCTACATCAACACAGACTTAAGGAAGTCCCTTAGAAGCAAGTGTCTGGTTATTATCTCTGTTCTGGCTCTGGATTTGTTCACCATCCACCCCTCCCTCCACTCCCAGACATGGGGTTACCAGGAGAGCACAGTTGATATCTTCAAGTAACTTCTTATCTATAGAGAAGATGGACACACAATTATTGCCTTTAGTAATTCATAAAGACAGTTAAGGGCCAGGTATGGTGGCACATGCCTATAATCCCAGCGGCTTGGGAGGCTGAGATAGGAGGATTGTGAGTTCAAAGCCAGCCTCAGCAAGAGTGAGATGCTAGCAACTCAGTGAGACCCTGTCTCTAAATAAAATACAACATAAGGCTGGGGACGTGACTCAGTCATCAAGTGCCCCTGAGTTCAATCCCCGGTACCAAAACAACAACAACGACGATGACAACAACAACAACAACAAAAAAAAAACAGTTAAGTCATATGTATAAAAAGAACACAACAGAATAAATAAATAATTCTCTCTGTAAGCATTAGGAAAGCTCTTCAGAAGACGTCTTGCTTAAACTAAGAATTGATAGATTTTTCCTTAAAGATTACCCCAAAATAAAATTACCCAACCTATAGATTGGGTTGGATAAGTATTTTCCTGGTAGACACAGAGGGGTTGGAGAATCTGATTTGTTGAGGATAATGGCAAGCATCACCATGGAATTAAGAAGTAAATAACACAATAAGGGCAAAAGGTACCTGATTACAAATGCCTTGTGAGTCACAAAAGAGTGAATATTTATGTTACAGTGGAGAATGAGGAGTCACTGGGAGCTTTTCATCAGGAGGCTGGCGTGACAGGTCTTACTTTCATTATGCCATTCATTTATTGAGCACTCTCTAGTCAGTGATTAGAAACATCAAGTCAGTTGGGGGAGTCCCTCTCCCCAGCATTTTCTTTGGCTACACCATTCTGGACTTGTGATGGCATCTCAGATGGAACGTTCTGGTGGTCAGTTTGGAGCTCTTTCCAGTTATCAGAAGTAATCCAAGTTAAAGCTGTGATCTCATGTTCCACTCAAGGCTTTCCTCTTTCCTCTTTGCAGTTCAGTATGTGTGGAGGGCTCTGCTGTTTTACTGACCTTCTATTTCCTGTTTTGTAAATAGGTTTGAGGAAATGGTCTTCCCCAAATATTCCCCTTCACTTTCCAAGACTCCAGCCAATGCAAGGTATTAGAAATGAAAAAACAAACAAAATCCAGGAGTTGGTGTGTTTTTTAAGTAGCTTCTGTTGTATCCATTTTCCCCCAATGATTGTTTCTGCCTTACTTGCGCAGGTGGCTGATGGTAGATGTCTTCTCCAAATGTTATCTCTTCACCTCTTTGTGGGGAACACTTGTCTCCCTTGGAAAGACCAATTTCCAGCTTGATTTTCTCCCTCAGTGCTTTTCCCTGACCCATGGTGTCAGGACCTACTGCTGCTGGGTGCTGAGGATACTGGCTAACCCTCTTGAGAGCAGGAAAGACAGCTGAACAGCATGAACCCATCTCCATTCTGTGGCATCTACTTGGCCCTAAGATAGCTCACGTCTTTTCACCAAAATAAAAGTAGGGTATTCAGATATTTCCATTTTCTACCTAGTTCTCTTTATTTTCTGCTTGGGGGTAGTAATGGGAGGTGGGGAATGTTGGAGGGGGGAAAATGTAGACAAGGAAATTCATCAAGTGTGCTAACCATGCAAACCTGTAGGAAGGCACGGGGATTCCTGTGTTCTGTCAGAGCACCCTCAGTGTCCCTCAGCTCTTATCTTGGTTGGCCCTTCAACGAGATGAATATACTGTACTCTCCATTCATCCTACAGGTCATCAAGTGATTCCCCCATCTATTTCTCTGCTGTCTTCTACTTATATGGATCTGGGGTCAGGCAGGAAAGAAGGACTGATGTTGGAGTATTGATAGCGAAAGGGTTCATGGTGAAACCAGGAGAAAATTCCATTCAGCATTCCATTGCTGAGTACCCACTTCAGAGACAACAGAGCTGAGAGACGATAGAAACAGGCTAGAAAGGAAAGAAAAGGAAGCAGATCTGAATGAAAATTATTGATGGATTTAGGAGAGTAAGGAAAAGAGGGGTAGCTAAAAATTTCTCAGTTCTCATTTTAGCAACAGATTTTATATTATTGTTTATTCAGTGAGCTGAGGAATCTGAAGCTGGGGGTGATGGGATCAGGTGGAGAAGAGCTGGGGACTGGGAGAGAAGAGAGTACAGAATGGGGCATGTAATAACAGAAGTGCATGAGATTAATTCCAGGCAGAAAGAGCTATATGATCAAAAATACAGAAGCCTGAGAACAGAAATATAAGAATGGAAAATAGTTATCTATCTTAGAGGACATCCTCATCTTTCATGGCAATGCAAATCATTCTAGAGTAAAAGAACTCTAAATAATGTGATGGGCAAACTTCTTGACTCTGAGATGATATAGGAAGGGCGTGTGGCCAAGAGGGTTACAAATATGTAAACTAGAGCTAGATGTAATGGCCTGATCATGAAGTATATAGAGAGTACCTATGTGCCTAGGACAGGAACAATAACATAGTGTGTTCATGCACTGAATCAGCAAGTATGTTGGGAGAGAGCCTGTACTGTAGCCAGGAAAATATCTCTCCAGTCAGTATAAATAGGAGATATTCTTTTATTTATTTTCAGATGAAATAATCAACCAAATAATGACATTACTAAACATGCAAGGCTATTTAAGAGGATTTAAGAATGTCTGGTTGCATTAAAAGAGGATCTAAATATCATCTTTCAGAATCATGATCTCTGAAACTGAACATGCATGCCTGATTCCCTGGCCTGCTTTCTCTGAGGCCATGTTTGATAGCATAAAGCCATTAATATATGATTTAATATCTCAGGACTAGCATGTGCCTTTATAGGTAGTGCTGTGTCAGATCTGTCAGAGAAACATTTGCCTATCCAAAAGTAATGAAAAAAAGTACACATTTTTATCTTCTAATTCTATTATTTTACATTGTAAGTCAAGACTTTAATCCATTTGTAATGAATTTTTTGTGTTATAATGTAACCAAAGAATATTTAAGATTACAATGTTTACATTAAAAAGTCTACATTACTTGCCATCATCATTGTAAAACTCTTCATGAATTATTTTTATGCTTAAAGTCAAATTTGAGAATTCAAAGATAGAAAAAAAAATCATTGGTATTTGCAATTAGAGATATAATGATGCTTCATCAATTGAATTATTTAAAAAAAATGTGAGTGCTGAGACCTACGTTGATGCTACAAGCTAGAAACTCAACCTATTTCTTAGTGTGTAGAGAAGTAACAACTTTAAACTTACTTTTACATTTAAAAAAAATGCCAAATGCTTTCTCTGATATAAGGTGACTGACTCATAGTGGGGTAGGGAGGGGGAGCAGGGAGGAATAGATGAACTCTAGATAAGGCAGAGGGGTGAAAGGGAAAGGGAGGGGGCAGAGGGTTAGCAATGAGGGTAGAATGTGATGGACATCATTATCCAAATTACATGTATAAAGACAGGAATTTTGGTGTTAACATACTTTATATACAACCAGATATATGAAAAATTGTGCTTATATTATGTGTAATATGAATTGTAATGCATTTTGCTGTCATTTATTTTTTAAAAAATCAATAAAAATAAAAAATATACATACTTCTCTAAAAAGAGAGAGAGAAAGGAATAGTCTTTTTTTCCTAAATCTTTTTTTCTATACGTTCTTCCTAACCATTCATAAGAAAATGGTTCCTATTGATGGAAGAATCAAATTATATTTCAGAATGATGCTCTATTTCATTGATTTTTTTTAAATGTATCTTTTATCAGCTGATAGCTAATATTGCCACACATCTCTTCATGGCTGACATGAAGATCTGCCATTTTCTTAGTGTTAATTTCTGTAGATTTTAAGTCATAACAAAAGCCATAGATAGAAAACTGAAAAGAGCTATTCAGTGATATGAAATTCTCCATCCAGGTTAAAGAACTGTATGTTTAGGGGCCATGGTTGTAGCTTAGTGGTAGAGCACTTGCCTGGCATGTGTGAGGCTCTGGGTTGAATCCTCAGCACTAGATAAAAATAAATACATGTGTCCATCTATAACTAAAAACTTTTTTTAAAAAAAGTAAAAGAACTATATTTTAATTTCTCCCAATCCAAATACCATAAACAATTGGTAATAATAAAACCTTTTAAAATTTAAGGAGTGTTTCTAAAATACATTCAAGTTGGCAAGAGAAATCTAGCAGCGGCTCTATCTTTTGATGATCACTTTTCTTTCTGGACCCACAAAAGGACTTGACAATGTACTTGGGTTAGAGGTTGCCTGTCAGGTTTACCAAGAAGGGCAGCTGAAAGGCAGACATTGTAAATGGAAAAGTACTCACCTTTTCTTGTGCAGAATTAATGTCAGACGGGCTTTTCATCCCAATATAAGGAAGATGAAAGCTTTCTCAACTGTCATTAGTTAGCCCATGAAGAAACAGTTGGAAGAAAACCCCTGCAGCTCACTTTTAGTGATGATTTTAAAGAATGATATTTACCAAAAGTGAAAGAGAATTCCTAGTGTCTAGCAAATATATATCCTCTCCAATTAAAAATTGTATGTGTGCATGTTCATGTAGTACTTGAACCTTAAACTCATTCTTTAATAGATAGCAGGGGAGAGATTAAGAAAATTTAAGTTTAACTAGGTAGGTTGCAGGGAAAACACGGAAAATGTGGAAGAAAATGGACAACTTTATATTTGCAATGTTACCTCTAACTATCCTCCTGAGGAAAAGCCCAAGAATTAACACAGACTTTAGAAATTCTTTGGTTCTAAAAGAATGAAATAACTACAAAATAAAAGCTTTGGTAATTAATGATTTTATAAACAGGTAATAAGCACATGAATAAATAGAAAATATGCTTAAACACGCTTTCATACATGAATCTGAAATGGTTTTTAACTCAATGCTCTGCAGCTGTGTAGTTTGCAGAACGTGCCCTTTACTTCTGCTTTCATCTTACTTCATGTTGTACCCTTATTTGGATACCCATTCTCACTATTTCTCTGCCTCTTAAATATTCCTAACTTTGTGCTGTTTGCCCAAATTCTTCCCCAAATTATAACATCTCTCTTAATTGCTGCACGTATCTCTCTTTCTTTTCCTTTTCTTTGCATCTACAATCTGATTTCTCCCAAGAAACATACCTATTTAGAAGTATTCTACCTATACTCTAAAATCTATATAAACCTGAAAACACTCAATGAAAGCCAAAGTTAACTGTAAAACTATGGGTTTTTATTCACTTTTTAAATTTTGTATTTATTTATTTATTTATTTATATTTGTTCTTTTCAGATATACTTGGCAGTAGAGTGTATTTTGGCATAGTATACATACATGGAGTATAATAATCCTATATAATCCTATTCTAATTAGGATTTCATTCTTGTGGTTGTACATGATGTGGAGTTTCAATGGTTGTGTATTCATATATAAAGATAGGAAAGTTATGTCTCATTCATTCTATTTTCTTTCCTAATCCCATCCCCTTCCTTTCTTTTTATCCCCCTTCTCTCCTCCATGTTTTATTGTGTGTTAGCATCCACATATCAGATAAAATATTTATCCTTTGATTTTGTGGAACTGGCTTATTTTAACCATCATGATAGTCTCCAGTTCCATTCATTTACCAACAAAAGTCATTCTTTTTATGGTTGAGTAAAAAAGTAATTCTTTTTATGAGTATTCCATTGTGTATAGATAATACATTTTCGTTATCCATTCATCTGTTGAAGGGCACCTAGGTTGGTTCCATAGCTTAGCTATTGTTCCTTGAGCTGCTGTGAACATTGACATAGCCCATTACTATATTATGCTGATTTTAAAAGTCTTTTGGGTATATGCCAAAGAGTGGGATAAGTGTGTCAAATGGTGTATCCATTCAAAGTTTTCTGAGGAATCTCCATACTGCTTTCCAGAGTGGTTGCACCAATTTGAAGTCCCACCAGTATATATGAGTATACCCTTTTCACCACATTTTCGCCAACATTTATAGTTTCTTGTATTCTTAATAATTATCATTCTGACTGGAGTGAGATGGAACCTCAGTATAGTTGCAATACGCATTTCTCTAATTGCTAGAGATTAAAACCATGTTTTTTAGACCTAAGAAAATCCAGGCTTTCATTGGAATTTTATATTATACAGCGGATCCAGATATTAGGAATTTTAAAAATAGAAATTATTTTATTGAAAATAAATATTTATTTATTTATTTATTTATTTATTGGTGGTACAGGGGATTGAACCCAGGGCTTTGTGCATGCAAGGCAAGCACTCTACCAACTGAGCCCTAGAATAAATATTTTAGCAATCTAAACACATAATAAGCACAATTAGGTGTAACATGTACTTGCTAGAATTTATGGGTAAAATATGTTTTTTTAAGGAAGTAGCTTTAAAGTATTCATGAAATAATTCATAGATTGAATTATTTGCCTGCAAATCTTCTTTATCTTGCCATTTACTTCGCAAGGGGCAGGGCTCAGCCTTGTAACTTGCTTTGCATTATAGAATGTGGAAAGAAGGGATGGATTGTCTATCAAACTAATTCCTTTGGGGACAGGGAAGTTTCCATTTGTGTACTTGGAATTTCTTTTTGTCATGAGAAGCACATTTCCAGGTAGCTATGGCTCTTTTAGATTGTTTGTGTCTGAATTGACCTAAACCCTAGAGTCCAACCTATTCTACCTGAGGTCAGCCAAGACTATTCGGATCCCTGAATACCATTTCTCTAAGCTCCTAAGAGTTTAATGCTGTCTGCCTTACAAAATAGCTCAGTCCAAGGCTAACTGATAAATACTATATTTAATGTACCAAACTTATATTGCCTTTGTGAAATAAATATTATTGGGGTTCAGAGAGATTAACTGAACAGAATTTGATGATAAATCTTTTCTTCAGAGCAAATGTTTCCACCAGAATGTCTCCATCCCTGCCACACCTGTCCCACCCCACTGCTGTATTTTTTAAGGTGCAAGTGAAAAATCTTTTGTAAATGCAAAAAGGACATTGGAAGTAAGGAGAAGTGGAGAAGTAGCCAACTAATACAGAACCTGTATGCCAAGCATTTTGTTTCAATGTTTTTAAATTGTACTCATGGATAAATATCCTCACCAGTGACTTGTCAATTGAGAATGTTTCTTCTTTTCTTTCTTTTAATTTTTTGTTCTTTCATTCTTTCTCTATAAGTCTTTACAAATGTTGATTGGTGTCTCTTACCAAAATTAATACAAATAATTATACCTATGTGATCCAACTTTTACGATAACAGGAAGATGGTGGGTAAAAAGTTGTATCATGCTACACCATAATTATCTAAGACTAGAGATTGTTCTTCATTGGAAGAATTCTATCACTTTCATAATGAATTTCTTGATTTAAAAATTATATGTTTTGGAGCTAGGGATGTGGCTCAAGTGGTAATGTGCTCCCCTGGCATGCACGGGGCACTGGGTTTGATCCTCAGCACCACATAACATAAAAAATAAAGATGTTGTGTCCACCAAAAACTGAAAAAAATTTTTTTTAAAAAATTCTCTCTCTCTCTCTCTCTCTCTCTCTCTCTCTCTCTCTCTGTCTCTCTCTCTCTCTCTGTTAAGTCAATTCTAAGCTATTGTTACACAGTATTTTAAGAAAGAAGACATATTAAGGGAAGAAAAAAACAACCTTGAAAGAATGGTTCAATGGTTCAATGAGCAGGATTCTTGCATTTAGAAGAGTCTGGGGGTGCAAAAGGCATATTCACTGTATGAAGAAACAAACAACAGGAATTATATAGTGTCAAATCCATGTGAGACATATTTCTTGATATAGAAAAGACAAAATGAAGTACAAAGACTTTCTGCATTCAAGAATATTATATAAAGGAAGTTGTGTTCTGAAAAGTAGGGTCAAGTTTGTGCCAGGAAGGACGAAGTAGGTGTATGTGTTTTGAGACCTGAAGAGTGGCTAACATCCAGATGGCAGACAGCACGGCTGGAGGAGGAATCAGAAGAATTCAAGACATGTTTCCCTGCTTGCCAAAGCAGTAATCGATCCAAGTTTATTCAATATTTAATACTTCAAATTGAGGTGAAACTGTAACTTTAATTATACATTGGGAATATGTGAAAATGAAGATTGCCTGTAGTTATAAAAAGAACATCTGGAAAGGAACATGTAAGAAAAATGATTACCTCTGCAAATCCCATAAGACAGATTCAATTTCTCTTTTAAATTAATAGCTTATCTGTTCATAACAATTCAGCTCACAGACCATCCATTAACAAGAAGAAGCACTGGTCCCACATGTTGAACAAATTGCCTTTACTTTATCAAGCCAAATTTCCTGTTCCACTTCTGGCCTCTCACAATTTGTTTGAAGTCTGCCCTTGGCTCCCTTTGTTAACCTCAAGGATAGGAATAGAATTAGAGGAATGCAAACATGAAGAAAAATAATTTAAAGCTATACAGTGTACTCTCTCTTTTCCTTTTGACTATTCTATCCACTATTCCGCCTTTTCACTATCCTCTTTGAAAGACAATGTCTTGATTCTGACCCTCCATGTTAATTTTAATATTAACAGGTTTAGACCTTAAATCCTCATTTAACTAAGAGTTGTTTTCTGGACTCTTTTCTTTTTTAGCTATTTCATTTGGGCAAATTTCCTTTGCAATTGATCTTCATTTAGTGGCATAAACCTGGCATCATTGTGCCACTGTGACCCTTGAAGGGAGAATACAATGTCCTTATACAGAAGTAGCTCTGTCTTGGCATTGATGAATACTTTGTAATTATGACTTACTGATTCATAAGTCTTCATGACTTTGGTTGTTTTCCATTGGTAATCAACAGCATGAAAATACCTACAGAGAGTTTCAACAGACCTCTGGAAATGTATTTTATTCATCATTTAACCTTTACTTATTTATCCATTTTATAATAAGATGGTAAATACCTTTGGGTGATTATAAAAATGAGCAATTCCAAATTATTACTGGCATAATCATAGATGAAAAAGGCGCATTTAAAAGTAATTTTTCTTTATTCATGCTTATTTAAAAGTAAGTTCAGATAAAAGAAATGAGTATTCACCACTGTGTTTATGTATATACTAATGATAAAACACTGTTAATTTTTAAAAATTAAATTTTTCACTAATTTTAAGAACCTCCTGTCAGGAAATTTTAGTTTGACTTGGTCTGTTCTCAAATGTTGGAATCATGACCTTTCATAACTATGCGAGAATAGTAAAAGCCAAAGGTCAGTTTAGTCTTGAGGTTTAACCAATGAAGATAATATCTCCAAAGACAAAACATGTTCAGGATATCTACTTCATTACTATGCCCATTTAATTAAATATGGTATACTCAAAGGCCATCATGCCTGCAAAGGACAACTCTCCACTTTGGTTCCATATTCTGAGGAACTATTTCCATCTATTTTGCCAACTTCACTAACACAATTTTCTTTTTAGCTCATTTGCTATTTCTAGATTTCCAATACAAGAAATAACCTTTACTTCTGGACTCCACACTGATAAAGTCACAGTTTAACCACTATAACTTAATGAATTAAAAAATGAAGAACTCAGCACACATGGAGATTTCTATGCCCTTTTCTGTGTTTTTATGGTCAAATCATTCATTTTCTAAATGGAGGAATACATTTACAAATGAAATCCAACCTATCAACTTTGTATTTATTGCATCTAAAAGTTGAATGTTTAAAATCATAATTATAGAAACTTCTGTTTTATTTGGCTTCCAATTAAATGGTTTTACCATTTTAAATTAAATCTGAGATTCAACTTTAGATATGTCAGATGAAGTTCTCAGGCAAGTCTTGATAGAATGATGGCCTTTTGACTACTATAAAGACCAGATACCTCAACTTCCACAAGTGCTTATAGAAAATGATAAGGGTCATAGCAATCACTAGGGAAATATAGCTTTTGATAAGATTAATGTCTAACTCTAAAATTTGAGCCAATGGGTTTTACTTCATTGCTCTGTGTAGGCAAGAGGTTTTCCGAGATATATCAATTGGTTTTTATTTACCCTAGTTCATGACAGTAGAGATTTCATAATGTATTGGAGGATTTTAATTCTTTTCATATATCAAATACATACTCTTTTTACCTTCTGAGTCCAAAACAAAACAAAGTGCATCCATGCAAACATCAGCTCTCTCCCTTTCTAGGATTGTTCTGGATGGGATGTGAAGATGTGGAATGATTCTGTGAGTTCAAAAAAATTCCAGAATTTTGAATTCTAGATAAAGTAGAAAACAAGTTGCGTCATGAAATAAATAAAAAAGTAGACAACTTGTATGACTCCTCTTATTCTGATCAAGTCATGAACAAAGGTCAACTATTAGGAAAAGCAGTGCCTTCTACCATTGTTGGAGCACTGTAGCCAGCAAAGCTTGGTGGAATTTGTTTTAGTTAGAGGCACTTCCAGTAGATATTTTATGATTATAACCCCTCTAAATTTATCTTTTTTCAGAAATCATCCTTTTAACTGAGCACCATGACTAGTGATGTGGTAGCTATGATGGATCATTTTCAGGTGTCCTTTTAAAAGTATTTTATTGCCCACTAAAGTGCTTGTCAGACTAAGAAAAGCCACTAAGTTGATAGGGAGTCAGTCTTTATAGTCTTTAGGAAACTATCTCATGATAGTTTCTCCCAGAGTGATGTGTCTACAACCCTCAAGTATGATCTGAAGGAAAAACAGTCAATGGTATCCACATGGTTGGCTGTAGAACCTCTTGTTAGTTATGTTCCACTAAAAACATCCTATCTATCTGTCATTAAACATGCTTGTTGGTTCAGGGATTGGCTACCTGACCAATGTATCAGCACAATATAAACATACATGTATTTGAAAACTTGATATATAACAGTTGTGGCATTTGTAGAAAGAAGTGGACTGGACCATTCAACAAATTGTGCTATAAGATATTGTCTTCATTGTGGAAAGATGAACTGATATATTTATTTCATACCACAAGAACAATGCTGTTTCCATTAAATATCCTTAGTATGGGAATGGGGCTTAAACTTATAGAATTTAAATATGGGGGAATATCTTTTTAATACCAAGCAAAGAAAGAATTTCTTGCACAAGACAGAAAAAAAGCATAATACCCAAAAGAAAACTTGATCTACTTAGCTATGAAAAAAAGTATAATTTGTTTAATTTAAAAAGTAAATACAGTTAAATGACAAATCACAGACAGATTTTTATGCAGAATAAGCAAATAATCTCAAAAATAATTTAGAGGAAACCCAAATGACCCAATCTAATAAGGGCAAATGCTGAAAAAAAAAAAACAGAGTGAGAAAATTGAATAGCTAATAAACTTATTAAATGTTTTGCCTTGTTACTAATGAAAGAAATGAAAATTAAGATAATGGAGGACGTTATTAATCTATATATTGACAATATCAATTTGCGAGGGGAAGTACTCAGGGGTATTTGACCATTGAACCACATCTGCATCCCTATTTTGTATTTCATTTAGAGACAGGGTCTCATCGAATTGCTTAGTGCCTTGCTGTTTCTGAGACTGGCTTTAAACTCACAATCCTCCTGCATCAGCCTCCTCAGCTGATGGGATTATAGGTGTGCACCACTGCACCTGGTTGTGATATCAATTTTGACCAGAAGGTAGAAAAGATGAATTTTCACACTGACATTGTTGAGACATGCTACAGACCAAGAACTCTGCTAAGAACATGTCAATACTGATATAAATTTATGTATGGGTAAATAAATGATTAAAAAATGCATGGGAAGGACACATCATCTTGAAATAGATTTTACTTTTAAGAAGGATGATAGAGAGAAAGAAAAATGCAATAAGGGAAGATAGATACCAAGAAGATTGTCAGCATCTGTGACCCTTTAACTTGAGACACAGAAATATAGAGGTGGAGAGATCCAGTCCAAGAGGATAGCCTTTACATTGGGTGTTTTTTGCCTTTTTTCCCCTCATCTCGTAGCACTGTCCTCCCAGAGGTCTTGTTCTTAGTATTGCTATAAATGCTCACAGAAAATTGAGGAAATGGTTATTATTCCACTTAACATGCAATGAAACAGAAACTGAGAGGCACCAATAGATTTGTTCAAAGCTAGCAACTGAGAGAGTCAGCCAGACCTGATACACTCCAAGAAATTTTCTGGAAAGGCCTCCTACTTGTTTTATCAGAAGGAAGATGGTGGTGGGAAGTCTGAGGAGGAGGCCTACTCGAGTCATGAGCATCATGAACTCACAAAGTCCCATAAGCTCACTGAGGCTTGCAGAGTCTTTATTTGCTCATTTTAAGAAGAGGTCCAGTAACACCTCCAGCAGAGAGTTGTCATGATGGTCAAATGTGATATATATAATTTGGTTTATGCAAGGCTACAAATTGTTTTAGAAGAAAAAAGCAATTTCTTCTGATTAGGGACTAGCAATCCTAAAGTCACCATTTCTTCTTAGTACAGTGTCTTGAACCTAACAAGCATTCAATTAAAATTTGTTGACAGTATATTGACCTTGCCATGCAGGAGACTAGAAGTCCAACAGAAATGCCAGCTCTTGATCAAAGTCCCATGTAAATACATTAGCCTGTCCTGTGGTTTGACTATGGTCTGACAGTGTCCCCACAAAGATTCATGTGTTAAATAGTTGGTCCCCAGGGTTAGTGCTACTGGAAGGAGGTGAGACCTAAAAGAGGTGGGGCTGAGTAAGAGGTCCTTGGTCATTGGCAGTGATTTCTTGGAAGATAGCTCTCATGCAACCCCTTGAGTTCTCATGGGAAAGTTTATATAAAAGGAACAAGCCTTGCCTCTCCCATTCTTTCTCTCTGTTTCCTGGCTCAAGATATAACTGCTTGCCCAGACAAGCACTCTGACCACAGATGTCCACCATCTGCCATCTTCCAGGGACACCGAGCTGATTCAGACACCATGCCCCTGGACTTTCAAAACTGTGAGCTAAATTAACCTCTTTTCTTTTTATGAAGCCTCTGTCAGGTATGTTGTTAGAGTGACAAAAAGTTGACCAGTACACTTTTAAAAGGACTAATACACCCTGCAAAGGAGTACAGGCTGATTTAGAAAAATAACATATTTATTGATTACTACAAGAAACACTTCTATAATACCTGATCTTTTATTCTTTGAATGAATAGTATTTATGACATTTTTATATGACAACAATAATAATTGTAATAATTCCCAAGCAGAGAATAGAAAGATATTTCATTTTTTGTCCAGCAAGGTTGATCAAATGATCCATTTCTAATGCAGACAGCTGGCAATTATCTACTATACCTAGAAGAAATGTGAATTTTGTAAATATATCCCTGTAATTCTAAACTCGATGGATAACTTAAAACTCATCTCCTGTATACCTACCAACCTCTTGAGTACTTCAACATTGCTGGACAAGATGATAGTGT
This sequence comes from Urocitellus parryii, assembly GCF_045843805.1. NCBI lineage: Eukaryota > Metazoa > Chordata > Mammalia > Rodentia > Sciuridae > Urocitellus > Urocitellus parryii. Next base: position 4,366,509 of record NW_027553327.1, read on the forward strand.
GATGGAGGGGGAGACAGAATAGAAATAATCAAGAGTTCTTTTTTAAAAAATAAATATTTTTTAGTTGTTGTTGGACACAATACCTTTATTTATTTATTTGCATATGATTGTGAGGATCAAACCCAGGGCCTCGCATAGGCTAGGTGAGTGCTCTACCATTGAGCCACAACTCCAGCCCCAAGAATTAGAATTCTTAATGGCTGCTATCAAAACTCAATATTTTGCAAATTTTATAAAAACTAAAGTGAAATAATACATTGCTAGTGCCTTTCCTGGGGTCCTGAAAAGGGTGAAGACAAACCACAGGTCCTGAATTTTTATCTTCATCAACAGCATCAGGGTTATCTGCCTCTTCTATCTGTTCTCTGAACAGGGATTTCCCCTCTACCTGTCTCCTACCTGTCAAAATAAGTCAAGGAGACAAAAAAGGGTACTAATGAACAGGTAGAGAGAGGAGGAACATCCCTCCCACTTCTGTTGGTTCCTATTGGTAATATTATTAGTTGTCAAGCTTGCCTGAAAACTGGAGAATTTCAACTCTCCTCTTTAGTGAAAACTGTGGAAGAGAACATCACCTTCCTGCCAAAGCTCATATTCTTCCAATGTTAAAGAAATTAAAATCCAAATGCTGTTTCACTGATGTCTAAAGTCATACAGCTTGACAGAAGTGGTTTCTGTTATCTTTGGAGAGAATTTATTTCCTTCCTAACAATGTATTAGGTATGTGGGAAGATGCTTCAGTCCTCTGAGGCTAAAAAATGTCTGGCTGACACCATTAAAGCTCAGTTATGAAAACTGGGCACCAAAGGGGATAGATGAACACAATACCTGGCATTCAGTCGCCCATTGGGTCACCATTAACAGACCTTCCTGTGTGCTACATGGAACCCTGGCAGCTTAAAGAATTACTGCACCCTGGGTTAGCATCATGGAGCCACAGAACGTACATGTTATTAGAGACACATGGTACATTTGGCACAGAGGAAAATAGGCCTCAGCGTGAAGCCCAGCTCTTTTGCCTTTCCATCTAGGCCACAAGGAAGAGGCAACTGAGTTCAAAGAGGGACAGCTTCACAAAGAAGGCAACTTAAAAAAAAAAGTCTTAAAACCACACCACAACCATCCTCACACTAACCTGGCCCTGTGGAGCCCTAATTCCAGTAACACCCTTGGATTGCATCCACTCTTACCAAGGCTCTCTCCCAAAACTGAGTGAGCTGAGCAGTGCCTTTTTGCTCAAGAGACACTGAAAAATAGCATTCAGCAATATGGCAGAATACTCAGCAATATGGTTCTTATAGGTAGATGAGGCAGCGAACTGCTATGCAGAGCACAGTAGCCCTTCCTGAGTCACTGGTTTAGGCTGTTAGTACATGCATAGCATACCTCAGTTACCAAAATTTACCTTCCCTCAGTATAGCCTAAGCAAAAAGTTTGTTCTGTGTTTAAATGTAGCAGGTGCACCTTATGTTACATCTGTATATCCATTGTTTTCATATTTCATATATTTTCCATAGTTCTAATATTTTTATATAGGCAATTCATTATTTAAAAGACATATGGAGAGAAATGTAACTATCTCAATAAGCATTGCATCTATTATGGACAACATTCTAGGCATGGCACTGACTCACCAGTATGAAAGAAATATTTTCCAGTTTAAATTGCAAAATGATTATTGACACATTTTGGGGCAAACTCATCTAAGATAGCATGCTATATATCATAATTGTTTAAAGAAAAGAAAAAGTATCTGTCATATTATCCCTTGCCTCCAGTCTCCAGAAAAATCCAAACAACTTTATATTGGCCTTTAGTCAATTTACATATGCTATATTTATTCAGATATTGTAAAAGCAAGAGGGAAAACAGTAAGAAAAAATCTTCTGTCACTCAATCCTGTAATGGGCAAATGGTCAAAATGGCATGAATGCAATGGAAAAAAAGAAATTGGTACAAGGAACTACCTTGAAGTCATTATACTGTCTAATTAGCATTCTCTTTTTGCCATCGTTCCATCCTAACTATATCAATAGCTCATTTAATTTCTTCAGGAAAGAGAGGTAATTAAAAAGTTATTTGTTCCATAAATATTTATTCACCTTACTTAATATAACTTAAGAATCATAATTTCCTTTACCTTTTATTTAGATAAATACAAAATAAAACTTTAAAGTGCCAAAACACTTACATAAAACTGTAGCTAGTTTTCCAAGGTCTTATGTTTATACAAATTAAAGAAAAGTAGCCAGATCAAGTATTTAAATAGAGACTAGATAGATTGCTCCCTCGTCTGGTAAACTGATATATTTTAAAACAAAAAGTACATATTAATAAATGTGAGGTATTTGGATTCCAATCAGGTTTAATCATACAAAGAATCAAGTGTTATTACAAACTGTTCAATATAAATTGTAGTTAATTAACAGAGCCCCCAAACTGAATGTTAGAGGATAACTTTTAAGAATAGGATCTTTGAGAACTCAAGGTAAGTTCTCTTGCCTCTGGTAAGAAGTGAAAAGTTTCTAGCCTAGACACACCAGAAGCATTTCTCCAAACACTGCTCTTAAAGATAATCACAATTCAGATTGAGAGCTGAGATAACTGGGAAGCACTATATGGGAGGAGAGGATTACTGAAGTACACATACGCTTCTCTAATTCTTTTTTTAAAGTTCAAAAGAAGATGTAACCAAAACACACTTATTCCTGAATTTTTATTTAATTTGTCTCTTGCTCAGCAGGGCAGATTAGGCTTGGATAGTCTAATGTGTCACAATCAAAGGAAAGAAAAACCAGACACTTTGGAAGAAACAATGAAAATAAACTTTTTGCTACTGTTACTTCTTTTTCTGTCTTCTTTGATTTAATTATTACTGAAGATCACTCATATGAATGAATTGTGTCTAAAGTGAATTTATAAATCAGGTATTGGGATTTTTCCCCCAGAGAATTAAGGCTATCAAGGGGGGTTAGTTTCTTAAAAGTCGAATACATGTATAAAGTAGTAGATAAAAAAAAATGATCATAGCTGGGCATGTTGGCACAAGCATCTAATTCCAGACTCAGGAGGTTGAGAAAGAATCACAAGTTCGAGGCCAGCCTCAGCAATTTAGGAAGGCCCTAAGCAATTTAGCAAAACTCTGTCTCAAAATAAAAAAGAAAAAGGGATGGGGATGTGGTTCAGAGGTAAAACACCATTGGGTTTCATCCCTAGGACAAAACAACAACAACAACAACAACAACAAAAAAAAAAACAGAAACAAAGAAAATAGGTAATCTACTTATCTACTGGTGTAGTCGTTCAGGCACGTTCCCTACATAGTGGACTTTGGAAGAGAAATTGTGGTAGCCCTAAGGATTCAGTCTGTGAAGAAACCATTTACTCATCCAGTTAAAAGTGTACTACATGCTGCATAATAGGCGAGATGCTGAGAGAACGATAGGAGAAAGCCTGTGTCATGTGGCAGAAGACCAGAAACTGGGGGGAAAGGTGATCAAAGTGACAGCCCATAAAGAACAGTGTATAAAACCTTTTGTCTCCCCCAATCCCTGCTGTAAAATACCGAGAAAGTTGGCGCCTCTAGAGGACCATTTTTGAAATAGGTTAGGGTTTGGGATGGGGGAAATTTTTTAGTCTCATGGTTTATCTGGGGAGTGAAGATCTTGGCCTGTGAGGAGGGAGATGCTAATGTTATCTAATAACAGTGGGATCTCAAACTATTTTTTTAAACAAAACACGTTCTTCTTTTGGGGTATTAATTTCTTTAGTTATATCGATCCCATCTACACATTAATTAGTCTTTGAAGCCCGATTTCATAACCCTAGCACTATGTGTGACCTTGTTTCTTAGAAAAAAAAAGAAAGAACAACACTTATGTGAGATTGCAAAATACATCTTAAGCTATTATTTTTAAAACAACAGATATAAAAATGTGAGTAACGAAAACATCCCACTGAATGTTTGAGAGCAGATTTTAAAACGTAGCCCACAAATGAGCAGTTCACATTGTCATTGTGCCTGTTCTACCAATACATTATGTTTCTGATGAAACAAACAAAGCTGTTTAGATTAAAAACATATTCTCCAAAGAAACACCCTTTTAAAGTTGGCAAAATATATCATGCTTCTATGATTTTAAGAAAAAGCTTGAAAATTGTAAATACAATGACCAGAATATTCCCCCCAAATATCACATTGATAGAATAAAGTTCTAGCTGACAATTATGGAATAGCACAGATAATAACAAATTATAGTGAACTCTATATGCACACTAATTAACAAAATATAATTGTTGGACAGATGACACTACAACAAAGAAAGAAATGCAACGGATACAATTTCTATGCCCCTTTTATGATGTTTTGTGCAATATTTAATATTATACAGATTTTTATCCAATAAAAATTAAACATCAAAATTAAAATATAAAATTGTTTGACACAGGTTTTTAATGTATTTGAAAAGATCAGTTTCTCCTAAATTTATAATGATATGCAGATTTCCTTATACTGAACAACATTATCATCAGTTTATCAACAAATTTAACTTTCTTTAAAAATTTCCTTGCTATACTACAGGGATATAGACACATCAATGTTTATAGCAGCACAATTAACAATAGCTAAACTGTGGAACCAACCTAGATGCCCTTCAGTAGATGAATGGGTAAAGAAAATGTGGCATATATACACAATGGAATATTATTCAGCATTAAAAGAGAATAAAATCATGGCATTTGCAGGTAAATGGATGGAGTTGGAGAATATAATGCTAAGTGAAATTAGCCAATCCTAAAAACCAAATGCCGAATGTCTTCTCAGATTTAAGGATGCTGATCCATAACATGCTGTGGGGAGGAATGGGCGGGGCGGGGGGAGGATTAAACCAACTCTAGATAGGGCAAAGAGGAAAAGGGGAGGGAGGGAAAGAGATGGGGCATAGGGATGGAAAAGATGGTGGAATGCGATCATCATCATTACCCTAAGTACATATAAGAAGATATGAAGGATGTGACTCTACTTTGTGTACCAGAGATATGAAAAATTGTGTTCTATATGTGTAATATGAATTGTAATGCACTCTGTTGTTATATATAACAAATCAAAAATTTTTAAAAATGGTTAAAAATGGGAATACTTACATTTGGAGAGAAAAGAAAGTTAGTTTCTGTCAAATTTTAAAGAGAAACATGAAATACTTTATTACTCAAAAGCAAAAATAAAATTATCTGTCATTCTTTCATCCATGTCTTAATTCAAAATATTACTGAAATTTTACTATGTACCAAAGAAGTAGTATATTTTAATATATTATAGTAGTATATTTTAATATATTTTTATATTTTATATTTTAATATTGCTTATAGTATTCTCAATGACATTTACATGAAATACATTGCTTTACTTTTACTTTTTTTATTTCCTTGCTGACCTAGAATTTTTAGCTGCTTTTTTTTTTTGTAGGCTGTTATATAAGTTTATAAGTATTGGTTAGAAAATGATTTATTCTCATTTGGAGACTCTTAAGAAGATAAGCTAATGGATCTTAAAAAGTCCATTTGAACTTAAATAGGAAATTAGTACACTAATTTGAAACAGAGATGATACTTACTAGCCAACTTTTACAGAAATGGTTAATTGAGCTAAAAACCTTGAGAGCAAGGTTGATTTATTGAATATCTGGTAAACATAGTGGAGGCTTTCATACACTTTTAGAAATAAGGTAATTATTGTAGCATTTTAATTTTTAATGCAAGTTTTATGCAGGAAAAGTTTTTCACAGAAGTAGTGTAGCTACTGAAACCGTAATACCTCTGGCAGGTATATACAAGAGTGGGGACTTCAGACCCATTCTTTTATGTGAATGAAATATTAAAATATCAGAGACATGTTAAATTTCATTAATGAAGTGAATAAATGAAATATTTCATATTTCTGCCAACTTAATATCTTTCATGTACTGTAGCATAATGGTAAGTAACCTATTTTGTTAAATTTTCTTATGTAAAACATTTATTCTTGTATTATCTATTGCTTTTTTCATTTTCATCTGGTATTGTCCTGGTGGATTTGCAGCATCACTTTGGGTAGACTCTTTTACCATTTTACCTTTGTTCCAACCTACTGTGGTTTGGGTGTCACTTAAAGATCCATATGCTAAAGGCTTTGCACTCAGTTAACAGTGCTATTGGGAAATGATACAAATTTAAAGGGGTGGGGTCTGATGGGAGGTCTTCTGGTTACTGGAGGCCTGCTCTTGAATGGGAAAGGGGGACACTGGTTCCTTCCTCCTCTCTGTTTTGCTTCACAGCTATGAAGTGAGCAGTTGTGCTGTGCCCCTGGCCAGAGACCTAAAATCAATGGCAAATCATAGACTGAAATCTGCTAAAACTGTGAGTCAAAATAAATGGTTTCTATTATTAAGTTGATTATAGGAATGGAAAGTTGACTACTAGAATCTACTGTCTGTTTCCTATCAAATACTGAAGGTAGAGTTTTTAGGTTATTTTTAGGAATGAGAGACTGAATATGGTGAATGTGGTCTTGATACATGTTGTGATTTTAGATAAAAAAGTATTTGCTGTTATATCTATCAAAAGGCTATCTCATAAAGTCAGAAAGCAGTTTGATGCTTAAATTAGAAAACAAGCTTGTTTGAAAAAACATTGTACTTCCTTATTTCTCCCCTTTAACAATTAGTAATCTTTCTCAGAACAAAAATCTTCGACTAAGCTATTTACATCATTCTCTCACTATGTAAAGTTCACTCTGGCTTGTAATTATTTGTTTTAATCCTTTTACTTTTCTTTTTATTGTCTTTATTTTCCTCATTACAAATATTTTCTTACAAATACTTTCAACAATCATATGATCACTTCATTTTACCTTCCAGTATTTTCAATTCAGAATTCCTAGACAGAAAAAACATAGTTGTATTATAAATTATTCCCTTTTATTTCTCCTTGCTATTTTAATGATGATACCATATTAATTTTAACCATTAAGCACTCAAGTTAAAATTAAGTGGTATGTGATATTAATCAACAACAAAAATGATTAAAAATAAATCCGTTTACACAAACACATCTAGAAGAGATAAACAACTTTGTTAATTTCTCACCAAAAACTTTCTTCATTTTATGTGTAGTTATAGCTCTGGAAAATTCAGTGTATATTAGAATCACAAAAAAATTCTTGTTTTATCAAAAGAATGTATCAACATCACATGATTTCACCCATGTGAAAGTCTAGTAAGACATTTGAAAGATATGTACGACATAACCTAAAAAAAATCTTTACTGAGAAAAATGGTCCCACAAATTGAGATAGGGAACTGCTACATTTTATTGGCTTTCTTTTCTTCTTTTTAAATTAATTTTATTTCCATTATGTTTAAATTCCTATTTTTAATATGGATTATTATGGCAGCATAAGTTACATAAAGTCTGTGTTACTAATTTCAAAACGAAAAAAAAATTATGATAATGTTAACAAAAAATTGAAATGAAATTCCTCAGCTATAATTTGGTTTTATAAAAGAAATCTACAATAGCTAATTAAATTATTTTACTTTTTATATCTATGTTTGATGTGTCATATAATTGAGTGAAACTGAACATGTATATACAGTACTAGAGATGGGTAAACTTGGCCTCTATTTATACATCTTTTAATATGTTTTTGTAAGGTTTTAGGTTCAAAAACATGGTATAAGTATTTGCTACAGGGCCTAAATTATAGAAAGATAAATCAATAGCCTTTAATCATTACTGAGGATAGTCTTTCGGGATACTTATTTTTATACATTGAATGAGTATGCAATTATTCGCTGGAGAGATCATGGTGATTTTTTTCTTGTTTAAAGCTAGAATCATTTGAGCAAGAAAATAAATAAAGTAGATCTATATTTAACTCATAGGAATAAAATAAATATACCCTAGTCCATTCAGATATATGTGCCTGAATAAATCAATAAGTGGTAGATAGCAGACTAATCTCACAGACAGAGGAATTCCATATAATATATGTAGTTACTTTGTCTTCAAGGAGTGGCACATGACTCTCCATTCCTCAGCTGTGGCTTGTACATACTGACTGCCTTCCATAGAGTATAGTATAAAAAGAAATATAAAAGAATAATTTCACAGTATAGAAACCTGATAAATCCTGCCTCAACCAGATGATAAAAGTCAATACCAAGGATAATATATCACGTTGAGGGTAAATAATACTGTGGCAAATCTTAAATAAGAACACTGTACCAAAGATTGGACCATTATTCTTCAAATATGACAGAGTCATCAAAACTAAAGTCTGAGAAACTGTCACAGCCTACATAGTTGGGAATCTAGGAAGACTGAGTTTAAATGTAACAGTATCCCAGATGGGTCCTGAAACAGAAAAGGAAATTAGGTAAAAACTCAGGGGATCTAAATTCAGAACACATATTTGTTAGTAATAACGTATTGGTATTTGTTTTGTTATTGTTGTTGTTGTTGAGATTACCAGGGATTGAACTCCAGGGCACTTGACCACTGAGCCACTTCCCTAGCCCTGTTTTGTACTTTATTTAGAGACAGGGTCTCACTGAGTTGCTTAGTGCCTTGCTTTTGCTGAGGTTGGCTTTGAACTCACCATCCTCCTGGCTCAGCCTTGAGAGCCGCTGGGATTACAGGCATGCACCACTGCACCCAACTCTGTTATTTGTTATTAATTGTAGCAAAGCACCATAATGATATAAGATGTTCGGTCCTAATAAGAATAAGTTACACTCCATGTATATATAATATGTCAAAATATACTCTACTATCATGTATATCTTCATAATTTTTTGTAACTCTAAATTGCTTGAAATAAAATAATCACTTTAAAAAGTCTTAAATCACATACATTTTAAAATAACATAACCAGGGCTTCTTGGGGGAAAATGACATATCAAAGATTGAGTAGGATGAATGTAAGATGATATTGGAGCATTTGTTTTGCCAGAAAGTAAGAATGCCTTAAAAAAAAGGAAAGTAGGAAAGAAGGAAGGAAGGAAGGAAGGAAGGAAGGAAGGAAGGAAGGAAGGAAGGAACCTCCAAAACAACCCAAACAACACAAAATAGAGATAGAAGAACACAGGAGCCCAACTGAAAGAGCTCCCAGTAGCCAAAACTAGGATAATATGAGCAGCAAAATAGATAATGATGGCATTAGAACTAAGAATTGGACCTCAAGAATAAAATAAATTCCCACAATTCCACAAGATTATAAACACATTATTGAAAAAATAAACAAATGATATGAGAAGGGAGGTTCCAAAAAAATTCAAATGATACCTTTTTTTTATTGGTTGTTCACAACATTACAGAGCTCTTGACATATCATATTTCATACATTAGAATCAAGTGGGTTATGAACTCCCATTTTTACCCCAAATACAGGTTGCAGAATCACATCGTTTACACATCACATTTTTACATACTGCCATATTAGTGACTGTTGTATTCTGCTACCTATCCTATCCTCTACTATCCAACCTCCCCTCCCCTCCCATCTTCTCTCTCTACCCAAATGATACCTTTAGATAATTCCCAATTCTAGGCAGAAGAACTTAACTCTCCTCTGTTTAAGTGTGAGCTGGAATTAGCAATTTACTTGCAAAAAATTAGAGTATACCAAGTTAACAGCCCTTAAACCTGGCACACATTATGTTAACTTGTGATCCAGATTAATATCACCAAGGACAAGCCATGTGGTGACCATGTGCCCACCTATTCACTGATATGATGAGATCACAGGGACTCTTCATTTCTGAGCATTTTCCCCCAAACTCATAATACCACTTCATCATGACAAAGTATCAGACAAAGACAAATATGGAGACATTCTACAAAATGCCTAACAAGTACTCTTCAAACTTCTTAGAATCATAAAAACAAGAAAAGACCATCACAGATCAGAGCGACAGAGAAGATTTGGTGAATAAATGCAATGAGACATCCTGGGCAAGATTTGAGAAATGACATTAGAGAAAAATTGGTGAAATCCAAATAAGGCGTGCCATTTAGTTAATAGTATGTGACAATACTAATTTCTTAATTTTGATGATTATATTGTGGTTAAGTAGGATGTCAATATTAGGGGACAGTGAGTGCAGGATTTGTGAGAATTCTGTACTATTTCTGCAGTTTTTCTGGAAATCTAAAACTATTTCATAATTGTTTATTTACTATAATAATGCAAATTAGTGAGACTATTTATATTTTTGAATTGAAACGTCAAGAAAACAACTAAAAGAGAGGAGCCATGGCTTGCTTTGAGTCTCAAAGCTATCTATTGACAGAAAAGAAAATGCCCTCAATGAGAACTGCTCTTGAGGTATCATCAAAATCTTTGAAAAGGAGGAAGATATTAAAATTACGATTGTCCAAACACATACAGTTTTGTTACTACTGTGTGGAATTAAATGTTAAAAAGTTTTCATAGAACAAGATAAATTTTTAGCTGTTGGTATAGATTCTAGATTATTTTAGCCAGTCAACTCTGAGGAGACAGTTGTCAAATGTAACTTTATCAGAACAGAATCTTTGCAGGATTTATTCTGATTCTTTAGAAGGGGAGAAATGAAAGAAAAAAAATTGAAGTACAGAGGAAATGATTTTTAGAATGTTCTATATATCTTTAACCTCAAGAAAATTGTCATATAAATATTATTTTAACATTCAATTGAATCAATGAATCCTGCTTTGTAGAGGTATTTATCAATCAATAAATACTGTCAAAGAATCAAGACAATTTCCTTTTTACTCATGATTAGTATAAATAAAATTTGCAGTATCTTTTGGCATCCCCACAAACACCCAAGCGTTCAAGAGGTGTCTCATCATTGCTTTTCAAAGCACAATATTTCCAAAGCCTATTTATTGTCCTTTCTTAAATTATTCACCACTTCTAGGAAATTTGTCATGTGACAGGAACACTTTGAGAAAACAGAAGAAGCTGTTTTTGAAAAACAGAATTAGATTCAAGAACGTGCATGTGACCACTGAAGTAAAGCTTTTAATTTTTGACAGAGAATGTAGGAAATTGATTGTAAAAAAAAAAATGCGTTGAATTTTTATTTTATTTTATTTTACTTTTTTCAGAAAGATAGGGACACAAGTGCTATCTTGATACTAAAATTGGACATTAGCTTGCATATATGTGTGACATAGTCTCTCTCTCTCTCTCTCTCTCTCTCTCTCTCTCTCAAGAAAGAAGGGATCAAGAAAACTTTGGTCTTGTCCTATTAGAGAATAGTTTTATCTTCTTATTGACAGTGAGGGAGCCTGTCTGGCCTTTGCTTCAACTTATGGAAGAAAAATCAGTATTGGTTCACTCTCTTCTGTCAATAAAAAGCACACCTTGCCACTTCTAGGCTGAGGGATAATAATGAGAGCAGTTGGAACAGAGCCATATATCTTTTCACCACAGGGATTCTAATCAGAATCATTACCTACTTTTGATGTATTGTGAAGATATGCCTTTGCCAAGAAAATTTGAGACAAGAAGTTTCTTTGTGCTATGAATATTAAACATTCTTACATAAAATTGTTACCATCTGCTTACCACCCAGGTGTTCAATGATGAAGTATTGTGAATGAAAAGCTTGTATTACTAAAAGCTTTGAAGACTTATGCTTCATTCTTCACATTGGTATTTCTAATCATTTGATTTTCCAAGCTATGTTTAAATAAGGTTTTGTTTTTCCAAACTATATAAAGGGATAACTAGCTTCAAGATTTAGGGGCTTTTTCCACCTTAGGCAATTTGAGTATTTCCAACTTTTTATACTAACATATATTTTATTAGGGTGAAGATATTTAAAAAACTATACTTTATTATATTATAAATGAACATACATAGACAATGTTTAATAATTGGAAATTTGTTTAAGAAAATAGATTGCTTAGCAAATCCTAGGTTTGGTACAGAATTAAAGAACTCAGCTGAACTATCATAGAATCTATATATTCTACAAAGAACCATGTTTGGTCATTTTTTAATATAATTTAAAATTTATCAAACTGGAACCACTTTCTTCTTCAATTTTCAAACAGCCAATGGAAACACATTGAAGAGAGTATAAGCAATAATAATTTTGTCCCCCATTCATTGGTTTCTTAAAAAAAATTGAGCATCTCCTCAGCTGACAAGCACTGGTCTTTAAGATTTGCTATTGCTATATTGACACCAATTCTCTCATATTTGTGTGACATGTAATCTGCTTAAACAATCATTAGGAAAATTTTCAAGTTCTTTTTATTATTGAGAAACAAGTAAAAGACAGTATAAGTCAGATTGTTAAGAAAAATATCCAAATAAATATGATTTATAATTATCTCCTTTGGGGAAAATAAGTCTCTTTAATAATTTTGTTTATATCACTAAGAACCAGCAATGAAATTGTTTTGATTTCTGATCAAAAATTCTGAATTTAAAGAAAAAGCAAGAAAGCAATAGAATTCATGAATAAATATACTAATCACAAAATAGATAATTTTCAGAGGAATCATGAATGTCCAAAACTGACAAAAGAAATAGAATATTTAAATAATAAATTGTCCTTGGGAAAAAATGGATTATACAAAGCAAATATAACCCTAAGTAAATATTATAGAAATACCTTTAAATATATAGTGAAGGAAGAACACCAAGGAAAAGTGAAATTTTAAAAACAATAGGTCAGATCATTGAATGTGGTGGCAGCTTTTGAGATTTGCATGGTTTTTTTTTTTTTTTTTTTTCGGAAAGTATATTCTGGCCTATGGAATATTCTGGCCTATGGAACCATGTCTAAGGGACCTGCAGTCAGCATTGATCTTGGCACCACCAACTCTTGTGTGGGTGTCTTCCAGCATGGAAAAGTGGAGATAATTATAAATGATTGGGGAACCCAGCTACCCCAAGCTATGTCACCTTCACCTTCATTGGCAAAGAATGATTGATCAGTGATGCTGCAAAGAATCAGGTTGTAATGTGCCCCACCAACACAGTATTTGATGCCAAATATCTGGCAAGGCAGAGATTTGATGATGCTGTTGACCAGTCTAATATGAAGCACTGATGGTGAATGATGCAGGAAGGCCCAAAGTCAAAGTAGAATACAAGGGTGAGACAAAAAGTTTCTATCTAGAGGAGGTATCTTTTATGGTTGGGACAAAGATGAGGGAAATTGAAGAGGCCTACCTTTACCACTGGCCTACTGTTACCATTGCTGTGGTCACAGTGCCAGCTTACTTCAGTGACTCTCAGCATCAGTCAACCAAAGATGCTGGAACAATTGCTGGTCTCAATGTACTTAGGTAATCAATTAGCCAACTGCCACTGTTATTGCTTATGATTTAGACAAAAAGGTTGGAGCTGAAAGAAATGTGCTAATTTTTATTTAGGAGGTGGCACTTTTGATGTGTCAATCTTCACTATTGAGGTCAAATCCACAGCTGGAGACACCCACTTGGGTGGAGAAGATTTTGATGACCCTGTGGTCAATGTTTCTCTCTGAGTTCAAGTGAAAGCATAAGAAGGACATCTGTGAAAACAAAAGAGCTGTCCAACGTCTCCATACTGCATGTGAAAGAGCTAATCATACCCTCTCTTCCAGCAAACAGGCTAGTACTGAGATTGATTCTCTCTATGAAGGAATCAAGTTCTATACCTCCATTACCTGTGCTTGATTTGAAGAGTTGAATCCTGTTCCGTGGCACCCTGTATCCTGTAGAAAAATCTCTTTGAAATGCCAAGTTAGACAAGTTACATATCCATGATATTGTACTGGTGGGTGGTTCTACTCATATCCCCCAGATTCAGAAGCTTCTGTAGGACTTCATCAGTGGAAAAGAACGGAATAAAAGTATCAACCTTGATGATGCTGTTGCTTATGGTGCCGCTGTCCAGGTAGCCATTTTATCTGAACATAAGCCTAAAAATGTTCAAGATTTGCTGCTCTTGGATGTCACTCCTCTTTCCCTTGGTATTGAAACTTCTGGTGGAGTCGTGATTGTCCTTATTAAGTGCAATACCACCATTCCTACCAAGGAGACACAGAGCTTCACGACCTACTCTGATAACCAGCATGGTGTGCTCATTCAGATACATAAAGGTGAGCATGCCATAACTAAGTATAACAACCTGCTTGGCGAGTTTGAACTCACGGGCACATCTCCTGCACCCCTTGGTGTTCCTCAGATTCAAGTCACTTTTGATACTGATGACAATGGCATCCTCGATATCTCTGCCATAGATAAGAGTACAGAAAAAAAGAACAAGATTACCATCACTAATGACAGAGATTGTTCAGGCAAGGAGGACATTGAGAACCTGGCTTAGGAAGCTTAAAAGTACAAAGCTGAAGACAAAAAGCAGAGGGACAATATGTCATCCAAGAATTTGCTGGAGTCTTATGCATTCAACACGGAAGTGACTGTTGAAGATGAGAAACTTCAAGGCAAGATAAATGATGAAGATAAATGCAAGATTTTGACAAATGTAATGAAATCATTGACTGGCTGGATAAGAATCAGACTGCATAATGTTAATCTTTTCTTCCTGCTCTTCCTCCCTGCTATGTTCTTAGTTGCTCTCATTATATCAAAGAAGACATTTGGTATTTGTGTTTTAGGGATTGGCTAGCTTCACTAAGCATAATCTGCTCTAGTGCCATCCATTTCCCTGCAAATTCCATGATTTTGTCATTTTTTAGTGCTGCGTAATACTCCACCGTGTATAAATGCCACATTTTTTAATCCATTCATCTATTGAAGGGCATCTGGGTTGGTTCCACAGTCTAGCAATTGTGAATTGTGCTGCTATGAACATCCATGTGGCAGTATCCCTGTAGTATGCTCATTTAAGGACTTCAGGGAATGGTCCGAGGAGGGCAATAGCTGGGTCAAATGGTGGTTCCATTCCCAGCTTTCTGCGGGAAGAAAAGATTAACATTAAACAGAGACATGAGGTGGAAGGGAAAGGGAGAGAAAAGGGAAATTGCATGGAAATGGAGGGAGACCCTCATTGTTATACAAAATTACATATAAGAGGTTGTGACGGGAATGGGAAAATAAACAAGGAGAGAAATGAATTACAGTAGATGGGGTAGAGAGAAGATGGGAGGGGAGGGGAGGGGGGATAGTAGAGGATAGGAAAGGTAGCAGAATACAACAGTTACTAATATGGCATTATGTAAAAATGTGGATGTGTACCGATGTGATTCTGCAATCTGTATTTGGGGTAAAAATGGGAGTTCATAACCCACTTGAATCTAATGTATGAAATATGATATGTCAAGAGCTTTGTAATGATTTGAACAACCGATAAAAAATAAATAAAACATAAAAAAATAAAAACATTAAAAAAAAGAATCAGTCTGCAGAGAAGGAAGAATTAAACATCAGCAGAAAGAGCTGGTCTGCAACCCCACCATCGCCAAGCTGTTCCAGAGTGCAGGAGGCATGCCAGGAGGAAATCCTGGAGGGTCACCTCTCTTGTGGTACTTCCTCTGGGCCCACTATTGAAGAGATTGATAAAGTTAGCCCAAGTACAGATGTAGCATTGTTCTGCACAGTAAAATATGGAAGGGCTCAAATTTGTAGCAAATTTAAAGTTGCTTCTATAGAAAATTACTGGGCATTCTCAATATTTGCATATAGAACGGGTACACAGGTAAAGGAAATAACATTGTACTTTATAAGCATTGTATTGCAAATGGAAAATGCAATGTCTTAAATAAAACTATTTAAAATTGGCAAAAAAATCCTCAATAGGTCAAAGTATATGACAATTTGAGTCTTCAATTTCAAGATGAAATATGGCAAATTGAATTTAGCAATACATTAAAATAATTGTTCAGAATGGTCAGGGAATTTTTATTCTAATATCCCAGAATGATTGAACATTAGGCAATATTTGCATATAATTAATCATAAAATAAAATACTTGAAAGGAAATTATATGGTAATCTTGATTTTTTTCACTTTTTAAATTCTAATTTGTTATATATGACAGCAGAATGCATTACATTCATATTACATATATAGAGCAGAATTTTTTATATCTCTGGTTGAACACAAAGTAGAGTCACATCATTCATGTCTTCATTCATATACTTAGGGTAATGATGTCCATCTCATTCCATCATATTTCCTACCCCCATGCCCCCTCCTTTCTCCTCCCTCCTCTTTTCCCTATCTAGAGTTCATCTAATCCTCCCATGCCCCATCCCACCACATTATGAATCAGCATCCTTAAATCAGAGAAGACATCTTGCATTTGATTTTTTAGGATTGGCTAACTTCACTTAGCATTATATTCTCCAACTCCATTCATTTACCTGCAAATACCATGATTTTATTCTCTTTTAATGCTGAGTAATATTCCATTGTGTGTATATATTACATTTTCTTTATCCATTCATCTACTGAAGAACATCTAGGTTGGTTTCACAGTTTAGCTATTGTGCTGCTATAAACATTGATGTGGCTGTGTCCCTGTAATATGCTGTTTTTAAGTTCTTTGGGTATAGACTGAGAAGTGGAATAGCTGGGTCAAATGGTGGTTCCATAACCAGTTTTCCAAAGATTCTCCATACTGCTTTCCTTATTGGCTTCACTAGTTTGCAGTTCTACCAGCAATGTATGAGTGTACCTTTCCCCCCACATCCTCTTTTAAATACATCTTCAGATTGATTTTAGGAATTTACTAATTCAGTAAGAATTAAAGGATGGTTTAGAACATCCTGTTTCAAACAAACTGCTAAGTTTATGTTTATAGGGTTTGACTTAGTGTCATTGCCACTAAAATAAGTGTGATAATCAGGATGTGATGATTGCTATAACAAGCAGTCCTCCAAGTTTGTGACTCACCCAATAAAATTTGTTCATACACCATTTCCCTATGAAAGAAATAAATTATAGCACATCCATAGGAAGCAATATTATACCCCTATTAACTATATAATGGCACAATATAATGTCTAAAAAATGAGGCACACTTAATTGTATTTACAGTATGATATCATTACTTGTTAACTACTTACACACAAATAAACACACAAACTTAGAAGGTTTTATATCAGACTTTTAAGAGCAATTGTCTTTGGGTGATGGCTTAGGGGTGATATTAGGCTTTTTTTGTTTATTCTCTGTGGTTTTAAAATGATCTACAATAATTTATTTTACTTAAAATAAATGAATCTTATAAATGAACAATGAAAGTATCCTAAAAATCAGTCATCAGTTACTATTACATATTCATTTTTATGTAGATTGAAAATTCTCTCATCATGTAATAAACTTTGCCAATATCTGGCCAACTTTTAATCAAGAACATTTCTGGTGTAGTCTATTGCCCACAGTGTGTGTGGTTGATGGATTTTGTCCGTGCCTTTCAATCACATAAGCTATTTGACTCATGACATTGTCATAATTAACCCAACACGAAAATTCTGATTTAGTTGTTGAAGTGATGACCACTAATCCTGTCGGTGACAAGAAAGTCCTGATAATGACGGACTGAGGGGTTGAAAAGGAGGGCAAGTTTGGGGATTTAACTTCCCTGAAACCCTTTTCTTTGAAGGGTTGGACATTGGATCCGATATTGTTTACTTCAGATCTTTGCACAAATCATTCCACGGGCCTCTTTGGGAGGGAAGGGGTTAAATATAGAAGCAGTGCTTGATTTAGGATTTGTTTTGGAACCATTTATCTGTTGGACTGCTGACAACAGTCAACATTTTCTAAATACCTGAAGGAATGAAAGTAGATTGTTATCCAGCAAGAAAGTGGTGGAGGCAACTTGGTATCTCTCTATGTTCATTTAGATGACTGTTTGAGTAAGAAAACCAAAACGCCAAAACTAAAAAAAAAAAAAAAAAAAAAACAGATAAAAGTTACTTATAAATTTGTCATGCATCCATCCTTGGTGTGTGGTCCTGTCCAGTGTCCAAGGTGGCCTACGGAAGACCTTTATTTTGTAAAAGAAAGTTCAAAAAGGCAAAGATATCATTGACTTAGACCAAACATTCACTAACTTCTGCAAATGGATTGTCAATAGGCATTGGCATATTTTCCTTATTTTGGCCAGGAGAAGGGGTAGAGTTATTCTCAATGTTAAGTAAAGGTCATCTCTCTCTGCCATACTGCCAGAGACGAATGGCCCAAGCTGTCTGTTCACTGGGTCAACTTGGGTACTCTCCCATATTTGTACTGGATAGGTAGTCAAGTGAAATGCCAGATTCATCACTGATAGAATTGCTTTCCTGGGTGGCAATCCCTTAATTTGTGTGCCTTCATGGACAATGGCCATCATTTTTAATTACCTTTTTGTCCTGTAGCAGTTCATCTATCTTTTAAACACTTCAAATTTAATCTTCATGTTAGATGAAGAGGGAAAATTTGCTGTGAAATCACGATCAGACTAGTTTCATAAACTTGAGTAATTTTAGGGAAAAAAAAGCTTAAAGGACTCATCAAAATTTGAAAGTCGAAGGCAAATACTGATGGCTTTCTAGTCATTTATTATAATGACAGGATCTCCATGTGGATAATTCTAAATATTTAGATCCTTAAACCATTTGTTTCCTAAAAATGTGAAAAACAGTTTACACCTCTTTTATGGCACCTTTGAAACAATTTAACCATAACACTTCTGATGATTCCAAATAGAACATCTGATTTTTCCCCCGCTTTATATATAAACAACCATAGGCACTGGGGACCCAAGATCAATCAGACATGTCTCTGTGAAGGCAAATAAAATAGCCAAGGATGCTTTTGGAGCAGTGTGTGCAGAGCACTCTGAGTGCTGAGTCCTTCTGGGGTGCTGGGGAGCAGGAAAGGTACAGGGATCAGCAATGATAACCATGGGTCAGGCTCTGGAAATTCTCGAGGTTTCTCCCACCAGAACCTGAGTCAACCCTTGGGATAATTGAGAAAGGTAACTTCCTCCACCTAATGGATGAGAAGACAGAGGTTTAGGGGTGAACTGTCTTCCAAGTCCTCACCTGCCAAGGAGGAGGTGAAGCAGGAACTTGAGAAATGATGTCCAGATCTGGTCTGATCCAAAGCTCAGCGTCTTGACCATGCATGTTGTTTCCTACATAGAGGGGCAAAAGTTGGAAAGGGCCCTGTGGGGAGTTAGTCCAGCCAAGCAGGGGTGACAGAGGAGCATGGGGTGGGGAACAGGCAGAGAGAGGAAAGACACTTCCTACCTACGAGGCAACACAGTAGTCCTAGACACTGGATGACTGTGCCTGAAAACCATGCACTGCAAGATTGGGAGGGATTTTTCTTCTCTCCCTGTGGAAGGGACTGTTCTGAAAGCCCATCTACTTGCTCGCCTGTCCTGGTAGCTCAGCGGCATGTTTGGAAGGTTGACTTAGTGAGTATGCCACTATTTCATTCCGTGTCCCCTCTGACTGAACAGGCCTGTGGTTTCTCTTCTCTTGGGTTCTTCCTTACAGTTCTCGAAGAGAAGTGGAAGAACAGTTCAGGCATCAAACCTCAGAGATAAGGCATCCAAACAATGTCAAGACCGCTGTCCGTCCATCTGTTGTCCCACCTTTTTGAGCCAGGGCCCAGCAGCCCAGTGTATAAATCATGAATTTACACAAAGAGAGATATGGTGGAAGGGAAACGATGAATAGAGTAGGAATCGGGGAGGGTGGGATGAAAGTAAGAACAGAAGAAGAGGAATGCAGAGAGGGAGATAAAGATGAAGGAAGGGGAAAAAGAAATGGGGAGAGAATTACAGAGGAAAGAGCCTTTAGAGGGAGATAATGAGCTAAGCATTAGACCAATTAAAGAGGTGCTGTTTGTAGTACCTTTTCAGTACATAACTGGAATTTCATTCTATAAAATGAGGAAGAGGGAGAATCTAGAGGTTTTAAAAAATAAAACAGTGATCCTTCAACATGCAGTAGAATGTGGAGAAATGGATAAGATCCTCTTTAGACATAATAAAAGACGGGGGGGAAGTTTCAAGGAGATAATGTGACTGCAAGCCCTGTCACATGTTTTAATCCCAGGTACTCAGGAGGCTGAGGTGGGAGGGTTACAAAAAGGGTGTTGGAGGGCTACTTCATGAGACCCTGTCCCCAAATAAAAATGCTTCAAAGGACTGAAGGTGTACTCAGTGGAAGAGCACTTGCCTCGTATGAGTGAAGCCCTGGGTTTAAACTCCAGTGTGACCAAAAGAAAAAGGGAAAGAGAAAAAATATATACCATTCCATGACCTAGGATTTAATGTGACTGAGAAGACCACAGTGTATGCTGGATCAACAGTGCCTGCAACACTAAGCAGAAATCCTTTTGTTCTTCTAATTAAAGACTAGAATATCACATGTGCTTCTATGTAGATATAAAGTACCACATTTTGAAATGGTAAAATAGCCATAAATCTCTCCTATTTATGCCAACTGTTAGTTTTGATTTTGTAGAAGCCTAATTTTAAAAGTCCTACCAAAACCTATTATTTAATTTTATGAATAAAAGTAGGAACAAATAAAAAATGCTTGACATGTTGTAGGAAATCTGTAAGTAGCTGTTAAATAAATGTACAATAAGCAAAAACACTTGGCAGTCTCAGCATGCAAAATGATTACAGTCCAATAATTATAATATGTTCTACAACCATAAATTAAATCAAGAAGCTGTTAAATGGAGATGTATCGAACTCTGAAAGAATTCTATTTATACCCTTTCTAGTGCTTCTCCCCAATTATAAGCAATGAATTTAAAATTCCAGTTCATTTTCCAGCTGTGATGTAGGAAAAGATATAAGGGGAAAGAGGAGGGAGGAGAGAGATAGAAGCTGTTAGTTCATTGCTGATATCGTGAGCCACACCATGGTAGACACAGGCATGCACAGATACAATCAGACATGTCACAAAGAAATAATAAGACTTATGAATTTTTTTTTCTATTTAATATTTATAAATGGTGTGAGCTATACCAGGGAGTAGGGACCACCAGTATACCAGTAGTTAGAGACTACCACAGACACAAAGGAAAGATGCATTTCTCATGCCTTAACTCATGAACGATCAACCATGAAAAGTACCACAAAGAATGGATTAGTCAGAGCTTCCAATCATAACAAGGACTTGGGTTAGAAAGCACTGATTTCACTTGGCCTAATGATACCTGATGGATAACTAAAAGAAAAATTAAGATTTGGCCCCTCTACCTTCAATTTGTGCCTGTCTCCTTTGCCTTAAACTTTAGGTTGTATTCTCCTCAACTCTGTATATAGTCATGTCAATCACTTAAGGAGTGTCTGTTTAGAAACTGGTTATACAAGGTTTTAGTCTATTTTTTTAACCACTGTGACCAAAAGAACTGACATGAATAATTTTAGAAAGGAAAAGTTTATTTGGGTCTCACAGTTTTAGTTGTCTCAGTCCATAGATGGCCAGGTCTATTGCTTTAGGCCAGAGGTGAGGCAGAACATCATGGTGGAAGAGTGTCCTGGAGGAAAGCATCTGGGGAAATTGCCCCAGGAAGCAGAGAAACAGACTGACTTCTCCTCTCACAAAGGACAAAATATATAGTGCAAAGGCATATTCCCAGGCACTCACCTCCCGAGCCACACCCTACTTGTCTAAAATCACCACCCAGTTAATCCCTATAGGGGGACTAATGCACTGCTTAGGTTAAGACTCTCATAACCCCATCATTTTACCTCTAAATTTCTTGCATTTTCTCACACATGAGCTTTTGGGGGCTATCTTCTATCTAACCATAACATATGTACAACCCACCTTGAACCCTTTCAAGGCTGAGGACACCAAGATAAATGTCTCAGCCTGTTGCCCTCATTCTCCAAGGAGATGATGTGCCTGGAGCTCATGGGAGCTGGTGGCTCCAGGCAGGCACTGTGCTGAGCACCTGCCTCCTCACACACACCCTGAGGTGGTATGGTCCTCACTGCACCTTTCAGATGAGGAAAGTGAAGTATCTGGACGCTCACTCAGGAATATGCTAAGACCTTAGCCGCAGCGCGCAGGCGCCACACGCCAGCCTCGCGCCAGCGCGCCCTCAGTGCGCAGGCTCGCCGGCCGCTCTCTTTTCTGCTCTTCCTTCTCTCTCTCTCTCTACAGGCCGTTGCGTCCTATGTCGCCACGGGCCGTCCAGAGGCTGAGAGGGGAACAGCGCGGCCAGGAGCCCCTGGGGCCCGGCGCCCTGCAGTTTGTCCTCCGTGATGATGGGGACACAGAAGAAGAAGGACCAAAACGGGGTCCGGGTGAGCCGGCGCCCCAGGGGCTCAGGGAAGGAGGGTGTCCAAGTCAACAAACGGTTGGAGCTGGTGAGGAGCGGGGCAACCTGTGGGAACTGGGGGCGGGGGCGCGGAGCGTGACGTCATGGGAGGGCGGGGTGGGTGTAAAGTGGGGTCTGTACTGCGGTGAACTGGTGGGCGGGGTCTTGATGTCATGGGTGGGGCCGGGCTACGGGCAGCTCTGCAGTGGAGAGGGCGGGGCCAGACGTAAGGGGCGGGGCTAGGGCGGGACCGGGGCGAGCAGGGGCGGTGTCGAGGGCAGGTAGGGTCGCCGAGGAGAAGGTGGGGCTGTGCCGATAAGGGGCGGGGCTAAGGGCCAAGTAGGCGGGGCGAGCAGTTAAGGGCCCAGGTGACGATACTGAGCTGCATTGGGCAGGGCGGGGGCTTCGCTAAGAGGGTGTGGCTCTGAACTCCAGGGGTGGGACTAAAGGGGAAAGCTGGGGTGGGTTGATGAAATTGAACTACAGCGGGGAGGGTGTGGCTCTGTACGGTGGGAGGGGTTGTGGCGGGCAGGACCGGCTAAGGGGGTCGCAGTGAAGGGGATGAATGATGGGACTGCGCTGCTGCAGGGAGGGCGGCTGCTGCTGCGGGGACGGTGGTGTGTGATGTTAGAAGTGAGGCTGGGGTGAGCAGGGGCGGCGTCAGAAAGGAGGGGTCCCCTCACTGCAGAGGGGAGGGTGGGGCAGCGGCGTCCAGGGGCAGAGTGCCAGGGCAGAGTGCGGCTGTTGACTGCGCTGCAGTGAAGGGGTGGGGCAGGGCTTCCTGATTCGGGTCATCCTAGATTTCATAGTTTAGCATCTCCAAAACCTTTCAGTTTATTCATAACACCTCTGCCTAAC
Source organism: Urocitellus parryii (assembly GCF_045843805.1). NCBI lineage: Eukaryota > Metazoa > Chordata > Mammalia > Rodentia > Sciuridae > Urocitellus > Urocitellus parryii. Next base: position 4,389,645 of record NW_027553327.1, read on the forward strand.
CGGGGATGTTGCATCTTGCTCCTTCCTGCCTCCCTCACCTAGGTGTCCGCTACAGGGAGGTAAAGGAAAGTGAAATGCCCGCTGGTCCCACGATGTTTTCCCCTTAGTACGGGCCTCATCTGTAGTTTCTCGTTTGTATGGGTTATCTGATAGTGGCTTCTCTGAGCTGGCAGTTAGCATGACTGTTTTGCTCACCTTGTTATCAGTCTCAGTTGCCCCTGAGTTTTTATTGAGTTGGCAAGTTAAAAGGCTATAATGTTAAAAGACATTGTGGAGTATGGAAATTGTCCTTAGATAGTTTGGGGATTTGCTTTAAAAGTTATTGACCTTGCCACTTAAGAGCTGATCTAACCCCATAGTCTGGAGGAGGTGGGACTGAAGTCCCTTCTTTGAATTCTCTGTCTGTACCCGATCTCTTCTGTTTCTTAGCCTGAAAGTAACTCTCCCCAGCTTTCTATTTCTTTCTATCTTTTTTATTATGGAAAATTTCAAACACAGAGATATGGTAGTACAGGTACTTCATGTGTCCATCCCCGGGTTCCCTAATTATGGACACTTGGCAACTACTATCTGCCTTGGACTTTCACTCCCTTCTCTCCAGGGATGACTTAAAAACATCCCAGACAGCACACCACTTGCCCTTAAACTTGCCAGTCCTGTTTCTGACAACTCTCAGGATGCACCGCTTTTCATCCTGTCCCATTATTACCAGCTCGGGATCAGTTGTGAAGTCTGCCACTTCACAAACCTTTGGTCCTTATTCAAATGCCCTCCAGATTGTGTTTAAGAATAACTCCGAGGCGGAGGGCATTTACATGTTCTGGGTACCACTCATTTCTTCCTCACAGTCTGGGAAGGGGGGTGATGTTGACAGCAGCGGTGACATCTTCAATTTATACTGGCCTGTGGCTCAGTGCTGGATCCCTTGCCTCAGGCATTGGAGGCAAGGGCTCCATCCCTAGCACTGCAAAAGAAGAAAACAGGAAAAAAAAAACCCACATACACATAATTAAATTTAGGCTTTTTTATTTGAACCTTGTGCTCTCTAAACCACACAATGATATTGTCCCTGCTGGTGAAAATTGGTGGGTGAATAGAGAAATAGAGGTGTTCAGGGTTATGAAAAAAAAAGAAGAGATGATTGTATGTCTGAATGGGAAAAAAATGATGCTTATGTGAATCCCTCCTTGAAATCACTCTGGTCCAAGAGATTGGCTTGGGGCTTTGTGATTGTGTAAGCCTTCTGCTTGTTGTGTGGGGTGTTTTGTTGTGTTGTTGTTGTTGTTTAGTTTTGACTTTTGTACTGGGGATTGAATCAGGGGCATTTTATTACTGAAGCAGGGTCTTGCTAAATTGCTGCACGTCTCACTGAATTGCTGAGGCTGGCTTCAAACTGATGGTCCTCCTGTCTCAGCCTCTCCAGTTGCTGGGAGCTTGCATTGTGGTGCTGGGGATTGAGCCCAGGGCCTCATGCATGCTAAGTATCCTCTTCCACCAAACTGCACCCCTGGCCCCTGCTTTCTAAGGGTATTAGTATCACTGGCTTAGGTCTCCTTCCCAGTCTCTGGATTTGTGCATGAACTCTATATCTGTATCCATGTGTCCAAATGCACCTGACCTTACAGACTAGGGCTTACCTGCTCCTCAGGCTTCCCTGTCTCTGTTGAAAACCACTTGCCAAGATCAGCCACCTGGAAGATGTCCCTGGTCTCTTGACATTTGTGCAAACCATTGAAAAGTCCTGCGTGGCTCTAAGTGCACAGGGTCGTGACCCATTCTTCCCAGTCTCCACCTCTGCTTGTCCAGGCTGCCTAGACAGCTCTCCTCACTCACTTTTCTAGCCTGCTCTGCTCAGCCACACTGCCCTTCCTTTGCTGCCCTCTATGCCTACAGTTCCCCACGTTCAAGTACCAACACATGGCTGGATCTTTCCTCCCTCAGAGGCAGAGTCTCTTCCCCGTCACACCACCATACAGTCTGATTATGGTCACAGTTGCCCTACAGTCCCATTCCCTCTATTCTGGCCCTTTTCCATCTCCTGGCAGTTACCTGCGAACATACTGTATACATTACTTGTTTGTTCTTTGTGTTTTGCATGGGTTTCTTCCTGGGGCTGAAGTGTCTGCTTCCTGAAAGGACTTTGTTGCTAGCTGTGTGTCCCCACCACCCAGCAGGCATGCACAGAGCTCCTCCTGGAAGACTGAAGGCATGTCTTCCTCAGTGTGCAGGCTCCTGGGCTGTAGAGTCAGTGACTTCCATTCCAATGTGGGATCCACCTCTTCTGGATGTAGGAGCATTGATGAGATACCTGATGAAAGCTTTGGGGATGCTTTCCTTGGCCTTGTGGGACTGTGGTGAAGACATGCTGGGCCCTCAGTGGGCACTCAGCAAGCACGGAAATGATGTGATGTTGAAATGGAGGAAGCAAGAGAGCTTTTCTAGAAGAAAAGCCTCCCGGGGAAATGGACGCAGACACCCATAGGCCTGGTCCCCACCTGCCGCCTAGAGTGTGGACCTTGGTGTCATGCATGGCTCATGGGTGTTCCTTTGGCTTTGGTTAGAAATCACCTTTACTGTCTCAGTCAGGGGGTCCTAAAGACAGCTTACTGAAGTTAAGTCAGATGAAGTGCAGTCAGATGCACCCCAGGGGATTGTAGTGAGTCTTGACAGAGGCATGCACAGCATGAGTGCCACACCACATTCTGAGAGCTTGCCACCCTGCAGCCTGTGCCCCCTTTCCCTGCGTGTGTGTGAGTCCTGCCTGTGTCTGCATTTCCCACCAGCAGAGTCTTCCAGAATGTGCTCTTTCCTTCTGTCCTCGCTTGCTTAGCCTGTGCTTTTGAGTTTCATGCAGGCTGTGGGTTTTCGCGGTCAGCTCCTTCTTGCTGAGTAGCAGTGTATTGCAGGGTGTTCATCCGTGGTGTTTCAGGGGACTGACTCAGTTCTGGTTGGGGGCTGCTCTGCCTGGAGCTGCTGAGCTCTAAGGACAGGTGTTTTGTGGGTCTGGGTTTCATTTTGGCTGATGGGGCATCTACAGGGAGAACTGCTGCATCGGGAGTGGATGCGTATACCTGGACCAACAGGTGCTGAGCGCTCCTCCAGCATTTTATTCCACCTGCCTATGGGCTGTGCGAGGCTGAAGGTGCTCCAGCCTCCAGGGAATTGGTGTTGGCAGCCTATGCCCCCAGCCCCCAGCCCTCACCAGGGACAGTGCTCCTCACTGGCTTTTGATTTACATTTCAATAAAGATGTTGTTGGGTGTCTTTCCATGTGCCTATTGTCCATTTGTTTGTCTTCTTTTTATTAATATTTTTTAGTTGTAGATGGACACAATATTTTATTTTTATGTGGTGCTGAGGATCAAACCCAGGGCCTCGCATGTGCTAGGTGATCGCTCTACCGCTGAGTTACAACCCCAGCCCCTGTTTGTCTTCTTTTGTGAACCGTCTCTTCACATTTTGCTACCTGTGGTGGATTCCCAGGCTGCTCTGTGAGCATGGAGCACTGACACCTGGGCAGACATGTGGCTGCTCATCTCGCTGCTGCCTATGGATTTCCAAAGAGGTTCTATTCAGTCAATTCAAGTGTTCTATGGGTTTTTGCCCTTATAACTCATAGGTGGAAATAATAGGAGTGTTTTCACATGCACAGGCCCTGGTTTGATCCCCAGCACCATGCATATGTCCTGTACACACAGCATTTGTTAGTGTTCTGTATGAGGAAGCAGAGGTGTGCATGACATGGAGCTGCTTCATGACTGCACAGCTGGAATGTGAATGCATTGGCCTGACCTCATAGCTGACCTAAGTGCTGTGGTGGGGTGGCTTGCTTACAGGGGGCACGTAACCTGATGCAGTTGGCCCTCCACACCTGCAGCTCCCACCAGCCACAGGTCGAAATATGTCTCAAACTCACAGCTGTGCTGCTTGTGTGTAGATGTGTTTATTGTCATCGCTCCCTGAACAGCACAGTGTGCAGGCTACTGAGACAGGATTTGAGTTAGGTTAGGTTTGTGGTGATGCAGAGGAGAGGCAGAACACACAGGTGTGCACAGGCTCTGTGCAAACACGACACATTCCATAGAGGGGACTGGAAACATTCCCCCACCCCCCTGTGCACGCACATATGCTAAGGGGTGACAGTGCAGTGCAGCCATTGAGAAACGATGTTCTGCAGCAGGACGTCTTAGTATTTGGGACCAGTGGCTACTTTGACATGCTGGTGGAAACCAGATACCTAAAAATCATGAGTTTACTTTATTGCATTGAAAAATTTTCCCTCAGTCCCTTTCAAAGAATTATGTGTGTATGTCTGTCTTGTTTTCGTGTACAGTATAGTTGCTGTTCCCTGATGGTAATTGAAATACGTTTAAATTGTGCTTTAAATAACAAAAAAAAATTTAAAAATAAATTTCAGTGTTCAGGCTGATGCTGTTAGGCTGGAATAAAGACTTGAAATGCTGTGGTGGTTTTAAACTTGCCAACACTGTGTCATCTTTATTTTTGATAGTCATTTGATTTTTTTTTCCTTTGGTACTGGGAATTGAACCCAAGGGTGCTTAACTACTAAGCCACATCCCCAGCCCTTTGAAATTTTTTTTCTTTTTTTTTAAATAATTTTTTTAGTTATAGGTGGGCACAATATATTTATTTTATTATTTTATTTTTATATGGTGCTGAGGATTGAACCCAGTGTCTCACGCATGTTAGGTGAATGCTCCACCACTGAGCCACAACTGCAGCCCCAATTTTTTTTCTTTTGAGACAAGTTCTCACTAGGATGCTTACAGCTTTGATAAGTTGCTGAGGCTGACTTTGAACCTGCGATCAGCCTCAGCTACTAGGATTATAGGCATGTACCACCACACCTGTGATAGTCATTTTATTTTTTTTAAATTATTTGTCCTGAACTTCTCAGAAGATGATATACAGTCAGTCAAAAAAATATATGAAAAAGTGTTCATCAACACTAGCAATTAGAGAAATACAAATCAAAACTACTCTATGATTTCATCTCACTCCAGTGAGAATGGCATCTATTATGAATACAAACAACAAGTGTTGGTGAGGATGTGGGGAAAAGGGAACACTCATACACTGCTGGTGGGACTGCAAATTGGTGCAGCCAATAAGGAAAGCAAGTATGGAGATTTCTTAGAAAATTGGGAATGGAACCACCATTTGACCCAGCTATCCCTCTCCTCGTTCTATACCCAGAAGACTTAAAAACAGCATAATACAGGAATGCGGCCACTCAATGTTTATAGCAGCACAATTCACAATAGCTAAACTGTGGAAACCACCTAGATGCCCTTCAACAGATGAATGGATTAAAAATGTGGCATATATACACAATGGAATGTTACTCAGCAATAAAAGAGAATAAAATCATGACATTGGAGGTAAATGGATAGAGTTAGAGAAGATAATGCTGAGTGAAGTTAGCCAATCCCCAAAAGCAAATGTTGAATGTTTTCTCTGATATAAACAGGCTGATTCATAGGTAGGGAAGGAGAGCGTGAGAGGAATAGACAAACTCTAGATAGGGCAGTGGGGTGGGAAGGGAAGGGAGGGGAGGGGGCATAGGGTTAGAAATGATGGTGGAATGTTATGGACATTATTATCCAAAGTACACGTATGAAGACATGAATTGGTATGAATATACTTTTTATATAACCAGAGATACGAAAAATTGTGCTCTGTATGTGTAATAAGAATTGTAATGCATTTCGCTGTCATATATAAATAAATTTTTAAAAAATTTATTCTAATTAGTTACACATGACAGTAGACTGCATTTTGACAGGGGCTGGGGCTGTGGCTCAGTGGTAGAGTGCTTACCTAGCATGCATGAGGCACTGGTTTTCATCAGCACCACAAAATAAAATGAAATATTGTGTCCATCTAAAAACTAAAAAGTATTTTTTTTAAAAAAAAAGAATGTATTTTGATACATCATACATAAATGGAGTATAACTTCTTGTTTTCTGGTTGTAGATGATGTAGAGTTTCACCGTTCATGTAGTCATATGTGCACATAGGGTTATAATGTCCGATTCATTTTACTGTTCTTCCTACCTCCATCCCCCCTCCCTTCCTTTTACTCCCCTCTATCTAATCCAGAGCGCTTCTAGTCTTCCTAGCCACCCCACTCCCACTTGCTATGAATTAGCATTCACATATCAGAGAAAATATTCCGCTTTGGTTTTTCGAGATTGGCTTATTTTGCTTAGCATCATATTCTCCAGCTCTGTCCAGTTATCAGCAATGCCATAATTTTATTCTTTTTTAAAGCTGATTAATATTTCATTGTGTGTATATATATATGTATATATATATATATATATATATATACACACACACACATGTATGTGTATATATATATATATATATATATATATATACACACACACAATGAAATTTAAATGTATATATTTTTATATAGATATATAAATATATATATATATACACTCATATACACATATGCGTGTGTGTGTATATATATATATATATATATATATATACACATATACATATATATATATACATACATACACCAATCACATTTTCTTTGTCCTTTCATCTGTTGAAGGGCACCAAGGTTGGTTCCATAGTTTAGCTATTGTGAATTGAATTGCTATCACCATTGATGTGGCTGTATCATTATAGAACTTAGTCCTTTGGTATAAACTGAGGAGAGGGATAACTATGTAAAATGGTGGTATCACTACAGATTTTCTGAGGAATCTCCATGCTGTTTTCCAGAGTGGTAACAACAATTAGTCATTTGATGTTGATTGCATCAAGAACAAAACTCCCTGCTGGGCAAAGTGGTCATGCCTGTAACCCCAGTAACTCTAGAGCCTGGGACAGGAGAATTGCCTCATCAGACTTGAGGACAAAATTATTTTAACATGAACAAGAACAATATTAGAAAATTATAATCCTTATTATACACCCCCCTTTTTTTTAGTTTGAAGTATTGGAATTGAACTCAGGGGTGATGTACCACTAAACTATACCCCCAGCCCTCTATTTTTCACTTTGTCACTGAGGTTGCTCAGGCTGGCCTCAAATTTGCCTTCCTCCTGACTCAGCCTCCCAAATAGAGTCTCTGGGGTGACAGGCATGGCAAGTCGTCTTCACGTCTGGCTCAGCTCTACTTCGCCACGAACACTGTGACCCCTGTGCAGAAATGCCCTCAGCTTTTTTCTCCAGATAAATGTTGAGGATCTTGAGGACGACCCGGTGGTGAACGGAGAGAAGTCTGGTTGTGTGTTAACAGATGCTGCAGTGTCAGGGAACAAAGGAAGGATTCAGCGTGGAAACCCAGAGACCAAGCGGGAAGGAAATGTGGCCAAGGCTGCACCCCCGGAGCAGGTATGGGGACCCCATGGTAACAAGGAGGCTGGCATGTCAGGGAAGGGCTGTGGCATCCTGCCACGTGCCACCTGTTTTGGCTTTTTCTTGGAGGTATAATTTTCTGAATTTGCTTTGGCTGATTCCGTGGGAACCCTGATGAAGTTTGTGCTAAAGTCCTTGAGATCAGTGGCAGCCCCAGGGGTACTGCATGCAGGTCCCTGCCCTGCCTGCTGCCCACTGTGCTCCAGGCAGCTCTGAGCCTTCTGGGAGCAACCACTTCTGGTGAAGCGTCCCTGAGGAGCTTCTCGCTGCCCAGAGGAGCTGGCCCAGTCAGGGGCAGGTGGGCGCCCCAGGCAGCCTGGACCAGCTCTGCAGCAGGGCAGGGTGGGAAAGAGAGGCCACACTGACAGCAGAGGGTATGGGCAGGGTCCTGCTGTAGAAGGATGTGAGGGGGGGCTGCAGGAGCCCCAAGTGGTGCTGGCTTGCTGCTTTGGTTCTCAGTTTTTAAGATTTTGCTTCTCTCTCCATTGATTAAAACATCTTATTTTTATTAGTCTAATGCAAGTGGAAAACTCCGGAAGAAGAAAAGGAAGCAGAAAAATAAGAAAAACATTACAGGAGAAGCCTCGGTATGCGACCAGACTTGACTGGCCCCTGCCCAATCCCTCCGTGCCCCTTGGGCCGTGTCCCTCTCGGTGGTGCTGGGAGAAGACCATTTTATTTGATGTCTTCATTTTTTCCTGTCAGGAGTATAACTATCTAAGAGGTCAAGGACAAAGAAGAGTCACCTACAGTTTTGCTTGTGATTTGCCCCTTTGTTCCTTGGTTGTCATGGCCTACTCCTAGTCTCCGTGTCCCAGCTGCCCTCTGCAGGGAGAGTCCCTTCCCAGCCCTGCTCCCTGTTGCTGTTCACCCAGCCTTCATCCTGCCAGTGCATGAGGGGTGCTGGGTGTGGAAGCCCACAGACCAGATCCCCCTCAGTCAGCACATTTCCATTCTTGCCTTGACCCTCCTTGTCTCATTGTTTGTCCTGAAGAGAAGTGGTAGCTTTGTTGCTGTTCAGTTGGAGTCACAGGTCCCAGTTCCATTCACCTGAGGATGTGAGCTCACCTGTGAGACATGAAGTGTGGCTCTCTGGCCCAATGGTTCCCAGGGCCTTCTGGATTAGTGATGGTTCTGAGCTTCCTCCTATAATACATCTCTAGATCATCTTTTAGAAAGTACATACCAAATAACTTTTCAAAGTAACTCCTTGTTATTGGTTGTCACAGCACTTGGAGTGAAGCCAGTGTGGCGATTAACAGTTCCTTATGGGCTTTTAGGAAAGTGGGTTGGAGGATATTGACCGCATCTTTGAGAGGATTGAGGATGGCAGTGGGCTCAGCCGCCTGAGTCCCCCACCACTGAGCTCCAGGAAGCATGTCCTGTATGTGGAGCACAGGTATGGCCTTGGCCTCTGATTTTGACGGGGAGGAGTGATTTAGAAAGAGGACAGTTTGCTGTCTTTATTTATTTAGAAGTGTTAAGAGTTCATTATTAAACATTTAGGAAGTAGAAAAAAGGAGAAAGAAGTAAGGAAAAGACATCTGTGTTTCAAAGGACTTTTTTTTTGGTACTGAGGATTGAATCCAGGGGTGCTTTACCATTGAGCCATATCCCCAGCCCTTTTTATTTTTCTGAGGCAGGATCTCACCAAGTTGCTTAGGGCCTCACTAAATTGCCTAGGCGGTCCTCAAATTTTCGATCTTCCTGGATGCTAGGATTATACCCGAGCATCACTGCACCTGGTTCCTTTTTATTTTTGATTTTGAGACTGGGTATTGTTAGCTTGTTTAGGGCTTGCTAAGTAGCTGAGACCAGCCTCTAACAAGGAGTCCTCCTGCCTTGGCCTCTGAGTAGACACGGGTGTGGCACCATCATGCCCAGCTCAGGACTTCCAAACAGCTTGCCTTTGTATGTCTCATGAGGCGTTTTGAGCTATACCAGTGTAGTGTCACCCTTGGACGATCACCCATCTCTTGGTCTGGTGGATGCTTAATGAAACCTGATCTTTGCCAGCTTTGGCAAGCAATCTGCCTGTATCGTTGAGGCCCTCCACTCTGCGTCAGGGTGCATGCTCCCTGTACGAAGCCTGGCAGATGAACACTGGACCCGCAGGGGAGACCTACCCCAGGTTCTCTCCTAGCAGTGACCCACTGCATCCCTTGGGTGCCCCATGGGGCCAGTAGTGGTCAGGTCCTATTGCAGGTGGCAGATTTAAAGAAAGCAGGCCTAGAAATCACCTTTCAAGCCCCAAGTCATTGTTCTTTGGCTGGACTCTTACTTAGCTTTCTGCAATTTCGAGTCATTGTAGGAAAGCCTGACTTAATATTTCTTCCTCACATTTCCCACATTCTAGACACTTGAATCCAGACACAGAACTGAAACGGTATTTTGGTGCTCAAGCGGTCCTGGGGGATCAAAGGTAAGGCCTACAGTAGCTGCATTCTCAAGCTGTTTTTACCTGCTTTCATTTCTTATGGGTGGGGGAGCCATTGGAAACCCTGGGGGAGAGGACTGAAAGCCACACTGGACAGATGGAGCCTCCCCCTCAGCCTCCCAGGCAGCCAGGACCACAGGTCTGTAACCAGGTCAGCTCACTACCTTTATAGTAGCACACTTTTTTGTTGTTTGTTTCTTCAAAAATTTAAGTCCTACTGAAGTATGTCCAGTGAAAAGCTGTGGTTCCCTCCTTCTTGGTCCCCCACCCTTGTCCTGTTGTTCAGAGACCAAACCTTAGCTCCTTTCTGTTCCTCCTTCCTGGTGACCATTCAGGGTTTCCATATAGCTGTGCACTGATCTTTGGGGGGAATCTGACTTCCTCCTGAGACAGATGGGGTCTGCTCCCTTCCCCCTGTCTGTGCTGTCTCCACACCCCCTGTGTTGCGACCCTTAAGGTGCTCCTCCTGACCCTCCCTCCAGCACCCGTCAGGGCTGCCCCCTCCCCTAGACTTCTGGCTGGCAGCTCACCTCAGACAGACCTGGCGGTGCCCAGGATGCTGTAGACTTCCAGGCACCTGTGGTTTCCTTTCCACTGCTTGCTGCGTGTGCAGAGTTGTGCCATGTTGTGCCTCTCAGCCTCTGGCCATGCTTTTCTTTTTGTGTATTTGTTCTTCTCACACAGTTTTCATGTCTCTTTTTGAGAAAAGAAAGATGCTGTTTTGTCCTGTTCCGGGTAGTCCAGCTCCTTATTCCTTGTTTTGTTTTAGTGAAATAGGGCACTGTTGAAAAGCCTAGAGATTGGTCTACACACATCCACATCCCATCACTAAGCTCAGGGTGCAGCCCTTCCAGGCCTGGCTAAGATGCCACCTGGCAAGGGAGCCAGACCCCCTAACAGCAGCTAAGAACTCTTGCCCAAAGGGGGCCTGGTACCCTCAACTTGTCGCTCACACAAGAGTCGCAGGGAGCTGGGTGCCTGAGGACCCTCAACACTCTGCTCTCGGTCTTCTTCCTTGCAGAAATATGCCAATTTCCTCCTCAGTTCTCCTCATTGTTTCCATGTTTTCCTTTTCAAAGATTGGAGTCATATTGCTGGGGTGTGGGTCACAGGTCCACTTCCCTAATTTGCCTCTGGCCATGGCCAGGCATTCCTCCTGTGCAGCCTGTCCCACAGGAAGCAGCTCGTTTGCTCAGGGAATTTCAGTGGCCCTGAGCTCCTGCTCTGCACCATGTTCTAGGGTTTCACTTTTGTTTCCTTTTTGTCCCTCTTGCCTTCATGCTGGACTGTTGGCCTCCCTGTTCCCCTGGACCTGATGGTAGCTGCTTGCACAGGTCGCAGCTGGGGTCCCCTCTTCACGCAGCAGTGCTTTGCTCTCCCTCCCTGTGTGCCCCCTGCCCACCGCTCTGCCTCCAGGGAGAGCTGGAGGGATTGGGTGGCCAGCCTGGTCCCTGGCCCGTGGAGGTAAAGCTGTGCCTGTCTCCTCCTCCCCAGGCCGCGACAGAGGCAGCGTGTATACCCCAAGTGCACGTGGCTGACGACTCCCAAGAGCACCTGGCCACGGTACAGCAAGCCAGGTGAGTCTGTCACTCCTGCAGCAGGGGGCTGGCACGCTGGCCTCAGTGCCTTCTGGGTGGGCCTTGCAGCACCATGTGCAGCTGTGTGTGAGGTATGGTGTTCCTGAGGGTGCAGCAGCTTGTATGTCCCCAGCTGGCCTGGCCTGTGCAGAAGCTCTCAACTTCCTTGCCGTCTGCCTCGTCCTCTGGGTGCCATGCTACAGGAAGCAGCTGAACAGAGGCTTGCATTTTTAAGTGTTTTTTTTGTGTGTGTGCTGGCACTGAGCCCGAGCCCTCCAAGCCACACATGCCAGGCTGGGCTCTGCTGCTGAGCTGCATCCTCAGCCCTTGAGTTTGTTTTCACATTATGATAATTTGGGGGCTGGGGTTGTAGCTCAGTGGTAGAGCACTTGCCTAGCATGTATGAGGCCTTGGGTTCGATTCCTAACACCACATAAAACTAAATAAGCAATATAAATGTATTGTGTCCATCTACAACTAAAAATATTTTAAAAAATCAATAATGTAAGATAGTTTTATGTTTAAAGAAAACAGCCATGCAGAAGGTGCAGGGTAGGAAGTGAATGCCCTCTCTGGGCATCGGCTGCACAGCGTAGAGAAGCATCCAGACAGCCCTCTGCAGGTTGATGGGGCACATACTGTAGAAGAGGTCATGGGTGTGTGGAGGACATGTGTGGAGGGTGGTAACCAACGCACCTCACCTGCTGTGCCTGTGGGGTTGGGATTCTAGAAGAATCCCCTTGGACTCCCAGTGAGGGTCGCCTGGGAGTTCGGGACCTGTGCTTGTAGGATCAACCCTGATGCCTCTCATGTATCTTCTGTTCCCACCAGGCCTCTTGCCCTTCTAGCAAAGGAACCCGAACATGGTAGAGATAGGGGCTCATTGTCTCAATCTGCAGGACTTGGACCATGGGCCGGGCTCTCAGGAGGGAGTAGCTCAGGGGAAGCCCATGAGAACCACTGGCCATTTAGCGGTTGTCTTAGCAGACTGAGTTTTTCAGGTTAACCAGAGGAAATGGTCCCTCCACACAGTCACACAAAAGGAGCAGAACCGTATTTGGTCAGGGGTTACACGTTGCCAAGGCTTTTGACCTGGCCCTGTGCCCACTGCACGCCTCCTGCCCCAGCCCCTCACAGCCACCCTGGCTGCTGGTCTCAACCAGACGTGATCGGGCACCCAGATGGACCTCCATGCTCCCATCCCTGAAGTTTGTTGTCCTGGGCCACTTCGGCTCCATCCTTTCCCAGAGCTCATCTGAATTCTATAGAGAAGTGAGTCTTTGTGGAAAGCAGACGGAGGCCAGCTCCCGGGACAGCCCAAGCAAGCAGTGGGAAGCAGGCCCAGGTGTTCTGAGAGAGTCCCCGGACGTCAGCCTCTGGCCCAGAGGCAGCCCAGCCCCAGGCCTGGGTGACCTGTGAGGCCCCTCAGATGAGTGAGTTGGTATCACAGAGTCCTTTCTGAGAACAGCACAAGGGAGACTGTTGGGGCTACTGTGCTCTGTAGAGGTGCCATGTCCTGGCCTCCAGCACACCCTCTCTGTGCACTCTCACCTGCCAGGTCTGTCTATGCGGCTGTTGGAATCGAAAAAAGGCCTTTCTTTCTTTGCGTTTGAACACAGTGAGGAGTACCAGCAGGCACAGCACAAGTTCCTGGTGGCCGTGGATTCCATGAAGCCAAACAACATTGTGGTGTGTGGGCCCCGCAGCTGCCAGTGGGTGGAGGGCGAGTGCCCGGGCAGCTGCTCCCCTGGCAGTGGGGCCCCTGGAACCGAGGGGCACTGTGGAGACTTGGCACTCAGGAGACTTGGCACTCAGGTGCTGTCCTGCTGGGAGCTGCGTGTAGTGGCACTATGGTCCTTCCCAGGTGCTGCCTCTGTCTTGGGCCTCACTGGGGAGGCAGGGGGAGCATGTAGATCCTGCTGGCCCCATGTCCCCCACGTAGGGGGGGCGGGAACCTGCTTGCTTTCAGTCCTCTGTCCTGAGACCTGGGAGCCAAGACAGCCCCACTGGGCAGGCAGGGTCCCCAGTTCCCACCTGGAGCCAGGTCCAGGCCTTGGCTGGGTAATAGCAGTGCACACCTGGAGTCCAAAGGGAATTTCATCTGTCACCTGGTGATCATGTCTCCTGGTGTGCACAGGTCCTGGTGGACTGCAGGGGTGTCCTGTGGGTCCCTGCCTGTGACCTTCCTCCAGAGCTGCCCTTCTTTTCTGGTAGGTTCTGCTCCAGACAAGCCCCTACCATGTGGACTAACTCCTGCAGCTCAGTGATGCCTGCTGCTTTCAAGAGGATCAGGAGATGGCACGAGACCTCATAGGTAAGACCCAGTAGGCAGTGCAGCCTGCCTGTTCTCTCCACTAGAGCAGATGCAGGTGGCAGGACGTTGTCATGTAGCACTTTGTGGAAGGTGTGTCATGCCTGGTTTAGTGTGTCCTGGAACTGGGCAGCCATCACTGCAGTCCATTCCAGGAAAACAGCCTGCCATCTTCTATCTTCCCCCAGGCCCCAGAACCCCTGACTTCTGGTCAGACTCTCCGTGGCCCTACCTGTGTGGGGAGCCATTCAGTGGAAGCACTGTGCGTGGTCTCTGCCCATGGTTGTGTGCCCCATGTGTGGTGTGACCCAGGTTTAAGTGTGCTCTTGGCTGGATAGTACTCCCCCTTTGGACAGACGTGGTTGGCGAATCCGTCATCAGTTGGTGGTTCTGGTTGCTCTTCTGTGTGTGCGCGCACGCTGCTGTGGGTGTCTGGGCCGTGTTTGTATCACCTGGGGACTGGGCATGAACAGGACATGTGGCAGTTGCACCCCATGGTGTCGAGGGCGTTTCTCATTCAGGCTCACAAGTTCTGTGCCTGCAATTAATGCCGTGGCACCAGGGAAACCTAGGAGGTCCCATTGCAGGGCCCCAATTCTGGGACCCCTTCTTTCCAGTGCTTCGCTTGTTTGGGGTCTTGGGAGTTGCAGGCGCCTACTGTGGCTGACTCCTGCCTCTGTGTTGCTGCCCACAGAGCGAGCGCTGTACAGCATGGAGTGTGCCTTCCACCCCCTGTTCAGTCTCACCAGTGGGACACGCCGGCTGGACTACCGCAGACCCGAGAACAGGTGAGCTGCCTCTCCTGAGGGCAGCCCTCCCTGTGGGCCTGGGATACTTCTGCAGGCCTCACAGGCCTGTGTCTTGATTCTTAAATCAGTGATGCGTAAGTCAGATTCAGCCTGACAGAGCAGACCTGGGTCTATGCTCTGCTTTATGACATTTCTGTGCTGACCACCTCTGGCATCAGCCCCGAGGCAAGCCTGCATGACCGCAGCAGTCTCCCTGCTGTCCTGTGTGTATTCTTGCTGCTCTGGGCAGCGCTGTTTGGCTGTGGCATGGCCCCCACCTTATGGCCACCATGCCCTGTCTCAGTGCAGCAACTTGGCTGCACCGGTCACTCTGTCTAGACTTTCTCCACTGGTTTCTTTTTCTAGTAAACTCTCAGTTCTAAAAATAAGTCTACAGGATGACTAAAGTCACACAGCTTTATGTACCCAACAGTAGCGCCATTGAAATTTGAGGGTAAATTAAGATCATAATTATAACCATTTTTAGCTCATTTCCCTTGAATAATAAGTAGCAAACCAAAAGCAAGATAATGATTTCAAAAAGCTTGGTTTTCAGGGAGCTGAGGCTGTAGCTCAGTGGCAGAGCTCTTGCCTAGCACATGAGAAGCACTGGTTTGATCTTCAGCAGCACCACATAAAAATAAATAAAATAAAAAATATTCTGTCCATCTACAACAACAACAAAAATTTTTAAACCCTTTTTTTAAATATTTGGTTTTTTAGGTGTAGATGTATACAACACAGTGCCTTTTTTTTATGTGGTGCTGACGGTCGAACCCGGGTCCCGACTGTGCTAGGCAAGCGCTCTACCGCTGAGCCACAATCCCAGCCCCAACAACAAAAATTTTTAAAAAACTTTCAGTACATTGGTGTGTGTTCAGCACTTCAGGCACACACAAAGCTTCTCCCCAGACACAAAAGGCATTCGCAGACTCGTATGAGGACTTGGACACTGGCGTGGAGCCAGGTGGCCCTCAGAGGCTGCTCTGCTGTTTGCTGCCACTTGAACTCACATGGACCTTTTTGGATGTAGGAGCTTCTACTTGGCCCTCTACAAGCAGATGAGCTTCCTGGAGAAGCGTGGCTGCCCGTGCACCGCACTGGAGTTCTGCAAGCTCATCCTGAGGTGAGTGTCCACCAGGGATCCACTCCTGCCAGTCCTCACGGCAGGGGCTTCTGGGCTGCAGAGACTCTGGGCCCTGACATTTTCCTTGCTCTCTTTGCTCTTCCCTCACTGTGCTGCCTGCGAAGCCTTGAGCCACATGAGGACCCGCTGTGCATGCTGCTGCTTGTCGACCACCTGGCCTTGCGGGCCCGGAACTATGAGTACTTGATCCGCCTCTTCCAGGAGTGGGAGGTAGGTGTGCGCTTGCAGTGTGACTAGTAGCCATGGTGAGGCCATGAATCAGAGCCAGGGTGGGATCCAGGGACCTCCTGCCCTTTAGTCTCCCTCATCTCTGCTGTTGAGCAGAATCAGGTCTTCCCAGAGGGAAGCAGCCTTGCATCAGAACCCCAAGATGAGCACACGACTGCATCAAGTGTGCGTGTAGAGATGGTGCTTAGTAATGGACAGTCAGGCAGACCACAGAGCTGGGCATGCTAGGCACAGAAAGGGACAGCCACTCAGTGAGGGAAGTTGTGATGCAGGGCTGACAGGGACCCTAGGTCCTGAGTGTGAGGACGACAGTCTGGGTAGTCACGATTGGTTACATGTTCCAGGTCAGAGTCGCACATAAATGCCACCTGCCATCCTGGGGCCCCAGACCTAGGAGAGTGGGGTTTGTCTTGGTCTCCACTGAGTGCTAGAGAGCATGCACTATCTTGCTACAGGTGGGGTGTGCACACAAGTCGAAGCAGCAGTGTAGGTGTGTTGGGTCAGGCTCCACCTGTGAAGATCAGTCTCACCTCTTGCTTTAGTGTAGCTGCTGCAAACTGAGTGGGACAAACAGCTGAACAGAGCTTGTCTAGAGGGGGCTCAGGCCTAGGAGGGGAGGAGGGGGAGGAGCCTGTACTTGTTCTACTTTTCTGCTGGAACCTTTCACAGTACATATTTTTCGTGAATAAAGAAAAACATTTTTCATAAAAAATAAGTAATGAAAAACAGGTAAATCATTTAAAATCACATAACTCTTTATACAGTTGGCCAAGAAGTCTCACTTCCAGGGATCTAGTTTATAGAGATTCCAGGAGCTCAGGAGAATGGCTATAAGAAACCCACGGGGTCCCCAGAACCAGCCACAGAGGAATGTTTGTGGTGGTTTATAAGATTACAGAACTCTGTGGAAATGAGCATTCCCTGTTAATGGAAAAGCATGGAGTAGATCATGTCTGTTACATCGCACACAGAGAAAGGCGGGGAAATGTTTGAAGAGGGTAGTGGCCCCTCTAGGTGGGGGCAGTCATAGCTTGGCTGCCTTCACTCTGGACCCTGCTGTGTGGGGAGAGGGAGTCGCTCCTGTCCCCCACAGTGCTGAGCCTGGGGGGCTCAACAGAGCTCTTTCCCACTGACGTTGCCCTTCTGCACATTGAAGACCCCCAGGTGGAGCAAGTCCTCCATCCAGGTGTGGGGGTGGCCCGCTTTGTCAGCTCACTGTGGTGCACCTGGTCCTGACAGAGGGAAGGCCCCTCACCTGGCCTCTTGCTCCCTTGTAGGCTCATCGGAACCTGTCGCAGCTCCCAAATTTTGCCTTCTCGGTTGCATTGGCATACTTCCTGTTGAGACAGCAGACAGACCTCCCCCAGCATGAGCTCAGCTCTGCCAGAGAGAAGGCCTCCCTCTTGATCCAGCAGGCACTCACCATGTTCCCTGGAGGTAGGTACCACGCTGGCCTGTGCAGTAGTTCTTCCTGAGGGTGGAGACCTGATCCCAGCCCTGCCTTGTACTTAAAGAAAGATGTGTTCTCCAGCCAGCCTAAAAACTGCTGATGTTGCAGTTAGCTGATTATCCACCTCAGGAGGCCAACTGCATGCCAGCCAGGTGGGAGGGGGCCTTGGGTGAGGGACAAACTGTGTGTCCACTAACTTTGCTGTTAGTTACAGGGCAGGAGAGAGATACAGGGTATGCACATTGGTGTTTTGTGTTAGGGAGAGAAACAGCAGCAGAGGGTTGAGCGGGGCCTGGACCTGATCCAATGGCAGTGTGTGGTACAGCCCTGCATTTCCAGGGTGCCCCCCCCACACACTAGGCCTCTATCTGCACCCAGGGCAGGCCCAGGGGGCTGCTGCCTACTCAGGCGGTGGGTGGCGAACCTTCTCCACAAGCACGCAGGAAGTGACCCTCTAGAGGAGGCCGTCCTTGCGCTTGAGGGTAGGAGTGTTTGTGACAGAGGTGTGCACACACTCGGTGACTGCCCCTCTGAGGGGAAGTCCCAGAGTAAGCACTGCTTTGTTGGCTCTGACGAAGCCATGGAGAGGCCCCAGCACTGGGTGGACGTGAGCACAGGCAGACCCACCTGCAGTGTCCAGAGCTCCCTGTCAGGAGCAGAGCCAGCTCACCAACTCAGGGCTCAGCCCATCATCCCAGCAGCCACCTCTGTCCCCCTCGGGTTCGATGCAACTGGGAGCCCTCGGTAGGCCAGCCGAGGTGGGGGACACAGGGCCACTGGGCCCACGTTGAATAACAGAGCTACCATGGCTATCCCTCAGGAGAAACCCTACTGCGGCTTGTCCCTGGGAGGCAGTTGGTAGGCAGGCTTTCCCAGCAGCTGCCTCTGGCAGGGTCTCGGCATGTGGGCAGTGTAGGGAAGCCCTGCCTACTCAGCCGGAGAGTACTGCATGGGGACAGTACTAGAGCTGGAGAGGCCCTGACCCAGAGGACTGAACACCCAGAGCCCATGACCATGTGTTGGCCACTGTGGGGTCACCTACCCTGGGGCCCTGTGGGGTCACCTCCTCCAGGGCACTGGCCGACCCCACTCCAACCAGTCTGCCTAGGGTCTGTTGCTCATGCTTGAAGGGTGATGGCAAGTCTCCCTGAGATGGGGAAGGGCACTTGGAGGACAAGGGTCTGCCTCCAGGGTGCAGAGGTACCTGCTCATCCTTTGTGGACCCCCATCCTCAGCCACTCCCCCTGCAGCATCTCGGAACGCTGGTCAGACTCAAGGACCCCGTGGCCTTGCAGCCTCTGTGACGTCACGACTCCAGTCGTGTCTGTGATCAGGGCCCACAGGGCCCCGGGTCCTTGTCCTGGCCACTGAGCACCTGAGCCTCTGCTTCCTCCTGCAGTCCTCATGCCCTTGCTCGAGTACTGCAGTGTGCGGCCCGATGCCACTGTCTCCAATCACCGCTTCTTTGGACCAGATGCTGAGATAAGGTAGAGCCTTGGTGCCCTGCTGGGATAACTCCTGGTGGGCATCCTCGTCGCCTCCTGGGGGCCCTCGCTTATCCTCAGGGCAGTGGAGGGGTGGCAGGTACGCTCTGCACCGCAGGGTCAGGGTGTGTGTGTGGCTCTGTCTCCTGGAAACCTGCTTCAGCCTGGTGGCAATCTCGGAGACAGGAAACCCCTGGGGATGTTGGTTACTGTCCCCTAAAGAAGGCCTGGAGTCTGTGTCCACATATGGGTCACCTTACGTCTGAAGAGAAACACTGGTGGGTCAAGTAAATGGCCTCTGGCCTAAGACATGAGGTTCACGAGATGCCTTTTGACAGGAGTGGGCAGCAGGGCTTAAGGTCAGACAGCATGACCCACAGGCACTGGCTGTGGGCAGAGGGGCTCTTGTTGCTGGTATGTTCCACTTTCTGCATTGGCACATATCACCTTTTTCATGTTTCTCATAAAAAATACAGAGGAGTCAGCCAGGTGTAGTGGCACAGCCTATGATCCCAGCAACTCTGGAGGCTGAGGAGGGGGATCCAGCCTCAACAACTCAGCGTATTGTGTCCATTTAGAACTAAAAATATATATAAGATATGAAAAATAAAAAGGCTGGGGATGTGGCTTAGTGGTAGAGTACCCCTGGGTTCAATCCCCAGTACCAGAAATAAAAAGAAAACATAAATGAAAGAAAACGTGTTATGGGGGTCCACCCCAGAATCCCCATCCCCTAGCCAGCCTTCGTCCTCTGCATTGGTCTCTGCAGACACAAATGTACACTGAGCAACTCAGTCAGCTGAGGAGCACAGACAGCACTGATTCAAAGTCGCAGACCTGTATGCCCTCCCTTCAGGAAGTGGACTGTCCATCAGTAGCTGAGAGACAGCCTCTTATGCTCCAGAAGGTCCTGCTGGGGGATCTGCTCACAGGCTTTGCTCCCACAGTCAGGCCCAACCTGACACAGGCTTTGCTCCCAAAGCCAGCCCCAATCCTGCACCCTGACCTTGCTGCCACAGCCAGCTCCCTATCCCTGATCTTGGCCTTGCTCCCACAGCCAGTCCCCCATCCCTGACACTAGCATTGCTCCCACAGCCAGTCCCCCATCACTGACCCAGGCCTTGCTCCACCCAGCTCCCCATCCCTGACCCTGGCCTTGCTCCCACACACAGCTCCCCATCCCTGACCTTGGCCTTGCTCCACCCAGCTCCCCATCCCTGACCCAGGCCTTGTTCCCACAGCCAGTCCCCCATCCCTGACCCAGGCCGTGCTCCCATACCCAGCTCCCCATCCCTGACCTTGGCCTTGGTCCACCCAGCTCCAATCCCTGACCCAGGTCTTGCTCCCGCAGCCAGTCCCCTGCCCTGACCATGGCCTTGTTCAACACCCAGCTCCCCATCCCTGACCATAGCCTTGATCCACCCAGCCCCCATCCCTGACTCTGGCCTTGCTCCCACAGCCAGCCCCCCAGCTATGACCTTCGCCTTGGTCCACCCAGCAGCCCATCCCTGACCCATGCCATGCTCCCACAGCCAGCCCCCAATCCCTGACCCAAGCCTTACTCCCAAAGCCAGCCGCCCATCCCTGACCCACCTTGTGAGTCTGTACCTTGCTCCCACAGTCAGTCCCCCATCCCTGACAAAGGCCTTGCTACACCCAGCTCATCATCCCTGACCCTGGCCTTGCTCCCACAGCCAGCCCCCCAAGCCTGACCCTGGCCTTGCTCCACCCAGCTCCCCATCCCTAACCCAGGCCTTGCTCCACCCAGCTCCCCATCCCTGACACAAGTCTTCCTGCCACAGACAGCTCCCCATCCCTGAACCAGGCCTTGCTCCACCAGCTCCCAAACCCTGACCCAGGCCTTGCGCCCACAGCCCAACCCCAATCCCTGAACCAAGCCTTGCTCCCACAGCCAGTCCCCCATCCCTGACCCAGGCCTTCTTCCCAAGGCCAGTCCCCCATCCCTGACGCAGGCCTTGTTCCCAAGGCCAATCCCCCATCCCTGACCCAGGCCTTGCTCCACCCAGCTACCATCCCTGACCCAGGTCTTGCTCTAACCAGCTCCCCATCCCTGACCCAGGCCTTGCTCCCACAGCCAGGCCCCCATTCCTGACCCAGGCCTTGCTCCACAGCTAGCCCCCATTCCCTGACCCAGGCCTTGCTCCACCCACCTTCCCATCCCTGACCCAGGCTTGCTCCCACAGCCAGCTCCCCATCCCTGACCGAGGCCTTGCTCCACCCAGCTCCCCATCCCTGACCTTGGCCTTGCTCCACCCAGCTCCCCATCACTGACCAAAGCCTTGATCCAACAGCCAGCCCCCTGCCCTAACCCCGGCCTTATTCCCAAAGCCAGCTCCCCATCCCTGACCTTGGCCTTGCTACACCCAGCTCCACATCCCTGACCCAGGCCTTGTTCCCAAGGCCAGTCCCCCATCCCTGACCCAGGCCTTGCTCCAACAAGCTCCCCATCCCTGACCCAGGCCTTGCTCCTATACCCAGCTCCCCATCCCTGACCTTGGCCTTGGTCCACCCAGCTCCCATCCCTGACCCAGGTCTTGCTCCCGCAGCCAGTGCCCTGCCCTGACCATGGCCTTGTTCAACACTCAGCTCCCCATCCCTGACCATGGCCTTGATCCACCCAGCTCCCCATCCCTGACCCTGGCCTTGCTCCCACACCCAGCTCTCCATCCCTGACCTGGGCCTTGCTCCACCCAGCTCCCCATCCCTGACCCAGGCCTTGTTCCCACAGCCAGTCACCCATCACTGACCCAGGCCTTGCTCCACCCAGCTCCCCATACCTGACTCAGTCCTTGTTCCCACAGCCAGTCCCCCATCCCTGACCCATGCCTTGCTCCACCCAACTCCCCATCCTTGACCCACGCCTTGCTCCCACACCCAGCTCCCTATCCCTGACCTTAGACTTGCTCTACCCAGCTCCCATCCCTGACCCAGGTCTTGCTCCTACAGCCAGTCCCCTGCCCTGTCCATGGCCTTGTTCCCACACCCAGGTCCCCATCCCTGACCTTGGCATTGCTCCACCCAGCCATCAGCCCTAACCCTGGCCTTGCTCCCACAGCCAGCTCCCCATCCCTGACCTTGGCCTTGCTCCACCCAGCTCCCCATCCCTGACCCTGGCATTGCTCCCAAAGCCAGTCCCCCATCCCTGACCCTGGCTTTGTTCCCACAGCCAGTCCCCCATCACTAACCCAGGCCTTGCTGCACCCAGCTTCCCATCCGTGACCCAGGCCTTGCTCCACCCAGCTCCCCATGCCTGACCCAGGCCTTGTTCCCACAGCCAGCCCCCAATCCCTGACCCAGACTTACACCCACAGTCAGCTCCCCATCCCTGACCCTGGCCTTGCTACACTCAGCTCCCCATCCCTGACCCAGGTCTTGCTCCACCCAGCTCGCCAACCCTGACCTTGGCCTTGCTCCGCCCAGCTCCCCATCAAAGACCCAGGCCTTGCTCCCACAGCCAGCCCCCTGCCCTGACCCTGGCCTTATTCCCACAGCAGCTCCCCATCCCTAACCCTGGCCTCGCTCCACCCAGCTCCCCATCCCTGACCTTGGCTTTGCTCCACCCAGCTCCCCATCCAGGACCTTGGCCTTGCTCCACCCAGCTCCCCAAACTTGACCCAGGCCTTGTTCCCACAGCCAGGCCCCCATCCCTGAACCTGGCCTTGCTCACACAGCCAGCTCCCAATCCCAGACCTTGGCTTTGCTCCCACAGCCAGCCCCCCATCCCTGACCCTGGCCTTATTCCCACAGCCAGCTCCCCATCCCTGACCTTGTCCTTGCTCCACCCACAACCCCATCCCTGACCCTGGCCTTGCTCCACCTAGCTCCCAATCCCTGACCCTAGCCTTGCTCCACCCAGCTCCCCATCCCTGACCCAGGCCTGTTCCCACAGCCAGTCCCCTATCCCTGACCCAAGCCATGCTCCATTCAGGTCTCCATCCCTGACCCTGGCCTTGCTCCCACAGCCAGCTCCCCATCCCTTACCCAGGCCTTGCTCCACACAGCTTCCCATCCCTGACCCAGGCCTTGCTCCACAGCCACCTCCCCATCCCTGACCCTGGCCTTGCTCCACCCAGCTCCACATCCCTGACCCAGGCCTTGCTCCATGCAGCTCTCCATCACTGACCCAAGCCTTGCTCCCACAGCCAGCCCCCTGCCCTGACCCTGGCCTTATTCCCACAGCAAGCTCCCCATCCCTAACCCTGGCCTTGCTCCACCCAGATCCCCATCCCTGACCCAGGCCTTATTCCGAAGGCCAGTCCCCCATCCCTGACCTAGGCCTTGCTCAACCCAGGTCCCCATCCCTGACCCTGGCCTTTCTCCCACACCCAGCTCCCCATCCCTGACCTTGGCCTTGCTCCACCCAGCCCCCCATCCCTGTCCCTGGCCTTGCTCCCTGAGACAGCACCCCATCCCTGACCTTGGCCTTGCTCCCACAGCCAGTCCCCCATCCCTGACCCTGGCCTTGCTCCCAAAGCCAATCCCCCATCCCTGACACTGTCCGTGTTCCCACAGCCATTCCCCAATCCCTGAACCAGGCCTTGCTCCACCCAGCTCCCCATCCCTGACCCAGGCCTTATTCCGAAGGCCAGTCCCCCATCATTGGCCCAAGCCTTACTCCCACAGCTAGCCCCCCATCCCTGACGCAGGCCTTGCTCCACTAACAGCCCCCCATCCCTGACCCAGGCCTTGCTCCACAGCCAGCTGCCCATCCCTGACACAGGCCTTGCTCCCACAGCCCGACCCCAATCCCTGACACAAGCCTTGCTCCCACAGCCAGTCCCCCATCCCTGACCCAGGCCTTGCTCCACAGCAAGCTCCCCATCTCTGACCCAGGCCTTGCTCCACCCAGCACCCCATCCCTGACCCAGGCGTGCTCCCACAGCCAGCTCACCATCCCTGACCCTGGCCTTGCTCCACCCAGCTCCCCATCCCTGACCCAGGCCTTGCTCCACCCACCTCCCCACCCCTGACCTTGGCCTTGCTCCACCCAGCTCCCCATCCCTGACCCAAGCCTTGCTCCAACAGCCAGTCCCCCATCCCTGACTTTGGCCTTGCTCCACCCAACCCTCCATCCCTGACCCAGGCCTTGTTCCCACACTAGTCCCCCATCCCTGACCCAGAGCTTGCTCCACACAGCTCTCCATCCCTGACCCTGGCCTTGTTCCCACACCAGTCCCGCATCCCTGACCCAGGCCTTGCTCTACCCAGCTCCCCCTCCGTGACCCAAGCCTTGTTCCCACAGCCAGTCCCCCATCCCTGACCCAGGCCTTGCTCCACCAAGCTCCCCATCCCTGACCCAGGCCTTGCTCCTATACCCAGCTCCCCATCCCTGACCTTGGCCTTGCTCCACCCAGCTCCCATCCCTGACCCAGGTCTTGCTCCCGCAGACAGTGCCCTGCCCTGACCATGGCCTTGTTCAACACTCAGCTCCCCATCCCTGACCATGACCTTGATCCACCCAGCCCCCCATCCCTGACCCTGGCCTTGCTCCCACACCCAGCTCTCCATCCCTGACCTGGTCCTTGCTCCACCCAGCTCCCCATCCCTGACCCAGGCCTTGTTCCCACAGCCAGTCACCCATCCCTGACCCAGGCCTTGCTCCACCCAGCTCCCCATACCTGACTCAGTCCTTGTTCCCA
The DNA here is from genome assembly GCF_045843805.1 of Urocitellus parryii. Classification (NCBI taxonomy): domain Eukaryota; kingdom Metazoa; phylum Chordata; class Mammalia; order Rodentia; family Sciuridae; genus Urocitellus; species Urocitellus parryii. Next base: position 4,414,130 of record NW_027553327.1, read on the forward strand.
CAGCCAGTCCCCGATCCCTGACCCATGCCTTGCTCCACCCAACTCCCCATCCTTGACCCAGGCCTTGCTCCCACACCCAGCTCCCTATCCCTGACCTTAGCCTTGCTCTACCCAGCTCCCATCCCTGACCCAGGTCTTGCTCCTACAGCCAGTCCCCTGCCCTGTCCATGGCCTTGTTCCCACACCCAGGTCCCCATCCCTGACCTTGGCCTTGCTCCACCCAGCCATCATCCCTAACCCTGGCCTTGCTCCACCCAGCTCCCCATCCCTGACCCTGGCATTGCTCCCAAAGCCAGTCCCCCTTCCCTGACCCTGGCCTTGTTCCCACAGCCAGTCCCCCATCACTAACCCAGGCCTTGCTGCACCCAGCTCCCCATCCGTGACCCAGGCCTTGCTCCACCCAGCTCCCCATGCCTGACCCAGGCCTTGTTCCCACAGCCAGCCCCCAATCCCTGACCCAAGCCTTACTCCCACAGCCAGCACCCCATCCCTGACCCAGGCCTTGCTCCACAGCAAGCCCCCCATCCCTGACCCAGACTTACACCCACAGTCAGCTCCCCATCCCTGACCCTGGCCTTGCTCCACCCAGCTCCCCAACCCTGACCTTGGCCTTGCTCCGCCCAGCTCCCCATCACTGACCCAGGCCTTGCTCCCACAGCCAGCCCCCTGCCCTGACCCTGGCCTTATTCCCACAGCAGCTCCCCATCCCTAACCCTGGCCTCGCTCCACCCAGCTCCCCATCCCTGACCTTGGCTTTGCTCCACCCAGCTCCCCATCCAGGACCTTGGCCTTGCTCCACCCAGCTCCCCAAACTTGACCCAGGCCTTGTTCCCACAGCCATGCCCCCATCCCTGAACCTGGCCTTGCTCACACAGCCAGCTCCCAATCCCAGACCTTGGCTTTGCTCCCACAGCCAGTCCCCCATCCCTGACCCTGGCCTTATTCCCACAGCCAGCTCCCCATCCCTGACCTTGTCCTTGCTCCACCCACAACCCCATCCCTGACCCTGGCCTTGCTCCACCCAGCTCCCCATCCCTGACCCAGGCCTTGTTCCCACAGCCAGTCCCCTATCCCTGACCCAAGCCATGCTCCATTCAGGTCTCCATCCCTGACCCTGGCCTTGCTCCCACAGCCAGCTCCCCATCCCTTACCCAGGCCTTGCTCCACACAGCTTCCCATCCCTGACCCAGGCCTTGCTCCACAGCCACCTCCCCATCCCTGACCCTGGCCTTGCTCCCACAGCCAGCCCCCTGCCCTGACCCTGGCCTTATTCCCACAGCAAGCTCCCCATCCCTAACCCTGGCCTTGCTCCACCCAGATCCCCATCCCTGACCCAGGCCTTATTCCGAAGGCCAGTCCCCCATCCCTGACCTAGGCCTTGCTCCACCCAGGTCCCCATCCCTGACCCTGGCCTTGCTCCCACACCCAGCTCTCCATCCCTGACCTGGGCCTTGCTCCACCCAGCTCCCCATCCCTGACCCAGGCCTTGATCCCACAGCCAGTCACCCATCCCTGACCCAGGCCTTGCTCCACCCAGCTCCCCATACCTGACTCAGTCCTTGTTCCCACAGCCAGTCCCCCATCCCTGACCCATGCCTTACTCCACCCAACTCCCCATCCTTGACCCACGCCTTGCTCCCACAACCAGCTCCCTATCCCTGACCTTAGCCTTGCTCTACCCAGCTCGCATCCCTGACCCAGGTCTTGCTCCTACAGCCAGTCCCCTGCCCTGTCCATGGCCTTGTTCCCACACCCAGGTCCCCATCCCTGACCTTGGCCTTGCTCCACCCAGCCATCAGCCCTAAGCCTGGCCTTGCTCCCACAGCCAGCTCCCCATCCCTGACCTTGGCCTTGCTCCACCCAGCTCCCCATCCCTGACCCTGGCATTGCTCCCAAAGCCAGTCCCCCATCCCTGACCCTGGCCTTGTTCCCACAGCCAGTCCCCCATCACTAACCCAGGCCTTGCTGCACCCAGCTCCCCATCCGTGACCCAGGCCTTGCTCCACCCAGCTCCCCATGCCTGACCCAGGCCTTGTTCACACAGCCAGCCCCCAATCCCTGACCCAAGCCTTACTCCCACAGCCAGCACCCCATCCCTGACCCAGGCCTTGCTCTACAGCAAGCCCCCCATCCCTGACCCAGACTTACACCCACAGTCAGCTCCCCATCCCTGACCCTGGCCTTGCTCCACCCTGCTCCCCATCCCTGACCCAGGTCTTGCTCCACCCAGCTCGCCAACCCTGACCTTGGCCTTGCTCCGCCCAGCTCCCCATCAAAGACCCAGGCCTTGCTCCCACAGCCAGCCCCCTGCCCTGACCCTGGCCTTATTCCCACAGCAGCTCCCCATCCCTAACCCTGGCCTCGCTCCACCCAGCTCCCCATCCCTGACCTTGGCTTTGCTCCACCCAGCTCCCCATCCAGGACCTTGGCCTTGCTCCACCCAGCTCCCCAAACTTGACCCAGGCCTTGTTCCCACAGCCAGGCCCCCATCCCTGAACCTGGCCTTGCTCACACAGCCAGCTCCCCATCCCAGACCTTGGCTTTGCTCCCACAGCCAGCCCCCCATCCCTGACCCTGGCCTTATTCCCACAGCCAGCTCCCCATCCCTGACCTTGTCCTTGCTCCACCCACAACCCCATCCCTGACCCTGGCCTTGCTCCACCCAGCTCCCCATCCCTGACCCAGGCCTTGTTCCCTCAGCCAGTCCCCTATCCCTGACCCAAGCCATGCTCCATTCAGGTCTCCATCCCTGACCCTGGCCTTGCTCCCACACCCAGCTCCCCATCCCTTACCCAGGCCTTGCTCCACACAGCTTCCCATCCCTGACCCAGGCCTTTCTCCACAGCCACCTCCCCATCCCTGACCCTGGCCTTGCTCCACCCAGCTCCCCATCCCTGACCCAGGCCTTGCTCCATGCAGCTCCCCATCCTTGACCTTGGCCTTGCTCCACCCAGCTCTCCATCACTGACTCAAGCCTTGCTCCCACAGCCAGCCCCCTGCCCTGACCCTGGCCTTATTCCCACAGCAAGCTCCCCATCCCTAACCCTGGCCTTGCTCCACCCAGATCCCCATCCCTGACCCAGGCCTTATTCCGAGGGCCAGTCCCCCATCCCTGACCTAGGCCTTGCTCCACCCAGGTCCCCATCCCTGACCTTGGCTTTGCTCCACCCAGCTCCCCATCCAGGACCTTGGCCTTGCTCCACCCAGCTCCCCAAACTTGACCCAGGCCTTGTTCCAACAGCCATGCCCCCATCCCTGAACCTGGCCTTGCTCACACAGCCAGCTCCCAATCCCAGACCTTGGCTTTGCTCCCACAGCCAGTCCCCCATCCCTGACCCTGGCCTTATTCCCACAGCCAGCTCCCCATCCCTGACCTTGTCCTTGCTCCACCCACAACCCCATCCCTGACCCTGGCCTTGCTCCACCCAGCTCCCCATCCCTGACCCAGGCCTGGTTCCCACAGCCAGTCCCCTATCCCTGACCCAAGCCATGCTCCATTCAGGTCTCCATCCCTGACCCTGGCCTTGCTCCCACAGCCAGCTCCCCATCCCTTACCCAGGCCTTGCTCCACACAGCTTCCCATCCCTGACCCAGGCCTTGCTCCACAGCCACCTCCCCATCCCTGACCCTGGCCTTGCTCCCACAGCCAGCCCCCTGCCCTGACCCTGGCCTTATTCCCACAGCAAGCTCCCCATCCCTAACCCTGGCCTTGCTCCACCCAGATCCCCATCCCTGACCCAGGCCTTATTCCGAAGGCCAGTCCCCCATCCCTGACCTAGGCCTTGCTCCACCCAGGTCCCCATCCCTGACCCTGGCCTTGCTCCCACACCCAGCTCTCCATCCCTGACCTGGGCCTTGCTCCACCCAGCTCCCCATCCCTGACCCAGGCCTTGATCCCACAGCCAGTCACCCATCCCTGACCCAGGCCTTGCTCCACCCAGCTCCCCATACCTGACTCAGTCCTTGTTCCCACAGCCAGTCCCCCATCCCTGACCCATGCCTTACTCCACACAACTCCCCATCCTTGACCCACGCCTTGCTCCCACAACCAGCTCCCTATCCCTGACCTTAGCCTTGCTCTACCCAGCTCGCATCCCTGACCCAGGTCTTGCTCCTACAGCCAGTCCCCTGCCCTGTCCATGGCCTTGTTCCCACACCCAGGTCCCCATCCCTGACCTTGGCCTTGCTCCACCCAGCCATCAGCCCTAACCCTGGCCTTGCTCCCACAGCCAGCTCCCCATCCCTGACCTTGGCCTTGCTCCACCCAGCTCCCCATCCCTGACCCTGGCATTGCTCCCAAAGCCAGTCCCCCATCCCTGACCCTGGCCTTGTTCCCACAGCCAGTCCCCCATCACTAACCCAGGACTTGCTGCACCCAGCTCCCCATCCGTGACCCAGGCCTTGCTCCACCCAGCTCCCCATGCCTGACCCAGGCCTTGTTCCCACAGCCAGCCCCCAATCCCTGACCCAAGCCTTACTCCCACAGCCAGCACCCCATCCCTGACCCAGGCCTTGCTCTACAGCAAGCCCCCCATCCCTGACCCAGACTTACACCCACAGTCAGCTCCCCATCCCTGACCCTGGCCTTGCTACACCCAGCTCCCAATCCCTGACCCAGGTCTTGCTCCACCCAGCTCGCCAACCCTGACCTTGGCCTTGCTCCGCCCAGCTCCCCATCAAAGACCCAGGCCTTGCTCCCACAGCCAGCCCCCTGCCCTGACCCTGGCCTTATTCCCACAGCAGCTCCCCATCCCTAACCCTGGCCTCGCTCCACCCAGCTCCCCATCCCTGACCTTGGCTTTGCTCCACCCAGCTCCCCATCCAGGACCTTGGCCTTGCTCCACCCAGCTCCCCAAACTTGACCCAGGCCTTGTTCCCACAGCCAGGACCCCATCCCTGAACCTGGCCTTGCTCACACAGCCAGCTCCCCATCCCAGACCTTGGCTTTGCTCCCACAGCCAGCCCCCCATCCCTGACCCTGGCCTTATTCCCACAGCCAGCTCCCCATCCCTGACCTTGTCCTTGCTCCACCCACAACCCCATCCCTGACCCTGGCCTTGCTCCACCCAGCTCCCCATCCCTGACCCAGGCCTTGTTCCCTCAGCCAGTCCCCTATCCCTGACCCAAGCCATGCTCCATTCAGGTCTCCATCCCTGACCCTGGCCTTGCTCCCACACCCAGCTACCCATCCCTTACCCAGGCCTTGCTCCACACAGCTTCCCATCCCTGACCCAGGCCTTTCTCCACAGCCACCTCCCCATCCCTGACCCTGGCCTTGCTCCACCCAGCTCCCCATCCCTGACCCAGGCCTTGCTCCATGCAGCTCCCCATCCTTGACCTTGGCCTTGCTCCACCCAGCTCTCCATCACTGACTCAAGCCTTGCTCCCACAGCCAGCCCCCTGCCCTGACCCTGGCCTTGCTCCCACAGCCAGCTCCCCATCCCTGACCTTGGCCTTGCTCCACCCAGCTCCCCATCCCTGACCCTGGCATTGCTCCCACAGCCATGCCCCCATCCCTGACCCTGGCCTTGTTCCCACAGCCAGTCCCCCATCACTAACCCAGGACTTGCTGCACCCAGCTCCCCATCCGTGACCCAGGCCTTGCTCCACCCAGCTCCCCATGCCTGACCCAGGCCTTGTTCCCACAGCCAGCCCCCAATCCCTGACCCAAGCCTTACTCCCACAGCCAGCACCCCATCCCTGACCCAGGCCTTGCTCTACAGCAAGCCCCCCATCCCTGACCCAGACTTACACCCACAGTCAGCTCCCCATCCCTGACCCTGGCCTTGCTACACCCAGCTCCCCATCCCTGACCCAGGTCTTGCTCCACCCAGCTCGCCAACCCTGACCTTGGCCTTGCTCCGCCCAGCTCCCCATCAAAGACCCAGGCCTTGCTCCCACAGCCAGCCCCCTGCCCTGACCCTGGCCTTATTCCCACAGCAGCTCCCCATCCCTAACCCTGGCCTCGCTCCACCCAGCTCCCCATCCCTGACCTTAGCTTTGCTCCACCCAGCTCCCCATCCAGGACCTTGGCCTTGCTCCACCCAGCTCCCCAAACTTGACCCAGGCCTTGTTCCCACAGCCAGGCCCCCATCCCTGAACCTGGCCTTGCTCACACAGCCAGCTCCCCATCCCAGACCTTGGCTTTGCTCCCACAGCCAGCCCCCCATCCCTGACCCTGGCCTTATTCCCACAGCCAGCTCCCCATCCCTGACCTTGTCCTTGCTCCACCCACAACCCCATCCCTGACCCTGGCCTTGCTCCACCCAGCTCCCCATCCCTGACCCAGGCCTTGTTCCCTCAGCCAGTCCCCTATCCCTGACCCAAGCCATGCTCCATTCAGGTCTCCATCCCTGACCCTGGCCTTGCTCCCACACCCAGCTACCCATCCCTTACCCAGGCCTTGCTCCACACAGCTTCCCATCCCTGACCCAGGCCTTTCTCCACAGCCACCTCCCCATCCCTGACCCTGGCCTTGCTCCACCCAGCTCCCCATCCCTGACCCAGGCCTTGCTCCATGCAGCTCCCCATCCTTGACCTTGGCCTTGCTCCACCCAGCTCTCCATCACTGACTCAAGCCTTGCTCCCACAGCCAGCCCCCTGCCCTGACCCTGGCCTTATTCCCACAGCAAGCTCCCCATCCCTAACCCTGGCCTTGCTCCACCCAGATCCCCATCCCTGACCCAGGCCTTATTCCGAAGGCCAGTCCCCCATCCCTGACCTAGGCCTTGCTCCACCCAGGTCCCCATCCCTGACCCTGGCCTTTCTCCCACACCCAGCTCCCCATCCCTGACCCTGGCCTTGCTCCACCCAGCCCCCCATCCCTGTCCCTGGCCTTGCTCCCTGAGCCAGCTTCCCATCCCTGACCTTGGCCTTGCTCCCACAGCCAGTCCCCCATCCCTGACCCTGGCCTTGCTCCCAAAGCCAGTCCCTCATCCCTGACCCTGGCATTGTTCCCACAGCCATTCCCCAATCCCTGAACCAGGCCTTGCTCCACCCAGCTCCCCATCCCTGACCCAGGCCTTATTCCGAAGGCCAGTCCCCCATCCCTGGCCCAAGCCTTACTCCCACAGCTAGCCCCCCATCCCTGACCCAGGCCTTGCTCCACTAACAGCCCCCCATCCCTGACCCAGGCCTTGCTCCACAGACAGCTGCCCAACCCTGACCCAGGCCTTGCTCCCACAGCCCGACCCCAATACCTGACCCAAGCCTTGCTCCCACAGCCAGTCCCCCCAACCCTGACCCAGGCCTTGCTCCACAGCCAGCTCCCCATCTCTGACCCAGGCCTTGCTCCACCCAGCTCCCCATCCCTGACCCAGGCGTGCTCCCACAGCCAGCTCCCCATCCCTGAACCTGCCTTGCTCCACCAGCTCCCCATCCCTGACCCAGGCCTTGCTCCACCCACCTCCCCATCCCTGACCTTGGCCTTGCTCCACCCAGCTCCCCATCCGTGACCCAAGCCTTGCTCCAACAGCCAGTCCCCCATCCCTGACCTTGGTCTTGCTCCACCCAACCCTCTATCCCTGACCCAGGCCTTGTTCCCACACTAGTCCCCCATCCCTGACCCAGAGCTTGCTCCACCCAGCTCTCCATCCCTGACCCTGGCCTTGTTCCCACACCAGTCCCCCATCCCTGACCCAGGCCTTGCTCCACCCAGCTCCCCCTCCGTGACCCAAGCCTTGTTCCCACAGCCAGTCCCCCATCCCTGACCCAGGCCTTGCTCCACCAAGCTCCCCATCCCTGACCCAGGCCTTGCTCCTATACCCAGCTCTCCATCCCTGACCTTGGCCTTGCTCCACCCAGCTCCCATCCCTGACCCAGGTCTTGCTCCCGCAGCCAGTGCCCTGCCCTGACCATGGCCTTGTTCAACACTCAGCTCCCCATCACTGACCATGGCCTTGATACACCCAGCCCCCCATCCCTGACCCTGGCCTTGCTCCCACACCCAGCTCTCCATCCCTGACCTGGGCCTTGCTCCACCCAGCTCCCCATCCCTGACCCAGGCCTTGATCCCACAGCCAGTCACCCATCCCTGACCCAGGCCTTGCTCCACCCAGCTCCCCATACCTGACTCAGTCCTTGTTCCCACAGCCAGTCCCCCATCCCTGACCCATGCCTTGCTCCACCCAAATCCCCATCCTTGACCCAGGCCTTGCTCCCACACCCAGCTCCCTATCCCTGACCTTAGCCTTGCTCTACCCAGCTCGAATCCCTGACCCAGGTCTTGCTCCTACAGCCAGTCCCCGGCCCTGACCATGGCCTTGTTCCCACACCCAGGTCCCCATCCCTGACCTTGGCCTTGCTCCACCCAGCCATCATCCCTAACCCTGGCCTTGCTCCCACAGCCAGCTCCCCATCCCTGACCTTGGCCTTGCTCCACCCAGCTCCCCATCCCTGACCCTGGCATTGCTCCCAAAGCCAGTCCCCCATCCCTGACCCTGGCCTTGTTCCCACAGCCAGTCCCCCATCCCTAACCCAGGCCTTGCTGCACCCAGCTCCCCATCCGTGACCCAGGCCTTGCTCCACCCAGCTCCCCATCCCTGACCCAGGCCTTGTTCCCACAGCCAGCCCCCAATCCCTGACCCAAGCCTTACTCCCACAGCCAGCACCCCATCCCTGACCCAGGCCTTGCTCTACAGCAAGCCCCACATCCCTGACCCAGACTTACTCCCACAGTCAGCTCCCCATCCCTGACCCAGGCCTTGTTCCCACAGCCAGTCACCCATCCCTGACCCAGGTCTTGCTCCACCCAGCTCCCCATACCTGACTCAGTCCTTGTTCCCACAGCAAGTCCCCCATCCCTGACCCATACCTTGCTACACCCAACTCCCCATCCTTGACCCAGGCATTGCTCCCACACCCAGCTCCCTATCCCTGACCTTAGCCTTGCTCTACCCAGCTCCCATCCCTGACCCAGGTCTTGCTCCTACAGCCAGTCCCCTGCCCTGACCATGGCCTTGTTCCCACACCCAGGTCCCCATCCCTGACCTTGGCCTTGCTCCACCCAGCCATCATCCTTAACCCTGGCCTTGCTCCCACAGCCAGCTCCCCATCCCTGACCTTGGCTTTGCTCCCACAGCCAGCCCCACATCCCTGACCCTGGCCTTATTCCCACAGCCAGCTCCACATTTCTGACCTTGTCCTTGCTCCACCCACCTCCCCATCCCTGACCCTGGCCTTGCTCCACCCAGCTCCCAATCCCTGACCCTAGCCTTGCTCCACCAAGCTCCCCATCCCTGACCTTGGCCTTGCTCCACCCAGTTCCCCATCCCTGACCCTGGCCTTATTCCCACAGCCAGCTCCCGAACCCTGACCTTGGCCTTGCTCCACCCAGCTCCCCATCCCTGAACCAGGCCTTGTTCCCACAGCCAGTCCCCTATCCCTGACCCAAGCCATGCTCCATTCAGGTCTCCATCTCTGACCCTGGCCTTGCTCCCACAGCCAGCTCCCCATCCCTTACCCAGGCCTTGCTCCACACAGCTTCGCATCCCTGACCCAGGCCTTGCCCCACAGCCACCTCCCCATCCCTGACCCTGGCCTTGCTCCACCCAGCTCCCCATCCTTGACCTTGGCCTTGCTCCACCCAGCTCTCCATCACTGACCCAAGCCTTGCTCCCACAGCCAGCCCCCTGCCCTTACCCTGGCCTTATTCCCACAGCAAGCTCCCCATCCCTAACCCTGGCCTTGCTCCACCCAGATCCCCATCCCTGACCCAGGCCTTATTCCGAAGGCCAGTCCCCCATCCCTGACCTAGGCCTTGCTCCACCCAGGTCCCCATCCCTGACCCTGGCCTTTCTCCCACACCCAGCTCCCCATCCCTGACCTTGGACTTGCTCCACCCAGCCCCCCATCCCTGTCCCTGGCCTTGCTCCCTGAGTCAGCTCCCCATCCCTGACCTTGGCCTTGCTCCCACAGCCAGTCCCCCATCCCTGACCCTGGCCTTGCTCCCAAAGCCAGTCCCCCATCCCTGACCCTTGCCTTGTTCCCACAGCCATTCCCCAATCCCTGAACCAGGCCTTGCTCCACCCAGCTCCCCATCCCTGACCCAGGCCTTATTCCGAAGGCCAGTCCCCCATCCCTGGCCCAAGTCTTACTCCCACAGCTAGCCCCCCATCCCTGACCGAGGCCTTGCTCCACTAACAGCCCCCCATCCCTGACCCAGGCCTTGCTCCACAGCCAGCTGCCCATCCCTGACCCAGGCCTTGCTCCCACAGTCCGACACCAATCCCTGACCCAAGCCTTGCTCCCACAGCCAGTCCCCCATCCCTGACCCAGGCCTTGCTCCATAGCCAGCTCCCCATCTCTGACCCAGGCCTTGCTCCACCCAGCTCCCCATCCCTGACCCAGGCGTGATCCCACAGCCAGCTCCCCATCCCTGACCCTGGCCTTGTTCCCACACCAGTCCCCCATCCCTGACCCAGGCCTTGCTCCACCCAGCTCCCCCTCCGTGACCCAAGCCTTGTTCCCACAGCCAGTCCCCCATCCCTGACCCAGGCCTTGCTCCACCAAGCTCCCCATCCCTGACCCAGGCCTTGCTCCTATACCCAGCTCCCCATCCCTGACCTTGGCCTTGCTCCACCCAGCTCCCATCCCTGACCCAGGTCTTGCTCCCGCAGACAGTGCCCTGCCCTGACCATGGCCTTGTTCAACACTCAGCTCCCCATCCCTGACCATGGCCTTGATCCACACAGCCCCCCATCCCTGACCCTGGCCTTGCTCCCACACCCAGCTCTCCATCCCTGACCTGGTCCTTGCTCCACCCAGCTCCCCATCCCTGACCCAGGCCTTGTTCCCACAGCCAGTCACCCATCCCTGACCCAGGCCTTGCTCCACCCAGCTCCCCATACCTGACTCAGTCCTTGTTCCCACAGCCAGTCCCCCATCCCTGTCCCAGGCCTTGCTCCACCCAACTCCCCATCCTTGACCCAGGCCTTGCTCCCACACCCAGCTCCCCATCCCTGACCCTGGCCTTGCTACACCCACCTTCCCATCCCTGACCCAGGTCTTGCTCCACCCAGCTCCCCAACCCTGACCTTGGCCTTGCTCCGCCCAGCTCCCCGTCACTGACCCAGGCCTTGCTCCCACAGCCAGCCCCGTGCCCTGACCCTGGCCTTATTCCCACAGCAGCACCTCATCCCTAACCCTGGCCTTGCTCCACCCAGCTCCCCATTCCTGACCTTGGCTTTGCTCCACCCAGCTTCCCATCCACACCTTGGCCTTGCTCCACCCAGCTCCCCAACCTTGACCTAGGCCTTGTTCCCACAGCCAGGCCCCCATCCCTGAACCTAGCCTTGCTCACACAGCCAGCTCCCCATCCCAGGCCTTGGCTTTGCTGCCACAGCCAGCCCCCCATCCCTGACCCTGGCCTTATTCCCCTGCCAGCTCCCCATCCCTGACCTTGTCCTTGCTCCACCCACCTCCCCATCCCTGATCCTGGCCTTGCTCCACCAAGCTCCCAATCCCTGACCCTAGCCTTGCTCCACCAAGCTCCCCATCCCTGACCTTTGCCTTGCTCCACCCAGCTCCCCATCCCTGACCCAGGCCTTGTTCCCTCAGCCAGTCCCCTATCCCTGACCCAAGCCATGCTCCATTCAGGTCTCCATCCCTGACCCTGGCCTTGCTCCCGCAGCCAGTTCCGCATCCCTTACCCAGGCCTTGCTCCACACAGCTTCCCATCCCTGACCCAGGCTTTGCTCCACAGCCACCTCCCCATGCCTGACCCTGGCCTTGCTCCACCCAGCTCCCCATCCCTGACCCAGGCCTTGCTCCATGCAGCTCCCCATCCTTGACCTCGGCCTTGCTCCACCCAGCTCTCCATCACTGACCCAAGTCTTGCTCCCACAGCCAGCCCCCTGCCTTGACCCTGGCCTTATTCCCACAGCAAGCTCCCCATCCCTAACCCTGGCCTTGCTCCACCCAGATCCCCATCCCTGACCCAGGCCTTATTCCGAAGGCCAGTCCCCCATCCCTGACCTAGGCCTTGCTCCACCCAGGTCCCCATCCCTGACCCTGGCCTTTCTCCCACACCCATCTCCCCATCCCTGACCTTGGCCTTGCTCCACCCAGCCCCCCATCCCTGTCCCTGGCCTTGCTGCCTGAGCCAGCTCCCCATCCCTGACCTTGGCCTTGCTCCCACAGCCAGTCCCCCATCCCTGACCCTGGCCTTGCTCCCAAAGCCAGTCCCCCATCCCTGACCCTTGCCTTGTTCCCACAGCCATTCCCCAATCCCTGAACCAGGCCTTGCTCCACCCAGCTCCCCATCCCTGACCCAGGCCTTATTCCGAAGGCCAGTCCCCCATCCCTGGCCCAAGCCTTACTCCCACAGCTAGCCCCCCATCCTTGACCCAGGCCTTGCTCCACAGACAGTCCCCCATCCCTGACCCAGGCCTTGCTCCACAGCCAGCTGCCCATCCCTGACCCAGGCCTTGCTCCCACAGCCCGACCCCAATCCCTGACCCAAGCCTTGCTCCCACAGCCAGTCCCCCATCCCTGACCCAGGCCTTGTTCCCATAGCCAGCCCCCAATCCCTGACCCAAGGCTTACTCCCACAGCCAGCACCCCATCCCTGACCCAGGCCTTGCTCCACAGCAAGCCCCCCATCCCTGACCCAGACTTACTCCCACAGTCAGCTCCCCATCCCTGACCCTGGCTTTGCTACACCCAGCTCCCCATCCCTGACCCAGGTCTTGCTCCACCCAGCTCCCCTACCCTGACATTGGCCTTGCTCCGCCCAGCTCCCCATCACTGTCCCAGGCCTTGCTCCCACAGCCAGCCCCCTGCCCTGACCCTGGCCTTATTCCCACAGCAGCTCCCGATCCCTAACCCTGGCCTTGCTCCACCCAGCTCCCCATCCCTGACCTTGGCTTTGCTCCACCCAGCTCCCCATCCAGGACCTTGGTCTTGTTCCACCCAGCTCCCCAAACTTGACCCAGGCCTTGTTCCCACAGCCAGGCCCCCATCCCTGAACCTGGCCTTGCTCACACAGCCAGCTCCCCATCCCAGACCTTGGCTTTGCTCCCACAGCCAGCCCCCCATCCCTGACCCTGGCCTTATTCCCACAGCCAGCTCCCCATCCCTGACCTTGTCCTTGCTCCACCAACCTCCCCATCCCTGACCCTGGCCTTGCTCCACCCAGCTCCCAATCCCTGACCCTAGCCTTGCTCCACCAAGCTCCCCATCCCTGACCTTTGCCTTGCTCCACCCAGCTCCCCATCCCTGACCCTGGCCTTATTCCCACAGCCAGTCCCCTATCCCTGAGCCAAGCCATGCTCCATTCAGGTCTCCATCCATGACCCTGGCCTTGCTCCCACAGCCAGCTCCCCATCCCTTACCCAGGCCTTGCTCCACACAGCTTCCCATCCTTGACCCAGGCCTTGCTCCACAGCGACCTCCCCATCCCTGACCCTGGCCTTGCTCCACCCAGCTCCCCATCCCTGACCCAGGCCTTGCTCCATGCAGCTCCCCATCCTTGACCTTGGCCTTGCTCCACCCAGCTCTCCATCACTGACCCAAGCCTTGCTCCCACACCCAGCCCCCTGCCCTGACCCTGGCCTTATTCCCACAGCAAGCTCCCCATCACTAACCCTGGCCTTGCTCCACCTAGATCCCCATCCCTGACCCAGGCCTTGTTCCGAAGGCCAGTCCCCCATCCCTGACCCAGGCCTTGCTCCACCCAGCTCCCCATCCCTGACCCTGGCCTTTCTCCCACACCCAGCTCCCCATCCCTGACCTTGGCCTTGCTCCACCCAGCCCCCCATCCCTGTCCCTGGCCTTGCTCCCTAAGCCTGCTCCCCATCCCTGACTTTGGCCTTGCTCCCACAGCCAGTCCCCCATCCCTGACCCTGGCCTTGCTCCCACATCCAGTCCCCCATCCCTGACCCTGGCATTGTTCCCACAGCCATTCCCCAATCCCTGAACCAGGCCTTGCTCCACGCAGCTCCCCATCCCTGACCCAGGCCTTATTCCGAAGGCCAGTCCCCCATCCCTGGCCCAAGTCTTACTCCCACAGCTAGCCCCCCATCCCTGACCCAGGCCTTGCTCCATAGACAGCCCCCCATCCCTGACACAGGCCTTGCTCCACAGCTAGTTGCCCATCCGTGACCCAGGCCTTGCTCCCACAGCCCGACCCCAATCCCTGACCCAGGCCTTGCTCCTATACCCAGCTCCCCATCCCTGACCTTGGCCTTGCTCCACAGCCAGCTCCCCATCTCTGACCCAGGCCATGCTCCACCCCGCTCCCCATCCATGACCTAGGCGTGCTCCTACAGCCAGCTCCCCATCCCTGACCCTGGCCTTGCTCCACCCAGCTCCCTATCCCTGACCCAGGCCTTGCTCCACCCACCTCCCCATCCCTGACCTTGGCCTTGCTCCACCTAGCTCCCCATCCCTGACCCAAGCCTTGCTCCAACAGCCAGTCCCCCATCCCTGACCTTGGCCTTTCTCCACCCAACCCTCCATCCCTGACCCAGGCCTTGTTCCCACACTAGTCCCCCATCCCTGACCCAGAGCTTGCTCCACCCAGCTCTCCATCCCTGACCCTGGCCTTGTTCCCACACCAGTCCCCCATCCCTGACCCAGGCCTTGCTCCACCCAGCTCCCCCTCCGTGACCCAAGCCTTGTTCCCACAGCCAGTCCCCCATCCCTGACCCAGGCCTTGCTCCACCAAGCTCCCCATCCCTGACCCAGGCCTTGCTCCTATACCCAGCTCCCCATCCCTGACCTTGGCCTTGCTCCACCCAGCTCCCATCCCTGACCCAGGTCTTGCTCACACAGCCAGTGCCCTGCCCTGACCATGGCCTTGTTCAACACTCAGCTCCCCATCTTTGACCATGGCCTTGATCCACCCAGCCCCCCATCCCTGACCCTGGCCTTGCTCCCACACCCAGCTCTCCATCCCTGACCTGGGCCTTGCTCCACCCAGCTCCCCATCCATGACCCTGGCCTTGCTCCCAAAGCCAGTCCCCCATCCCTGACCCTGGCCTTGCTCCCACAGCCAGCCCCCCATCCCTGACCCTGGCCTTCCTCCCACAGCCAGTCCCCCATCCCTGACCCCTGCCTTGCTCCAACCAGCTCACCATCCCTGACCCTGGCCTTGCTCCACCCAGCCCCCCATCCCTGACCCAGGCCTTGCTTGCACAGCCAGCTCCCCATCCCTGACCTTGGCCTTGCTCCACCCAGCTCCCCATCACTGACCCAGGTCTTGCTCCCACAGACAGCCCCCCATCACTGACCCTGGCCTTGCTCCCACAGCCAGTCCCCCATCC
The DNA here is from genome assembly GCF_045843805.1 of Urocitellus parryii. NCBI lineage: Eukaryota > Metazoa > Chordata > Mammalia > Rodentia > Sciuridae > Urocitellus > Urocitellus parryii. The sequence goes on from NW_027553327.1 coordinate 4,429,393, forward strand.
CTGACCCCGGCTTTGCTCCATCCAGCTCACCATCCCTGACCCTGGCCTTGCTCCACCGAGCCCCCCATCCCTCACCCAGGCCTTGCTTGCACACCCAGCTCCCCATCCCTGACCTTGTCCTTGCTCCACCCAACTCCCCATCCCTGACCCAGGTCTTGCTTCCACAGACAGCCCCCCATCCCTGACCCAGGCCTTGGTCCAAATTTATAAACTGCGCATGTCACCACGCCCCTTGATGAGAAACCGGTAGTGAGGGCAGAGAGTGAGTCCCTTTCCGGAGGACCGTTAGCTCAGCCCCCCTCACTTTCCTTGTGGCTTCCTGAGAGCAGGAGCCCTCCATGCCGCCCCTGCAGCCGTTGCCTGGGCTGGAGCGCCAGAGGAGCTGCGCTACTGGAACTGTTGCAGCTGGAGTTGTAGCCGCCACGGAAGCGGCCCGAACCGCCGCCAAGGCTGTCGCTGGAGCCCACACCATGGGAATCCAGTGCCGCCGCTGCTGCTGCCCTGAACCCACGCTGTAGCCGTCAGAGCACAAGAATCTGTAGAGCCAACGCCATGTCGGAGCGATGCTGCAGGTGCACAGGAACCCTGGCAGCCCATGCCGCCTCAAGAGTGTGGGATCCCCTGGGCCCACATGGAGCTTATTCTGGCTTCTGGATTCATCGCCAACCAACTCCCAGGTGCCTGTAGATGTAGGGATTGTTTATAGTTGTGGGTGCTCAGGGTAGCATTCCCATGTCTGGTCCCAGAGTGAGTGGGTGCACACACATGGCTGTGAGGATATGTGGCTGGAGTATGCATGTATTAGAAAGTATGTGTATATAGGATTGTGTGTGAACTGTTTTTGTGAGTCGGTATTTCTTTGATTCATGATGAGTATGTGTGAATGAATAAGGCTATGATTATGTGTGTATATGTGTGTGTGTGTGTGTCATGTGTGTATAACCATTGCCTTGTCAGCCCCCCATCACTCAGTCTGGCATCACCCTGCAGGCATTTTTGCATCTTACAAGTGGTCAGCCCAAGATGATGCATGGTTGTGTGTGCATGTGTGTGTGTATGTGTGTATTAGGGGTTGAAGCATGTAGTGGCAGAACCAAATACAACTAGGAATCCCCTCCCTGTGGAGGCAGACAGCCCTCTAGGGCAGCGTGGAGACTGGGATCTGTTGCTGCCCTCTGCACAGGGAGCATGGGTGTGTATGTGTTGTTTGTATGTGTCTCTGTGTTTGGATTTTACCCTTTTATTTTATGAATCAGCTCCAGGATTGGTGGTACATTCTAGTGTTTTCCAATAAGGAAATTTGCAAGGTATCCAGGATCCCTTGGAATGGCCTAGAGGTTTTCTGATTACCCCTGTTTTATAAGGAAATTGCAGGTTGGTTTAATTCAGAAGGGCAGAATTGAGAAATGGCAGGCAGGAGAGTGTCAGCAAAGCTTCTGGGAGGGCTCTGGCTCATGTCCTGGTTCTAGCTTTGCCACCAGCTCTCTCAGATCTGTGTCTCAGTTTCTTCTCTTCTCTAGGACTCAATTTTCACACGTAGGATGCAATTGTCCTAATGTCCCAATACAGTTCTTCTCAGTGTAGCTTGGTTTAGAGGACAGGCTATGGTGCATGCATTGCACATAGTGACCAGAAGTCTGGGACTCTTTCCTGTGGTCAGACATGTTTGGGGTTGGAATGAGCCTTCTGTTTGGCTATAGACTGAGGCCTACTCATCATGCTCAGAGAGATCTGTAGTTGCCCTGCTTGGTGCCTGGGAGGGTCAGGGGCCTAACCTTGCTACATTGGACAGATATGTTGAACTCTAGATCTGGAATCATCACCAAGTTGCATATTGGTGGTGCTTTCTAAATTCTGCGTTGCTGGGGAATAAGAGTTTCCATTTACCAGTGAATAGTATGTACCATACTCTGAATGTACAGTAGGCTTATGAGGTGGGTAGTTTGAGGTTCAGAGGGGGCAATGACTTGATCAAGATCATCCAGTCAAGAATGGGAAAATTCAGGAGTTACCATCCAGGTCTGACATCAGAGCCAAGCTTTTACTCACCCATCCATACCACAAGGGCTTCCATCCCCTCCTACACAGTGCCACAAACTTGGAATGTGAGGGGGCATATTTTGTGATATATAGATGGGAATCCTGAGGCCTGGAGAGAGTAAGCAATGATTGGAGGACACAGGGCCAGTGGAAGGGAACTGGTTCAGATTTGCAATCTTTGAGCTCTCTTTTGAGCATGGGTTCCCCTAAAGGCTTGGTTTTAAAAAAATAATATCTGTGTCCCCACAGTAGACCTCCTCCATTTTTTTTCCTTTGTTCACTTTCTTGGCAAGGAACATCTCTTCCAATGTCAGAGAGCCAGTTTTCAGTGGGATAGATTTGAAAACACTTGTTTAGAAATCTGAGCACCAAATCAGGTTTTCCCTTTCCCCTTCCTCTGGGTTCAGAGGAGCCATGTCCTTGACTGCCACAGCCTCACCATTTTTTTTCTGAAAGGGGTGTCTTAATCAGCTTGCAAGCTTGGCCTGAGTCTCTGAAGCCACTAAGGAGTTTGTATAGGCTACGAACCTGGAAAATCTGTCCAGTGCTGACCTAGGAAGCCATCAGGTCCCCGGACCAATGAATCAGCACAAGGTACTTCAGCCAGAACTGGGTTCAAATCCTGGAGGCTCTTAAAAATAGTTTTAGAGGGGTTTGTGTCTGACATGAGTTTTGTACTATAGGTCCAGCAGTGAACCAGACAGGCTCAACCCCTGCCCTCCTGGTGCTGACATTCTCCTGGAAGAGAGACCCTGGAAGATTCTCAAGAATAATTATGACAGTAATTACAGAGGGCACTTGTCACCATAAGAGTACCAAACGTGGGTAGTGGTGTAGCTTAGTGGTAGAGCATTTGCCTAGCATGCAGGAAGCCCTGGGTACCATCACCTCCTCAGAAAAAGAAAGAAAGGAGCCACACAGAAATACAGGAAGAATTGCACATGAATAGAGGATCAGGGAAGGCTTCCCTGAGGGTGTGATGTTGAAGAAGATGCTGGAAATATGAGTAGGCTTTGTATGTGGAGGTGTAAAGTAGCTAGAGAAGAGAGAAATCCATTCCAGACAGGGAACTGTATGTGCCAGAGGCTTTGTTGTTTGGTGGAACATGGTGAATTTGATGGAACTGAAGAAGCTGGAGCAGAGAACTGTGTTGGCTGTAGAGGAAGCAGATTGTGTGGTCTTAGTCTAAGAGCAAAGGGGAAAGAATGGAGAGGATCCTGGGAATATGGAGGGAAGGGAGTGGAGCTGAGGCTGATGGCTCCTTCATTGTACTTTCTTAGATAAGCACTGTCTTTACCTTCTCAAGTGTGGGTTTATTTATAATGAGATTGAAAATTACTTAGATGGTTGGATAAACCATGTGAAAACACCTACCACATTTCCCTGAGCTTTTCCAGGGCAAGGTTTTAGCTTTTCTTTCTTCCCTATGTGCCACCAAGCTAAAGATGGAGCCTGGGTGACCTCAGCATGATTTCCTCTGTTTAAGTTCAACACGCTCTACCTTGGTTCTGTCCTGACTAGCACATACCCCTGACACCACTTAATTTTGTTTTGTTTCCCACAGTGAGTAGGGACTGGTTTCCCATTGCCATGACGACTGCCATTAAAGGAAGCAGTCAAGTGATGCCAGTTGATAATGGAATCAAAGTGAGTACTGCCTTGTCTCCTGACTCTGGCTTGCCTGGGAGGCCTCTTAATTAGAAAGGAAAAGGCAGGGAGTTGAGGGTGGCAGAAGAGACCCATGGAGGAGGCAGGGAGATCAGGCAGGTTTTACAGGGGAAGGTGCTTTCAGTTCTGTAAACTGGGGCTATTGAGAGGCATGTCACTGCAGAGCCATCTGCACAGCTGCCCATCGAAGTGTGTTTGGAGAAGTGAGCCTCCCAGCCCAGGATAGGAGAGGTGGGGCAGTCCAAGAAAGCTGGAGGTGCACGTTGCTTCCATGGGAGCTCCATGGTTTGACTCTAACCCAGTCTTTCTTTGTGAACCAGGGCAACAGCTTTGCTCCTCCCCCAATGATAGCTTGCCAGATAATATGCAGGTCACCCATTAAATTTGAATTTCAGAAAAGGGGTGAGTACATTTTTAGTATGTGTTGCTAAATATGGTAACCATACTCCAGAGCAAATTTGGCATTATCTGGAACATTTTGGTTTTCACAGCTGGGAATGCCCTGGCCCTAGTCCTGTTCTCTACCAGGCATGGAGCTCACAATGTCCATCACTGTGCAAGACTCTTTCAATCTCAACCATATTATCAACAGGGTGTATCTAACCCTGAATGTTGTTAATACTGTCCCTTTACCTAAATGCTGGGGACCAGAAGTATTTCAGATGTTCTCTAGATTTTGGAATATTTGCATATACAAAATGAGATATCTTAGGGATGGGCCCCAGAGCTACACATGAAATTCATTTATGCTTCATTTGCACCCTATTCCCATAGCCTGAGAATAACTTTATACCATATTCTTGTGAACCTGCATTTAACTGTCGCATGAGGTCAGGTGTGGAATTTTCTACCCATGGCATCAAGTTGACATCAGAAAGTTTCAGATTTTTGATTCTTGGATTAGGGATGTTCAATCTGTACTGGTAAAATTGGAAAATCTGCTGTCAACTATTGCTAATGTACCCATGCCCACCATGCCTCTTCTAGCTAGTCCTATGTGTATATCCTCCTCTTGAGTAACTCCTTCTTACTTCTTTTAAATTGTTTATTATGCATGTTTGGGCTTCAGAGGAAAAGTGGGAGCTGTGTCGCTTAGCTGTGTTGTCTGGAACAAACTTATATGGTACTGTATTATTATTTCAATTCTATTTTGAAAGCCTAATGACATCTAAAGAGGAATACATACATATATATATATATATATATATATATATATATATATATATATATATATATATATACTTTTATTCAGGCATAAAGAAAAATGAAATTATGTCATTTGCAGGAAAATGGATGAAACATGAGAACATTATATTAAGCAAAATAAGCCTAGTATAGAAAAACAGGGGACATCTGTTTTCTGTTTTATGTTGAAGCTAGAGAGAAAGAAAAGATGATGTGGATCTCATGAACATGGAAGGTAGACCAGTAAATTAGATAAATGTCCAGGGAAGAGGGACACTTAAGTGAAATATTGTGGAATGAAATTGGCCAAATCATACTGTTATATTGTGTGCATGTTCAGATATGTGAAAATCTCATTTTATGTATCATAGTAATGAACCAATAAAAATTAAAAAACATAGTACAAAAAATAATGGGAAAAAACATACCAACCCTAAACCCAGTGACCTTTTATCCCTCATTCTGCCCAGAATGGTGATTTGCAGAAGAATTCACTGAGTTAAGGAGGGGATGCAAGCTTCTGGATGAAAACTTGGACGGTCTGGACTCCTCACTGTGCCTTTGCTATTGTCATGTCTGGAAGGCCTTCTCTTTCACTCTCTGTGAGTTACTTTCTCTCTCCTTCACTTTGTATATCATGAAGTGGCCTATTATCTTTGTCCTTTTTGTTTATTCTCCAGAGTTAGTATTAAATTCAACTGAAGGAAAAAGCATATCATTTTGGTGAAGTATGTGTTGGGACAATTTGAAAGAAGTGGAAGCTAGTATTCAGAGTGAAAACTTTTCATGGGAATGTAGGCTGCACCCAGGATTTTGGAAGTTTGCATATATAGACTTGACCTCTGTACTGGTAGCAGAGACTAGAAAGTAGAAGCGGTGGCATGTTCATTATCTAGGTGGAAGGCCAGAGACCAACCACAGGGCTGCAGCTTCTCTGTGAAAATTGTATGTTTTAGATGTGGCTGCCTGAGCTTCTGATTAGACATCTGGTTTGAGGTGATGGCAGGTAAGAATAGGGGAATAGACTTCTAATTATAATTTTTGCCATTTTGGAAAACTTGTGAACCATCTGCGGTTCCAACTTTCATTGTTTGAGGCATCCAATTTGGTGATGAATTAGCTTTTATGGATGAATTCTAAGGAATTCACTGATTTTATTTAATAAGTAAAATAAGTGCATTTATAGATTATAAGCACCATAAGACAGTGATAGATAAGGTGCTCTGAGATTTGAGTGTAGAGATCCCTTATGTTTGGTTAGCATTGCCCAGATATACTTCATTGGAAGGGATATATTAGAGCCAGCTTGAACTTGTAAGTGCTATATATTGAGCCTTTTTAGTACTTATTATGTTACGTTTTTATGATTCTAAATATTTTTATCATTTCTCATACTACATTTTCTCCTATTTTTGTGTACTTCACAATATTACATGACTGGTATTATACAGTTCCTTATTTTCTACCTCATTTGTCATATTCATGGAGATTTTCATTTGAACTGTTCCAAAGGAGCAGTCTTGTGTACTTATAAAGGTTTGAGAAGAAACTCAGCACAGATGGTGTGCTTGATGAACTAAAAGTTCTGAAGAATGTGACATCAGGACCCTGTAGGGCACCATACTGCCTTTATCATCCAAGTACACCAAAGTTCTAAAGGATGCTGCAGATTTTTGTTTTCCACTCATTAATTTCTTTCATTTCAGTTGGTGATGACTGAGCTGCTTCAGATAGGAAAAACTCTGAGGCTCCCCTGGAATGAGTAATCAGCTATCCTGACTACAGACTGAACCTCTTGCCCCCGAGGATCCCCAGCAGTAGCACAAGGAAACAGAATCTGTCTTGGCAATGGCAGAATTGAAATACCAGTGGAGTGGCTATGGAGTCGGAGAGCAGCACTTGGGGTGAGGGGATTAATTCTTCTGGTGAGCTGTTAACTGTTCTCCTATGTTATTTAATCTAGAATTAGGTGTGGTTTCTTCTTAATTCATAAATATACTGTACACAGCTGATTAATTTCCTCCAGAAAATTGAACGTCTGTTAATAATTCCTATTTTTAAAAGTTTGTATCTTTAAACAGCAAGGCATATGAAACCAATTACTCAGATTTTGTTCCTTGCATGGTGTGGCTCGTACTTAAAGCTCAAGTCCCATTTGTATGTTTTTTTTTTTTTGTGTTGCCTTACCCATTCTTTACTCTTTGTGACTGAATTCATAATCAAAAATTTCTTTCTCCTTGATCTTTGTAAATAATAATAATGATGATGATAGTAATAATGAGCACAATATCTCTAGTTTTGAAAATACAGAGTTGTTTGAGGAGCAAGCTAATTGCTACTTCATGTTTCTAGGGGTGTCCTCTCTGGTTGGCCCACATGGTTTTTGGTCCTTTGCCAGGTGATGAAAAGTCAAAGAACAAGTTCATGTGAGAGAAGAAAAGTAGTGTATTTGAAACCTACATGTCCAAGGAGGCAGTTTCAGAAGGCTTAAAGAGAGCATTACTTATCCAGGTGAGTAAAAATACTGGTTTCTATTCCCTGAATATGTGGAACTAAAGCAATTCATTGTTCACTTAACTGTTTTTTGTCTGTGCTTTCTGCTTTGAGATGATCACATAATTGGGATAAAAAGAGCTTAGAATTTTGGTTGCAGAATTATACTTACATAGAGATAGGGTAAGAACAGTATTCTGCCATGGTAGTTCTTTTTGCTTTCTTTTAACATTTGCTTTTGAAGTGACTTTTTGCTGACATTAAAACAAAACAAAAATCTGATCAGTATAATAGCTGTCATTCCCAGGAATTGATAAGTGATTTTTCCTGGTCTGTGACATCATAAGACTGCAGCCAGAGCCTCCCCCACATGTGGGGACAGTTGTACTTTGTAGATGGGGAAAGGAATTGGTTCCAGATATGAGCTCACCCTGCGAAATGTAGAACACTATAAATAAGATTTTCAGGCATGGTGGTGCATACCTGTAATAACAGTGGTTTGGGAGGCTGAGGCAGGAAGTTTGTGAGTTCAAAACCAGCTTCAGCACCTGCGAGGTGCTAAGCAACACAGTGAGACCTTGTCTCTAAATAAAATGCAAAATAGGGAAATAAGGCTGGATATGTGGCTGGATATGTGATATGTAGTTGGGTGCACCTGAGTTCACTCCACAGTACCAAAAAAAAAAAAGATTTTCATAGAGAAACAGAGACAATCTGCTTTTAGATATAAACTTTCTTTTGTAGTTCTGGTTGGGTGAGGTATAAAATAACTAGTTAAGAAAGGATATCTTAATGTTGTTGGAGAAAATTAAGTATATCAGATATAATTTGAAACATTTGTTCACTATTGTTTATCATGTTCTTCTTTTTCTTCTCACAATCCAGAGAAAATAAAGTTTCACTAAGAGATTTTGTGGTTTTCAAAAACAGGAATAAAATAATATTTTTCAATGCCTTGACTAATAATCTGACATTTCATTGGTTTGTTCTAAGTACAGACGAAAAGACTACAGTGACCAAGGAAATCTCTTTTCTGTATTTGGAACTAACCAGCAATAACACATGATTATGTACATGCAGTTTTGAAGTTGTTGTTGTTTGTTTTTAATAACTAGTTCTCACATCAAAGGACACATGGCATTTATTTCTTCACAGGTGCAGTATTGGGAAGTTGTTATAGAAGATGTTGGGAGAGATGAGAACATGATAGCCATGTTCAGAAGGGGCTTCAGTTTGGGGCAATGACCAAGGAGAAGTGAGAAGGAAGATTGTAGAATTGGCTGTTTGAGATCCCAGAAGCACTATGTCAGAGTTCCTCCTGCAGTAGAATATTGGTATGAATTATTATTTATAATAATAATTATTATTATAAGAAATCCAAATCTAGGAAGACACGGGTCAGGATGGAGTAGTTTCTAGGACCCTTTATTAAGCATGAAGTCAGCTGGAAAATATGTGGGTGAACATAAAGGATGAGAAGAATAAAAGATGAGAAGAATAAAGAATTACAGTGCAATACCCAGTCATTCAGAAGGGAGAGGTGGCACTTATAGCATTAATAGCAGGGGCAATAGTAGAAGGTCAGCTCTATAGATAGTAATTAATTATCTCAAGAAATGTTTCCTGACAACTTAGTAAACACACATATACCAGTGAGCAGGATAGGGGTAGTAGGCAGAAATAACTATAATAATGCAAAAAAAAATAATAATTTGATCCAAAGGGTAAGAAGGATTCAGCCATTTTAAGCTTTTGGAGAGGAATATAGGCAGAGATCAGCAAGTGGAAATAGGGTTGATGTTTTGAGGAACAAGAAGGAAGGCTGTTGGAACAGAACTGAAAAAAGGGAATTACTACATGGGAATAGTGGAAGAGTTAGCATCCAAGTCATGGAGGGTCTCTAGGAGTTGAATTTTATTCAAAAAACAATGGGAAGTCATTGAAGGGTATTAAGGAGGAATAACATGATCTGTTTCATGTCTTAAAAAAATCTCCCTGCCTATTGGGAGATGAATAGACTAGTGTACCACTTAGGAAGCCATTAAACTAAACTAGGCAAGAACATTCAGAGACTTAAACAAGGGCAGTGGCAGTGAAGAGGGAGGTAAATAGGTGGATATGGAGTGATTGCTGACAAGACCTTCTGACAGATTAAATATGGAAAGTGAGGTAAAGGGAGGAAGCCAGGCTGGCTCAATGGATGATGTAGTCATGAACCAAGACAGGGAAGATGGAGGATTAGAACATGGTGCTCACCTGTGGGGAGGCAAGGAGGGCAGACGGATAAATGAGTGAAGAGGCCCTGGTGTGCACTACAGCAAGCACATAGGCCTTGCAGTGGTTGAGTGCTGGGACTCTAGCCAGGCCACTTGGGCTTAAATGTAGTGTGACAGTGGCAGATTACTGACCCTCTCAGTGCTTTAGTTCCCTCCATGCAAAAAAAGAACATAATAGTCTCTACTTCTTAGTTCTGAGGGTTAAATTAGTTCCTAGTGATAAAACTGCCAAATCAGTATGTGGCTTGGAGGACACCTATGGAAGTGGTACTTGAGATTGCTTTTATTGTTGTCAGAGGAGCATCTGTTACTCAGCTCAGGTGGTTGCTGCCATGTGGAGATAGCTGATACACACAAACTGCTTGTAGATTTTAATAGTTTTTTTTAAGATAATCTGGAATACATATTTTTATGTATGAAATTCTTCAGCATGTTCTCAAACTTCCCATAAGTCAGATAAAGCATGTTTGTGATTGCCAAGTTAGACAAATGGACCCAGTTATGTGGTATTTTTCTATAGTACCATTTGGTTCCTCAGGCAGGCAGGGAGAAGGACAAGCTGGAGTCAATTGAGGGAGGGCCTTATTTGTTAAGTGTAATAGGAAGAGTGTACTCAAAGCTCAGGGTTTGTGAGGGTAAGAAATGATGGCAGGTAATGTCACCTAGTCAGTGAAAAAAGGAATTAACCATCATGGGAAGATAGCAAATAATAAAAATTTGGCCAGACTATTGCTTGGAGGTTTTAGTGAAACTGAAGGATTGTTGAAGTGGAGTTTCTACAGTAAGTGAGTTGGAAGGACAGAAGATTGTAATCAGAAAGAGTGATGTTTGGCTTGTATTTGGAAGTAGGGTTATTAGTGATGATGACAGAATACAAGTGGTATACATGGGAGAATGGCTGGGGTGGGTGGAGAAGGTACCTGGGATGTTGGACTTGGGTTGCTCACTCATTGATGTGTACGTAAAGGCCCAAAAAATTTTATATGAGTGGGGATAGAGGGGTAGGCAGTGAGCTACCAGTCAGCACACTAGTGAATCGGGGATGTGGCTAGAAAGTTTGAAGAGGCAACAGTAAAGAAATGTACCAAAGAAATGACATGAACTTCAAAGGACCTGGAGTTTTATGAAAGTGAATGGAGCTAAAAATAATTTTAAAGCCATGTTATGAAAGTAAGGAGGAGACAGTCTTCTCCTGGTCCCTGAGAACACTCAAGGAAAGTGGTGACATCAGGGGACAGCTAAGTTTGAAATCAGTATGGAGTTGCAGGAGCATTAAGAGCAAAGATGGAAGATATAGTATCCTTACTGGTTAAATTTCAGTACTAGAGGAGGGTTTAGGAGACAGATGAGAGATGGAGCACTGGGTGAGTTCAGGAATGTTTAGAGAAACAGGAGAATAAGTCTTATACTTCTCCAGTTAAAACAGAGATTGCACTGGATATGTCTTCTAGGCAGATTTTTCAAATGATTATTTTTAGAGTTACATAACACTAGAGTGTATTTTGACATGTTATATATTCATGGAGTACAACTTATTCTAATTAGGATCCCATTCTTTTAGATGTATATGATGGGGAATTTCACTGGTGATTATGAACACAGGAAAGTTATGTCTGATTCATTGTACTCTCTTTTTCTGTTCCCATTCACCCTCTCTTCCCTTTATTCTGACACAAAGTTTTTGACAGAAGCTATTAGCTTCTCTGCAGGCTGTAGGAACCACCTTGGTCTGATATTGGATCCTGTTGGAGCTTTCTCTTTATTATTGTGATCTGAACTCTTAGGGGTTCTGTTTTTAAGGTACACTTCTTAATATTTTTGCTTCAATAAAATTTACAAATGTTATTTTTAACACAATTTCTAACCTTTCATTTTTACATATGAACATATGACATAGAGAATTATGAATAAAATATTTAATGTCTTTTTAATGTCTTTTAATAGAAACTCTATGTAAACTTGAGAAATATGTCCTTTTCCCCTAAGCCCAGCCTTGGCCCCTCTGAGTGCTCTGTAATTAATAGTACAAGTAAAGGCACATTTAAGCAGGGGTATTTTTTATTTCTTCATTTGCAAACTATTCATTGAATTGGAATGGGTAATAAAATAATGGGAGATAAAAAAAATCCCTCAGGGTAGAGAAAAGTGCATGGACTTAGAAAAATGCAACTGTTGAAAATGTAATTTCCACAAACTGACTTTCATTTTTTTGGAATTCTTGTATAAATTGCTGCTATCCGCATGAAACTTTAATATGAAGTTATATTCTTTATGATACAAGCCAAACAAAAATTCACAATTATTGGATTTAATGTCTTTCTAAGTTTCTAGTTATAGCAACACTTAAAATGAACTCTCCCATAATACGTCCATGCCTCTGTGTGTGTGCAGACAGTTGAAAAGCAGTTCCTTGTCATGCATCTCTGGAGAGTAGAAAGAGCTCTAGAGTTATGGCTTCCTCTGTTAGGTTGTAGCAGGAGAGGGATGGCTGCTTCTAAGGTCACACACTCATCCCCTTAGCTAGGGGGAATGGAGGACAAGTCAATCAAGGCTCCTCCCTGGTGCTCAAAGTACTGAGGACATGCCATAATCTCCTGGAATGTTAGGGCATTTTACTATGCTTTTAAACTATTAAAGAAAATTTAAAGAATTAACTCTCTAATTTGCTGGCTGTAAAACTAAAAATTATATTGATGTAGTGATTTACTATTTTCAAAGTACTATTACACAGTGAATTTTTTTTCTTGAAAATATCCTGTGAAGTCAAAGGATGATTATTCCTTTCACAGATAGGGAGCACTGTATCTCTGTGTCTTGCCAAGTCACTCAGCACTTCCTCACTCAGCATTCTCTTGGTGTAAGGCTCTTAGTGTTAGAATTCTCTTCTTTCAGTTTTGAAAAACAGTGGGACAGGTTCTCCTTTAGGAATGCCAGTTGTCTGGTCCTCAAGATGCTCTTGCAAGTGGGCAAGGCTGATCCTCAAGTGGTCCATGCAAGTGGGCGAGGCCTGTATTTAAGGGGTCCATGCCAGTGGGTATGGCTCCTTGCAAAGCTTGTCCAGCAAAGTCCTGACCCTGGGGAGGGTGGTGGGTGATTGGGCTCTATGGCACCAGACAACCTGCAAAGGCTGTCACCCTCCTGACAGTATGGTCACCTCTGCCTCTGCCCTGGTCTCATCCTTCTCCAGAGTGCCTCCACCACATGGGCCCATTCCCATTCTCTGCACCTTACTCCTGGGGACAAGAAGAGAACTCTTTGTTTTAATCAAAATTAGCATTTCTTTGGTTAATAAGCTATAATTTACTGAGGATGGTGTGATACTTCTTCAGGTCCACAAAGACCTACCTAGAAATAAAGATTCTTTTCAAATCTTTTAAAAAATGTATGTTGTGTACCACACTATAAGCAAAAGTCTGTAGTCTGTAAATAGCTGACACTGGCTTCTGAGAAATGGATGACATTCTTCTTCCCCTTACAGATTTATAGGGTATCAACCTTGTTCGAAACAAACTGATATGAAGCACAGCTGATCTCAGACTACAAACTCTCACTCTTTGACCTGCAGTCATCATCCTACCAGTCCTTGCAGCAGCTGCTCGTCAGCCTTGGTGAGAGTAGTTTTTATGTGCTCACTGTCCCCAAGATGTTGATCACAGCTCTGATGAAATATGATTTGTTGTCACAAAAGACTCTGAAGGTAAAATCAGCAATCGAACACTCCTCATTTATTTGATAAAGATTGATAGAGCACCTACTGCATAATTAGTGCCAGCCCTTGGTATAATATTTAAGATGCTCACAGGCTGTCAAGCTATCTAAGTCAATAATTTCAATACTGGATGATTGGCAACAAGGTATAGCAACTCTGGTGCTGGGAAGTATGGCAGTCCAGCCAGCAGACTTGGGAGACAGAGCAGGTGTCCCTGGGAGAGAGATGCCTGAGCCAAGTGTCTTTGACCCTCACGTTTTTTCCCCTTCACCCCACCTGACTCAAGCCTCTGACCAAGGGGAAGAGAAGACACAGGCCTCTTCCATTTCCCCAGCCATGCAGGCTTCCATGTTGCTGTTCAGTGAGTGCACCCTCTTGGCCTGTCCTCTAGGCTGTGACTTTCATGGTTGGGGCTCATTCTCCCAGGCTTTAATCATCTGGGGAACTGGAGCAGCCTTCAGCTCCCCTCATCTGGTCCTTAAGTGTCCCATTCTAGCTCCTCTGTCACCTGCCTCTACCCAGAAGATATTCACTGTAACTAACAGTCTTTGAAATTGAATGTTGAGGACTTTTCAATTACCTGCCCTTTCCTGTATGTATAGGAACACTCAAGTTTCCCATTGAAAAATAAAATGTACTCATTGCCCAGGATATAATTTATTATCTATTATAATCACAGTTTTAAAGTCTGTCTAGCACTGTGAGACTTATTTTCCAATGTGCATAGAAACTGTCCCAGCTGTTCCCATTAATAACTTAATAAAGTAAAAAATATATTTGCATACACTCACATGAATCCCCACTTTGTGCCAGTGCCTGAATGGTAGGCAGCAAGGCATCCTTGATGTGCCACCACAGCTATGGCATCTGGTCTCCTGCCTCTACATGCTCTCTCCGCGGACCCTGGTTCTAGCAGCTCTTTCATGTTCATATTTACCACGAGATCCAGTACTCTGCATTGCATTGCCTCACTTACAAATAAGCCTTTCTGGAAGTCATTTGGCTTTACATTTTTTGAGCTTTCACATCCACGAATCAGCTTGTAAGCTACATTATTGACTAGCTTCCTAGTCAATAGGATTAGAATCCCACTTCCTCTAGGAAGCTAGTCTATAATGTGGATTGAAAGACTGGAGAAAAGCTTGAAAAAAAAACAATTTTAAAGCAATAGAGACCTCAGAGGTTGAAACCCTTTGCTCAGGTGGACTAGAAGAGAGAAGAGGAGAGAGAAGCGTGCTGGGGCCCATCATGGAAGAAAGTGTCAGCTTTAATATTAACTTATCATACAGGTGGTGCTTCAGTAACACATTCTCATAGAGTGCTTCACTTGATTTTGAAAGTAGCCCTTTGTGATAAGTGAGACAACTGGTACAATCCCTCTTTTTGAGACAAGCATAGTGAAAAGATAAAGGGCATCCAGCAAAGGACAGGTACATGTGTAGGCATGGAGGGTCATTGTGGGACTTGGGAGGTGGGGCTGGATGATATAATGCACAGAAGGGGCCACGTCTAGGAGAGAGGAGCCAGGAGATGGGTCCTACAGATTAGAATGCAAGTGAACCAGGGAAGCTGGTGAGATGGGAGGTATAGGGGGCTAGGTCAGAGAGCCTCTTGGAATGAGGAGCACAGTGGGTCATGCTCCCAACTGCAGTGACTCTTGTGCTGCCTGCAAGACAGGAAGCCCCAGTGACTTAAGGTGGCATGAAATCAGTTTTGTTGGATCATAGAACACAGTTCTCTGTGTGAACCCTACTCTCACTGGTGATCAGAGGAAGAAATAGATGCTATAGTCTGTCACTATTGGGGAGAAGAGGCAGTGGCATTTGTGCCTAGGACCTGACAGGAATGCCTATTGTCCTTGATGGGGCTCACTCATCAGGAGGATTACCCTGGAGTAAAAGTAAATGCTTCAGCATCTCTCTGCTTGTTACATGGTACTTTCTTCTCAAAAGGAGCACTTTTGTCTTATGTGTTAAAACTTCAAGAGAAAGCAATTAGTAATTAGTATATTAGTGAATAAATGAATATTGTATCAGGTTAGAATCTTGTGCCAAGCTGGGAGCACCAGGTGTGTAGGATAGATATATGATCCTTATTCTAGTGAAGCTCAAGATCCATCAGTCAAGAAATCTCTAACATAGAAATGTACAGATAACAAATCATAAGTCTGGTAAAAACCATAAAGTAAATATATAGGGTATGTTGAAGGAGTTCCAAGAGATCAAAATGGCTTCCTTAGGGAAATGACTTAAGACTGTCAGTTATCTCTACTAATGATGGAGGACAAAGGCATAGATCATCTAAAAACTGGTGTCTGGTCTCAAAATCATTTCCTATGTTTAGATTGCAGTCTTAGTACATTCATACATTAATATACTTAAGTGTCTGCCAGTTCCCTTCACCTTGGGTATTTCCCTATTTTGTTCTATGCATACATGCTGTTAAGGTAAAATAAACAATCTGTGATATGCTTTCATATCCCAGGAAAGTTTGATCACAACATTCTCTAATTAGAGTGTTATTTAATATTATAAGTCCTGGGCTAAGATAAAGGAAAAAAAACAGGAAGATGGTTACTTAAAGACTACAATATCATCTAAGATGTTCCTTGCATTTGAGAAGTTCAGTCAATATGAGGTTCAGAGAAAATGAACTTGGAGTAAAACCATAGTGCAGGTGATTTTTGATATGATGTTTTCCATTTACTTTTTTTATCCTTAACACTTTTATATCATCCAAAGCCATATTTTACAAGTTAATATGTTTTATCGTAAGCTGGGCTCTTATTCAATTTTCTACCTCTGTAAATGTTTTTAAACCTCACTTAGAGAATAAGAAATTTGAAAAGCCAGATAGAGGTGTTGAGCACAAAAAGGTATAAGTTGGTTACTATTAGAAAGTATTAGTGGTTTCAGCAATAGTTCACATTTTAACAGAGAATATGGACCACAACTAAGTTTACACTTTTGCCTAAATTTCTTTACTTTCAGACCATTTCTGTTTTTAATTGTCATCCCAGTGTCCAGTCCCTTTGTCCTACCTCATCTAAGTGTCCTAACCCAATACGATTTGTCGTTACCATTCTTCAATCATTTAATACCTTGTTTTCATTAATATCCTGCTTGCCTGGCACTCCCAGCTTGGCATAAGATTCATCCTGATAAAATATTCATTTATTCACTAATATAGTAATTACTTATTAATACCTTGTGTTTATATTGGAACTCCCTAAATAAACAGTGACCTACTGTACAGTAATTATTAGGGTAGAAATAGTAAAATGAGAGAAAAATAAATACATATTGCATAAAAGAAATGTGAGGGCTGGGGTTGTGGCTCAGTGGTAGAGCACTCACCTAGCATGTATGAGGCATTGCGTTCAATCCTCAGCATCACATGAAAATGAAATAAAATGGCATTGTATCTACCTATAATTAAAAGTATATATTTTTTAAAAAAGAAATATGAGATGAACTGTTGTTCTAATACCTAGGAGATCATGCCTTTCCACAGTAGCATAAGCACTTAGACAATCGAAAATAGCTTTATAAAAGGCAGACTTCTCTCTTTTTATAATTCAATTCATTTTTATGTGCCACTCTAGATCTTCCTGGAACTAAAACTAAGTGCAGGGTGAAAACTTTTAAAAATCACTTAGTGTTAATCTGGGATTTATATCTGTATGATGTCCTCACTTGCCCAGCCTGTGCCTTGTGTTGAGTCATAGTCAAGCCTCAACTGCCACATCCTCATCTCTCTGAGAAAGATTGGGTAGTGGTCTGAGTTTGGCTTTCATTTGCAATCCTTTTACCTATTTAGTCTGGCAGCTCTTCCTGGAGTTTCCCAAAGCAGTACTTCTTGACCCTTTTACCCTATTGCCTTATATATATGCCTTGTATATATGCCTGGCATATGTTTAATTAAAGAGCCTTCCCATAAGTCAGAGAGGCAACAGCTACTGTAGAAAGAGAAGACCCAAAGAAGTAGTGTACCTGGCTTCAAGATGACTCTAGAGTACCTGGCACTTGGGTATGGGTCTGAAGCAACAAAGCTGAGGAGTGGATACCCTTCTCCTGCAGCTGGCTGTTTTGCATTCTGCTGAAGTTTTCTTTCTTTGCATTGTTGGACATGACCCCTGCAACCCCCCTGGCTTGCCTTTCTCCTCACCATTGAAGATTTTGACCATGATGGGCTCATACTCATAATGACTTGTTGAATTGTTTATATCTTTTGTTTGTTGCACACCTCATTGGCTTGCATACCAACACCATCTAGACATGGTTTCTGTTGTAACCAAAGCAGAACACATTTCAACATCCTGGGACTTTATATAGGGTGGGTACTGTTTGTTATATGAACCTAACCTACTTTGTTTTCTCATATTGAGAATTGCAAATCTACTTTGTTTTAGTGGAGCTATTTTGGTAACATATAAGTAATTTTAGTTCTATTCAGGGAGTGAATTTAAGGTTTTTATGAATCAGTTTGAGCTTTATTTCATATCAATGATAGATCCATTTTAATTTATTTAAATAAAACATTTCCTTTTTCTTTCACTATATCTTCTTAAGCCTTCCCAACTCCCTCTTTTCTGAAGAGAATGAAAATCTGCTTGATCCCTATGATTATGGATTTCTTTTTCCCTTGAAAGCAATGGCTAACTGAAAATGGGCACAGAGCAGTGTTCCAGAATGTACTTTCAGAATCAGTGTATTGGGCCTAAAGAAGTGAAGGCTGTAGGTTTTGGGCTTTAGGCATCTGCAAGATTGAAGGGGGCAAGATGAAAAGGGGGTAAGGTGAGTGAAGAGTGAACCTCTGTACATGTTCTACCAGAGAAGGTCCACTTAGTCCTGTTTTATATTTTAAGATACAATATAAGATCATGTTTACAAGTGACAAAACAAGGTTCCACTTACCTTTAGAGAAAATAAAATAAAAAAGGCTTAAAATCCATTACAAGAAGTCATATAGATAGTGATAGGGCTTGCTTTGCAGTTGCTGGATCTAACCCCTTCAGCCCACAAATAGGGACAAAAATCACTACATGTTTACTAAGTTCTGAGGATCATTATCTCACACACATACCACACTCCACAAAATAGGCAAAAACTGGCCCTTTCTCTCAGGGCAATCTACATTTAAATTTTAGATCAAATGTGGTGAGTGGATTTGCTCATTTCCAATGTAAATAAAGAAAATTTCTATGAGAGAATCAGGCTTTCTTATCTTTAAACTAGGGCCAAATAGCTCATAATTACCTTTGTCTCTTCTTTTAGGACATTTGCAGAAAATATAAAAATTATTACTATTACCATGTAGTATAGTGATTGGGTACTCAACTTTAGGGCAACCATGGATTTCTTAAGATAGATGCTATGGATGCATTTCTGTGTATAGTTTTAGAAGGTATTCATGAGCCCTTCTTCTAAGGTAGTCTGTAGACCAAGCAGATGACACCCTACACATGCTAAAGCATTCACCAAGTTTGGTTTTTAAAAATATTTTTTAGTTTCTATTGGATTTTTTTACTTTATTTATTTATGTGTGGTGCTAAGGATTGAACCCAGGGCCCCCCATGCCAGGCAATCACTCTACCACTGAGCCACAACCCCAGTCCTACCAAGTATATTTTAATAAGACATGATTAGGGAAGAGATACCATGGGGTATTGTAGAAAGACCAGGAAATTTAATGACAGGTAGATGTAAACAGGAGAAGTGGCTTAGCAAGAACAACAACAACAAAGATAATGGCATAAGCCCTTGGAACCTGTCCCTTCACCAGTAACATAAAAATCAAAATAGCCATTTTCTGGTATTTTTCTACTAGAAATAGTATACAGAGAATACCACCTAAGAATCAATTCTTCATAGATATCAGCCATTCAGCCCATAGTGTGGTGTGGTTCATTGGCTTATGATGACATGTTTGGCCAGTGGCATAGCCACTGTAAACTGCCATCACTATATGCCCCCCAGCAGTGTCACTCTTGTGGCTGTTGTACTTCCCATCCTGCAGAACATCAATGCCTATGGGGACCTTGTTCTGGGGCTTGCACACATTTGAGCTTCAATACTGGAAGGAGGAACTGAGATCATCCAAAATATAGGTTCATTGTGTCTCTTCAAAGCCAACCTCCAACTCTCATTGTATTGGTGAGACTTGTGCCCCCATCATACAGGGGAAGAATGTTACCCACCTAACAGCAATGAGATGCAAAAGACTCTCAACTTTTTCAAAACCTTTATTAATCTAACATCTAAATGGGCTCTGACCTCTGTATCAATGTCACATGTCTAATGTTAGATCCTTTTTCTAATAGCCCTGGTACCTGCAACTCCTAACTTCAGTGAGATGAGGCTACAACTCTGAAGCAAAATGCTATTCATTGAAACATTTCACCTCATGGGGCTTATATGGGGAGGGAATGGACGTGGACATTCCTTTTCACTTCCAACTGAGACGCAGGTAGTAGACAGAGTGGCCCAGCATGGGAGGTTGGTTCAGCATGCAGAGGGGTGATGCAGAGGGTATCTCCTGAAAGGTAATTGGGAATAGGGATGTGGTCTGGCACTCTGGTATCCGTTTAGATAAGGACTCCTATGGGACCATCAGAGCAGGTTGCAGGGGAACCGAAGCTTCTGTCTTGGGGTGTTCCTCTGAAGGCATAACACCTGTCTTCAGAGGTGTCTTATTCCCACAGAGAATCTGGAATGTCTCCTTGAATCTCAGTTTTGGTAATACCCAGGGGAGGGCCTGCATTGATAGTTGCATTCATGCCATATTGACATCCTTTGTTTCTCCAGTATGGGAGTGGGCAGTAAATGAAGGTGGCAGTGGCTTTCACCACCTTGCCGGATTGCTCCTCCAGTTTCTTCTTCCAGCGCAGAAAGCAAATGCAGCCCCCAGTTATCACAGAACATAGCCCCAGAAATGCAAAGTGCTACTAGACCTGTAAGAAACACACTGAGACTGTAAGAAAAAAGAAAAGAGGTAAGCTGACTGACAGTTGTAGCTTGAGACCTGAACTGTTTCTCATTCCTCTCCTTGATTTGGCTGACTGACAGTTGTAGCTTGAGATCTGAACTGTTTCTCATTCCTCTCCTTGATTTGGCTCATTCATCCATTATTTATTCCTTCCCACCTTCCTCAAAGACATGCTTTATCATATTCTGATTTAGTCAAAGCTGTATTTGCAGGGAGCCTGAGAGACCCCTTTAGCCTTTTACAGATCAGGAATGCTAGGTGTAGAGAGTATACAACCTGCCCAGACTCAGTCAGGCCTTCTGGCTCGCAGTCCTGGACCCATTCAATCATTCAGACTGAGAAACCTCACTAAGGGCAAGGCCCTCAAGGAAGTAAAAGTTCACCATTTGACAAGGACACCAATGTATCTTTTCTGGTTGGGCAGAATATGGTCTTTGCCTTTGAGGATTCCTTAATTTTTTAGAGGAGTCTATCACTTAATTATTTAGTACTCCATGCAGGCAGCTAGCACTCCATTCATGCAAAGGGAAACTTCCCTAAAAGTTTGTCTCCCATACAAAAAGGACTAAAGGAGTACTTATGGCCAGTAAGGCCCAGGTCGTTGTTTTGGAAATCCATAATTTGAGTCTTATTTACCATGCCTGTGGCTCTGGAAAGAATGAATTTACCCACTAATCTGTCCACCAATAGGAGTCCTCAGAAGTCCCAAGCCCCATTGTTCCCTCTAGATGAGGTCACCAGGTTCTGAGCACTGGGAATTCTAGGAGTGTTGGTGTGGAGTAATGGAAGGAAGAGATTTCAACTTGTGACATGTCATGAGCATGGTTGTCTTCCTTCAAAGAATGGTCTACCACAGAATTTTATGTTCCCAACTTTATATGAAGAACTCACAGAACAGCCCCTAGGAAAGGGCCCTCACAACCTCAGGAGCTTATATTTATGTTATTGGTTGTTAGGGAGCCATTTTTGTATGGCTTTTTTAGAGGGGAGTGGGGCAGGGAGCACAATGAACATTGGACAGCTCTGCCTTTAAGAAGTTTCTGACCTATCAAGGGAAAAAAAAACTGCTCAGAAAAATTACATGGTCCAAAACTCTTTCTTTGGCTCCTACAGTCTCTCTTTTGTCTCTTCAACAAGTGTTTCTTGAGCATGAGTTGGCAAAATAAAGCAAGATAAGATGGTATTGTTCATCCATAAAGTTTTCTTTGAGGTGCTGACCATGGGAACTGAGCTCTAGACGACAATGAGGCAGCCAGTGCAGATGGATACAGAGAGTACAAGGGCAATGATCCTGAGCCAGGTACAGGCCAGCACACCTAGACTTATTCACCCTCTACTACATTGCAAATAGCATAGAGCAAGGTAGATTTTTCATGGATATAGGTTTAACTGAACAGAGTTGGAGGCTCTGCCCCTGCCTCAGGAGGCCTTTTTAGTCAAGTAAGATCTGAGCAAGAATTGTATACAATTGAAACCAATGAGTGCCTTGACAGAGGATCCATTCATGTTGGTAACAAGTGAGTCAGATGTCAATGTCACTGTCCCTGACCTCAGGAGCTCACTATCAAAGATAGGGCATATGGGTTGAGGAAGAGGAAGAATGCATTCCAGGGACCAAGAAGAGCCTGAATAAAAATGTGTCAAGCATAATTCCTGGTGACACTGGAAAGTAGTTCCATTTGGCTGGAGGTGCAATTAGATGTTAGGATGCAGTGGGAAACCAGGCTTTGGAAGCACCTGCCATATTGTAAAGGTCAGCTCTTGGGTAGAACTTGGAGATGCCACTTAATATTAGACCCTCAGTCTCAGCTTCCTTATCTGGAAATGGAAATGGATAATGCTTACCTCAAAGGATATTATTTTGATAAAATGTACTGCTGCAAAGTGCTGTAGGACTCATAAGTGAGGGTGAAGCATAAACATGGAGACCTAATTGATATTCACAATGAATAGAACTATGAAAGGCTGTGTGGGTTGGGGACTCACTGTCTCTGTGCATATAAGTTTTTCTATTTTAATTAATTAAATGTAATGGGGTGTTGAGCATCAATCCCAGCACTTCACACATGTCAGGCAATCATTCTATCACTGAGCCACAACTCCAGCCTTGGATACAGGTTTTCATGTATTTTTTCCTATGCTTGAAGATGTGTTTTGATGTGCTGACATGTTGTTTCCTGTAAGATTTAGA
Organism: Urocitellus parryii; assembly: GCF_045843805.1. Classification (NCBI taxonomy): domain Eukaryota; kingdom Metazoa; phylum Chordata; class Mammalia; order Rodentia; family Sciuridae; genus Urocitellus; species Urocitellus parryii. The sequence goes on from NW_027553327.1 coordinate 4,451,942, forward strand.
GCCAGAATCAAGCTGTGGTGAGGTGTGTGTTGTTATTGTTTTTATTATGGGTGGTTAATTGCTTTTTATTTTATCTTCAAAACTCTCAGTTTTATCTTTAACATTGAGATGGTGAAAGACCAAACTGCAGAAGAAATTAGACAGGTAATAAATGAGAATGGCATAGTCCATGAAAGTGTGTTCTTTAAACCAAATCTAAATGTAGAAAAAGCAGACATTTTTAAATACCTCTTTCTAGTCAAAATAAAAAAAAAAGTAGTCAGATGAGGAAAAAGTAATGAATTACACGACCAGTAGCATAAACAAACTTGTCTTTTTTGGTCTTTCTCTCATGTAACTGAGCTACTTGTCTTTCCTCTTTTTTTTCTTTTTATTTGTTATCTACTTCTAATTTAAAACCACCAATATTTAATAGGTAGATTACTGTATTATTTTTCCAATAGGTTTTCTGCTCCCATTTCTCCATCTCAATATATCATATTATCACCAGCTGAGTCCTCTTAAATTTCTGCTTCTTTCATAGTGAAGCACATAGCATACTCATTTAAATATAGACTCTAGAAACAAGTTGCCATTTTCAAGTCCTAGCTTTACCACCTCCTACTTGTCTGACATAACAAGTTTCACTACTATAAAGTGGAAATAACAGAAGTACACACATGAAAGAGTTATTTTAGAATTAGACAAATTAGCATTTGTAAAACATAAATGAAATCAGAATGATCAGACTATGCTGTCCTTAAAATAAGACAATATTTTGACATGCTTTTTAAAAAAGACCAAGCAACCTTAAGCTGCTTTAGTTGAGTGTCTTTCTCAGGTTTTAGGAGTTACTGGGTCTTTTAGGAGTGCTGTATATTTTGGTTAGCTAGATTGCACTCTGATTAGTATCTTCAGGTTTTTTTTTGTTTTTGTGTGTGTGTATAAGTTGTGCCAGGGATCAAACCAAGGACTAAGGGCCTTACAGATACTAGATAAGGACTCTACCACTGAGCCATTACCTGTGCCTTACATTTTAATGAAAATATTGACACAGCAGAGCAGTTGTAGGGGAGATGGATCAACTAATGTGATTTATATAATTAGGATTTTAAGAATTGAGATATTCATTTGCCATCATCTGCCTATATTGCAAGAGATGGAGATTATCCTAGAACATGCAAGTTGTGGAAAAAAATTAAAAATATCTTGTAAACAAATTAGACAACATCTGTTATAAAGTTTTTCTGTGGAACAACGTTAATTTTAATTCGAGTTATACTCACAGTGTTCATTCTTACCTGGAGATAAAGCACCTTAATGAAACTTGTCAAGTGGATTGATGCCCAAAATAAGACAAAGAAAAATATCTACACTATGAAAATCCTTTCATCTACATTGGAGAAACTTACTCAAGTGTCTGCATTTCTAGTGGATGTTGAAATTATTTTAAACAAGCACATTAAGCACCAATTAAAATGGCAAAAACGCAGGTTTTCTCTCTTTAACCATGTTTTCATTGTTGACATACATGTGATAAAAGAAATTTAGTAAGCAAAAGATGGAAAACATTCAAATATAAAAGTATGATCACCAAAAATTGTCCTATAGTCTTAATTAGTCTTTTATGTTTTTTAGCATTCTTTTTACAGTTGAAATCATACCACTGTATACACAGTTTATATATCTTTCATATCATGATATTTTAAAAATCATTGTGAAATATACATTGAATGAATGTTGCATAGATTACTTAGCCCATTACCTCTTCTTAAACATTCAAATTGTTTCCCATTATTTTCTATGAAAACATAAGTTGAAATCTTTTGTGTGAGTTTTATATTTAATATACATGTATTATAGGGTTACTATCTTATTGTGGTTTTCTAAAGAAATAATTTATAGATAATATTGTATGAAAAATATTATTGTTATTTATGTGTAACCTAAGTATATTTCCAATACCGTGCCCATTTACACAGTAATTTCATTGTATGTAAGAGCTACCATATTATTGGTTCCTCCTTGGTGTTAAAATGTTGATGTTTTATAAAATTACCAGCTACTTTAGTTTTTGTAACCATCTAAATGTGCATGTATAATACAAGATAATTCCTAGGCTATGTAAGGACTTGACAGATTGTAGGTTGTCATCTTATTTCTTTTTTATATTTGTCCAAATTTTAAATAAAGACAGTATCTAACAAGGCCTAGTAGGCTAAGTAAATTGTGGTATGTAAATATAAGGTTAGAGTTTATTTTTAAATAGAAGTTGTAGGTTATTAATTTTGAGTAGTGCAGTTTCTCCAAATTATGTCTACCTAAATTTTTCTCGTCTTCATACAAACCTGAGAATACATTTGTAAGATATTCAGAATAAAAATGTTACTACATTGGAGAAAATTAGCATAACATCATCCCACATCTTACATTGCCCATTTTTGTTTACATAGCAAGAATAGCTAAAATATACTCATTTAATTCAAACCATACATAGTACAATTTCATCACCCCAGTCCTCACATTGTACAGTACATCTCTAAACTTGCTTATCTTGTACATTGCCACGTGGTATCTTCTTGTCTACATTTTCCGGTGTCCACTTCCCCTTCTATCACCACTCTTGTTATCTAGCTCTTAAGCTCTTCCAAACAATACAAACAGAGGACATACTTCCAAACCCATTTTATGAGGCCAAAATGTACTTTCAAGTATTGATCTTGTATACTGTGACCTTGCAATATGCACTTATTTCCAAGAGTTTTTGGTTTTGTTCTTTTTAATTTTCTACATAGATTACAATGTCATCTAAAAATAAAAACACCTTGTTTCTTCCTTTGAATGTATATATTTTTTCTTTATTCTTGAACTGGTGAGGGCTTCCCATATGATGTTGAATAGAAATAGTGAAAAGGGGTACCCTTGCTTTTCTCTTGGAAAAATCATCAAATTGCTCACATTAGGTATGATGTTTTCATTAGGGTTTTGTGTATGTTCTGTATAAGACAAGGACTTTTTATTTTTATTATGAATAGAAATTGGATTTTGCTAAGTAATTTTTTTTTTACTTCAACTCATGTATTTTCTTCTTTTAGCATGGTAATGTAGTAGATCATGTTGAACCTTGTATACCTAGAATAAATTCCACTTTGTCAGTATGTACATTTTTACACATTTTATTTGCTAATATTTTGTTGAGGGGTTTTGGGTTTGTGTTACTGAGAGAGAGATTTCTATATTTTTCCTATTTTGCAATGTCTTTATCTGGTTAGGGTACTGCTGGCCTTATAGAATGTGTTAGAGTGCCCTCTGATTCTGTGTTTGGGGAGAGATTGTGGAGAATTTAGAAAACTATAAATTTAGGGTAGAACTCACCAATGAACCACTGGAGACTGATACTTTTCTATTTGAAAGGTTATTAATTATTGATTTGATTTCCTAGTAAATATACAATGCTATACAGACTTTATATTTCTTTTGTGAATTTTCTTAGTTCGTGTTTTTTAAGTAGTTGGTCCACTTCATCTAGGCTACCAGTTTTTGGCTATAGGGCTGGTTGTTTATAGAGCTCTTTTGTCATCTTTAAGATTCATGATTAGTAATGATAGTCTCTCTTTCCTTTATAATGTTGGCTTATTATGTGTTCTCTTCATTTGTTATCTTGTTAGCCTGGCTAGAATTGTTATTAATTTATATTGTCAAAATACCAACTGTGGTTTTGTTGATTTTCTTTATTATTTCCTGCTTTTCAATTTTTTGATTTCTGCTTCAAATTTGATGATCCTCCCCCCTTTCTTATTTCTTGTTTGCTTTAGAACTTCACTTGCTCTACTTCTACTGAAACTTGGGTTATTGATTTTAGAACTCCTTTTCCAAAATAAGAATTTAATGCTATAAATTACTCCATCTAAGCATTGCTCAGCTGTATTGCACAAATTTTTGTAATCTGTATTTTCATATTCATTTACTTCAAAATATTTCTAAACTTCTCTTGATAATTTGAGTAGTGGGTTGTTGTAGAACTGTGTCACTTATTTTATAATATTGAGGTATTTTTCAAAGAATCCTTTAAATTTTATTATGATAGAGGAAAACTTTTTGTATGATTTTGATTTTTTTAGAGAGAGAGAGAGAGAGAGAGAGAGAGAATTTTTAATATTTATTTTTAGTTTTCGGTAGACACAGCATCTTTATTTGTATGTGGTGCTAAGGATCAAACCCAACGCTGCGCATTCCAGGTGAGTGCGCTACCACTTGAGCCACATCCCCAGCCCATGATTTTGATTTTTTTTTTAATTTTAGTTGGCAATAGACAAAATATCTTTATTTTCTTTATTTAGTTTTTTGTGTTGCTGAGTATCAAACTGAGTGCCTCACACCTGTGAAGCAAGTGCTCTACTCCTGAGCCACAACTCTAGTCATGATTTTTTAAATAAATTTTAAGTATGTTTTATGACCCAGAAAATGTTATATCTTTGTCAAGTTTTCATATTAATGTAAATGTGAATGTAAATTCTGCCATTGTTGGATGGAATATTCTGTACATGTCAATTTAATCAAGCTAATAGGTAGAACTCTTTGGTTCATGAATATTTGTACTTGTTGTCTAGCTCTTTGATTGATCAACTACTGATAGAGGGTTATTGTACACACTTTAATATAGGCTTGTTGAGTTCTCCTTTCAGCCCTGTCAGGCTTTGGATTGTGAATTCTGATGCTGTCTTATTAGGTACATACGCATTTAGGATTTTTATGTCTTTCTGAATAATTAGCCCTTTTATTATTTTTTTATCTTTCAGAGTCATTGCTACAAAGTCTGCTTTATCTCATATTAATGTAACTATTTTAGCCTCATTTTGGTTAGTGTTAGCCTAGTAGATCTTTCTCCAGAAATTTACTTTTAAATTATCTGAGTCTTCATATTTAAAATGGGTTTCTTACAGACAACATAAAGTGCCCACCCTGAAAACTTCTTTTAGTTAGTGTGTTTAGACATTTTGAAGTTATTATTGCTATAACTTGAATGAATATTCACCATATTAATATCTGTCTTTCTATTGTTTGTTTTTGTTCTTTGTTTTTTTCTCTCATTATCTTTTACTGCCTTCTGTGTTTCAATTTAATACTTTATATAACTCCAAATTATCTCTTAACAGAGTTTTTTCTTAAACTTCTTATATTGTTGACCCAGACTTAAAATATATAACTTTAACTAGCATAAGCCCATCTTCAGAGAGCACTCTATCACTTCAAATGTATTACAGGTAACTTATAATGTATCACTTTCTCTTTTTGTCATTTCTGATATTTATGTCATTCATTTCACTTAGGCATATGCTATATTTGGCCCATATATTGTACAATTGCTGCCTTAAATATTTATCCTTCAAATCAATTAAGAATAAGAAAAATAAACCCAGTTTTAACCTTGATCCATCCCTTCTTCTTTGCTCTCCATTTCCTTACATAGGTGTGATTTGACCTTTTTTTTATTTAACTAGAAAACTTTTTCTTTTTTTAATTAACATTTTTGTAGGGCAGATTTGTTGGCCTGGAATTTCTGCAGATTTTGTTTGAGAAAAGTCATATTTCTACATTTTAGAGGATTTTTTTGATGGATATATATATATTTTTCAGAGTGTTTTTTAATACTTCAAGTAGTTTGTCTAATTATTTTTTTTTATTTTGTAATTTCTGTTGAGAATATGTAATTACTTTCCTTGTCCCTCTATAGATAAGTTTTGTTGTTGCCCTATGTAGATAAGTTGTCCCTCTACAGATAATTTTTTTTGTGTGTGTATGTATGTATGTATGTTTAGTTTTCTGCTTTTCTGTTTATTATGATTTCTGTTTTTATGCAGTTTGAATATGATATGCCTAGACATAGATTTTTAGTAATTGTTTTCCTCTTTTCATCTGGGGTTTGGCATGTCATTAATTTTAAAAATGTTTATTTTATGTTAGTTTCTTCTTTTATGGTATTTCAATGATGTGTTTATTTTTCCTTTGAAAATTTTCTGTAGGTTCTTGGATTTTGTTGAGTTTTTTGTTATTTATTTTCCTTCTTTACAATTCAGTTTAGGGAGTTTCAATTGACTTGTTTTGGAGCACAGTGATTCTCCAACTGTGCTCAGTCTATGTTGAGCTCCCAGAGGTCTGTTTCCTTGCTATTACTCTGTGTGTGCATTTTAAATTTCCGGTTGCTCTTTAGATACTTAGAATTTTTATCTCTCCACCTTCATTACTCATCTGTTCTTGTGTTTTTCTGCTTTTATCTATTAACTTACTTTGCATATTAATAGTTATTTAAATATTATATCTGGTAATTATATAAAATATTGTCATTTTGGTTCTGAAAATTGTTTAGCCATTTTAAACTGTGTTTTCATCTTGATTTTTGTGATGCCTTGTATTTGATAATTGGACCTGAAATAATGAGGCTTTTAAAGAAAGGATTCATGTTCATCACACTAGGAGTTAGACTGTATTTAATGTTTGCTCTAGGTTTAGGTAACAGAGGCTCCACAATTCACTAATATCTTTTTGTCTTTTTGTTTATCATCCCCTCTTGACTTTTGATTTCACCAAGTACTACTTCTCAACAAAAAATAGCTGTCTTGTAGCACTCTTTCAGCTTATGTACTCTTTCATTACACTAGAACCTGTTGGTGTGGTAGTAAAGAAAAAGGATAAAGGAACATTCTGTAGCTTTATTGTTAAATCTCAGTCTTTTAATAGGCCTCTGTTTGGTTCTGTGTCTTTCACAAGTGCTTCTCCAGGGGTCAAGCTGACCCCAGACTCTAATTAAAACTGTAGCTTTCTAAATCTGTGTCCTTGAGTTAATGACAGCTATTGGCTGTATGGTTTTTATTGTTGTTGATATTGTCTTTTTAGATAAGGCAGGAAGACTAAATTGTACCAGAGTCAGGGAAGTACCCTTCCTACAGGTGGGATGTAGCTTTGGCAGAGTCCTTTTCCTTCAGAGTCATGGCCTTTGTTTTGGAGAAGTCTGTGATGTATTTCATGGTGGTTACTCTTTTCTCTCCCTGCAGAGCTATAGGGGATCTTGGACTTTCGCTATGAGAACATACTTCTATGCTAGGAAACTGTAATATTGCTTTTTATGTATTATTTTTGTAAAGGAGAGTTAGAAACTTTTATGTGGCCTTTATTGTCATAATGTCCCTCAGTTTGTGAAGCAGCAATTCAAAGGAGGCTCTGCTACATTGCTTAGAATGTCTGTTACAACTATGCATTCACATACTGGAAGTGTAAGTGCAGGAATTTTGGTGTGAATATGTCTCAAATTTTCCTACCAGTATTCATGTGGTTGGTTTTATGTATTGCCCAATTTTTCCCTTCCCAGAAGAGTTCTTTATTTATCAATTCTAATTTTAATATGTTAACTAAATTTTTATCTAATTAATACACTTTTTCTTCAGGTTCACATTGTTCGTTTTCTAAATTCTTAATTGACAAATTTTGTTTCCTTCCTTTTTTTCTCATTTAATATTGACATTTTTATTAAAATGAGCTTTTATATAAAATGTTCCAAAAATCATCTTCTGTTTAACTGTGATGTTAATGTTCTATTTTATTCAAGAGTCATGTACAAGAGTATTACCAAATTACCAAGTGTTTTTCTCTCTAAGTCTGCCTATAGTTAAATCTCACACATTAATTTATGTTTTTGTTAATTTTGGTTAGCATCTGTAGCGTATGAGTTTTGTATTTACTTAAACTCTTTTTTATGGCCCCCAAATTTACCATTGGATTTTGCAAAGGATTGAAAGAAAGCATGGTATCTCTTAATCGACAATATATGTCTGTATGTGAATCTGTGGACTACTATATATGTGTTCCTGTGAAATTTTCCTCGTATTTTTTTTAATTGATAAAGATCAGAGATTTATTTCTTATAGTTCTTGAGTCTGGGAAGGAAGCCCAATACCAAAGCTCCAGAAAATCCAATATCTGGTGATTGCCTCATTCCTCAGAGTTGGCATCTTCTCTATGTCCTCACATGGTGGAAGGCAGCTTCCTCCAAGTCTCTTTTATAAAAAAGGATACTAATCCTATTCATGAGAATAGAGCCCTCATGACCTACTTTCCCAAAGGCAGATCCTCCTAACACCATCAACTTGGTGGTTTCCTTGTATTATAAACAGATGTCAAAATAATTAATCACATGTTTTATATGTCACTATGGATTGATTCAATCCATAAGTCAAGGGTAAAGGACCCACATAAAAATAAAAGGAGGCATACGAAAAACAGAACAATTTTAGAAGAAAATACAGAAATATATTTTACTAATATTACTAATTTACTAATATGAAAATAGTTTTAATTCAAGATGAGTAATTTTTTAAATGAATCATAAATATATCAACCATTAAAAGTGAAAATTCTATTACATTATGTTAAAATAATACTTCTAAAGACACAAGGAAAAGAAGACAGAGCACACTCTGGGTAGAAAACATTTTTGATACATAATATGTAACCCTCAGAGAATCATTATTTAAATAATAATTAACAATGAATAATAATAACTATGCATTGATTAAAAGTAAACAAGTTGATAGGAAAATTACCTGGCTGAATAATTAACATTTTATAAAAGAAAAGAGAGAAATAGTCAATAAACTAAATAAATTATTTTCCCTTTGATTGGTAGTCATGAAAGTGCTAATCAAAGTCTTAGAGGCATAGCATTTGATACAATCTTTTCTGGGTAAATGGTACCATCTGTCCTAATTGGATGCTAAATGTATGGCTCCAAAACTGTAATACATGAGGACACATTAATTTGTGATAAAAATTGATAGGTAGTAGGCAGACATGAGCAGTGGGAACCTGAGGTTAAAGGTATAAATCTATAGACAGTGCTTTTTTGAAAAAAACAATTTACTTAGGGCCTCTCTGGCCCAGCTGTGGCTTAAGTTAATGGAATATGTTGCATTCTTTAGCAAGCAACCTGTTACGAGTAGGAGAAATGCAGGCCCAAAGACACCTCCTTGCCAATACAAAGAGAGCAAGTTACCCTCCAAGGGTAACTTGTGACCTTTATGTAGATCAAAGTTTCCAGAACTTTTGGAAGACAGGATTATTAGATGTAAAGCCCACCAACCATAAAATCTGTAAGTTTCAATTAGAACATGTCAGCATAGGCCATTGTGACCCAGAATTGCCTTTGGAAATTTTGCATGTCATTATAATATCAAATTTCATCTGTCTGGGTTTTGCCTCTGTGCCTATAGGTAATAGCATGTGCAGTGGAGATTAGGAAAACTGGTGCAGTCTTGTTTTCAGTCGAAAGTTCAGAGCTGGACCTGGTCAGGGCTCTCTGGAAATTTCTCTGAGACTCCCAATAAAACTGGAAGGCAGGAGCAGGGATTGTACTGTTCGTCTCCTCTCTGAGAGGACCCACTCTCTACCTTTCTCCCTTATCAATGTGCTTTTTAGCTTTTTCCTTTCCATTATAAACTGCTGCTTACTAGTATGTGTGACTCAATTTAAATTCTTCCTATGGGGTTGTGAAGAGTGGGTAGTCACAGGTTGCCACTTTGGTTCTGTGAGTGGACCTTGCTCTGTAAAATTATAAGTTATCTTTATTTCTTGTGATTTTGGATAATTTGCATGCTTACTGATGTCTATGTTTTTCCTGTACCTGATATTACAAGAATAGTGTTAAGCAAGTGAAATAATGAAGTAGTGTCAATGTAAACTAAATACGTTGATTTAATTATACTTTAAAATTAAAATTATTATGTATAATAGTACACTGTGTAAAGAATTAGCATGATGTCTTGTTAACATGCAAACCGTACTGTCCAAAAAGGATTTTTCTGCCACTTTTTAAGTATTTAATACTGATAATTTAAAAAATGAATAAAACAAGCCAGGTGCAGTGGAACATACCTAAAATTGCAGCTTCTGTTAAGGCTGAAGCTGGAGGGTTATAATTTTGCCAAGAACACATAATAGGGAAAGAACAATGTCTTCAATAATTGTTGGAAAATTTATATCCATGTGCAGGAAAATGAAATGATACCCTTGTCTCCTTTCATATATAAAAATCAACTCAAAATGCATTAACGACTTCAACATAAGACACCAAGCCATAAAAGAAATGGGTTGAAATATGGGAAAACTCCATGACATTGGCCTGGGGAATAATTTTTTGGATAGGACCCCAAAATCACAGGCAACAAAAACTAAAATGTTTCTGTACAGAAATGGTAATAACAAGGACATAGACAATAGACAGATTGAGAGTCTATATTTGTAAACCAAATAAGGGATTAATATTCAGAAAGTTAAGCAACCACTTTAACTGGATAGTAAAAATACAGCCTGATTAGAAGTTGGGAAAAGGACCTGACTAGACATTCTCATTAAAAGGGACAAGAAGTACAGTGAAATGAAAGATGCTCAATACTACTAATCAATAAGGGAAATGTCAAATAAAATGACAATAAGGTATCATTTATGCCCATTAAAATAGTTATTATCATAGATGAAAATTAAGTCAACTTTTCACTGCTGTGACCAAAAGAACTGACAAGAACAATTTTACAGGATGGAAAATTTATTTTGGAAGAAAAAATTTATTTTGGGGCTCATGGTTTCAAAGTTTTCAATCCATAGATGGCTTACTCCATTGCTTTGGGTGTCAGGTGAGGGAGAACATCCTGGCAGAAGAGTGTGGCAGAGAAAAACAGTTTAGGACATAGAATAAGGAAGCAGAGAGAGAACCTTCCCCTTCTGCAAAAGCAAAACAAAATAAATACCCCCAAGGCATGACCCAATGACCCACCTCCTGCAGCCATATCCTACCTACCTACAGTTACTTTCCAGTAATCCCTATTAGGAGATTAATAGGTTAAACTCTCATAACCCAACAATTCTACTCCTAAACTTATTCGAATTGTCTCTGACATGAGCTTTTGTGGGACATATCACATCTAAAACATAATAAACTTAAACAAGTGTTAGGAGATGTAGAAAAGAGGACTCTTGCACATTGTTGGTGAGATGTAAATTAGCACAGCCATTATGGAAAATTATATATATGTTCCTCGAAATATTAAAAATAGAATTACCATTTGATCCACTTATCCCACTACTGGATATATATCCAAAAGACAAGAATCCAGCCTGTCAAAGGGATGTCTGCACTTCCATGTGTATTGCATTATTACTCTCAATAGTCAATATATGTAATCAACCTAAGCATCCATCAACTAATGAATGGATAAAGAAAATAGAGCATATAGACACAAAGGAATACTATCTAGCCATAAAGAAGGAAAGCATGGGGCTGGGGTTGTGGCTCAGCAGTAGAGCTCTCACCTTGCACATGCAAGACCCTGGGTTTGATCCTCAGCACCACATAAAAATATATGAATAAAATAAAGGAATTGAATCCAACTACAACTAAAAAATAAAAATTTAAAAAAAAAAACAAGAAAAGCCTGTTATTTGTGACAACAGGAATGAACCTGGAGGACATTTTGTTAGGTGAAATAAATCAGGTACATAATGACAACTAGTGTATGGTATCACTTTACCTGTGGAATCTGACAATGACAGACCCATAGAAACAGGGTGAAATGGTGATTATCAGAAGCTGGGGGTTGAAGAGATTGAAGAGATTTTAGTCAAAGAATGCAAATTTTCAATATATTTTGAGGATGATGATGTTAGTTCTCTTTGAAGATCTTGTAGAATGTGGCTGCAAATCTATCCAGTCATTTGTTGGTAGGGCATCTTCATTATTGTGACTTGAAGTTGAGCTGTTTAAATTTTCTATATCCTCCTGGTTCAATTTAGGTGGATCATATATATATCTCTAGAAATTTGTCAATGTATTCAAGATTTTCAAATTTATTAGAGTATAAATTTTCAAAATCATTTATCTGATTTTCTTCTATATTTTAGTAATGTCCTTGGTCACATTTCTTTTTTTGTCATAGATTTTAATCTTATTTTATTGAACACATGCATACGAGGCATCATAATTAGCTATAAGACTATTTAAAGATAATTTTTATACATCTGCATAAACTTGATCATGACACCACTTTCCTCCTTGAAAGTATTTTGTCCATATTATTTACATTGGAATACCCAGAATACTTGTGCTACACATATGATATTGTTACATCTATAGTGATAATTACCTATCCAGGGAGATTAATTTTACATACTCTAGTTAAAATTTTGGTGTCAGTGCATGAAAACATGGAGAATATTCTACACAGGGGAATTAGTCCTAACTATTTGAATACTGATTTATTAGTGTTAAATTAAAAAAAGTTGGCAAGTTCAGTCAGTGCCATTTTTGACTTAGTCAAATTCATGACCATGCTGAAGAACAGAGATGCCAGTGAGTAGGAGCCAGCAGGGAACCGGGCCTGGAGCAATGGAGTGCAGGTGTGTGACCAACATCTGTGGTGAGCCCCTGTGTTTCTGTCATTGGCTTCCAAATGACATGTGACTGACAAGGTGCAGCCAGCAGACCCTAAAATATAAAGGCATTTTGTTGTGAGGAGAGGATCTGGTGCGATGCTCAGATACAAGTTGCTATGCTCAAGTGGGAAAGAGATATGGGGTAGCAGCCCAGTTTGTGTTTTTTCCTTCAGACCCTGACTCACCCCACGTGACTGAGCTCCCTCCAGCACTGTGTCCCGGTTGACTTTTATGTATTTCAAAAACAAACACCAATTTTCCAGGGAAGGTGAAAGAAATGCCATTAAAACTGGAGGGTGAGCCAAAGGCTTCACAATCCACCCAGGGAGACATTCATACCCCAGTGGCCACAGTTACCTACAAAGAGAGGATTCAGCTCTGCTGCCTCCTGTTCGTATTGGGAAATAGGAAACCATGTCCTCCTGTTCACATAGACTGAGACCAAGCTTTCCTGGTCTCACTGCAAAGGAAGCTAAAGCACAAAGCTATATTTCTAGAGCACAAATGTCAGAGGCAGATAGTCAAGAAGTCATTAGGCCAGCAAAGATCCATGTTTGCGGAATGTTTACCCTGTCCCCTACTTTGGGGATCTCTTCTGCCACACCCAAGTTTGTGAGCTCCTCAGAATTTCCAATTCGAGATATGTATTCTCAGATTTTTTTCCCTCTTCTCCTCTCATTGTGTCTTATTTGGAGTGATAGTAATGTCAAGGCATTGTGGTGGATGACAGTGGAAGATTTTTATGTGGCAAGTGTTTGCATATATATTAGACTCATTTTCCATTTTGCCATTTGAAATATTGAATCTCTGACACTAACCCATAACCTACTAGACTCTGACTGCTTATCGTAACATTGATAAAAAATAATCCTAAAGGAATAGAAGTAGAGGCATTTGATAGGAGGCACGGTGTATACTTGGACTTGCCTTTTGCTTCATCAGAGATACATATTATACAACCTCTCACACATGTTTCTCCTTTTATTTCTCCATGAATTTTCAAAATTAACAAATATGTAACTTCCTGACTCCCTTTCTCTGTTGCCTGGGTCACAATGTATATTTGTCTATACACATATATAATCCTACTGCCATCACAGGTATATTCTTGAGAGTACTCTGACTTTGGAAAATACAAATTTCATGAAGAGATCACTGCCCCCCAATACACTGAGGTAACTGAAAGTTCAAGCTGTGCTGAGCTTATACTTCAACAAGTTTATACATGAAACAATGTAGAGGAAGATGAATATTTTGGGTACATATGTGAAGGATATATGTCCCCTTAGGAATTTCGATTGGCATACGTACTATTACATTTTAATATATTAAATATATAGTATGGATTTGCAAACATGAAATATATGTGTCATATACTTATACTACCTGATTCTTTCATGTCAATCTGTGTGGATTTATAATCAACTTTTCACAAGATATTTCTCAGAAATACTCATTTTCTTGACATACATGTTCATTTCTGAATACGCAAAGTGAACTTCAGTGAATATTGAGTACTAACCCTAATATTTCTACAGTAAGTGACCCAGTTTAACATCAATCAAAGTATACTCATATGGGACATGATGTGTATTTTGAAGTAAGTTTTCATTCAAAATTGTTAAATTCCTATTTCTTCAGAAATGATACATCCTATGACGTATCATTTCATCCAATGTTCACAAATTGATATGCATATGATTCACTTTCATTCACTCCCGGTATCAGAACCCATGTATTTCTCCATGTTGCTTTACTTGCTTTTTCATGAGATTTTTTTTATAACACATTACTTTTGAATTTCATCATTTTCAAAGCAAAACTCAAACACAATTTGGTATAATTTGTAACCCTAATATTACCACTAGATGTATGACTACTTGGATTGAATGTTTCTATGTGAATACCAGATTTCATGTGGTAAATGTTTTATCTTCTAATTGATCACTTTTCTTTACAGAAATGTTCCAAATATGTTCTGGATTCCAAGGCTACCTTCATCCCTGCTTCCTTGCTTTTGCCTCTCTGAGGGGAGCCCTCTGAGGGCCGCAACTCCAGCATTCCCCCATGATAGCTTGTTCTTCCTGGCATCTGTGCCCTGCCTCTCCCTGGCTCAGAGAAGATTCCTCCTGAATAGGATTCCACTCACAGACCTGGAACAATAAACAGTAGTTAATTAATAAATTAATAAATAATAGCTAGTTATGCTCATCCTAAAGTTATCGTATTTATCTGCTAAAAGTATTCTTACTACTGTCTGATCATGTCTCTTTCAATATTGTCTTATTTCTTATCCTATTCAAATTTTTACAACAGTTAATATTTTAGAATTTAATATTTTTGAAATATTCTTCAACATTTCAGTTGGAATGCTTCAGCAACAATACTTCCTTCTGGCTTTCCTTTTGTTGTTCATTCTCCTTTAATAAATTCTATTCTTATCACTGAAATCTAGTTATTCTTCCAGTTTTTTCACCATTTTTATTTTCATTGTACCTAGTCTCCTGCCATGTCACTTTCCACCTCCCCTTCCATCACCAGGGGGTGCTATGCTGCGGTCCCCCAAGGCTACTCCATGGGGCTGTCACACATTTTATTGCTTCATGGAATTTCTCTTTTTTTCTTTTTCTCATCTTGAGGTACATTGGTCTATCAACCTGGCAGCTGAGATCTATCTGTTCTCCCTCCTTCATATTTATTCACATTCATACAAGCACTGATTTAATATCTAGTCTTCAGCAAACTCTATTTCTAGGCAAAATTAGCCATAATATTTTTGACACCTGATCCTATTGTATTTTTGATAATGTCTTTCTTTTTTACTGTATAGTCTTCCTTAGAGCAGAAGCAATATGATATATGTTTGTGATCTTCTTTTTACCCACCTGGTATTTATCAGAATGTCTGAAACTTATTTCATGTTTGCAAGTATAATCACAAATTTGTACCACCATGAATACCAATCTACATCACACAAATCCATCCAACCAAGTATTTCATTCTTACTCCATTTTATAAGACTTATCTGTTAATAAAATTATATTATTTACATGATCATAACCTAGAATGTTGGATAAAGGTCATACAGAAACATTAAATATGAAAAAATAAGAGTTGTAAATGAAGGGAATGTGTGAATCAAGGATTCTTCCCATTGTGTTGTCAAAAGAACAGGTGGATTCTTCCTAGTTTTGGGTGCCATTCACCTAAGGGTACATACCACCTTGTGTCTTGTCTGCTCATCTGTGTAAACCATGGGCCCTTGTTTTACATCATACATTGCATGTACCACATTTTTGACTCATATACACTTCCAGATTTCTGTATTTGAAATATGTTTACAAAGGGACAGTTTGCATCTGACATTCTCCGTTCCTCATTGAGTAACAGCCAAATTTTCTTACAGAAAATTGATTTTGGCCA
Source organism: Urocitellus parryii (assembly GCF_045843805.1). Classification (NCBI taxonomy): domain Eukaryota; kingdom Metazoa; phylum Chordata; class Mammalia; order Rodentia; family Sciuridae; genus Urocitellus; species Urocitellus parryii. The sequence goes on from NW_027553327.1 coordinate 4,467,821, forward strand.
ACACTCCCTTTCAAGTTTACTGACAATGCCAAAATAGAAACATTCTTTCTTGGTGGCTTCCTCATGGCAGTCTTTCCTATTTCAAAGATTTGGTTTCATTCCCGATGAATGGTTAACTTTATCCCACTCCCTTTATCTTCAGATGTACTTGTCAGCCTTCCTGCTTTCTCACCAGAATGTTTTTTTCCTAGTTATTTGATGGTAGCTAAAAAAATGAATCTCTTCATTACTATGTGATGGGGCAACAATTAGGAAATAGGAAAGTCAAAACAAATAGATGTATATGTCAATCAAATTCTCAATAGCTTTCTCTCTTCTCTGGCCTGAAAATGGCCATTGCCTCTCCAGCTTACTTAGAGGTATTAATTGACTTACATGATTAAAGAAGATTAAAATCAGAATTTTGAAATTCATATTCAATAACTATTTCCTAGGAATGAAACCAATAGTTGTCTGTTATCCAACTCTCTACCTACTCATCTATTAATCCATCCATCAAAATATCATGCTAACAATGTCTATACTCATTGACTCGTTGTTATGTATAAGAATCTCTACAAAGGTGTTTGGGTTTTTTTTGTATCCAGGATTGAACTCTCAGGGGTGCTTTACCACTGAGACACATTCCTAGCCATATTATACATTTTTATTTACAGACAGTGTCTCTCCCAAATTGCTTAGGGCATTGCTAAGTTGGGGGGTTTGCTTTGAACTCATGATCCTCCTTCCTCAGCCTCCCAAGTCCCTGAGATTACAGACATGTGCTACCATACCTTGCTCTGCAAAGGTTTTTGTAGTTATTACCCTGTTTCATCTTTGAGGTAAGACCAGAGATTTAGCCATTACAATTACCATTTCACAAATAAGAAAACCAAGGCCTAGCTATAAAGGCTCCCATTGTCACACAGTAAATAAAATGCCAGTTCTGGGATCTTTGACTCTGAATTTACTGACTGTAGAAGTGTTCTTAAAAGTTCTGCTACTCAAGCTTTTAAACATAGCACTCCTCTGACCTTTAAAAGCTGGATATTAAAATACAAAATTTCCTCCATTATTGAGAATAAATTTAAGCATAGTCATAAACATTTCAGGTTGATTTACAAATGGAATTCTCAAGACTCTACCGAATTTGATCTTCCCTCTTCCACTGATATGACTGTTTCCTACCCTCACTTCAATTTTGAGGGAGACAAACACCACTGTTTATCTTAGATTCCATGAATGGCTATGGATCCAAGGTTAGGGGTCAGAGTTCAGCCCTACCCAAAACTTAGGAGACAGGGAAGGAGCCAGTATGGCAAGGTAGTTCTCTTGAGTAGGGGGTTTTGTGGATTTTATGTATGTTCTTCATTTGCTAAAGAAAAAAAAAATCTTACACAATGATATTAAGTTCTTTTTTTCCTATCTCATTTGAATAATGCAACAAACAAGAAATTAATAACCAATTTTTATTTAGCATTTATGATCTGCCATGCTCCATGCAGGGAATTTCTCATGATTTTTCATGTACATGAATTTTATTAAGAAATTTCATAGTAAATACCCATCTTATTCAACCTTAAATTTAGCGTCTTCTCCTTTTGGTGCTTTATGCTGTTTGGAGATCACTGTGTCTTTTCTCCCCAGCATTCAGTAACCCATTGATAGTGTCACCAGGGAGAAACAAGGAGAAAATTTTTACCCTACAAAAGCAGTATGGATCTATTTCTCTGAGCCTATTACAATGCCATCACCTTAACAACATTGTACTTTGTCATAGGAGGATATGAGTTACATGGGTCCACTTAAGTGGCCATGAAAGTAGAAGCTTCTCAATTGCATTTTATCTTATATGAATTAAAATGAGGTTGGTACCTATCCATCAAACTGAATATAAAACAGAACAAGAACTGCAAATTAACCCTTAAACTTCTACTTAAAGAATGAAAAGTAACGTTTATTAAGCACCTGCAATGTACTAAATGTTTTTACAGCATAATTCTCATAAGAACTATTCAAAATAATAATTACTTTTACCTATCTTGTAGGGATGCTTAAGTAAACTAACCCAAATAATGCATAAAATGTTATTTCTTTCATGACTCTCCTGAACTCCATGTTTCTGAAGTCCTAAACACCTCTAGTAGAATTGGGAATCCTGGGGAACTGCTCTCTTCACACTTTCTGTGAAAATCTATGATGCTACTGAGTAGCTGCATTGGCTTGTAATTGTTATTCCTCACCCTCTTCCTGGCCATGGTTGACTCAACCTAGGAAAGTTAGCTAACTCAACTATGAATAAGTCTTTTCTCTGGAAGTTATATTCAAGATTGATTTATCATAAGAAAAAAAAACTTCAATTTTTTTTCATTATTAAATTATTTTATTATTCTAATGTGTTATACATGATGGCAGGATGCAACTCATTTCATTTTACACATATAGAGCACAATTGGTGCAGTCAATATGGAAAGGAGTATGGAAATTTCTTGGAACACTTGGAATGGTACCACCATTTTGCCCAGCTATTCCACTTCTCAGTTTATACCCAAAGGACTTAAAAACAGCATACTACATGGATACAGCCATATCAATATTTATAGAAGCACAATTCAGCAAAATTGTGGAACCAACCCATATGCCCTTCAGTAGATGAAGGATAGGGAAACTTTGGTGTATATACACAATGGAATATTATTCAGCATTAAAAGAGAAAAAATCATGGCATTTGAAGATAAATGGATGAAGTTGGAGAACATACTGCTAGGTGAAGTTAGCCAATCCCCCCCAAAAAAGGTCAAATGTTTTCTTTGATATGAGGATGCTGACTCATAATGGCAATGGTGGGGGGAGCATTAGATGAATGGACAAACTTTAGATAGGGCAAAGGGCAAAGGGGTGGGTGGGGTAGGGAGGGAACAAGGGGGTAGGAATGATGGTGATATGAGTTAGTCATCATTACCCTAAGTACATGTGTAAAGAAACAAATGGTGTGAAAATACTTTTTATACACACTGTGATTTGAAAAATTGTGTTATATATGATTTTTATAACTTTATCTCCACAAGGAGCCTCTAGCTTGGGATTGACCATTGTTACCTAAAGTAAGGCAAAGGGAGAGGGTAGTGGACTGGGATATGGACTTACATTTTGCAGACTATTTTGGTCAGTTTCTGTGTCACAGTGAACAAAAGACCTGACAAGAACACCACATGGCAGAAGGGCATGGTGGAGGAAAGCAACTAAGGTCATGACAGCCAGAAAGTGGAGAGAGAGAGAGAGAGTTTCAATTGACAAGGACAAAGTATAAACCCCAAAGGTAGATGCCCAGTGATCTACTGCCTCTAGCCTCACCATACCTGCTTACAGTGATCATCTAGTTAATACACTCTAGTGGATTAATTCACTGGTTATGACCTTCATTATCTAACCATTTTACCTCTGAACTTTCTTGCTTTGTCTCACATGGGAGATTTGGGGGAACCTCATATCTGATCTATAACATGGGCCCTGTCTGATATTCCTTCCTTACATTATCTCTTGCTGCTAGTAATGGTGGGTATTAAAGATGACAAAATCTGAATCAGGATTTGCTGGCTGGAGACTTTCCTGAGACATGCTGCTCTCAGCTGTGGAGAAAACACTCTCCTTGTTTTCCTCTTCATGCTCTTCCTCCCTCTTGAACTTCTTTTCTGAAATCTCTTTATTCCACCTCAGTGATTCTCTGGATTTGTTTCTGGTGTAATAAAATAGGTTTCCCATTTTCAACAGCAAAATGTATGGTTTACAATGGATATGACTGGTGATTTAGAATAAAATGAAGACTTGGAGCTTAAATCCCAGATGAACTTTGGGTTGTGACAGTGGAAATTTCACAGATGAACTTGTGATAGATTGTTCAGTGTGCAGTGGTAGCCTCTATCATGAGGGAAAATATCAATAGCCTTCAGTTACCCAATAAATAGTTATTGAATGCTTGTCCACTCCAGAAGTTATGTAACAAGATGAAGACAAAGTCTTTGTCCTCCAAAAGAGGATTCAAAGAAGTAAAAAAAAATGCTAACTAAAATTAAAAATACCTTTTTTAGATCTTTACTGGGGAGGAAGAGAAAGGGAGAGACATGGGGGTAGAAAATATGGTGAAAAGAGATGGACATCATCACCCTAGGTTCATGGATAAAAACACAAATGGTGTGATTCTACTTTGTGTACAACCAAAGGCAAGAAAAATTGTTCTCTATTTGTGTAATATGAATTGAATTGCATTCTGCTGTCATATTTAACTAGAATAAATAAGCTAAAATAAAATCCAAATAAAAATGCATTCCTAAGAGTAAATTGACATATAAACTTTGACCAAAGAATATTTTCATACATTAACCTTGATCCTAAACACTAAAGGGATATTAAATATTTGCATGTACATACTCTTGTGATATTTACATGAAAAAAGGCATATCATGGACACAAGGGAAAGAGTAATTTATTTACACAGACCTCCCCATGCATGCCAAACCTGAGTATTGGATGGTGGACTTCTTATAGCAGGTGAGGGGATCTAGCAGGTAGAAGGAGTGGAAGGCATTTTAGGAAAAGCATGTGTGTGTGTGTGTGTGTGTGTGTGTGTGTGTGTGTGTGTGTGTGTTTTGCTAGTATTTCTATTGCTGTGGAGGTTACTTTAGAGAGGACTCTTGTTTGTTATTTTTGAAAGCTCCTAATTTCTCCATATTAGGAGAGTGAGGGGGCTAATGGGAGTAACCCTTAATCCTCCATAAAACTTGTACAAAGCATCAAAAAAGATATGCAATGTCATTCACTATAACTTATTAAATAGATGTATATCTCAATGGTTAAAGCAATATTTTATAAATATATCATTAATATTCAAACCAATGTTGGGAATAGAGCATAGTGAACTACTGAAGGCCTTGGAGGAAGATAAGTGGAGAAGAAAACCTGATCTTGGGACCTTGAATCAAAACATACCCTTTTCATTATTTCCTGTCTTCTCTTCTATCATGTCATATTGAGATGTCTGCTGCTATGGTCAATCCTTCCTTCAGACATGGATTTATCATGTTGCCAAGTGTATGATTCATTTTTCTAAAACCTGAATTTTCAATGAAGAGCTAAAGAATTGTACATGGAATGGCAATTGTAAATCAACAATTTACCAAGGTCACATGAAATAAGCACCGCTTGTTGCATTTTTATGTATTCACTTCTTTAAAGAGTCACCTTTTTACTTAGGGAAATATCCTTTGTAAACAGCAGCAACAAAAGGTGAGCTAGCTATAGGAAGAAGACGGACATATTCAGAAATGAGAAAACAGAATTTAAAGCCAGAGCAGAAGGCAAAATTTGTGATATGAGAAATCTTCATAGAGAGAATTAAAGAACTCTTAGGTATAGTGCTCAAGATATCTGACAATATAAATATCCTAATTATTCTGCTTTGGAAAATATTACTTCTTAAGGATTCAGTAACTGGCATTCTCAAGTTGCTCACTCATTTGTCAAAGATAGCACAAGCTCTGTCTTCACTGTCCAAAGCCTCTCTGGTTACCCAAGAGAACCTGCTTCAGGTCCACTGAGATTAGAACAGACTGAAATCAGGTACCTGACTTCACCTCTTTCTGACTCATAGGCATTTGGCAAATTACCTGAGATTGCTTAAGCATTGTTTCTCCATCTACAATATCACAGGGAAGTTGCAGGCACTAAATAAAACAGTGCATGCAAAAATTCTGGCACATAATATGTGCTCAATGAACATTAGTACTATTATTATTTGTTACTAATTTTGATAGAAAATACTGAGACTAAAGTGTGCTTTGATTCATGTATAGATTTTTTTTTCCAATTCGTTACCTCACTTGGCTTGATAAGCAGCAGAGAGAAGAAGATGAACATTTATGTGAAATTGAATAAATGAAGTTCATGAAATCTTACAACTAAGTATCCAAAATCAAGGATTACAACTAAGCCAAATAAGTGCAAACTACAATTAACACTATTTACTCTTTTTTTAAAATTTTAGTTACTAAGTGGCTAACAGCAGAAATAAAGTCATGATAAGACACAAGCTGATGAAAAGAAAAAACACAAATGGTTTTATATTTATAACAATATCAACTTTACCTAAAAATTAAGTTGTAATTCTATAGAACCAATCAAGAAATCCCAAGGTTATGTCACTGCCTGTAATACAACCTGGAACTAGGAAAAGCTTAAATTAAATTATGAAGCAAATGAATGACCTTGGGAGGTCACCTCTGGCCCAATCTCCTCACCTGATGCTGTAGATTAAAGACCTGAGCTCCCTTAGCTACAAGGAAATCAGATGTGATTTAGTAGAAATTCCAGTGATTTCAGCAGAATTCGAAGGGTGCTAACATCCAAATGAATGAGGTCCCTGTAAAACTGGGTTTGTGCTTCCTGGTATTTGCATCATACTGACATTTAATACATTATTAATTGGTTTCTTGTACAGTTTTTAAAAACTATTTTCAACTGATAGGTAAACTATACTTTTACACCTTTGACAAGGATATAGTAAACATTTTTTTCCCACGTATATGGGATACGAAGAGTGATCAAAATCAGAGCCACAGACAGTAAAGTGATGGTTACTGAGTTCTCAGGGCAATGGGAAATGGTGAGTTGTTTAAAGGGCATAGAATTTTGTCTTGTGAGAAGCAAAGAATTCTGGAGATGGATGGTCATGGTAGTTATACAACAGCGTGAAACTACAAATACCATGAAAATGTATGCTCAAATATAATAAAGGTAGTAAATTTTGTCACTTGTATTTCACCACAATTAAAAGAAAAATTAAAATGTTTAAGTTAGTAGGTAATTTTAAACATTTTTCTGAAATGCCTAGATATATCATGATCTTCAACAAGTTGATTTAGACTCTCAAGTTATATATATATATATATATATATATATATATATATATATATATATATTCATACTAAGAGTATATATATATATATATATATATATATATATATATATTGATATAAGCACACCTATATGTATTTCAAGTGCATAAATTGTATATTATTAGTAAATGATATATGAGCTTATGGAAGTTAAGCATTTGTTATCTTCCCAGTGGTATATGAGAGTTATGGTACATTGGGATCTAGAATCATATTTGCTTTTTGTAAATAGAGAAATGGTGTAGAAATCACTAGAAGAGTGGGTGAAGTTTTAAAACATTGGGGGAAGCAAAATATTTTTATTATCAGAAGAACATGATCTCTGTTTAACACCATTACCTTTAAGATTCATGTATGCTATAATCTCTGCATTCATACTGACAGACCACAAAGAATAAGATTCCAACTGTCTGGTCAAATCAAATATCATTTGAAAATTATCTTGATTCATAAATTTGGTATATATATATATATATATATATATATATATATATATATATATATAAAATATCTACAGTGAATTTCTGAAACAAAAACCAGAAAATCATTTGGCACATCTATTCCTTTGGGAATTATATTTTAAGATTTATTTTTATTTTTCTATAATGTCTAATTATGCCAAACAATAAGACTTATTAACCAAGACAATATCAAAATTCCAGCATGTCATTAAAGTTTTACAAATGAATAAGTAAAAACCATGAATAATTCATACATCTAATCTCCACTCAGTTATAAAGACAGTCTAATAAAATTATTTACTGAAAATTTATTGCTTTTGGTCTTTGTGAATCAAAGTTTGATCTGTGGGCCAGCAGCACCCAGGTATCATGAGAATTTGCTAGATGTGGAGACCTCCAGACTCCTGCAGACTTTGTTTATTCCCTAATGTCTCTTGTGTTTTTTTTTTTTTGAGAATATGAATACTTTAATTTTATTTTTATGACTCCTTTCGATAATTTCCAATATTTCTTATAACAAGCATACATTTTTTTTATTGGTCGTTCATAACATTACATAGTTCTTAATACATCATATTACACGGTTGATTCACGTGGATTATGAACTCCCGCTTTTACCCCATATACAAATTGCTGTATCACATCAGTTTCCCTTCCATTGATTGACATATTGCCTTTCTAGTGTCTGATGTATTCTGCTGTCTGTCCTATTCTCTACTATCCCCCCTCCCCTCCCCTCCCCTCCCCTCCCCTTTTCTCTCTCTACCCCTTCTACTGTAAATCATTTCTTCCATTTGTATTATCTTGTCTTACCCCTCCTTTCCTCTTATATGACATTTTGTATAACCCTGAGGATCGCCTTCCATTTCCATGCAATTTCCCTTCTCACTCCCTTTCCCTCCCACCTCTCATCCCTGTTTAATGTAAATCTTCTTCTCAAGCTCTTCGTCCCTACCCTGTCCTTGTTTACTCCCCTTATATCAAAGGAGTCATTTGGTATTTGTTTTTTAAAGATTGACTAGCTTCACTTAGCATAATCTGCTCTAATGCCATCCATTTCCCTCCAAATTCTATGATTTTGTCATTTTTTAATGCAGAGTAATACTCCATAGTATATAAATGCCACACCTAATGTCTCTTGTGTACTTCAAAGTTTGCAAATACCTGTCCAGGAATATGCAAAGGTAAATCATAAACATTTTCTGATATGATGCTCAAAGGGGATCAGATGAAAGCAGAAATGGCTTATTTTCGAATGTCTTTATTCTAATTTCTTAGCTGGTAAAACACTTTCTCTTCAAGCAACTGGGCATTGTGACACAGAATCCCTGACTTTCAACTTTTGAGATCATCAGGTCAGGGGAAAAATAGAGAAAATCATAATTAGGAATGTCCTAAAGCACAGGCCCCTGTGGAAGGAGACTTCTGCAGCAGCCTTAGGAAGACTTCTGCCTGCAGTAAATAACATATTAGTGCTTGTTCACCACTGAGCAGAAGGCTGAGAATTCACAGCACATCATCTCTTCCCATCCTTAGGGTAACTGTGCAAAGGTCTGGCCCTTTTAGTTAGAAGAGTAAGAATGGATGGCAAGAATACAACACAGCACACAGCCCAGGGAAGCCACATAGTTATGGAGAACTTTAGTGTCAACAGATGGTTGGGGTGTAGACAGAAGAGGTGCAGGGTGGCACCAGGCCCAGAGCTAACCCTAGTGTGTGTGTGTCCAGGAAGCCACAGGAGAGTGCCACATGGGCTCCTCATAGGCTGGGCCTTCTAGCAATTTCTGTGAAACAAGAGTCAGTGCAGGGGTCTAAAGAACCCATATGAAGTGAGATGTGAAAGTACAGGTTGGACCTTTCTTTTAGTCTGTATATAAGAAAGTGGAGCTCTCCAAAGTCAACATGGACAGCTCTCAGACTTCCATGGGTTAACAGCAGGTGCAGAGCCAGTTGCTTCTCTCCTGCTGAGAGTCCATGAGATGGAGTGAGCCTGGGCAAGTTGGTGCCATCCAGGAGGAGGCTTTCCACCCTCTGCCTAGGTTACTGGGCACACAGTGTAGAGGACCAGAGCTGGGGGCATGGCCAGTGTTCTGGAGCATGGCCAGCACAAGCGGCTAGTGTACTAGCTTCTGGTAATGGCACACTTTGTTCTCATCCCTCTCCTGGTACCTTCCCAAACTAGGACAAGAGGAGAGCTGCAAGAAGCACTGCAGGCCCAGTGACTTCATGTCCCTTTGTTATCTCAGTTTGGTGTGGTGGCACCAGGGCCTCATCTCTTGCAGCTTTCCACACCGGTACCCATTGTGGGGAACACTGAAGACCCACATTCTGTGCACTGCACTTCTCTCTCAGCACATCTGGGGCACAGGAGAGGACAGTGGGCTTACTGAGCCCTTCTCGAGACCTTGGAAATGTGTCCTTGGAAGCAGAGTCAGTCAGAACATTTCTCATCACAGAAAGCAGGGATTATCTGTCCCCAGAAGTGGTGAAATGAGTTTAACAGGGTGAAAAGGGGCCTTGGTGCAAAACCTGGCTCAAGAAGATGTGTGCAGAATTTCTAAACCATCTGAGGTTTTTACCCTACAGAAAAAAAAAGTTTTCAACCAAAGCAAAAATCAAGCTTAAAAAAAAGTAATATTACAAAGAATTTTTACACTAAGTCATAAATTGAATATGTAGTTTTTAGATCATCTTTGGACTTGAAAGGAAAATAGTTCACAGTATGAAACTAACCCCTAAAAATTCAATGATCATCTGAAATTAGCAAATGACAACTGGAAAACTGCAAATCTAAAGTAAGAAAATGAAGTGTTGAATTCAATATGGAAGTGATTTGATTTACTATTATTGACTTATGAATGCATTTTTGGACTACATCTATTGATGAAACTGTCATTCTAACATTTACTCTAAACTGGTAAAAGCAACCCATATTACCTGAAATACATTTTTTAAGATTTGCTTAAGTTTTAATTATGCAGTTTTTTATACTCCCACCAAATCTGCTAATTACCATTTACTTACCCAGTGTACACTTAATGAACAGCATTTTAGCATCATTAAATTTGTCTTTTAAGTAAATTGACATGCTTACTAAATGGAATAATTGGGACAAGAAATTTGTATCAGGAAGACTCTGCTGAGTCAAAATATTCTGTAATCTATTGAAGAAATTACTTAAAAAGAAAACACAAAGTGACAGCTTTAAGAGAATGAAATAAAGCTAATACAATGGTTAACCAAAGTGAGAGGAAAGGCCATAATTCCAGATAAAACAGTTTGCAAATATTTTCCAGAAATGATTAAAAACATGAATAATGCAAAGAATGTTTCCATCTCCTATCCTATTTTGTGTATCTTGTCCTTCTACCTGTATCTTCCTTACAGTTTTTTCTCCTGTGCTGTTATTCTAAATTACAAAAGATACAACTCATTAGCACCTTTGGCACTAAATCATTTTAAACTAAAATTTGTTTATGTATTTCACATCTCAATCAACTGCTATTTCAGATTGAAACTGCACTTCCCTTTTCCTTCTTTTAAGACCCACTTATGGACATAGTGCCACTGAGTCAGAGCATTGCATTTTCATCAGAAGTGTCCACATGCTGTCAGAACCATGAAGATGGATTGGAAGCCTAGATCGTGAAATGGCAGACAGCCAGGGTCATTGATTTATTTTTTTTTTCAGAGCAAATTTGCTGGAGACTTTTTAATGTAATTGGCTAGAGATTTATTAATGTTAGTTAAACAATTAAAATAACCTAACAGAATTTTCATATAGATTTCCCATCATTTTCCCTTATTCCTAGTTTATTTATTGTTTTCGTGTCTGGTTTGTTTCTATCCTCAGAAGGACAGGGCATATACAATTGAAAGTCAGTTACTGAGAAGAAGCGTGTGATGGAACATCATTCTGTATGAAGACAAACTGCTTGTCTATACACTCAGTGGAGTAGAAAGTAGAGTGATGTCAATAGGCCATGGGACTGAGAATCAAAACAATAAATTTCAACTCAGGTAGAGAAACATTAAATAACTTGCTAGCAGCAAAACTGGTTAAAAACAAAACAAAACAAAAAACAAACAAAAAACAAAACAAACAAAACAAACAGAATTCCTACCCAAATCTGCCGGATTCCCAAGACCTGAACATCAATTGCATTATACAAATACCTCTTATGGTTACTCTACATATTTTTCCTTTAATTGTACTCTGTCCAAGTTGTTTTGGGGAGGTTGTTTTGTATTTGAATTTTGTGGGATTATTTTTGTATTTTGTTTATTTTATTCTTTTCAGAGAAATAGTTGTTGTACCACATATCTGATGTACCATGTCTGCACTAAAAATAAGAGAAATTAAGATCCAAGTTATACTTGCTCTATTAGTGCTGTGGAATGGTGTTTCTAAAACATTGTAAAATCTTGTCAACCACACTTGGTTCTGGGTAGGGAGACTGCCAGCAAGTGCCTAGTAGGTACCAATCCTGCTAGCCATTAACTGCATAAAGGAACAAAGCCCAGGAAGGACTATGGTTCATCTTCTGCTTTGAGATTTGAATGGAGCTGGCTAGTTAATAAGTGTGGAGTGTGGATTTATAGGATCAGCCACAATCTAACAGTGTTAAAAATGAATAAGTAAATGCCTGCAGATCATGAAAGAAGTCTCCTAATCAAAATCATTGCAGAACAGTTGCAAGTAAGTAGAACCACTGAATGACCAAAACACAAAATTTCTGGGTTTTATAATTTATTACTCTCTTTACTGCTATCCTATCAACATTCTCTTAATCATTTTTAAGGCACCTACTCAGTGTGTCCCACATTCCAAAAAAAGGACCATCAAATCACCCCCTTCAATAAAAATCTTAAGAAAATACACTCGAACAGCCAGCCACCCAACCGTGCGGTAAGCAGATCACCGGACCCGGAGGCAGGAGGGGCCCAGCCACCCACACGGCAGACCCAGAGGAGGGACCCAGCTGCAGCTGGCCTGTGGCAGACCCGGAGGAGGGGCTGGTGTGGGGCACAGGGTTACAGACCGGAGGAGGCCCAGAATGCAGAGGCTTGGCTTGCAGGTCACCAGACTGAGCTCTGGACAAACATAAGGTCTCCCCCACACTCCCCACCTCATCAAACATCTTATGAGAAAAACAGATGGAACTCCTCTTGGAAAATCCCACCAACCCTTAAAACCCATCAACCGGTGGGTGTGGTTACCAGCACAGTTCTGAGGTGGATCAGGCACCTGGTTTCCATCTCAGAGACTAAGAGTAGAGAGGCTACAGGTGGAAGCTCAAGTCCTCTCACACTGACTACCACCACCACCCTGAACCCAGAGACTCAAGCTAGGAATAGACAATGCCACCTACTGGAAGAAAAGAAAACAGAGTTCTGAGAGACTTTTTTTTTTTTTTTTTGCTTTCTCTTCTCTCTCTCTTTTCATCCATTCATCTAGTCTCCTCTACCCTTCTCCCTCTGGTCCTCACAACCTCAACATATGTGAAACCAAGAATTGTCCATGAAAAAGGTCTTAACAACTGAATCGCTAGAATAATATAATATAGAGGAATTGCATATGCCCTACATCCCTCCCCCTCCTCCCTTTTTTCTTTTTTTTCTTATTTTCTTTTTGCCTCTCTCCTTTTTCTCTTTCTTTCCTTGTTATGTTTTTTTCCTTCTTACTCCCTCTATCCCACTTTCAACCCCATAAATTTTACTATTTATACGTACCGTAATCTTCTAAATACAGATAGGAGTTTGAATCTATACATTCCTCTATAAATTACCTGTCTATTGGTTAGAGCTCTCCAAAGTTGCTAAGTTAGATTAACCCCATACCCTCACTCCTTTCCCCCTAAACATAACATCTTACACCTGAAATTCAGTTTTCTTCATGCTACCAGAAACAGTATGTCTTTTATGAAACTAATGTCTATATTTTTAAATGATAATGGAAGCCAATATCTGTAGACATAGAGTCTAGCTATAAATGTATTAATAATGAAACTTCTGCTTAGATGATGTACTATTGATATTGGGAACTGTTTACATTGTCTTTCTCCACAAAAGAGAGACTTTGGAACTATACAAGAGCAATATAAATATATAGGGGGAAAATCAATAACACAACAGTTTCACAAAGCTGGAAAGAAATATGAGCAGTATGAAAAGACATGGAAAGAAAGGACAACAAACAATGCAGAAGTTATAGAGGTCTAAACCAAAGGAATGAGCAATCTTTTCAATGAAATAATACTAGAAAACTTCCCAGACTTAAAGAATGAAAATGAAATCCAAAACCTAGAAGCCTACAGGATGCCGAATGTGCAAAATCACAAGAGTTCCAAACCAAGACACATTATAATGAAAATGCCCAACATATAGAATAAGGAGAGAATTTTAAAAGCTACAAGAGAAAGGAAGCAGATTACATTTAGGGGTAAACCAATCAGGTTACTGGCTGATCTTTCAACACAGATTCTGAAACCTAGAAGATCCTGGAGCAGCATATTTCAAATGCTGAAAGAAAATGGGTTCCAACCAAGAATCGTGTATCCAGTAAAATTAAGCTTCAGGATTGAAGATGAAATTAAAACCTTCCATGAAAAACAAAAGTTAAAAGAATTTGCAGCTAGAAAATCAGCACTTGCAAACATCCCTGGCAAAACATTACATGAAGAGGAAATGAAAAATAACAATGAAATACAACAGTGGGAAGTAGTACAGTAGAGGAAAAACTAATCAAAGAGGAAAAACAAATCAACTTAAATAACAAAAATAAACAAATATGGCTGGAAGTACAAACCATATCTCAATAGTAACCATAAATGCCAATGGCTTAAACTCACCAATGAAGAGACATAAGCTAGTATAATGGATCAAAAAAAAGATACAACAATATGCTGCCTACAGGAGATGCATCTGATAGGAAAAGACATACATAGACTGAAGGTGAAAAGTTGGGAAAAATTATACGACTCGCATGGACCTCGAAAACAAGCAGGAGTGTCCATATTCATATCAAATAAAATAGACTTCAAGCCAATGTTAATCAAAGAGATAAATAAGGACACTACATACTGCTCAAGGAAACTATATACCAATAAGACATAATAATCATTAATATATATGCCCCAAACAATGGTGCAACTATGTTCATCAAACAAACTCTCATCAAATTCAAGAGTCAAATAGACCACAATACAATAATTATGGGTGACTTCAACACACCTCTCTCAACCAATGGACAGATCTTCCAAACAAAAGTTGAATAAAGAAACTATAGAACTCAATAATACAATTAATAACTTAGACTTAATTGATATATATAGAATATACCACCCAACATCAAGTGGTTACACTTTTTTTCTCAGAAGCACATGGATCCTTCTCAAAAATTGACCATATATTATGTTACAGGGCAACGCTAAGAAATTATAAAGGAGTAAAGATAATACCATGCATCTCATCTGATCATAATGGAATGAAACTGGAAATGAATAATAAAAGAAGGAAGGAAAAATCCTGTATAACTTGGAGAACAAACAATATGTTAATGAATGATCAATGGGTTACAGAAGACATCAAGGAGGAAATTAAAAAATTCTTAGAGATAAATTAAAACACAGACACAACATATCGGAATCTATGGGACATAATGAAAGCAGTTTTAAGAGGAAAATTCATTGCTTGGAGTTCATTCCTCAAAAAAAGAAAAAAAAAAACAACAACAAATACATCATCTCACACTTCATCTCAAAACCCTAGAAAAAGAAGAGAAAAACAACAGCAAAAGTAGTAGAAGGCAATAAATAAATAAAATCAGAGAAGAAATCAATGAAATCAAAATAAAAGAAACAATTTAAAAAATTGACAAAACTAAAAGATGTTTCTTTGAAAAAATAAATAAGATGGACCAACCCTAAACCATTCTAATGAAGAGAAGAAGAGAGAGAACTCAAATTACTAGCATATGAGATGAAAAAGGCAATATAACAATAGACACTACAAAAATACAGAAGATAATTAGAAATAATTTTGAAACCTTATACTCCAATAGAATAGAAGATAGTGAAGGCATTGATAAATTTCTTAAGTCATATGATCAGCCCAGATTGAGTCAGGAGGATATACACAACCTAAACAAACCAATTTAATTCAGGAAATAGATGAAGCCATCAAAACACTACCAACCAAGAAAAGCCCAGGGCCAGATGAGTATGCAGCAGAGTTTTACAAAACCTTTAAAGAAGAACTAATACCAATACTTTTCAATCTATTTCAGGAAATAGAGAAAGAGGGAGTACTTCCAAATTCATTGTATGAGGCCAACATCACCCTGATTTCTACACCAGACAAAGAAACTTCAAAGAAAGAAAACCACAGACCAATATCTCTAATGAACATACATGCAAAAATCCTCAATAAAAATTCTAGCAAATCGGATATAAAAATGTATCAAAAAGATCCTGCATTATGATCAAGCAGGATTCATCCCTGGGATGCAAGGCTGGTTCAATATATGGAAATCAATAAATGTTATTCACCACATCAATAGACTTAAAAATAAGAACCATATGATCATCTCGATAGACACAGAAAAAGCATTTGACAAAGTACAGCATCCTTTTATGTTCAAAACAGTAGAAAAATTAGTGATAACAGGAACATACCTCAACATTGTAAAAGCTATCTATGATAAGCCTCAGGCTAGCATCATTCTAAACAGGGAAAAATCAAAGACATTCACTCTAAAACCTGGAACAAGACAGGGATGCCTCTCTCACCACTTTTACTTGACATAGTTCTCGAAACACTGGCCAGAGCAATTAGAGAGATGAAAGAAATTAAAGGCATAAAGATAGGAAAAGAAGAACTTCAATTATTACTATTTTCGGTTGACATGATCCTATACTGACCAGACCCAAAAAGTTCTACCAAGAAAATTCTAGAGCTAGTAAATGAATTCAGCAAAGTGGTAGGATATAAAATCAACATGCATAAATCAACGTCATTCCTGTATATCAGTGACAAGTCCTCTGAAATGGAAATGAGCACAACCACCCCATTCACAATATCCTCAAAAAAATAAAATACTTGGGAATCAGCCTAACAAAAGAGATGAAAGATCTATAAAATGAATACTACAGAACTCTAAAGAGAGATAGAAGTAGACCTTAGAAGATGGAAAGATATATCTTGTTCATGGATAGGCAGAACTAATATCATTAAAATGGCCATATTACCAAAAGTTCTCTATAGTTTTAATGCAATGCCAATCAAAATCCCAATGGCATTCCTCACAGAAATAGAAAAAACAATCATGAAATTTATCTGGAAAAATAAAAAAACCCAGAATAGCAAAAGTAATTCTAAGCAGGAAGAGTGAAACTGGCAGTATAGCGATACCAGATTTTAAACTATACTACAGAGAAATAGTAACAAAAACAGCATGGTACTGGTACCAAAACAGGCGGGCAGACCAATGGAACAGAATAGAGGACACAGAGACCAATCCACAAAATTACAACTACCTTATATTAGACCAAGATGCTAAAAGCATGCAATGGAGGAAGGATAGCATCTTCAACAAATGATGCTGGAAGAACTGGAAATCCATATGTAACAAATGAAATTGAATCCCTTTTTCTCACCTTGCACAAGAGTTAACTCAAAATGGATCAAGGATCTGGGAATCATACCAGAAACTCTGCATCTAATAGAAGAAAAAGTTGGCCCTAATTTCTATCTCGTGGGTTTCTTGCTCCAAATTCTTTAATAGGACAACTATAGCACCAGAGTTAAAATTAAGAACCAACAAATGGGACGTATTCAAACTAAAAAGTTTTTTTCTCAGCAAGAGAAATAATAAGAGAGGTAAATAAGGAGCCTACCTACATCCTGGGAACAAGTATTTACCCCTCACACTTCAGATAGAGCTCTAACCTCCAGAGTATACAAAGAACTCAAAAAATTAAATAACAAGTAAACACATTACCCATTCCACAAATGGGCCAAGGATCTGAACAGACACTACTCAGAGGAGGATATACAATGCTCACCATCTCTAGCAATCAGAGAAATGCAAATTAAAACCACCCTAAGATACCATCTCACTCCAGTATGAAAGGCAGCCATTATGAAGTCACACAATAACAAGTGCTGGTGAGGATGTGGCAAAAAGGGTATACTTTTACATTGCTGGTGGAACTGCAAATTGTTTCAGCCAATTTTGGAAGCAGTATGGATATTCCTTGGAAAGCTGGGAATGGAACCATCATTTGACCCAGCTATTCCCCTTCTTGGACTATACTCAAAAGACCTTAAAAGAGCATACTACAGGGACACAGCTACATCGATGTTCATAGAAACACTATTCACAATAGCTAGACTGTGGAACCAATGCAGATGCTCTTCAATAGATGAATGGATAAAAAAAGTGGCATTTATACACAATGGAATATTACTCAGCACTAAAAAATAACAAAATCATGGCATTTGCAGGGAAATGGATGGCATTAGAGCAGATTATGCTAAGTGAAGCTAGCCAATCCCTAAAAATCAAATGCCAAATGTCTTCTTTGATATAAGGGAGGAAGAGCATGAGAAGAAGATTACCATTAAATAGGGACAAGAGGTGCGTGAGAATGGGAGAGAGAAGGGGAATTGCATGGAAAATGGAAGGAGACCTTCATTGTTATGCAAAATTACATATAAGATGCTATGAGGGGGAAGAAAAAAAGAGAGAGAGAGAAATGTGTCACAGTAGATTGGGTAGAGAGAAGTGATGGGAGGGGAGAGTAGGGGAGGTTGGGATAGGAAGAGTAGAAGAATACAACAGACACTAGTATGGCTGTATGTATAAACGTGGCTGTATAACCAATGTGATCCTGCAATCTGTACACATGGAAAAATAAGAATTCATACCCCATTTGAATCAAATGTAAGATATGTCAAGATCATTGTAATGTTTTGATCAACTAATAAAAAATTTTAAAAAAGAAAATACACCTTAAAAAGTAAATGACAGTGGGGAAATCATTCAAAAATCTGTTGTTAGGATCAAAAATCAAAAATATGATTTTACACAGAGATTTAGGGATATAGTAGTATTTTTCTCTGATTATAAAAGTCTTTTTTAAAAATGTGCTTCTGTAATGGTGGAAACTTTGACACAGTGCTTCAGCCACTTCATAGCACAGACCACCTCAAGGATATGAACAACAATGCTGCCTTCTTTTGTACTTGCTTTAGAAAACCCTCCAGAGCTAACACAAAATTCTAAGCAATATTATGTACAGGAGCTCAGAGGATACAGATAAAATGTTTCTATGTATAGTGATCTGAATTCAAGGAAGAATATAAAACATATGGCCAGCCAAATGCAGGCATACTCTCATTTCTGCATCTCTCTGCTTTATGAAATAATAGCTTTCCCTGGCTTACACATTATAAAATGAGGATGTGTCTTCACTTTGCAGGATGAGCTTTCCTTTCCTACATCTCCTGAATTGTTGCCCAACTGACATTAATCTATTCCAGCAAATTTGAGATCCCATAGCTTCATCTTTAAGAAATAATACACCAATTACCTATTTCCCACTACATCGTGTTTCTAGTTGCCCTCTTTTACAGAGTGGTATCATGGCACACACATAATTTAAAGCTCAACAACTGCAGTCCCAGTCCTGAACAATGACTCATGCAGTCACTGGGGGAGATGGCAACAGGGAATAGAAAACATGTACCTCCACATAATAAGATACAAAATCCAGATAAACTGAAAATGCAAAGAGTAGAGGTGAAAAAAATTACAATTAGGAGAAATAATATATCCTCCTCTGGGAGGGAAGTAATACCAAACATGTAAAGTGCCTCTACAAATCATTAAGAGAAAAGGGAAAACAACACAATATAAAAATAAGCAATAATTCAGAAAAATAACTCTTCTTGGATAAAATACAAACGTTCATCAAATGTAAATGAAATGGCCAATCTTCCTATTAATCAGGAAAATATGAATTAAAATAATTGGCATTTGTATTTCCCATTGACTGATAATAAACAGTGTGTTTGATGATTGTAGAGAAAAGGACACTCTTACACATCCCAGCTATGTTTCTAGCAATGCAATTTCTATATTTTTGTCTATTCCTTTCTCATGGTAAAGCTGAGCTATATGCATATATGAGCCAACTGCAAAACAGGGAATATAACTCCAAACCCCTATTTCTTCACCTAAGTAAACAAATTATAGAAGTCACTTATAATTTTATTTTCCCAGGTTATCCTAAAATCACACACCATACAACAACTGGACAGTTTCCATTTCCTGATTTTTCCCTCACCATAAAAGGACTCTTTAGGAGAAAGAATAATAAAGTTAAAAGATGCATATTTCTTTGTTGAGTCTCAGTCCAAAGAAATTGGGGCAATTACCAAAAATGTCTCAGTGTCCTCTTGGACTTATGTTCTGGAGAAAATATGATATGTTCACCTTTTTTGCTAATTTGGGCTCAATAACTTCAACATCCAGATAATCTATTTTTTCTAATTATTAAAAAATACTTTCCATGCATAGAAGCCTAACTGTCCTTTCAATACCTACAGAACCATCCACTGAATGAAGAAATAAAGTGTTTGTTTAGAGCATGATAAGGAAATACAAATCACTGGAGACAAAGTTTTGCCAATGAAAAGACTTAAATCTCTGATCTAGCAAATAGCTCCTGCCAGGAAGTCCATGAACTTCTGCTGGATCTGTATTTAAGATTTAAAGAATCTTTTTTCTTGGCAACCTAAAAATGGAAAAGAACCTAAATGCCCTCTTCAGGCTGTAGGATCCTAAAGTGGAGACAGTAAAAGACATACTGGTTTTTCATTATGGAAAACAAAATCCCCTGATCCTTTCACTCATTGGCCTGAATTTCAAGTGCATAGCATTTGTAGAATGAGCATCTTCAGAATAACCTACTTTGGGAAGCTAAAATGAAGTACAATACATGGAAAATATTTGTACCCTGCATAAATAAATCATCTGTTCAGATGTCCTATCTGGCCCTACTCCTCTCTCCCCTTTTCTCTAGAATTTCTTGGGTACTTATTTTGGGGAAATATTCCATTCAAATTGTTCTTGAGTTTGGAATTTTGACAAAAAGAATCTGACAAACAGGAAGAAACAAGTCCTGGTCAGGCCACGAAGTAGCATGATGTCCTAGCACTGCTACAACAAAATTTCTGAGACTGTCATTTTAGGGCTTGTGTTTCTGAAGGCTGTGAAGTCAAAGATAAGAGCTGGCATCTGGTAAGGGCCTTTGTTTTGCATCTCCTGTGGTTGAAGGGTAAAGAAAGACAAGAAAAAGGTGGAGGGGACAAAGTTCCATAATAACAAACTCATTCCCAAGATTGCATTCATGAAGGCAGAGGCTTCATGGCCTAATCACCTCTCACAGGGCTCTGCCTCCTAAAACTGTTGTATTGAAGATTAAGTTTCCAACACATGTTTTCTGAGGGACAGGGTTAAATGAAATATTTTTTCCTCTGCAAATATTCACTTCACATATTTAGCCTTTGTCTCTTTCCCAGTATATTGCAATTGATTGATTTTTATAATCAATCCTATCTTTTTGGTTTATTACCTTTTCTAACATGTGATTGACTGCTCACTTTTCCTCAAAATCAGTTATTTTGGGATAGGCACCTGGCTGTACAGTTGGAGGTTATATTTTCCAGCCTCCTTTGCCATGAGGTGTGGTCATGTGTTTAAGTATTGATGGTGGAAGAGAGTGGAAATGATGCTTGCCTTTTCCACTCCTTGGCTATAAAATCCTTGTCATACACTCCACTATGCTTTTTCATTTCCCTAATATCTAGAAGAAGAACTTAACAATTACTCAGAGTTCACTGTGAAGATGAGGAAAAAAAACCCTAATGGATAGCATAAAAACAATAATGGAAAGATCCAAGTCTTTGAATGACACCAGAGCAGAACTACCTAACTTATCAGACTAACTGGACATAAGAGAAGAATAAAGTTCTGTCTTCCTTCAGTGACTGTTATCTGAGGCCTTTCTGACATAGGTTGGCTTTCATGATAAGAAACACAGAAGAGGGGCTGGGGATGTGGCTCAAGCAGATGTGGCTCGCCTGGCATGCGTGCGGCCCGGGTTCGAGCCTCAGCACCACATACCAACAAAGATGTTGTGTCCGCCGAGAACTAAAAAATAAATATTAAAAAAATTCTCTCTCTCTCTCTCTCTCTCTCTCTCTCTCTCTCTCTCTCTCTCTCCTCTCTCACTCTCTCTTAAAAAAAAAGAAACACAGAAGAATCAATTTGTTTGAAAAATTATTACTATTTAAAATTATACCTTTCCTGGCAATAATTCCATTTGAATATGGTCTTCTGCTGTATGGAAAAATATTTTTTTGCAGTCTAAAATAGATAACCTATTTTATAAGCCCAAGTCATTAGTGACAAATATTTATAACAGACATTTATTTATAATAACACACAATTGAATTATTCAACTGAAACTACTAATGGGGGGATAATTAATTTCCAATTATTGATATAATATAAGTCAGGGGTGTGGGTGTGATGAAAAATGTGGTATAATGGAAAGGAGGCAGGAAGACAATATTTCCAATTAAAGATCTCAGTCAGTAGCAGTGTGACCTGGGTCCCATTCCTGAATTTCTGAGTCGTCACATGTGTAGTGCATGCAGTATGGGAATATGACCATCCATGAAGGATAGTCTAAAAGTCATTAGCCTGGGATCTTGGGCAGTATGCAGATAACTACTCAATACTTTAATTAGGAGTGATTTAATTAATGAGATATTTGTATGTAGCAACTGTAAAAAGCAGTCACTGTCACTGAAACACTCGTAAAAATTCTCCATCAACTGTGTTGATGATAACTCTCCTTTCTGATCCTATTGCAGTACCTGTTCATGGATTGTCTACACTCAGCGATGGTCTTGTTTATCTCCTATTATTCTCAAACCCATCTGTTCTGTGCTAGGATATTTTCCCCTGTTGAAGCCCCTCATTGTTATATTTAGTAAATGCTGATTCTTTCCTTTTGGTTGAATAATAATTAGAAAGAACAGTGGGTTTCATTGTGGCATATTTGTACAAGCACACAATAATCTGAGCAGTTTAAATGCTGATTCTTATGTGTAATTGCTTCAAAGTTTCTACTAAATTTTGAATTTTAAATGAGAGTACTGCTAAAGAGGTTTGCATTCTCCATGTTTCTTGTAAAACCCAAGCAGATACTCATGGATATGGGATTCATTTTTTTTTTGGAATTTATGGAGCATGGTAGCTCTTTGCTGGATCTAAATTCTGATTTTTTTTTTTGTATTCACTATTTGGTCTGAGTCATTCCTTAGTTGAAGAGTGCAACCCGCAGTTTGGTGTGACGTGAAAACTCACCCTGTTGCATGGGAACAGGCATACCCTGGTTGTCACTCAGATCCTATGTGCCCTCTAATTTCCCCAGGTTCTACTCTTGGATCAATACAATGTACATTTTGGGGGTAGGGGGAAGCACAGTATTTTACGTGGAAAAACATTCTCTCTTAAAATTATATTATTGTTTTATATTAATCAAATTAAAGATGTTTAAGGACTTTTGTGAAAAATGGATAAAAAACTAAAAGTAGAAGCCCCAGATAAGTCTCTATGAATTATATCAAGTCCTTTAGTGGTGTCAGGCTATTATCTACAACAAGCTGAATGGATTAATGAGGTGAAAATTAGGGGTCATTTGATCCAGCTTATTGATTATGTGATCATGACTGCTTTGGTAGAGCATATACAGAATTTCGAGAGTAACAGTGAAGTGTGCCTGACTCAGAAAAGTGAAGGACGCTGTTTCCAGACCTGGTAGAATGGTCCATCATCCAGAATGTTCTAGGATCCAATTCAAAGGAATAAACACATATATTTCTGTGAACACATAGATAGGCACAAATACATAAGGACTTCTTGGATCTGCACAGTGGCATGGAATCACTTCACAATAATAGCCCTTCAACGTGCTCTTATTACAAAAAACTATGGAAACTTCATTTCTCTCTAATCAATGTCAAAAGAAAAGGAAAAAGATAGAAAGCAGGTACTAATAAATTAGGGAATGGCAGTAGAGTATTTATCCCATTTTCTCCTGAGAAATCACAACCAGGAGACAAATAGCCTTGCATATGTGCCCCTTCTTAAAGCATCCCAAAGGCCAACTATTGCCCTGCTGAGCTTGGGAGGGTTTACTGAACCAAAATTTTCACAGACAGCATCAACTTGAACTGCCTCTGTTAAAGCTTCTGAAAAGTAGCATAGGTGTGTCCTGCCAAGTTCACAGCACTATGCAAATCTGAAAATTTTTATAAGAAATTACAAAGCACTGAAGAACAATTCCTGGGGGATGGGCTGTGACTCAGTGGAAGTTCACTTGCTAGAAAGGCACTGGGTTTTATTCTCAGCATTTCATGTAAATAAATAAAATAAAAATTTACCAACAGCTAAAAAAAAGAACAATTAAAAAAAAGAACAATTCCTAGAAAATTTTTCAAAATGTTCTCAGTGAGTCTTTACAAAATGGAGACTAAGTTTTAACTGGAAGGAAGCTTGTGTTCCTATCCATGTTTGGAAGGCTTAGCATATTGCCAAGCATACAGAAATTATCCAATAGAAAGGCTAGCAAATGAAGGAATGAGCTAATTAAATAAGCAATGGAATCTTAGAAAAAATGTATGCATTATCTCTAACTTAACTACCATTGATACATTGGTTCAATTTTCCTCTAGCTTTTTGATTCCTATCAGTTTTTTATAAAAAATAATTTTATAATAATAGCATTTACAGTACACACACCATCCACCAGACTAAGTGAGAATTTGATGGTATTGTTTCATTTATAAGCACAACTGCATATGTGAAAGGCTTCTCTATTACTTTCCAGACAGTCAACCTCAAAGCACTATATTATTTGTGGGACACTGTGTTCACATTGTGGAAAATATCATCCTCAACAACCAAATATGAGACTTGAGATATGTACTTAAAACGTACTTTATGTCTAAAATTTGAATTATTTCTCAATATTCAGGGACAAACGCACGTGGATACAGAGCCATTTCAATTCATTTAAAAATATACAAAAGGGAAATTTTTAACTTAATTTACAATCAATTAAAACTATATGCTTTAATTTTCCCTCCTTACCAATTGAAAAGCTTTTCCTTCAATTGTATTTAACATTACAGCTATTTGATTTTATTTCTTTACTTTAAAAATAGATTTGTGATAGGTGAATATGATCATTTTCCTTTGTCTTAGCAAAGAAGTTAAGCACAGAAATGTAAGCCCTTGGCCAAAATACCTGCCAAGCTAAGGAGAAATTTATTTCCAGAATTCTTCTATCTTTAATTTCAAAAATGTTTAATAACGATCATACTGAATATGAGAATTGATGGAGCAAATAGTCATACAATGTGAAGTTATTATATTTCCTTGGCAGTCATGATAATGTTGTTACAACTTGCAAATTGCTAATTAGCCCTCAAGTATTGAATAAACAAAGCAAAGCAAATAATGCTACACTAATGTATCTACGCCAACTTTTAAAACTCAAGGTGAACTTATTTGCAAGCACATGGCAAACAGTTAAATTGTGCCCACACACAGCTGAAGCCCCTGAAAGACACAGAATCAGAACTTCCAGTGAAAGCAGAACTTGTTTTCATAGGAAGAAACACAAATTCTGTGATCCACTAAGGCAATGAGGAAATTTCCAATCCAGGTTTGTAAGATAACTTCTGACTATCTCTATCATGTTCCAGACAGTCAACATCAAAACAGCATAATGTTTATGGGACACTGTGTTCACATTGTGGAAAATACAAAGACACAGAGACTGTCCTTCTTTCAAACAATTAGAAATGATTAAAGTGTACTTCTTCATCAACTAAATAATTTGAGGAAAGAGATAAATGAGGAAGTGCTGCAGAAAGGCATTATGTAGGAGTTCCAAATATAAATTTCTTCTTTGGAATAGTCAAAACTCCAAAAAGCAGAGGAGAGTGAGAAATACACCTAATGTGCTCAGTATAAAAATGTGCAGACCAGTCTGACTAAAGCACATTGTATGTGCAAACATGTAAATGGAGGACAGCCAGGAAGACGAAGGTCAGGACCAGATTAGTGAGATTACTAAACTGTCAGGAAATTTTGAGCTATGCACACTGAACCAGTCATTAATAGAAATGAAGCAGTATTTTAGGATGATTACAGGTGAAATATGCAGAATATTTTGTATATGGAAAGAAAAGCTGGAGGCAAAGAAAAATGTGCACATCAGCCTTTCATGATAAAAAAAAAAAATCACTTAAGAATCCAGGGATTAGAAAGAAAGGTGAAAAGTTCTGGAAAGAAAAGAACCCTTGTGACTTTTTGCCAGATCACACATAAAGCCAAGCTGCAGGAGGAGTAAGAATTCTAGAATTTTAGGCCTCAGTGGTCAGGAGAAGAATAGTGTCACTGATAAATGAAAGGAGCCCAGGAAGGAATGTTCTGGAAAGAAACAATTCATTCTGAGATCTGTGGAATTCTGTGTATGCAGCATATCTATGTGGAACTGTGTTAGGTTCGTTGGAGATGTATAAGTGGAAGCCAGAAGAAAGTTGCAGCAGATGATTAAGATGGAAGAGTGTCTGTTTAAATGAATGAGATTTTCAGGAATGGTAGGAAGTCTGACAAAGGGTTGGAGACTAAGGAAAAGAATATACAGTGGAAAATAACTGGTAGTCCTCAGATAACCAGATAACTTATTGAGTAAGAAAGTGACTCCTCCATAGCATCAAATTCCTAAGCAGAATTTAGGAAGAGAATGATCTTGGAAATCACTCAGATATCTCCTGAACTACAGTCTGAAATTAAAAGACACAAAAAGGACTTTTTCAGAGTTAGAGAGGAGAAGTTCCTTTAGTCTCCTCATGAGAAATCTCTCTTGGGTTCTGGAATCAATTACTGTAGGCTGTGAGAAAGGCTGGCCATCTTCTTTGAGGGCTGACCCACAGTAGCCTGCAATTTTATGAGATAGAGAGTTATAAGGATTCCCTGGATCTGGTCTGGGGCATGCAGGACAGAGAGCAGACCTGGTCCTTTCTACATAAGCCACCAGACAGATGTGGAATCCTCTGCTGAATGAGATAGAAGGAGTGGTGGCCCAAGGTTCAGTAGAGCACTCCTAGGTACAAATAAATCTGTGTCCCCTTCCATGGGTACAGGATAACCCTTTCAAAGTACCACCAGGAGAGAAGAGGTGAGTTTGGACATTGGTCAAGATTAGAGAAAGCAATAGAGGGAGGTCTCCACTGTTTGCCAGTTCTTCTACCTATTCCATATCCTGACAGGAAGCTCAATGTCAGGGGCCAAAGTGAGAGGCAGACAAGAAGAGGACAGCCACCATTCCCTGAGACACAGGCTTTGAACCTGAGGCACCCTTGACCTGGGAAAAGCCCAAGATTTCTTGCAAATCTTATGTATATTTATTCATTCATTCATTCATTCATTCATTTATTTGCTTTCTTGAGCAAGAGGAGTGTTATCATCTGAGAGCGATCAAATACCATGGCCCCATCCAAGTCTCCACCCAGGAAAAAGAATATCACCACTAAATATTTAAAGGGCCCAGATAGGCAGAATGGAGTTGAGTCTTGATCAGAAATCTATACACAAGTTTGATATATGAGCACTGTTCATTCATCCCCTGGAGATCCACAATGAATGCTAACATACTAACTTACAAGGGAAGTCCTGCAAGAGAGAAGACTATTTAATCTGCTAATTCTCCTATTTCACAAATATTAATATGAGGATTTTTATTCTGAGAACATTAATTAACATTTTAATAACCTAAGGTTTCATTGCACAAATATAAAAAAAGCATTGTTCTAGACATTTGGCCTGTTGCAAAATCTCTATCTTTCAAAATATATTTTGGAATACTTAACTGTTTAATGACCAGAGGAAATGCTCTTTCTAAATTCATTCAAGGCACCTTAGGGACTGGTAACAAACCAATAGGCCTAGTACTTCAGGGAAGGTCAAATGCCCAGCCTTTTGCATAATTCTTTCTAGAAATTTCTTCCTGCATTCACCAAATAATATTGACAAATGTGCCCTTTTACCAAGCCTGATTTAATTCCTGAATAATGCTCCATTTATTGGTAAAAGTGCATCATTTTTTGTCATTGATAAATTTGAAATAAAATTAGCTAACCCTGAAAACTCATTTTCTTTGTTTCTCTGCATCTTAACATACTCTATGACCTACAAATGAATAAAATTAAGTAAGTCAATACAATGATATACCAGCCCAGTCGCAATCTATTACTGACCCCATACACATGAATATCTTTGGGGCTAATTCAATCTGTCTGTACAATACTATGAGAAAAGAGAGCCAAAAAAGGTTCTATGCACTGTTTTCAGCCTATTAGAAAAGATAAGCCACATGCCAAATATAGGATGCATTGAAAGGGGCTAAGGCTTAGCAGGCAGTTTCTTTCATGGCTGAGGTCATCAAAGTAAGTCTAGACTTGTGAGAGTAGAAGATACACTAGATTCAGGGGGAAGAAATAGCATTTGTGTTCTGATTTCACCACTAAGTACTCATAACTGTGCTGACTTTAACAATAAAATAGGCATGATTACAATAATCCTTACCTCAAAGTGTGAGGATTGTTTAAAACCTTGGGGGTGAAAACGTTTTAAGCTATACAAGTAAATAAGCTTTAAGTCACATGTAAGTCTCTTAAATATTAAAATTTTATGATTATGAAGAAAAATTTCCTCCCATGGAGATGGGTTTCCACCATGCTGCCAGCATCCCACATGTAAGTAAATAAGATGCAGATTCTTTGCCTGAAATTCATGTTATTTTGACATAGTGTCAGTCAGATGAGGGCGGGACTGAAAAACATAGCACACACTAGCACCTCCAAGGAGCAATAAGGATCTGCACCCTCCACCATAGAGAATGAAGTAGCCATGTTGGGTATGGGGAGTATTTGGAGAAAATACAGATTAAGTTAGTGACCCCAAACTTCCAAAAATATACTTTGGAATGCCACCTTCATAATCTGGTTAATACTTTTGTTAGTCTCATGGTAAAGGACCATGACAGGGAAGCAAGGAACATTCTTAAAGTGCCCCACAATGATGGAGGGAGGCAAGTCAACCCGGGGGGGGCATCTTATGGAGCTCTATGTTAGTCCTGAAGTCATGGATATAGACATATGTTGTAGATGGATCCCAATGGCTGAACTAGGATCCTCATAGATGGGTTTACAAGAATGTCCTGGAGAGGCCAAGAACCATATCACCCTAAATAGCGCCAGACTAGAAGCAATTTTATATGTAAGATTTCTAAGAATTCTGATGGCCAAATCTCCAGAAGACATCTGTTGGAGAACATGAGTAAGGAACATCTGACATTTGTTACAGTATTGGCTCAGCTCAGGTTTCTAAAGCAGCACTGCCGGCAGTTTGGGGAGAGAGATGATTCTCTTCAGTGTGTGTGTGGGGGGGTCACTCAAGGTTTCTTGGGAGGTTTAGCATCATCTCTGTCCTCTACCTGCTAGATGCCAGCAGCATCAACCTGCAACTATGACAACCACCCAGCACCACTATATTCTGACAGATGCCACCTGGGAAACAGAATGGCTGCTATTTGAAGACCTTGGGTATAGTTGACTCCTAGAGAATCTTCAGCAGGGACTGCAGGCCACTGCCTCCTGGAGTCAACTTGCTTTATTTCTTAACTAATTCTTTTTTTTTGTTTGTTTGTTTGCCATTTCAGACAAATAGCTAATTAAAACTTCCAAGTTATTGATAATTAAGATAGTTCCTTTAAAGTTGACCATTATGACTGTATTTGGAACAAGAGGTTAAAGAATAAACACCTTTTATTCTGGTCACTTTTGTCACTGTTGTTTTGTCAGTGTTGTTTTTCATCTATACCTTTCTGAGATAGCAAATGATTCTCCTATAATGTATAACTTCTATTGATTCTGATTGAGTTTGAGCAAAATTTGATCTCAAACTTATTGGGTAAACAGGACCAAGGGCAAATCCAACATCCAGCCACCTTCCAGTAATAACCAAGCTACCGAGAGAGAGAGAGAGAGAGAGAGAGAGAGAGAGAGAGGAACAAAAGCATGGTTGAAGGAAAAGTAACTATTTAATGAAATAAATTAGACTTGTAAAATAGGAAAGAAAAAAGACTGTTAGGAAAAATCAGTTATCTTAGTAACCCATAGGCAGAAACACAGGCAGAAAAGTCATGCAATGAAAATTTTATCCTTGTTTGTTATTGAGGAAAGATTACAAAATAATGTAATTCTCTGGGTACATTGTAAGTAATTATCTTCTCAGGAATTATGCTTCTGGAGGGCAATTTGATAAAGGAACATGGCCTTTCTCTAGCTTCTGAAACTTCTTCTGGGAGACCAGCAGCTACTGCCAGTTGATGTGATACATGTCAACTGGACTTGACACCATATGTCTGGAAGAGGAATAATAACACACATGCCACATTATTTCTAAGGGGCTAATCTTGGGAAGGAGTAGGCTCTCCTGGGACTCCAACCTTGCTACTTCATGGCATAACTTCCTTGAAAACTCACATTTTCAGGGAAATTTAATAAGGCATGCTTGATGGTGGACCAATTATGGTACAGGAAAGTAGGTTTGAGGAATTAGAAATGTTAAAATATATACTCTTTGATTAGAAAGGTATTAAAGACCAATCACTTTAATGTCTCCTGCTAAGAGGTTGGGCACAAAGAAAGGACAGTATTTTTATTTGAAAACACAAGGGGACTGTATGCTCTGAAGGAAAAGAGGGAAAGAAGACAGCTAAGAATCAAGTTCACACACAGCCCAGAAATCTTTTAAGAGTGGATAATAGAGAAGACAAATTGGCAGTGCCTAGCAACTTGTCAAACTTTTAATAATGTTCCCAAACTTCTCTTGGAAATAATAGAGTAAGATGGTCTAAAGAGTTAACACATCCTCTGGAATTTCCTACATCTTAAGCAGAACTTGGGTCTTGGAAAAAGCTGTCCTAAATTATTATATAACCACCAGCAATTACTCATGATAGAGCATGAGGGAAACTTAAAAAGTGGGTGACACTTTTTGACTTAAAATTAAGAGTTGATGCTGATAATACAATAAAATTAGACTATGTAGAATATATTTGGATTTTAATTTATGTATTATACAATATCAGGCTTGCAAATTAAATCTAGATTGTTTGGGTTAAACTAGAGGACAAGAATTAGAAATTGTTTGAAAAAACAAATAGCACTTTTAGTCAATTAAATAACATCTTCTTGCCTTTACTTTTTAAATGAGATTAACACATCTATCTGAATTTGGTGATTTGGTTTGAACTTGATATGGTATATAAGGAAAGTGAATAATTGACTTACATAATGTTTGGTTTAATAAAGGCAGTAAGACTCTTGTAAAATATAGTACTGGAGGAATTAAAAATGATATTTTTTTTTCTCATAACAATCATCCAAGTAAATGATGGCAGATATCTACAGTGTATCTTTTTAAAAATTGCCATCATTTCATCCAAGAATAATTCTTCAAAGTAGCAACATTTTCTGGAAGTGTCTTACATATAATTTTTATGTTCCATGTTTTCTTTATTTTTTCCCTTTTTTTGTGCATTTCCAGCCAATACAGTCCCCAACCATCTGTCTTCTGAAAATGTGCATTTTATCCCATTTGATTCCACTGAGCCACTGGAAGAGGTAGAGTTTCATATAAGAACTTGAAGATTTTTATAAGGCTGCAATTGCAGTGTTTCTCAGAAGGTTCACTATCATTTCAAAGAAACAATTTCTCATTTCATTTTTTCATCTTCAAACTGAGTTAACTTATGTCCTTCCCTGCCACAGCTTTTCAGTTAGTTACACTTCTATCTGGGGATACAGCTGAAGACCCAGCTGAGACAAGGGGGCTTACCCCTTTCTCCTGTACCCCCAAGGTGAGGTGAGCACATGTGCAGTGGATGCTGCTTGGCTTCTTCTCTTCCTTTACCCATGTCCCTTTCAGCTCAGCTATCCTGCCCTAGCTCCCTTGTAAGATATCTCTGGGCACTTGCCTGCCAGCTTGAGTACTGGTCTCCAAACCCCTTCTGTAGAAGCCAGGAAGAATATGTTCCTAGTGGCATAAGAGCAGGTGGCAGCAAATTGATGGCCCCCCATATGCCCTAAGCCTGAGTTCTCTATAGTGATAGCTGTCTAACTGAATTACTTATTCCACCTATTTTGTGCTGTACTGTCAGAAAACGTTATGATATGAATCTAGAATGACCCCCAAAAGCTCATCTGTTGTAGACTTTATCCTCCATGCAGCAATGTTCAGAAGTAGATGTTTGGAGAAGTGATTAAATCCTGAAAGCTCTGACCTCACCAGTGGATTAATCCATGTGATGGATTAATAATTTGAATGGACTAGTGGGAGGAGGTGAAAATGGTAGGCAGTTGAGGCATGGTTGGAGGACGTAGGTTTCTGAAGGTCCATGAATTGCATATTGGCTAAGAGTGAGCACATTACAGGAGAATCACTTAATACTCAGGAGAGGGAGTAGGGAGAATGGGAGATAAAAAAAAAGAAAATACCAAGAGGAGGAGGAAGGGGACAATTAAAGGAGTAGAGAGGAGGAGAGAATAATTTTATATGTTTTCTTTAAGACCACTGAAATCAATCTTTGGAATGAATAACTGACACTGAGATCCATGTTATTTATATCTCAAGTAAAAACTGAATCTCAACTTATTTCACATAAAAAATAGTTCAATTCACCATTGAATTTGGAAATGCCACTACGTTTCTCGAAAACAGAAAGCTTGATTCTGTATCAGGTGAGGATCCAGCAAGTGACATTTAAAGATGCTGGCATACCTGTGACCCATCTGTTTGGCTCTCAGAGCTTCTCTGCACCTAGCTTTCAGGACTGTTCCCAAGGGAGTATCAGTGACCACTGTGTTTTAATTTCCTCTGCAAATCTTCAGCTGCCTCTCTTCTCCAATTCACTGCAACACACTAATGGGATGATAAAGATAGTGTTTCTCCCTCCAACTGATTGAGTTGTGTTTACTGGGCTATAAGATGGCAGAAAGCAAATTAGACACTGAAACTGAGAGGAACACACTTGGCCACATATTAAGACATTCTGGAAAAAGGTTAATTCACCTCCAGAAACTTCACCCTACTCACCACTTTGGAGAAGCACCAATATATCCTGTCCTCCCACTTTCTTATTTTTGGAACCCTGTTCCCTCTGCTTACAGTGCATTTCCTGGCTCCATCCCTTCTCTGGGTAACACCTATTGTTCCAGGTGTCTCAGCAAACAAGTGACTTCGCCAGGGAGCATCTCCTAACTCCTCAAGAGAGTGATCAGCCCCTTAGCACCTAAAATCATGCCCACTTTTTTATTGCTCTTTTCTTGTCTCTGTCCCCAAACTGATTGCTACTTAGGGGCTACTTAGAGATACTCAGATAGTGGAAAATAAATAATTCAACTTGTTTTATCTGAACAAATTCATGTTATTTTATTTTACATCAGATCCTGGGGAAAATGACATCTGCCCTTAGCAAAGGGCAAAAAGTCAAAGGCTTCTAAGATTCATTCTGTCTTACAATAGAACACATATAAGCACCAAAAACAAAGCAAATGTTTTGCAAGAGGTAATTAGAGAAGTTTGGAATATATTTAAGGAGATTTACCTTTAGCTTCTTGGCTGTTGCAATGTTTAATTCAACTGGTTGAATTTTGTAGAGAAAAAACTTTGATGTACTTAAAGCAGTTTTAAAGAAATGGGGGGCCTTGGGGAATGAAAGCAAAGAAAAAAAATGCAAATGTAGCATCTTTAAAGAATTATAAATTAGCTAGAAGCAATATCCAATTAGAAGTTCCCAAGATGTCACTATGTATTTCTAGCTCATCAGCACGTCTTGCATATTCCAAAATAACCTCTTATACTACCCTCTTTTTCCCAAATTGGAGAAAGAAAGATGACAGCTGGACTCAAAAATAATAAGTAAATGGTTTCTTCTTAACAAGGGTAGCTATCAGCTTTGCATATTCCTAGAACTGAAATTAGCTTTGGTCTACTTTCAATTTCCTAATGATTTAGATGCAAAATGTTTTTTTTTTCCTTTTGAATTTCAAATAAAGAGAGATTATCATTCTATAAATAGAGGATAACTAGCAGGTTTTATTGAGCTGGTGAAATGTAGGAGTCTTGCCAACAGCCTCTCTGATGTGGAGATCCAGAATGATTCACAGAGGAGATGAATGGCTTCATTAGATACTGAATCAGGAGTCAGAGAGATGATGTCCATTTTATCTCCCTGGTTTGTGGCTAGAAGATTCTCCAAGGAGCAATGAGCTCAGGCATTCATTTAATATCAGCCATGCCAGAGGCCTGGGCACGTTCCATAAGACAAACAGATGTGGACAAGCTAAAGTCAATGCTAACCTTCAATTTCATGTTGTGGGAAAAACTTTCCTTGATGGTCATGCTAGAAATATTTATACTGGGTTTTTTTGTACTATAAAGGCCAAAGGTCAGATATTTTCATGTTTGTACACTTAAAGTAAACATAAATGTTTAAGATAAAATATTTAGGATGAATATTCTAAAGCTTTACAAAAGCAATCATTGATTGTGGTTGATGGAAAAAAATTCAGTCATTATTTTGTACCTCCTTTTGTTTGGATCTCCCTTCCAAGTCATGAAACTCAGGAAAAGTTTTACTTCTTATAACTAGCTCACTTCTTATTCCATCTTCTCCAAGGACAGGGAAAAGATCTGTAATTTCTATCACCCATACCCTTCCAGCTTGCAATTTCTGTGATAGTTGCTGACTTTGGGAAGTCTTCACAAATTCCTCCTGGGATAACAATTTTTGATAGATTTTTAAATTTAAATATACTTCTAAGACATCTCCATGCAGTCATTTGTTATATCATGTAATGATGATGCAACAAGCCACCTAAAGTCAGAATTTAGTACCTACTCATAGGTAAGCATGATCAGACACTGGATTCCCAATAGTTGATGAAATTACACATTTTCATTGGTATCTACACATTTTATGATCCCCTATAAAAGTGGTTCACTTTTATCTGTATTTTATTGATGCTTTAATTTTGTATCATCTTACATTTCAGTGACTTATAGACATTTCAAATATAATATTTGATAGATATTACTTTGAAATCAAGCAAGATGGATTTATCTTACTTTAAAATGGGTAAATCAAAAATAACCAGTGAAAATTTATGTGGGTTATTATTGAGTGACATAGATAAATTTCAGTATAGGCACTAAGGGTTTGTGTAATATTTTCTTCTTCACCTCTAAAAATATGGAAAGCACTCACAATAGAGATATTATCTATGGTTCACAAATGACAAAGGGATTATGAGTATAATAAAATCATATTGTAAATGCCAATTGCACAATATTCTCATTTCCCATATCATTTAAAAAATAATGCCTGAGTTTATTTCTCTGTTTATCTTTATTGTTAATTTAGTCTGAATGTATTTTCATGGAATCTGAAATCATATTCTGATTTTAGTTAATAACAGATAATAATATAATAATAAATGACAAAAACAGAGATAAAACTATTTCTAGTAAGGTATTTCAGGAAATAATCCATATTGTCTTTAATTCATGACCAATTACTAAAATACATGATCTTTTTAAAAAGCAACCTGGAGAGAAAAATCAGAATAAATACTCTTAGTGAAATAATTTTAACTGAGTCCTTCCCAACTGACTATACATCAAAATTCCCTGTGGGCAGTTTATAAAACCTACCCAAATGCTGCAACCAGAGGTTTCTTCTGTAGACCAGAGATGATCCTGACATTCTGTATTTTTAAGAGCTTCCACATACTTTGAGGTACTACAAATTGGGAAATCAACTTTTCGGGGCTGGAGACCAAAAATGTTTGATCATAGCTGCCATTTATGGTTCAGAGATACTGGAAAAACAAGTGTCACCTTCATGACACACATGCATAAGTTGAAGGAGAAGGTACTTTTCTTTTTAGGATGATGTAGGATATGAAGTGTTGAATGCTGATACTAATATGAAGTTGGTGCTCAGGAAAGTCTGCCTCCTTTTTTCTTACTCCCGAAGACTGGCCCTCACACTAACACCAAAGTGCAGCTTCAGCTCTCTGACTTGCTAGGCTCCCACCTCCAGCATAAAGAAATGCCAAAATAAATGTTCTGCCCATTTCAGCTGATGGATCTTTCTAGCCACTAGGCCACCTGCGTGTCTTGCAGGGACTTTCCAAATGCCATTAAAAATGATTCTGTAAACCAAATAAGTCCAAAGACCTTCTGTGGTCCTGAAACAAGGGTTCCAGGGAAGACGACATATTTAATGTGGGTAAGTTGAAAAGTAGTTCATAAAGAAATGATTATCAGGAGTCTATGGAGATAGCAACAGTATCCTGGAGGCCAAGATGCAGGTAATGCAGGACACAGGCTGCGTGTGGCAAGAAGGGCAGAAAAGGAAGAGGCAACTCAAACCTGGAGACTCAGGAGGCCCCTTCACAGGAACTGTGACACAACTTGTCCACAGTGACCTTTAGGAAGAAAGAACAGTAAGTCCCCCACCCTCACTCTCCTCTTTCATGATCCTTGATTGATGAAGCTCCCCATTGCTCAGAGGTGAGGGTCAGCTTCCCAGGGAACAGAACAGCCATAGCAGAGAACTGAGAGTAGACAGGAGGAGACGTGAACACATTCTCCCTAAGCCTAGTGTTCCAGAGTATCACAAAGAGCATGGTTCCTCACCTGAAGCCATTAAAATAGTTCTAATGCTTACTTATATCTTTTGAAAGCATTAAGGAAATCCAATTAATAACAAAAAAACATACATTTTAAATTGTATTGCTTTGACCTGAGC
Source organism: Urocitellus parryii (assembly GCF_045843805.1). Taxonomy (NCBI): domain Eukaryota; kingdom Metazoa; phylum Chordata; class Mammalia; order Rodentia; family Sciuridae; genus Urocitellus; species Urocitellus parryii. The sequence continues at coordinate 4,504,241 of NW_027553327.1, forward strand.
ATCTCTGTCTTTCTCATTCCTTCCTCGAAAACACCCTCTGAAATGAAGTTATCACCACCCTTAAGTTGGCCATTATTTTTTCTTATAAGTACACAGTAGCTAATTCTGGACCCCCCACCTCAGCCAGTTCCACTACAGTTCTTGCCCACTGCACTTCTGCTGTCCTGCAAGTGCTCAGAAACAACTGGTAGTTTCATTATCTGGGCAAACATCAGAAAGGTGTTTTCTACGAAAACCGTTGACTTATACTCTTGTTTATTTCTCTCATACTTAGTAAGAAAATAGGAAAAATCTGAAAATAGCTCAAGCAGAAAGCAAATGGTCTTCTATAAACCAGAGTAGGACTGCTTTTTCATATATGAAATGTAAATATTGACTGTACCTGACACGTGCTTTGGAACTGGTAGCATTCTAAGCTTTCTCAGATTTCTTTCTGTTTAATTTTCACAAAATACCCCTGTGAAGTAAGTAGAAATTGCTATTCCTTTAACACTGAAAAACATTAAATGATTTCATAGAAAAAAACATAGCTACTAAGTGAAGAATTCCAAATTGGAATCCAGAATATATTCAACATAAATATACTTGTCCCTAAGAATTAAAAACACTGAAAAAAGTGAAGAGTATTTATCGACCAATACAAATATTTTCACATCAAGACAAATACTCTGTTTTTAAACATACCAATGGAGATTTATAGAAAAAATATAAGAAAAAAATATTTGTTTGTTTTGTACATTGTCACTTATAAAAATTAGTGAAATAATTGAACATAAGATAAAATTGTAAAAACAAGATAAAATTGAAATATTAGGAAGTGCTAATGACCTCACACATACAAAAAAAAAAAAACTAAAAAGACTACTGCAAAATATGATTCAACTGGTACAAAATGAGAAAAACTGTGGACAATTCCTCTCTAATATGGAGCAACATGTAGACTTCTTAAAAGTAACTGGCAAATTTAAATAGAACTTGCTAGAGATCCTAGGGATGAGGAAGATAAAGGTCAACTTTCTTTTCCTAGATGAGCAGAAGAGGGTGACCTAAAGACAATAACACACATTGGCTATTTCTGTGATGTCCCATTAAGACTATTTACACCAAAGAATGTCCAAGATGCAATTAGGATGGAAAATACAGAGGATCAACTTTTTTGAAGGTGCTGACAAAATTCACCAGATCTGTGATAGATGTTAAGTTATGAACTAAAATATGTGATTTAAATGTCCAAGGGCAAGAATCAGAATCTCTATAGGTAATCTGATCATCCCAAATAGACAAAAGATGACAGAAGCAAGGATCATAACAATAGTACATTTCATAAATTAACTGCCTCCAATAAGCAAAAACAACTAGGAGGGGAGGCTGAAGGACCTGAGCTCAACAAGTAAGATCCATCATCATGTTTGGCTGGAGCAGCCATGGAAGATACAGGTAGGGAAACTGAGGCAAGAATAAGTGAAAAGGGGAAAACCTTTGAGTGTTGGCCATGCTTTTTATTAATCCAACTCATTTCTCAACTAAATGCTAAAGCTCCATTGCAGATAGCGGAAAAGATGCTGGAATCAGATTGACTTCAATTTGATTTTGAACTCTGCTCCAAGACTTGAAGTGACATCACTTATTTGAGCTTCAGTGCCCTCATCTCCAGAGATAAAGAAAAATAAACTAGTTAAGTAAATAGAGATATTCAGTTCATTGAGGTCATGATTTGTTTCTATGCTCTGTAAACCCTTTGTACACATCTCCAATGAGTCAGATGAATCCTAGAAATTAAAGGAAACTTTAAGACAATCAACTGATGGGACTGGGCATCTTTCACTGACTATTACTTAGTTGTAGAGAGAGTAACTTGAGGCATTCAGGGAACAATGGTATTCAGCTTGTTAGACCAGACTTGTAAATATTAAACAGTTTATCTCAGGCTTCCGTTGCTTATTTAGAGCTCTGAGTGGGAATCATGGCATGTTTCATCTTCTCTAAAATCACTTTACTTTTTGTGTGGTGAAGCATTTTAAAAATAAATGATAGACTTCAGGACATTCTACCTCTAAACTTTTTGATATTCATGTTTATTAAGGTTTTCCTACATATTCAAATTTGCATTATCATAAGTAGAAATAACTAATTTTCTTATTATCCTCAAATGGCCAATTCCTATTTTAATTTCTCTAAATTGTCCCTAAAATGTCTCATTGCTGTCTTGTTCATACCAGAAACCAATCTAAGACCTCACACTTCATGTGGTTACTATGGCCTAGAATTTTCCTGTAGTCTAAAAACCATAAATGACAACACACTTTCTCTTTGCAACCAGACCCCTTACTTCATATTTACTCTGCAGCCACTCATGATGAACCAACTTCTCCCCATCACAAGCCATCAAAACTACTGCCTCTGAGATTGTGTTCTGTAAGAACCCAAATCCAGTGGCCTCTTCACCAACATTCCTTTTGAATATTCTTCATCAACTGACACTACAAGCCACCCTTTCTTGAAACACAGTCGCCTTTCCCTGACTATTCCTTACCTCTCCCCTTTGTTGCTCCTTCTTTATTTGCCTCTCCTTTAAATGCTGATATGCCTGTATCATTTAGTTTTCTGCCCTTCTAGCTTGAAGCTTTTTTTCCTTCTTCTTACTCTAATGGCTTCCACCACAATTAAAATAGAATTTAATTCTAAAATATTGTCTTTGATCACAGTTTTGAATACCAGATTCTTAAAACAACTGTAGAGTTCATATTTCCCAAACTGATCCTATGAGTTTCTTCCTTGTTATTAGTTAAGGTATCATTTTATTATATAACAGAGAAATCAGCATCAGCATAAACAATATAGAATTATTTTCTCTTTAATTACAGCTGGCAATGAATCACACCTACCATGGTCTGAAACTCTGAGTCATACTGAACCTTTCCTCCCTTAAGTTGATTTTATTAGGTATTTTGTTACAGTGATGGAAAGCTGGATAACACTAATATTGAGATAAAGCAGAGTTCTGCTGCCCTAAAGTGATAGATATCTAACAGATGAGGTGGAGGCTCTGTTCATTAGATTACAGCCATGTAAGGGGAAGATTACAACATGAATGGAAAGATCTGGGTTCACTTAGCCTTGCTTGCAAGAAAAATCAACTGCTCTGTCTCTGTGCATAATAGTGTTTTGTGAACACAACACTTAGAAGTTCAATAAACACATTTCTGCATCAAATTATGAGTTTGTTCAGAAGGTAAACCTGACACCACTATTTCATTCAATGACAAAAGAGGAAAGAAAATGAATGTAATTTTGACACTCACTTCTAAAGCTGACATGAGTATAGGGAGAAAAACATCAAATATTAATTGAATATATTTCAGTGGAAAAAATTATTAATACACAAATGTTTATTTAATTACAGTACAAAATAAAGAAAAACTTACATGTTAGTAAAATGTATGCAGAAAGATTACCTTTTGGAAGTGATAAAGGAAAGAAAATTCTTTACTTTCCACCAGAAAAAAAAAGTAACTAGAAATAATGGGTATGTTAAGAAAATTAAGGTATTAGGGTATAATGTTTTAAAATCCACAAACTGATTTGACTTTATTAATGTTCATTGTGATAACATGAAATACAATAAATATGATTGTCTTAAGATATAGATAGATAGATGAAAGAAAAATATTTAGAAGCCAGAGTTCTTTTAATCATAAGTAAAATTGATACACTCTCAAATTCAAGCCAAAAGGTTAACTGGCTTAATATTTATATCAGCTGACTGTGACTTTAGTTGTCAACTGTTAGTATCTAGTTTCTTCATAAAAATATGATCTTATTTACTCATTTGGAAACAACACTCATTTAGTGATAATTTTCTCATTTCACAAAAAAAAGAAAGTGATTCTTGGAAGGCTTAGCTATTTTCTACGTTTCATGTGGTCAATGGGGGAATCAAAAATAGGACTTCAGCCTGTTTGGAGGAGATAACAAATGTTAAAAGATATTTGTGAACTCATGAAGCTATAAAAGGGGAGGTTCTGTACATGCCTAATTAGAACACTGAACACTCAAATACTTCTCCACTAAATCCTACTACAAATGACTTCTTTTACCATAGCATGGCACTGCCATTAAGACTGATGTTTATTATTATTACAAAAGGACAAACAAGTGTCATTCCCTTGAATTGAAGAAAATATATTATACTTTTTACAAATATGATGTCTCTACCATCTGTTTATAACCGCTTTACGGATTTCTTTATTTTCCTGCTGCCATTTTGAACAGTTTGGTTGATTTCCCCTCTATCCACCCCCCAAATTTATAGGCAAAATTCCTTACCTTGGTACTTAGCATTAAAAGAAAGATATTTCCATTTTCAGGGCAATGGAACTCAGTGCCCTACAGGAACCTGACAAGAGCCTCTCGGTGTGTCTTTCTTCAAGAAAGGTCTTGACTGTAATTGAGTCTGTGTGCATATCTCATTCATATTCTTTGTCTGCTACTGAAATTGAGGCACAGCTGAGTAAATAATTTCAGATTATTTAGGTACCCAAGTTTATGGCAGAAGATCTAAAGGAAATTGTTTTATTGCTACGTTGCTGTAATAGGGAAGGTGGCCCAGGGAAGGATATGAATCCATAATAGGCAGAACACATAAGTGCCATGGATTTTGCTCTCAACTTTTTAAATTATTTGGCAACAACATCCGTGTGCATATCTGTAATGATCTGATGGCTCTGAGTCCCTTAGTAACCACTCAAACACAGTTGTGCTATAAAAAAAAAATAGGGGGCTGGGGATGTGGCTCAAGTGGTAGCGCGCTCGCCTGGCATGCGTGCGGACCAGGTTTGATCCTCAGCACCACATACAAACAAAGATGTTGTGCTGGCCAAAAACTAAAAAATAAATATTAAAAAATTCTCTCTCTCTCTCTCACACTCTCTCATTTAAAAAAATGGGGGGCAGGATGCTGGAAGTTAAGAGTAATTCTGGATGCTTTACCACACTACTCTCATGGGGAATTGTATTTCTGGTTTCAAAATTGTCCTAACAGGCCACAAAGAACCTCATGGTGGACTCAATTCAACATAAGAAAGTCACAACATATTCAGTTACTCTAACAAAGTCTAAAAGTTTCATTTTCAATGTAAGGTGCCGGCCCTTCACTGCAACTATCCCAGGGGAACCATTCTCCAAACTTCTCTGTTCAGTTTCTCCACAGTTGGCCATCAGCATGCAGTAGGAAAGAAAATTAACTATCTATGGCAGAAATATCTGAATAATCTAGAATACCCTAATCTATGCCCATGGTGAGTTGTATGTCCTCTGCTTAGGTGTAATATTTGTGTTGCCTAAGCTCTTTTAAGTCTGCCTGTGTTACTGACTGAAACACTGAGCCAGGCCAATCTTAAGCAAAAAAATCACCTAAATTTCAACCTCTGACCCATCTTCTCTTTGTTCTACAATCAGAATTCTTCATTCCATCAGGCCCTCCACTAGGGGAAGAAAGGTACTTTTGTGTGATCTAATTATTAAGCAGGGCCATCTCTTCCATCTTATCATCCTTAGTCAGGAAGGTCAGTTCCTAAGCTTCGTTAGTCAAGACTTCTTAGGAAATCCCAGTCTGGGTCCCATATTCAGGAAAACTCACATATATGCACAATTGTCTCTGATATTTTAACCCTTCATGGATCCCAGAAGGACATGTATGGATAGCCCAGCAGAGAAATCCCTGGAAATGGGAAAATCCCTAAGTATATCTGAAATCAGACCTCTCAGTTTCAAATTACAGTTTTGTCCTTTACTGTGAAACTTTCTGCAAATCAATTAAAATTCTTTGAACCAGTGTTCTCACTTATAATATGGCAATCATAATTTCTATGGTAGACACCTTTCTGAATTCTATCAATAAATAATGTTATGTATATCAAAATTTTGTAAATATATTTTTCTTAGGTACGTTAAAGTATGTGTTTTCATTAGAAACTTTGTTTTTATTTCTTTTTTTATGTAAAACCTGTTAAATATTCCTTTAATGCATTCATCTGTTCTAAATTTCTTCCCATCTGGCTAGGCTCCTTCAGTCTGAATTTCAGTCTTCCTTAGAAACCCCTACCTCCAAACTGTCATAAATATATATTTTCACAAATAGAAATACACCTATGTCTATATTTTTGTATATGTAAATGCACAAAATTTGCATATGTGACTATGATATATTCATTATTGTCCCTGAATTTGTTTCTATGACAAAATGATGTTCCTAACAATAAGGTATTGTTGATTTAAAGGATGTTATATCATTGGCCCCCTGTAAATATTTAGCCAAGACAGAACATTAGGAGTGTATACAATGTAAACAATATTTTCTCATAAGAGAAGAAAGGAAGAAAGGAAGGAAGGAAGGAAGGAAGGAAGGAAGGAAGGAAGGAAGGAAGGAAGAAAAAAGAAGAAGGTGCTAGGGTCCTATTATCCCCTTCAGTGGAATTCTTCCCATGGCCTGAAAACCCCCTACTAGACTCCACTTCTTGAAGATTTCACTGCCCCTTAATAGCACATCCCTGGCAACCACACATTTAACTCATGGGCTTTGGGGACTCTTAATATCCAACCTAGAGCACCACATAATAAATTACCCCCAAATTCATCAACTTAGAGTGTCAGAAAATTTTTTATCTCACAAGAATTATTTAGGAGCAGCTTAGGTGTGTGGCTGTGGCAAGCTCTTTCAAAGTCAGCTGTTAGGTATGGGTATGGGCTCATTCACCTGTAGGCCGATTTGGTTGATATTTCTATTTGCAAGATGACTCACTCTCACAAATGCCATATTGTCTGGGCTGTTAGCAGGAGGTCTTAGTTCCTTGCTGTGGGAGAGTGCCACAGGGCTGCTTCATTATCCTCACAATGTCAGCTCCAGTTTTGCCAGAACTAATGAACCAAGAGAGAAAGGCAGAAACCATGATCTTTCATGACCTAGTCTCAGAAGCTACCCTGACATTTCTGCAATAAGGTATCAATTACAGAGTCCCCTCACTTGCCTGAGGGAGGGGACAACTGCACAGGATTTGACTACCTGGAGGTCATGATAATGTAAGCCATCTTGGAAGCTGGCTAGCAGAAATACAACACAACTTGAAACCACAAAGATGCTCAGTGTGTGTGTGTGTTTGTTGGGGTATGGAGGATAGAAGAGTTTTCTTAGACTCAGAGAGACCTACATTCAAGATAATAGTCTATTAATTAATAGGCAACACAATTAAACTCTCTGAACTTCAGTACTCTCAATTTTAAAACAAGGATGACAATATTACTGTGCCAGCTGTGTTTAGCACTATCAACTTGTCCCACAGTTCTTGTTTTACTTACAATAAGGTGTGTCCATATGGCTAGAGGTCTGGCCCATAGGCTGAGGGAGTGTGATATGTGTGATTTCCAGGCTGAGACCATACAAACCCATGCAACATTCTCCTATCACATTTCCCTGAACCACAAACAAGGAGTTTGCATTTTCAGCATTGTTACCAGAGTGTTATAGGACTTCCCTTGACCTCCACCACCAAGTAACCACAGGGAGGAATTGCCTTGGAAAATTAGTGGGCACTGAATAAACTTGGTATGAGCAAGAAATAAACTTTTATGTTATTAGGCCATGGAAATTTGAGGGTCTGTTTGTTAACACAGTATGCCCTCACTTAGTCTAACTCTCATATGGAAAAAAATATATTTGTTTTGAGAATTAAAATGAAAACTCTATGTAACATTACTAACACAGGTCCTAACACTTGATAAATCATGACAGGCAGTTATAAGTTTCTGATGATGTCCACTCTAAGCTCTTTTCCTCATTAGCAAGAAAAATTAGAATGATACTTAGTTCACAGAATGGCTTTCAAGAATAAAGGAAATAAAATACAGGAAAACTTTTAGCACATAGTAAAGATAAATATATTTTTTCTTTCTCTCTCCCATATTGTTAGTATGAGTGGTTCAGAGGGTTTTTTTTCCTCCTTTTGAACTCTGCTTCCTTTCCATTCAAAGCTCAGTGTCCCTGGAAAGCTAACAGGGCTTTGTGATAGACACTGAGCTTCAATAGATGAATGGATTAAAAAACTGTGGCATTTATACACAATGGAGTATTACGCAGCACTAAAAAAACGACAAAATCATGGATTTGCAGGGAAATGGATGGCATTAGAGCAGATAATGCTAAGTGAAGCTAGCCAATCCTTAAAAAACTAATGCCAAATATCTTCTTTGATATAAAGAGAGCAACTAAGATCAGAACAGGGAAGAAGAGCATGAGGAAAAGACTAACATTAAACAGAGATGAGTGGGGTGGGAGAAAGGGAGAGAGAAGGGAAACTGTATGGAAATGGAAGGAGACCCTCATTGTTACACAAAATTACATATAAGGGTTTGTGATGGGAAAGGGGAAAAAAGGGAGAGTATTAAACAACATCAGATGGGGTAGAGAGAGAAAATGAGAGGGAAGGGGAGGGGGGATAGTAGGGGATAGGGAAGGAAGCAGAATACAACAGTCACTAATATGGTATTATGTAAAAATGTGGATGTGTAACCGATGTGATTCTGCAACTTGTATTTGGGGTAAAAAATGGGAATTCATAACCCACTTGAATCAAATGTAAGGAAGATGATATGTCATGAGCTTTGTAATGTTTCGAACAACCAATTAAAAAACAAAGAAAAAAAAAGAAATTTGCTGGACAAGAAGAGAGTTCAGGCCTTTTCAGGAGGAGAGAGAGAATGAAAATCAAATCAAAGCAAATCCCAAACACTTTCACCCCAGCAGTGCATCCTGTGAAGGAAACTGGTTTGACTTGGAAATAGTTAAGCAGATGACAGATGGATGGGCACTCTGGAAATAATATAGTGTTTGAAGTCAGTGATTATATTAAAATACAGATAAGAGGAACCCCTAAAGAAGATTTTGTATCAGGTTATGAGTTCTAATTTTATTGTATCATCAACTCAATTGGGTTTTATGTAAGACTGAAGTTTTAAGTCAGTAAGCCCTAGGAATATACCTAGTTTTAGGAATATACTTAAAATATGGACAGGCAGTTGACTGGACATTGTTGGAGACCTTTATGGAGTACATGATGATAAGAGTATTAGACTAGCTGACTAGCAGAAGAGTGATCTTGTGTGGGAGATATTTGCAAGTTAGAAGTAATAGAATTTAAATGCATTTCCTTTTCTTTTTCCTTCTCATATGAAGCAGAAAGTTTGAATATAAAAAATAGAGATTGTTTTTTTCTGTGTGTGTGTGTGTGTGTGTGTGTGTGTGTGTGTTCATGTGTATTATTTCCCCAAGACTTTAAATTCACTAGAGGTAGGGACCCTCTCTTGACAAACAATGGTCATGAGTTAGCTTGCATTGCTGTGACAAAATACCTCAGATAAACAACATAAAATAAGGAAAGGTTGAATTTGGTTCAGAGTTTCAGAGGTTTTAGGTTGCACAATGAGAAGAGATGAGAGTGAAACATGATTTTACTACATGTAGTTTAAAAGAACAAAGAGAATAATGCTATTATTTAAACTTGTTCTTCTCCTGGATCTGATTACATACTGAAGAAATTAAAATAGAATAATTCAATCAATGAAATTAGTAAATGTCTACTGAGCCATTGTAGTACTCTCAATATACTCCTCCCTTTCTGAGGATTTAGCCAGAGCCTCAGATTTTTTTTGGACCTTTCAGTGTAATAGACACATGGGGTGTAAAACTAAAGTAAAGGAATTATGTTTGAAGTCCAAGTGAAAGATGTTTCATTCAAAATATTTGTCCAGTGGTAATGAAGAAGAATGCAGGAGGAAGTAGTCTTTTATCAGTATACAAGTACATACAGTATGTATTTTATTTAAAAATATAGACTAAGATTGTAAGTTGTAAAAGATCATCTGTGTGTGTGTGTGTGTGTGTGTGTGTGTGTGTGACAATAGCAGGTGTTTCAGGTTATCTAGCTTCATTCAATACTTATTGAAATAAATTTTGCTATGTAAAACCAAACCAATCCCTTCTAGAGATTTTTCCATCAAGGACTAAACTGAAAGGTTCTTAAGTCAGTCAAGATATACTGGAAATTTATGCAATTTTCGAATATTACAATAACTTGAAGCATCCCCCAAAATACATGCTGATAATGAATTACACTAATTCCATAGTTCAATAATATTTCAAATATTAAAGAATGTTGACTAATTAACATACATTTGCTAAATTCTATTTCAGACAACTAATTTTTTTTTTTGGGTTAATTTAAGCAACACCACTTAGAGAGGCTGGGTAATGTAGCAGAACCCGAGTTAAAAGAAGACGTTGGCTAAATGAGCCAAAACATCTGACCAGTTATTTCTGCTGCTGATACCCAAAATGGAGCTGGAAATGCTGAGTGACAGAAAAGGTCATTCATGCTGGTAAAAGAGTAATGTGCCTGCTGCTACAGCTATGCCCCACAAATGAAATGTATGTTTGCAGTGACTTGGTTAATCATCACTACTAGAAGCGGGATTGATCTAGGGTCAAGTGATAAATTAGAGCCAGTATTAAATTTGTGTTCCTTGTTCTCTAGTTCTAGCACAGTGTACAAATCAGAGCTGTGATCAAATAGAGCCAGCCTAGAGTGTAACACAAATAATAAAATATGTTAGCTGAAGGTATGAGACTTCAGACATGTTAATATCTAGAAAGTTAACTGTTTGACTCAATTTATAATTATTTTAGTGATAATTATGCAAAAGAGTAGGCAAGGCTTTTTAAAGGAAAATCAAATTAATTATATATATATAATACCTACCTTCTAATTGAAGTAAAGCAAATGCTTTATGTTCAGACAATAAGACTACATATATGGGAGGATTAATGTTTAAATATTAACCTTAGTTTCTTTTTTTATGTATATATGACAGCAGTATAAATTACAATTCTTATTACACATATAGAGCACAATTTTCATATCTCTAGTTGTACACAAAGTATATTCACACCAATTTGAATCTTCATACATGTACTTTGGATAATAATGATCATCACATTCCACCGTCACTTATAACCCCATGGTCCCTCCCCTTCTCTCCCAACCCTCTGCCCTATCTAGAGTTTATCTATTCATCCCATGTTCCCTCTCCATATCCCAGTATGAATCAGCCTCCATATGTCAAAGAAAACATTCAAAATTTGGTTTGGAGGGATTGGCTATCTTCTGTTCTAATAATTTCAGTAATGAGAAAAATTCACCTGAGTTCCTTCCATACAAGCTATACAATTCTCAAACTTTAAGGGAAGCCACCCTCATATAGTAATACAATGTCAATCTGCCTTTGTTCAAAATCCTTCTACTTAAAAAGATCAACAGCAGATTAAAATCTATACAGATAAAGCAAAAAATCATAACCAAAAGAAAATGATGTGCTTATATATCTTTTATTTATTTATTTATTTTTAAATTCAAGCTGATCAAAATAGGAAAAAAAATGAAGAGAATGTATTAATTCAGAATCTTCAGTATCTGAAGTCTATTTCTTACACTGCTATCCCTATATTAAGATATAAATCAGCTGATTCTACTATCAGTAAAAATGCCTGCCTGGTCATATTAATACATTAAATAGTTCCATAACTGTTTGGAATTTTTTTCCCTCTAGCTCGTCCCCATCTATTCTCCTGTTCTTTCCTAAGGATTCAGTTTCCAGCCATATGCTGGATGTACCACTATGCCACTGGGCAGCCCAAGGCCCTCTGCCCAGCAGTGTGTACTACTGCCTAGTCTATAACTCTCTTTTAGGAGCTATTTCTCCCACCCACAGCCACTCTGGGAGGGGGGCAAAAGTACTATAAAATTCTAAATGAGTAACTGATATTCAAAAAATACAACGTAACTTCAGATGAAATTTAATGTAATCTAAAGTCTTATATCTCTAATTAAAACACTTATTGTTAAATATTCAATAGGAAATCAATTATTTAATTAGATGACTGACAATTTGAATCCAACCATCTTCACTTTCAAGCTTCTCTGAACTGTATTTTCTGAGTACTTTGGTATTGCAAGTTTTCTGATGGTATTTCCAAGAAAAAAGGAAAATTATTATTATTATTATTATTATTATTATTATATTATATTATATTATTATTATTATATAATCATCATCATCCATTGTCACTCCTGAGCAATAAGTACCCATTACAAGCCCAGTGGTGCCAGCTGTGAGAAACAGCCCCAGATACCTGAGGCCTGGAGAGGGAAGTGTGCTCATTGGGTATAATCTCCCCTCACTCAAGGCAGAATGCTCATTTATGAAACAGCCTACTTCCCATGAAGACTTTGAAAGAGGCAAGTTCAAGGTAGACTTAAAATACCTAGGTTACTATTTTTTCCCTAAATAAAAAAAATGAATGATAGAGCCAAAGCATTCATAGAAAAAAAGGGTTACAATTTGCATGAGTACTAAAAAATAGGCAGAAAGTATTCAGATATGAGAGAATCACCAATAGCACCACAAAGACAGAAGTAGGCAGGGAGAGAGTTGTGAAAGGAAATAAAAACTCCAACTGAAACTGAAGAGTTCAAAGCAGTAAATGAGATCCTTTTAAATCTGAAAAAGTAAAGGAGTGGGAAATCTCTTAGCAGAACAATGATATAAAAAGGGTGCTTTAAAGGGTGCTTCCTTCATTTATAACTAGGGTAAAAACATCAGAGAAAGATCCATGGAGTTTACCTCAAAGCTCCTGAGGTAATCATTGCTAGGTGTAAGCAATTAATGAAAATAATAAAAATAAAGTAAAATACACATATTGTAAAAACCTAGAAAATGCTTTTAAATATTCATTTAGGAATGTATTCATGAGTAATACTCAGCTCTACAATATGTGTACAAAAAGCACACATACTAATGTTCTTGCCCAGGTATTTGACAATGTTCTTTAGAAAGTCAAGAGCAATATAAGGAAAACTGCTTACAATCTGTCCCACTGGGACCAAGTAAAATTTTAAAAAATCTTCTAAAACAAATATTAGGTTCTAATGGTTATCAAAAGTTAAAAAAGAAAAATGTTTAGACCTATAAAGTACAAAATGAAGTTCAGCGAGAGAACAAGGCCTTTTCTAGGTCTCTACATATGTCTGCCTGCAACCTTTACTTGGACAATTCCTTTAAAAACACAAGAATTTTTAGGGCTATGAAAGCACTCTGCTGATATTTTCATAGTGCTTATATTATCATTAAAGACCCATAGTACAGACCCATAGTACACATAGCACCAAGAATGAACCCCAGTGTAAATTATGGACCTTGGATGATAATGAAGTGTTGATGGAGGTTCACCAGTTGTGACAAATGGACCACTCTGGTGGGGTTCTTGATAATGGGGGAGACTGTGCATGTGTTGGGGAAATATCTTCACTATCCTCTCAATTTGGCTTCAGGTGTCTTTTTCTGCTGTCTTTATCAGTTTTTTTTAAAGGAATAAAAATTAATTAAAAATATTATTTTAATATTATAAAAGCTATGAATTTTAGCATGTGTCACTCATAAGAGAAGAAACTAACATTGTTTCTGACAAGGAAACAGGGTAGAAAGAACTAATTAATAAATATCTGCAAGGTATGACCTTAGGTATGCTATGTATATGTCAACATCTTTAATACAAACAAATCAAGAGGTATATCCTCTCTTGGCACCAAAAACAAAACAAATGAAAACAACCTGGAAGTATAGACAAATTACAACTAGGATGTTAATCTTTAACTCTAAATTTTGTACATATACTGCTGTCTTTATCAGTTTAAGAAAAAGGAATAAAAATTGATTTAAAAATATAGAAGTATTTAACAGTAAATACCAAAGGAAGACAAAAAAGACAGAGGCATTTAATAACCTTCAGGCAGGATTACTCAAGACTGGCCCATCTAGATCAACAAGAGTGGAGATGTTTGGGTCAGTTCAAGATAAAAAATAGATGCAAGCATCTGGAAAGAATTTGAACCAAAAGACCCTCTGTAATATAGAAGAGGACATAAAATATTGAGATTTTTTACTTGTTCTGGAGGACATTTTCTGTGAAAGGGAAATATTTAAGCAAATTTAAACTCATATTTTTAAATCAATATTTTTTCAATATTATCAAAATCTCTATCAAAATAGTGAGTTGTACTAAGAGCTAAACCCTTAAGTTTAGATTAGAGACATCTGAATTAATAAAAATGTCATCATTATTTTCATAGAATCAAATTTTAACATTCAATAGTCAATTAGATGTCAAGAAGTAAGCCTGAATAAATAGCATAGAGATATCTCTGCTTGATTTGATTGACCTATATACCTACCTAATATGGATTCATACACACACACAAACACACACACACACACACACACACACACACACACACCTTTATATACATACACACAGAATTATATGATCAAGCATCTGCAGTGCTTCCAGATGTTAAGTGTGTGTATGGATTAAGGCAAAAAGAAAAACAACATGTTCAGCACATAGATGTCTCCTCATTAAGCTCCCACTTGTTCACAATGCTATCTAGGTATAAGGTTTGGAAGCTAGTTTGTGTACTTGTCTAAAAAGTAAACAAGACAGAACATCAAAACAAAAGTCATCTAGCATAATGATACACAGCTGTGACAATTAATTGAAAAACATTTTAATGTCATAAAAGAAAAAATTCATCTCAGATTGAAAAACTATTGTATTCCATAAAAAAATAAAACAAAGATCTTCCCAAGTTTTCACTAGAAAATCAGGTAGGCCTCCATCAGCCTTATTCACACCTGAGATTCATCCTCTGTTTTAGTACCTCCCTATTGATGATTTCAGAAGGATAACAGTAGAACTATCTGAATTTAATACTTTGGCTCAAGCACAGGTAAATTTCTCTTTTTTTAATTCACCGGAGCACAGCCAAGGCAAGGCCACAATATTTAAATAAAAGGCAACAAAATATTTGCATATAAACAAAGGAAATCAACATAGAATGGAATGAAACTGTATAATCTAGCATATAGTTTCATTGCTTTCAACTTAAAGTTGAGCACATAGATGTCTCCCCATTCAGCTCCTAACTTGCATAAAATGCCCAATTATATTTAGCAAGTCGAATATCCAAACCCAAGGGAAGTATTAGAGAGGTATGAAGTTAACTCCTACATTCAGGGCTCAAGTCAAGGTCTGCATCATTTCTCAGATGAAAACCCCTAATTATGTTCTCCTGCTTTAGGAGAGGTTCTACCTATTTTAAACTCAGAACTAGAATCTCCTGGAAAACAGTCATTTTTTTCTTTTAACAAAACACAGCAAACTGCAGCAGAAGTATTTGTTTTACTAAAACTTAAGATGACATTCATATCAAGGAATGTCTGAATTTTACATGACATATTTAATAAGTGAATTAGAATAAATTTAAATAAAAGAAGTATAATCTACCCCATGAATCCTGACCTTCATCCCATTATTTTTAAAACTAAGCAGACAAATTAAATATAAATATAGTGTTATATTGTCATTATTCTAATGAAATGGCCAAGTATGGAAAATAAACATAGAAGAGTCTAAATAATTTTGAACCAAAGCTATAGATATAAAAATTATTCATTCTGAGTTAATGATCTACAAATAGTCTAAGTGATCACTGTGGTCTCAGAGTTTGTGTTCTCTCAAAATTCATTTTAAACCTCATGCCCACTGAAATATACTAAGAAGTTGGGCCTTTAAGAAATAATCAGGCCATAAGGACTCTGCCCCCAAGAATGGGATTAGTGCCTTCCTAAAGGAGGCTTGAAGGAGTGTGTTCTTCCCTTCCACCATGTGAAAAACAACAAGAAAGCACCATCTCTCAATCAGAGAACAATGAATCCTGGGGCATTTTGATCTGGAACTTTTCAGCCTCAAGAATCATGAGAAATAAATTTCTATTGTTTATAAATACCTAGCCTAAGGTGCTTTTTATATCACCCTGAATGAACTTACCCATGTTCTATCTTAATTTCTTGAAAGTTATTATGCACTGCACAAGAATGTTAAATTTTAATATGGTCTTATAAACTAAGCTACAGTAAAAGTAGGAATGCATTAATACCAAAAAATTTCATAGTATACCTAGTTTAGTTTTATGTAATATAAATTAATTTGTTTGAAATACAAAAATATTTTTAAATCATTGTTCCATAAAACACATTAAAATGGCAAAAAGGTCTTTTGATTAATATTCATTCAGAAGATTTCTATGTGTCATAAAATTTTATAATGTTCCTTGAAAGAGTGTCTACTTGCAAAAGATAAATTGGTTCAATCCATGCTTCACACCATATACAAAAAATTAACTCACCATGGATCATAGACTAAGTGTAAGGGCCAAAACGCTCAGAAGAAAACTTAGTATACAATCTTTTTGAACTTAAAAAATGGTTTCTTAGATATAATACTAAATACTTAAGTTAAGAAAAAAGTATAAATTGGACTTCAATAAATTTAAAACTTTTTGCTTTAAATTATACCACTAATAAAATGAAAAGTTAATAAACAGAATAGAAGCAAATAGTTTAAAAGTCATAAATTTGGTGAGACTTGTATACAAAATATATAAAGAATCTTCTAATTAAAAAATAAAGGGACAAATATCTCAATTAAAAATGTGCAAAGAATTTGAATAGATATTTTTCCAAAGAACATACCAAAAAAGATCAATTCAAACTTGAAAAGGTACTCCATATCATCAGTCATGAGAGAAATGCAAATCAAAACCACAATGGTACCACACTAGTTCATATCCACTCTAGTGATTATTCAAAAAGACAGGCAATAGCAAGTGCTGGGAAAGAATATGGACAAATTAGAACCTTCATGCATTTCTAGAAGATATGTAATATGGTTCAATTCTTTGGGAAACAGCTTGGTGATACCTCAAATTGTTAAAAATAGAAATAAAATATGATCCAGCAATTCCAGTTGTATACCCAAAAAACTAAAACATATATCAACACACAAAAGTTTACATACAAATGTTTATGGTAGCATCATCTATAATGGAACTAATGGAAACAATTCAAGTGTCTATCAACTGAAAAATGGATAAATACAATATGATATACCTATATAGTGTAATACTGTTTTATATTAAAACAAAGTAAAACTTCAATCATACTTCAACATGTATGAACCTTGAAAACATTATGCTAAGTAAAAGAACCCACATATTGTATGATTTAATTTATATGATGTATCCAGAAGAAACAAATCCATATAGACAGAAACTACATTAATTGTTTCCAGGGTAAGGGGAAGGGGAAAATGGGAAGTGACAGCTGATATGTGTAGGGTTTCTTATTAAGTTAACAAATAAAAATGTTCTAAAATTAAATGATGGTGATGGTTACACAACTATGGGCCATTCATCACTAGAATAACAAAAATGAAAGATCACTCTATGATATCATTACACCCTACAAAATTACAGGAAAAATAGTTAAATGATACCATCACAGAAACACATCATCCCTTTTGTTTGTGTTATTAAAGCATCACTTCTAATCAAATTGGAGATCAGCCTCCAAAGTGATCACAAGGTGATGAATTTTAGGAGTGTCTTGGAATTGGGCCTCTTATCTTCTCCTTCCTGATAAATGAGGTCCCAAACAAAACAAAACAAAAAAACTAAAAACAAACGAAATATACAAAAAAAAAAACAATGAGCACAACATAACAGCAGGGTTTTTCACCCTTTGTTCCATAAAACTGGTTAATAAAGAAATTTGAAATAGCCATAGCAATCCTTAACAGATAATAATGTACAAGAAAATAGCAACTATTGTCAAATAATCAGGAATTGAGAATCAATGACACAAGATATCTTAAAAGCCCTGCAATGACTGTCCAGAGACAAGAGCCAACAGAAGTTTTTCATAATGCTTTTCATTTCTTCCAGTCAGTTTTAAATTACTTAAGCACTATTGACCACTTATTTTTATTTCATGTCTTATTTTCAGATTTTCATTAATACTACCTGTTAGTATCTAAGAAAAATCACAGCAACAGACAATACTAAAAATATAGTAGAAACTACAGTGTGATGTAAATATGCCACAGGCCTAGAGAGTCTAACTCTTACTTCTGAGTTATTTCTGTAACCTGTTTATTTATAAGAAGTTTAAAGTGTTGCTTTTATTGTATTAACCTCTAAATACCCTTACAAAATGCTAACTAGTGAACAGTATAGGAATAGAAATACTTAAAAGTGTCTTGTTCAGTTATTACATCCCATGTTGCAGAGCTCTACTTCTAAATTTTAAATAATAATAATTTCAACAAAAGTTGCATGATAAAACAAGATATTGACTGGTATAAATATTAAATATTGTTTTTATTTCAAAATCATAAACTTAAGACACAAAATATTAATTATTTTTGTGCAGACATACTTCTGAGCTTTTCATTTCTGCTTTCACATAATCATTAATATGAACCCTTCCTGAGATCGTGGGGTGTGGCGGAGCCTGGAGAGCGATGTGACTGTGGGCGTGGACCTGAGCAATGCAAGGCCTGCTTCCTCTGGCAGGCCTAGTAGCTCTGGTCGCACTGCGCGGCTGGGCTGCTATGGGCTAGGAATTTTCTACACTCAAGAAGAATTGTGGAAGTGTTCGTTTAACCTTCTGATTTTCAAGGTGGAGTCACCTGCCCTTGTAGCCACTCTGAGCATGTGGCTCACAGGAAGAACTTCAGGTGCCTGATGCTGTGTATACAGGAGACCATGGCTATGGAAGAATGGCCTCAACTCTTTCAAATGTGTGTGTGTGTGTGTGTGCAGGGCTGGGGTTAGAACCCAGGACCCCACACATGCTCTGCAATGACAATTTTGTGCATGTGTATGTGTGGTGGGCACTTGGGATTGAAACCAGGCATGCTCTAACACTGAGATATTCCCCCAGACCTTTTTATTTTTTCATTTTGAGAGGTATTGGTGAGTGGCTAAAATTGACCTTAAACTTGTGATGTTCTTCTCTCAGCCTGCTAAGTGCTGGGATTACAGGTGTGTATCACCACTCTTGGCTCAGTTACAGCTTTTTTTTTTTTTTTTTGGTACCAGGGATTGAATCCAGGGCACTTAATCACTGAGCCACATCCCCAGCCTATTTTTATATTTCATTTAGGCACAGGGTCTCACTGAGTTTCTAAGTGCCTTGCTAATCTGCTGAGTCTGGCTTTGAACTAGGGATTCTCCTGCCTCATCCTCCCATATTGCTAGGGTTACAGGTGTGCATCGCTATGCCCGGCTCAGTTATAGATTTTAAAGACAAAGATGCATATATCTTCGAAAAGTTTCTTTGGATTTTTCCTTAAAAATCCTGTGTGGGTGCAGGTTAACTCTTCTGTACCTATTGATTTTCTGTGTGAATGATCTGTACATGAACAAAAGCAGGGTGTTGAAGTCCCCAGCTGTTACTGGCCTGAAGTCCAGCACTCTAGAACAAATGGACCTAACAGACATCTATAGAACATTCCATCCAACAACTGCCGGATACACAATTGTCTCAATAGTGTGAGGAACATTTTCCAGGATGATCACATGATAGGGTACAAACAAGTCTCAATAAATTTTAAAAAATTGAAATAAAAAAAATACTGTGTGGGTTTAAAACAAATGTTTGGCATGATCATTTATTTTTAAATTTTATTTTCCATAAAATAAAAATACAGAAAATCACACACACACACACACACACACACACACAAATACGAACCCTTACTCAATAACTCTCTTGGATAAAAGATTCTAACAGGCAACAGATAGGAAAAGGACACAAATGTCCAAGATTTAGCCATGAGATAAATGTCCAGCATATATCCATGCCCATTAATTTGCTCAACTTGCTTAGTATTTGTCCTTAAGATTTCAAAAGCTCAAACTATATTTTAACCTCTGAGATATTATGTTAAAGTAGTATTTCACTATTTAGCAGCTCAAAATATGAATAATTTGCAATAATCAAGAAATAATTAAAATAGATGTTTCCACTTTTCTGCAATTTTTTTAATTTTTCTGAGCCTGTACTGATGTATCTATAAACAGTACCCAATTCTATCATTTTCCTTAATTTTATTAAAATTCTACAATGGAAAGAGGTAAGAATAGTTCCTAACAAAATATCCAAAAGTATTTGTGTGTGTGTGTGTGTGTGTGTGTGTGTGTGTGGCTGGGGTTTGAACCCAGGGCCTTGTGCATGTAATGCAAGGACTCTACCAACTGAGTTATATCCCCAACCCCTTCAAAAGTATTTCTACCAATTTTAAATTTTAAATAGTGCAAGAAATTAATAGTCAAACATTTGTCTTACATTAAAACTGTAATAGATAAATGAAAGAATTTTTATGCAAAACCTGTTATTAAGTTGCACAGAGATAGATAATGTGTCCTTCTACTTTGAGTAATGAAAGTAAAAGAATAATGGGCTGAGGTTGTGGCTCACTGGTAGAGAGCTAACCTAGCATGTATGATGTCCTGGGTTCAATCCTCAGCACCACATATAAATAAATAAAGTAAAGCTAGAGAAAAGGAAAAGTATAAGGTTGTACATAGGCTATAACTAAATGACCCTGACTTCCTTTCCTGAGGCTCTCAGAAATCCATGTTAGTGAGCATCAGAGACAGTGAGAAAGTAAGTACAGTACGTATCCAAATGACAGAGTGCACAGGATTACAAAGTGGAATCTTTCTGTGCAAGTAGTATACATTTCACTTTTTTATTCAAAAACATGTTAATACACAACCTTCAGATCCTTTAACACTACAGCATTCAGTCTTTCAGTATAGTGCAACTGTCTACTGTTTACCTTAAGTTGCAAAAAGTTTGACTAAGTCACTACTCACCCACTGAAATGACAGAATTCAGGTTTAAGCTGTCAATGTGCTTCTACCTACTGCAACCACCACCTAAAATGAACCCCTTCCCCCTTTTGTGTGAATTGTACTTGGGGTCCTATAAATATTGGTTCTAGAAACTATATCTCTAATAAGAAATCCTGCTCTAAATCAAAGAAATTTAAAATAATGATTATAAGATATTGCTAGTTACATTATTGTAAAGTTTGAATAGCCATTAATAATTACAATGAATCAAAATTCATTCTGCTGTCATATATACCTGGTTACAATAAATAAATAAACATTTTTTTAAAAAAGAATTAAATGGTTAGTTAACATATATAACTATGAAGAAATTGTGTCCATCCATTAAAAATAGTATACAAATTATACAATCTAGAAAAATCTTAAATGACATAAAAAATATAAGTATGCAAAATCTGATAGAAGTTATATGTATATATATTTATGAATATATGTGTATGTGTATACACACACACACACACACATACACAGACATCAGAATGATTCTGTCTGACCTTAGGGATAATGGATAATATAAAATTTACTTTTATTTCATTAATTTCTAAAAATTTTATGATTCTTATTTATTAATTTACAATCAGAAGTCTTCTACCCTACTCTTTTATTATCTTTCAACCTGTATCTCCACATCTCACCTTTTCATACAACTATTTCATTTTGTATTAATTTATTTGACTAGAGTTATATTCTTTACTATGTAATAGGATTTCTTCTGAAACAGCTAGAACCATACTGCCCTCTGTGGGAGTTTGGCTGATTCACAACTTTCTTTTCTTTTTATTCTTCCTTTTTTTTTTTTTTAAAGAGTGGACCAGAGGTTGCACAATGTATTTAGTTACATAAAAGAAACACATGGGTAAGGTGCATATGTAAAAGGAATATATGCTAAATGGCCAACAGAGTCACATAGAGCACTGAATTAGTGCTACTGGTCTAGTGATATTCAACCCACTTGAATTTGATTTATAATACACATGCCTGGTAGAAATGAAACCTGAAGTTCACAGAAAATGAAAAAGAAGAGTTTTGTGATTTGAATAAGTTCAGCTCTTTAAAGCATTGAATGCAGTGTAGCTAATCAATATTTTGGAAAATAAACAGAAAAAAATCATTAGCTGTAGATAAATGTGGTGTCAGTTAAATGCTAACAGTTATTTGGTATCAGCTATTTTGCAAAGGCTGAGTATTCTTGGGCTCAATACGTGGACCTCCTGTAGATACACAGGGATATTTGTTTAATATCAGAGGTGGAAGAAACATTTCAGACCCTTGGATTACTTCTCTCAGAGAGCAACTGAGTAGAAGAGAAATTCTGGAACTCCTCCAGGCTCACACTTGAGAACTTAGCAGAGTTCTTTCTTGAACAAATTCTACAAATTTCTGGACCAGCGGGCTCTTTGCATTTTACAGAATTAACTTTTCTCTGCCTCGGGGTAACCTGATGTCAACCTGTTAATTTCCATGACTCCTTACTCAGACTTCTGCTGAGTCCTCTTTTCTTCTTTTCCATCAGAGGTCTCCTTTCCTCTTCTGCTTCCTCTTCAGTGTTGCCTATAGCTTGCTTAGCTGCTAGATTAGTCAAATTCAAGAACCCACTGAAAGGTTCTGGGATATAAAGATGATACTTATATCTTTCTATTCAAACTTACAATGAAATATAAATACTGAGTAGATCACATAAAATATGTTTGCCTTTAGGTACTGACTTAAAAATATCTGCACAGAATGTAGAGAGAATTTGGATTTTAGAGAAGTTTCTGGTTTAAATTGTAGCTCTATCTCCCATTAGAAGTAAGAATGAGTAAATTGCTAAATCTTTCTGGGCACTGATTTCTTTATCTGTAAATATTACTACACACTTTGCACAGTTGTGGTAAAGAATAGATTAAATAATATATGTAAATAGACCACTACATAGTTCCTGGTGTTTTGTAGTCACTTGAAATATAGTTCCAAAAATAGCCAAATATTTATTAAGAACCAGGAACTTATCATATATTTAACTTATCGAAAGCTTATTGAGTACTGTCTTCTGGTGTCCTAAAATTCTAAATTTGAAATAGTTCAATTAACCAATATTTCCTTCATGATTAATTCTTTATGTGCCCTATTCTAGAAATCTTTGGTTACTCCAAGAAAGATAGTCACCTGCTTTTTCTTCTGAAGTTTGTTTTGTTTTACTTTGTGCATTAATGTCTGTGGTTTATCTAGGTATGAGTTTTATATTGTTTGGGGTAGATGTTAAGTTTCATCTTCCCATGAATCTTTTCCCTTATGGAGGATTCTTAATGAAATAGATATTCATTTTCTCTACTGCTTAACAGTGTCACCATTGTTATAAGGCAGGAGATCATATATTTGAATCTACTTTTTGCATCCTATTCTGTTCTGTTCATTTCATTTGATAGTTTTCTCCAATACCATGCAGTCATACTCAGTATGGTTTTATATTAAGTATTAAAATCTTATCATTTCCTTGACCATCATTTTCAGTTTTAGCCTGTCCATTTTCACCAAAACCTTCTGGGTTTTAGTTGGAATTATACTACATATATTATTCATCTTTGGAAGAATCAATATCTCAAACATTGAGTTTTATAACAATGAGTTTAGTTATTCCAAATGCAAAAAAAAAATAATAAATAGATACCTACCCTCAGAGACCAAAGTATAAAAGATTCAACATCAAGACAAGGAATAAAGATCATACACTACAGAAAGAGAGACTAAGTGATGATAAGAAGGTGTGGAAGGTTTTCTGTGACACATCTTTTGGTAAAGAATTGAGGAAATATTCACTTGATAATTTCTATTTTTCTCCACAAAGTAGAAGGCAATAGATCCATGGAGAGAAAAAGGTAGAGCTTGTAGACTCTATGAAGTTTGAGGAAAGAAAAAGAGAGAATGGACCATCAGTTCCAACAGTTCAGATGACGAGAAAGCCTGTGGATGTGGTAACTGAATTATATGATCAGAACCATAGAGGTAAAGAGACCAAAGAAGTTGATCTGGGTTTATCTATGTTTTAGGATCTGCTGAGATGTTTAAAAAGAACTTCAATGAAGAGAAAGATTTGAAGGCTTTCGTAAAATAGTAGTAGAATGCTGGGTTAAAAAAGGAAAGAAATTTCAAAAGGGCTGAAAGGATTAGGGGAAATGAAATAGTCAAGTGGGCAAATTACTGGATGGTGGCTTGTTGCCAGATAATGGGACATGGTAGACTTGTGAAAGTTCCTAAGGTATTTTTAGATCCCTTCCTCTTGGATACAGTGTAGGATTCACTTTAGCCATTCTTTTGGACTCCTTATTTATAGAGCAATACTGGACTCTGGGCCCTCTTCGGAGTGGTGGAATACTCCTGGGTAGTATGTTGAATGGAGAAAGAAAAAGGGAATGTGGCCAACTGTAAAAACTAGCAACTCTACTTTGTATAATTAGAGCTTTTATACAATGCCTTGGAGAACAGCTCTAATACATACAGAGAATCACAAGTGGAATTTAGATCTTCTTTTGTGTCCAGTTTTCTATCACTACCATGGTTCACCCATACGTCCATGTATTCACTATTGAGTATCTAATTTCTTGAATCAATCAGTTTCAGACTCATTGGTTGGAAAATATTTACAACACTTAGAACGTTGCCAACATTTAAAGTTTAACAGCATCTCCTTTAGTTTTATAACACTTTCCTAAGTATAGCACTTTGAGGATCAATAAAATGTCTCAAAAAAAAAAAAGAATCAGGCTGGGAGTGTAGCTCAGTGATACAGCACCTGCATAGCATGCACGAGGCCCTGAGTTTGATTCTCAACACTTTAAATGAAATAAAATACAAAGAGAAATGAAACATATAACATCATTTATACTCTTTCAAATATAAAAACGTCTTGAAGGAAACGATGAAGAAATTTTATGAGAATGCTGTCATGCTTTGGCCATTTCCCAGGCTGGTGGCCCAACAGGAATGCCCCAGGGATGAAGGTGTCTTGTAAAAATTCAATGAGATGATGCTTGTAAAAACACTAAGAATAGTCCATTACAAAAATTTGGTTCTCAATATATTTTAGTTTATTAGGTATTTGAACCTTCATTTATGATGAAAGTCATGAAAAATTGATGAGAAAGAGTATTCAATTTCTATGAAGTCTTCTCACTTTTAAAAAGTGACCTCACAGAAATTTATTTCCAAATCCCTTACCATTCCTGTCTGGCACAGAACTGTTCAATTAATGACTGAACAAGTCAGTCTTGAGGAGTTTTGTGATTCCTTCCTTTAAACAACAGAAATGCAGGAATTCTCATCCACTTACTTATCATTCCCCAGCATTCTCAGCACCTTCTTAATTCAATATTCTCACTGTATTATTCCATAGGGAGTTTCTTGTCTAAATCTTTTTTGTCTGTCTGATCTCCTACACTGGTACTGAGAATGAAGAGTTGTTCAAGTATCAGGTGTCCTTAATGCCTGGCAGCATGTACTTTTGTACCATATCTCCACAGCCCGTCGGCACCACATTCCACAATGGAAAACATGACTAAAGGCTGATAATGGAATGGTGACCCAAATAATATGTCCCCTCTTTCCTTTCTACTTTTGGGTTTTCCCCATCAGACTATGAACTCTTCAATGCATGTCTTATCTGTTTGCCAAATTCCCACATTCAATACTTGTGAAAAAGAAATAGCTGAACATTCTTCACAAACTATTTCTTAACAATGCTATGCAAATAAAAGTCTCACACTTAAATTAACTTGGCTGTTTGGATTTGTGTCTTTTGAGAAAGATAGTACTTAAAGCTTTTTCCAGAGAGTATTGCTTTTTATGCATTCTGGGAGAAGGAAGGGAGACAGAAATTTATGCACTGCATTTAAGGATAATATATCATGATGTTTTAACCAATATCTCCAGTGCTACTCTGTTACCATGAACTAGAGTTGGGTGAGAAATCAAGGTTTATTGCTCTGTAATGAAAACTTCATATTCTGCATTGCTGGTAATGCAATTTCTTTTGACACAGATAAAAAGAATAAGGGTATAAGAGTTAAGTAACATATTTTAATAAGTGGGGAATTTGTAGCTAAACTTCATTAATCACCTTCAAAACTACAAATAAAATACATACTTTTATACATGCTCATTTTACAAATATGTTTCTGATCTACCAGTATCCTCTCAACTATCACAAATCCAATCAATCATTTATTTACCCTGTCTCTGAGTTCCTATTATTAAATAAGAAACTGTGGACCCCTAACATTTCCCCTTTCTGTTTACTCCTTTAACTCAATGATTCTTCCCTTATATCTATAATTCTTCTTTCACTTAAAAAACCCTCATATCCTCCAAATTTCCTGTTTTTATTGTATTTTGGACCTCTTAGCCCCAAATTCAAGTCCACAGAGCACAGTGGAATGTTCTGTTAACTAGTAGTAGGGAAAATCAAGTCCTACCGCTTGACCTACCACTAACCTACTTCAAACCTTAGAAAAAATACTTCTTGCTGGACCTTCAGTCTTGCCATTTTCTGGATGGATTAGGTGTTGGAGTTTGAACAACCAATTAAAAAAAAACTAGAACACACACACACACACACACACACACACAAGATTTCTATAGACATTTTTTAGCAGGACAAAGAATTCTTGTCTTTTTCTTTTGAGCAAATCCTTTGGTGATGAGCTATTGCATCCTTAAGACACTAGAGGGGGCTCCTGAAGGCTTTTCTAGCATTTCACAGAAGAAAAGGTTGAATCTCTCTTGATGACAGTATACATTTTTAAACACAAATTCTAATTAAGAAGTGTGATTTCACTTTTTTCATTTAATGTAAATTTAATAAACCTATCATTTAGATTATTTATGACTTGTAGTATGGTGTTAATTTAATTTAATGCCAACCAATCCTAGAATTTTTTCATCTTCTGTTTACATTTATGAAAACGTGGGGAAGCACTTTTAGAAATCAATGGAAGAGAAGTCTATTTATGAGTTTAGTACTCTGAAGGTGATTTTTATCAACTGAAAACTAATTGCTTAATAATATGGTTAAAGGAGAGTTGTGGTGGTCATTTGTGAGGAATGTCTTTCAGAAAAGGAAACAAATACAATTTAATGAAGACCCATTTAACAATAAACTTATGAATTCATCTCTTAAATTCCATGGCAATCAGGTTCAGGAAGTTTTGTAAAGAATACACAAAGATTTTTTTTTTCATCATCCTCAGAGTGATGCAGGTTGAGATGAATGATTAGTTTGCATTCTTAAATTACTACATAGTCCAACATATTTCTAATGAAGAAGGGTCCAAGTTACTTGGATTCTTTGCTTCTTTTTTGCACTATTTGATTATTCATTTTTGAATCTATTATTTATTATCATTGATAGTCTGACATTTCAGTATATTTTTGGTGTTGAAATTTTCTTCTCTCGTAGGCTTGAAACCCTAGAAAGCTTTTAATCTGGTATCGTATTATTCTTTTCATTAATTATTTATTTACATTCTCTTTCATTTATGGCACTTTTAATACACAGTGTTAGTAAATATCTGTCAAACATCCATTTCTTTAATTTAGCTCCATGCATTCTATTAACCACTCAATCCTTTCAGTTTATTTTGATTTCATGCTAAATATTTTTAAAACAATAATTGCAAATTGATATTTTTTTGGTATTAGGGGTTGAACCCAGGGACACTCAACCACTGAGCCACATTCCCAGCCCAATACAGGGTCGTGATAAATTGCTGAAGCTGGCCTTCAACCTATAATCCTCCTGCCTCAGTCTCCTGAGTTGCTAAGATTACAGGCATGTGCCACCACACCTGGCTCCTGATCTGTCTTCTTGTATTCTAGCGTCTTCCCTTATATGGGATAATATTTAAATCCATACGTTTTAAACAGTTCTTCCTCTGTTCCAATACCTTTGTTCTTTCCAGTTGACACATAGTCCAATTGTTCTCTGCCAGAGTGTTCAAGCTCCTCAAAAGGCTCAAGGAATTTTACTGTAAATTCATCTTCATTCTGTGAGACCATCAGCTGCCTTTTGAGACAAGGATTACAAGGCTGGTATAGATGTTATTTTGATCCACTAAGAAAGCAATATTTTAATCATTCTGAAATCCATATAACCCATGTATTACTGGGTGTTAGTGAAGCAGATAAGCTATTTTTAAAGCAGCTAATAATGAATGTATAATAAACTATAATCAATATTTTATGAAAGGGAAAATGCTACATACATTCAAACTACTAAAATTTAACAAATAATAATTTCAGTGTGGCTATATGTTAGGTGAAATTACAGATTGGGTAAAAGAATACCAAAAGAAAACTGAGAAGACCTGGATTTAAATCCTGGATCTACATCTTAATAGTTTCACCTTGGTCAAGTACCAAGTTCTTTGGACTCCCATTTTTATATTAATAAAATACAAATCTTAATTTATCTCTTGTTCTCTGAATTAACCTGCCAAAAGAGTATGCACACATATAAAAAGAATATGTCAATAAGTAATGTGTGTGTGTGTGTGTGTGTATGTGGGTGTTAAGTTGGGTGTTTATTTGAAAATCTCCAATGCAGGATTCCTCTGGTATAATATGTTGGAGTAATATACTTACCTGGTTGTTCAAATGAGATATCTTTCTTTGAATCTGGAGTGGCTAGTATTTTGGAGCAAACTCCAAGTCTATTAACTCAATAGTTATATAAATAAATTAAATAACCCTTGCCTTGCAGCTCACAGATGGGACCAAGAATGAAGTAGGGGGCTGCATGCAAGGGTGGACTCTGACAGGTGTATGACT
Organism: Urocitellus parryii; assembly: GCF_045843805.1. Classification (NCBI taxonomy): domain Eukaryota; kingdom Metazoa; phylum Chordata; class Mammalia; order Rodentia; family Sciuridae; genus Urocitellus; species Urocitellus parryii. The sequence continues at coordinate 4,532,968 of NW_027553327.1, forward strand.
ATGTATGCTCTGGACAGAGAAGGAAGCACCAAGAAAACTGCAGCACCTGAGTGCAAAAGTAAAATGTAAATAAGTAAACAGAAAGCAGAGCATTTCCCTGCTTCATATATAAATGGAACTTCTTCTACTAGCAAAGTACAAACCAACAGACTCCCATTCAGAACAGTCAAAAGATTATCCTATGTGTATGTGGACAGAAATATTATTGGTTAATAAAGGAAAACAGAAAGAATGGTAGACAGAAATGTCTGTTCCTCTTTATGGATTAAGGCAGATTTGTGAAAAGAAGATAATTTTTTTCCTTCTACAATAGTGATGATTGACCACATGAAAGGTGCTGGACAAATTATAAATTGCAAACAAAACTGAATCATTCATTGATATGTGTATTAAAGGATACATTTGTTTAAAGCATGTTGTGTTCCAGATGGAAATTACAAATTTTTCAGAGTTTATTTTCTATGATATGCCTATCATCCTTGTTGGAGCATTGTAGGCACTCAATACATGGAAGTTTGTTATTTTGATTTCTACCAGTCTTAGTGTATCCAGAGTGCCTTTCAATCTTATCAGCATAAAATGTATACTTCATACAACTACCTGCCGTATCAAAATCCCTGTAAGTATTATTAGTAATGGTTTTAATGGGGATTACAGTTTGGATATCATAGTTTAAGAATTCAATTTTCTCATCATGATTCCTTTTTTCTTCAAATAGTTCAGTGTCTTGTCTTACCAGGTATCACATGCCTCTTTTTCTCCTCAGTCTTCTCCTGTGGCTTCAGAATTCCCTTTGTCAACTCTTATTCTTCCTAAAGACCATGGGAATTGCTTAAGGTTTTAGCCTTGTTCTTTTCCTTATGCTGCAGATGTTTCATGGCCAAGTTGATCCACTGTCATAATTTCAATTACTTTCTATATCTTGATGGTTTCACAATTTGTATACTTAGCCTAAACTTTTCTATTTTAAGGAAAAGTCATTATATTTATATATTCTTGTGATCCCCTTCTTTTCTCTCACAGGCAACACAGGCAAAAATTGCCTCAAACTAGTGTCATTAACAATGAAGTTAAGTGGATGATTGAAAACCATATGGATTCTGAATATATTATAGAAAATCAAATTCCAAACCTATGATTATCAAAGTTAAATTGGTATAGTTGCTTATCACCTACCTTATCACCATACTCTTAGCTTTCATAAATTTTTGTCTTGGGCTATTCTTACAGGAAACATCACTTAAATTTTTGCATAATTCAGAGATTAGTAAGTAGTATCTGATAATTTATTGACCTCTTAATGAAGTTTCAATAATGTAAAACAAAGTGAATACAAGTGAAAAAATTAAAAATGCCTAAATAATTAACATGTTAAAGAAAACTACATTGAATGCCATAAAATGTTTAGAAATATATAAAATGAAGGTTTGTATAAAAATTCATGCAAAATAAATTTTAATGGTAATTTATAAACTTCAATAAAAATACTAGTTAACAAGAAAAGTCAAATATCAATTATTAATCTGAGAAACTAGGAGAAAAACGGGATTTAAAAATCAGTAAAAAATGAAACAACAGTGAAAGAATGGGAATAACTGCAAATGGAACTGAAAAAAATATGAACTTACAAAATAACTTATAAAACTTAAAAAAGTAATAAATGAACTTATTTAATTACTCTTCAATGAGACTATCAAATAGCTACACATACAAATCATTTGATTATGAGGGGAAAAGTTGAAATATTAAAAATAAGAAGACAGTCATAATATTAATCAGTAAATAGTAAAATTAAATGAATTTAGTAATGTAGGTGATTTTGATCAATCTTATAAATGAAAAAAACTCAAGATAAACTAATAAATAAAATATTATGAGAATACTTTAACAAACTGAATCATTGAAATTGCTTCCTCCAAAGTAAAAACTGGGATTACATGTTTTTATAAATTAGTTTTTAATCAAACTTTTAAATAACAATCTTAATTTGTTGTTGAGAATAAGGGCACAGAAACAAAGAAACATGTCCCAATTTATTTCATAACCTTGTGGAACCTTCATATCAAAATTTGAAGAGCAGCTTTTTGAAGTTTCTGGACTGTTTGAGTTTACTTGTATTGTTAACTATTTTTCACACTAAACCTCTTTTCTCCACAAGATGTTTTTACTCTCTCTTGTTCTATAAAATTTTATTATCTTGTAGATTCTCTTATCTGACTCTTTTCCTAACACGGGAAAAGAGTCAGATAAGATTCTCTTATCTGACTCTTTTCCTGTGTTCTCACCCTTGAATTCTTTCCCTGGACCCCTTTATTTCAGGAGTATAATACACTGGGCTCGACCTGTTGTTTCTGGATTCACATTCTCTGCCTCAGAAAGCCCAGCATTTCCCCTGTATACACTCCTGGACATTGCACTGATAACTCTCAAACTACTGACGTTCTTTCTCTTTTCCTCCTCCTCCTCTCTCTCTCCCTCCCTTCCTATCTCTGTTCCCCTCTCTCTGTACCAGGGATTGAACCCAGGGGTGCTTAACCACTGAGCCACATCCCCAGCCTTTTAAATATTTTATTTAGAGAAAGGGTGTTGCTAAGTTGCTTAGGGCCTTGCTAAATTGCTAAGGCGGGCTTTGAAACTGTGATCCTCCTATCTCAGCCTCTCAATCTCCTGGGATTATAGGGGTGTGCCTCCATGCTAGCCTCCAAACTGATGTCTTCCCTCTGATCATCAGGGCTCTATCCTGCCAGGTTGTCATTCCTATTGCACAAATCACTCCTCAAATCCAATTTAAAACTAGACTCATCATTTTCCAAGTCGAAAAAACTGAGCTCTGCCCTCCTTGCCTTCACATCATTTTCCCACTTTTTTTTTCAACAAGATTTTGGCATTATTGTCTTGCATTTCCCTCTTTCATTGTCTGCAACCATCTGAGTTACTCTTTTATACGTCTTATGTCTGTCTCCCTATCTAGTTCCATTCATAGTGCCTTGACCAGGTGCTCAGCATTAACTTGGAACCTACCTCTTCAACATGCATCTTATTTTTTTCCAATCTGCACAGCACATTGCTGCTTAGTTTTTTGTTAAGTGTTCTGCTCATCATATTAGATCACCATTATCTGTTGTTCAGTGTTTCACTATTATTTCAGTATGCCTAAAAATTTTAAGACTCCTCAAAATCAATTTACAATATCTAATCAACATTGCTTCCCATTTCCAATCTGCATATCTTCATATTCCTTAAGTAGAATACTTGCTATAAGTTAAATTTCATTTTAAAAGTTAATCACATTGAAAGCTAAATAAAGACCTCCTACTATGGAATTCTAAATAAAACCATTGGCTATGAAAATGAGACTGCATTTTTAAGTTGAATCAGGCTTTATTTTAATTAAAATGTCATATTTGAAAATTTGGAGAGATTAAACTGGAGAAATAAATGTATTAACTTGTGGGCATTTTTTATCAGATTGTTCTTGTTTTTAAAAAGTGTTCTTTGTTTAGTAACAATTAAGTTATAAAATATATGTATATTTTTTTAGTATGACATTTGTCTGTGAAAGCAGGCATGTGGCTGTGATTGTTAACTGATTTGTCCCATAGAGGATAGGGAAGACGCTTGACATAGCTTGTCTAACATTATTGTAAAGGGAGTTATTTAGAAAATTACCTGTAACTTGTACCAATCTGTAGTTTCTGCATTTTCCCTTTGACTTACGTTTTCTAATTACCTGGTCCCAAGCCATATCAGTTATTTCTTAATTCACTTTAAGCCACATGTCATCCTGACAAGACCCCGGAGTACATTGCCAACCTCAATGGTTATTTAATATAATAGCAGAGATTATGTAATTGACAATGAAATTAGATCTCAAGCTGATAAACTCATAAGGAATAGTAACCTAGGTTTGGTGGATATTTAAATCTTGAGTTTTTCTGTCATAATCTTTGCATTGTCCAAAATTCTTAGATTGCTTCACAAGAGGATTTCCTCTGAGCAAAAATATGAACTATAACAACAAAATCGTAATCGTCTATGATTAGCATTATTTAAAATAATGAGCTGGTATCTTATTTATAATTATTTTCACATGCATTCTTTAATCTTCTTTTATTAATTGAAATTTTCTGTTTACTTCCATACTTATATCGACACTTTTGGGCTCACAAGGGTTCTGTGTGAATATATATATATATATATATATATATATATATATATATATATATATATATTTACCATTGTTTTCAGTCCTAACTTTTATAACAGTTTATGAGTCTACATTAAGAATTTTCATGGCTCTAACTAATATTTTTTTCATTCCAACTTTAGTAGTTATATAAATGCATATTGGCATATATTACAAATTTAAAATAAAGAACTTGCAATATTTAAGTTATAGAAAATACATCCTTATTTTTTCAAGTTTCAAAATTATTCCCTATAATCTTACTAGCTGTAAAATGATAAATGACACTGTCAAATTCTGATTACTAAAGTTCAGGATCATGATATGCTTTTAGAATTACTTTCACTTATTGAAGCAAATGAATTTATTAGAGCATCTCTACCACTGTTTCATTCAAAGTAGAGTAATTTATCACTGATTCTCATTTAAATAAACATTTAAATACTTGCACATATTTTTAAGTACTTGCTAGATATTTCTTCTTTAGTCAATGGGAACAAAAAATACTACAGAGTTCTCATTACCTTATAGCTTTTTGCAAAACATTGTTTGCCAACTTTTTCCCATAAAGAAAACCCATACAATCAAACATGTATAGGCTCAGAGAGGAGATTGCAAATGTAATTTCACATGTAGAACTCTTACCTTGAGATGAGATTTCTTAGCCAGCATCGTACACTACTGTTTCTAACATTAATTTCTCATTGCTGGCTAACCTCACTACTACCTAAAAATGTGTTCCACTGGCTCATAAACAATTATACCATCAGTCCCCTCTGCGTGTAACAAGAGACCTTAACCACAAAACTGGGAAATAAAAGGAAGAATTATGCCAGAAGTAACAACGATGCCAGGAACCTGCTTTGCAGTGATTGGCTGGTTGGGGCCAACCAACTGAGTTTCATTCAGCAGACTTGTTGAGTTAACCTATGAGCATTTTTTTTTTCATTTTCTCTATTTTTCTTTTCTGGGGGTCTGCTTTGATTTCATGCTGGTTTTTAAATTGAGGATAAAGTTAATTCACTTAACAATGCCACAGCTGGAATTAAGTATGCTTCTTCTCCTACTGTTGAGGAGAGGGGCTGGTGCTGGTTGGAGATGTCTTATTGGATGCCCAACACCCTTGAGGGCTGTTGCTGAATTAGTGGTGCCTCTAGCGACAGGCAAGAAGTTAACCAATTAGGAACATATGGTTTGGCAGACACCTTGTTAGCTTGCTGCTTGCTGCATAGGTGTTTGGAAGGAGGTGAAGGGGAAAGTTTGAGGTAGAAGGTGTGGTTAAAAGTCCCACTGATAAGCCTGCTGGAGATTTGATTGATCCTAATCTTTTTTTTTTTTTCAGAAATCAGCATGCTTCTGGCAGCAACAGCTTGGTAATAATAACAGAGATCTGTGGCCCTTAAGCTCTTGTGGTGATAGCCAGCACAAGGCACAGGCACACGACCAGACCAGTCAACTGGCTCCTTAAAAGGCCCCCATTTAATTGGCCACAATAGTGAGAAAAGAAATGAGATGTTAGGTCAAGGTACAACACATGGTCTACCTGAAATGGCTCACAATGATCCGAGGCATAGATGTCACCCCTTATTGGTGTGATTGCCATCAGAGGAATAAGAGAACACTTGAGAACAGGACTGCAGGAAAGTCTTTAGCAAAATCCTGCAAGTGCACTATTAGCTAAAATTACCTAGAGAAAAATGCAGGTGTATATAGGATTGGGAGAAGATATGTTAGATTGAGATGTGAGTTAATCTGATGAGGAATAAAGAGGATATTTATATTCTGTAGAAAGAAACATTTCTTGAAAATTTAGTAGTGGATAGTTCAAAATATTCTGTGATCTTATGTCACATACATTGGAAAATCATACACTCTTGGCATTCAATCACATAGCTGTAGCAAATAGATTTTTCCATGATCTATAGTTTTGTATATAGTACTCATACTTTGTCCCAAATGTTTAAGGTGCAGTATTCTCTGGACCATAAAGCTTTCTATTTAAATTAGTCACAATGAATGGGGATATTATTGATTTTATTTATTCAATCTTAGACCATTGTCTAAATTTTATAAATTTTCTAAAACTGAATTTTCTGAATATTTAAAAAAATGTTCATGATGTCTATGGCTGACTAGTGTATCTATGGAGAAACATTTTTCCTTTCAGAAATTTGTGAAATAGCTTTTAATTTTTGCCCTTGTGGAATGGTTATGTTAATTTCTGAGGATTAGACTGTAGAAATATCTTATAGGTCATTTAAAATAGTATGGACAATGATATAAAATTAACAATTCAGCCTCCCTTACTGGGTGGTCAGTAATAACTTTGAAAAATTTGTTGGTGAACTTCCAGATGGAAGCAGTTTGTCCCATTTGGGACCCAGTAGACTCCTATGTTGGCAGTACCTGGACCACACGAGGACAGTGTTGTGTGTGACTGTGTGTGTGCATCAACAGTTAATGTTTTATTTTTCTGAGAATGCTTTAAACATATTTCATTTTTAAGGAAGTTACAATTAATTTTCTAAATATTCAAAACCCAACAACTTTCTGAAAACAAACACAAAGGAGTCATGGAATAAGAAAGAACAGAAGGGGGACATTATAGACTTTAGGATCTATAGCTAGGTTGTTTAGACCAGGCTCTAATGCTTCAACCTTGGACAAATTGCTCACTTCTTGAAGTCTCCATGCCCTCATCCATAAATAGCACTTGCTCCACCTGACCCATCCCAAGTGTTAGCAGAAAGATGAAATGAGTTAATCAACATAAACTGGAAACATTTACATGCTATGTTCACTAAAAATGAGACAAAGAAAGACGTATATGATGTTCAGATAGTCACTATCATTAAGTGCTCTGGCCTTCAGGGTAAATTTCACAGAAACAATAAAAATCAACCCAAATATATCAAGTCTAAAACTATAACTTAGATACCTAGGTAAAGAAATCCACAGGGGGAGGGGGAAGTTCAACTGGATCTGTTAGGTGACGGAGGCAGTTTCAAGCATTACCTACAAGACCTGCCAGTCCTGCAATGAGAGATGAGGGAGACAGGTGCAAACACATGGGGCTTCTCTCCTCAGAACTTCTAGTTTTTGAAAACTTTCTGCAATGTGGCCAATATACACCATGGGTTTCCCCCCAGAGACCATCTGTGTTTTGGATCAGATTAGCTGACTGTTCTTTGGTCATGTGTCTTGAGTAAACTGAAAGTTATTTATTTGGTCTTTTTAAGACTCTCATTTTCCAGGTCCTTTATTTTAGCTCTTGGGACTATTTGGGGGCAATCTGTAATAGTTTCAGATCTAACAGAGGCCTAATTCCTTAGCATTGAACTACCACCAGATCCATATAATTTTTCTTTTTTTGTTATGAATTATGAGGTGATTGTAAAATATGGTTTTAATAATTGGAGACACAATTTGATTTGTTCTCTCCCACCCCCTCACTTAAATAAGCACACATCACTCACCTACCTCATGGTAGGTGAAAGGCTCAAAGAAGATGGCATGCACCAGTATCCTCTACACATTTCAATATGTTTACAAAATTTAGAGTCATTTTTTTAAACAAACCTGTTGCTATTTTTGTACCTGTGTAACAGAGAAAGACTCCAAAATGTCTAAAGTCCCCTTAAATTTATCTCAACTTTTGTGAACTGAAATATGACAGTCAGTGGCCCCCTAAAGCCCTCAGTGGGTAAACCAAATTCTTATTTACAGTATTTGTCTGTTGTGTGGCCGTCCCAGTAGATTGCAGCAACACTTCCCCTCTTGTTCCCTGAGGTCCCACGAGCAAGATGGCTGGTTATCACCTCGTCAAAACCTCAGTCCAGACACTGGCTAGAGGCTGCTTCTTCTTCATTCTGACTTGGGACTGTGTATTGTTCTGTCCTCATAGTAAGAAAAACACATGAGTCGGAACATGCCCAAGGCAAGAGAGCAAAGTGTCTGGAGTTTATGGCATGAGTACTTGTACTTGCACAGTAGTTAAGAGTTTAGGAGTGACCTGAACAAAAGCTGGATTCACAAATGACCAATACCTGTAGCCAGAGGTATTCAAGTAAGTGATGTATGTGAAGTCAAATGAAGGCATAAGAAATAAATAGAATTTGGATGTCGCTGAATATGGAAGGTTAGGAATCCGGCCAGCAATGAACAAACATTCCAGAGACATTGAACTTTCTTTTCCTGGGACTTCGGGATGGTTTTCTTGTGACAGAGAATACTAACAGGAAACATGGGGGATGTCAGACACTCTCAAGTCTCTGATTTTGCCTGAAATATCTATTTTAAAGCTCTTGGGAAAAGGGGTGCATCTTCAGTCAGGGACTTGGCTACCACCTATTTTCCAATCCGTGACTTCTGGGGCAGGAGAGATGCACAGAGCCTTCTGTTATAAAGCCAGGAACTTCTTCTTTACTATTAGTAAAGTTGGAGAATGTGCATGTGATGCAAGGGTCAGCTGTGAGCCACCTTATAGCCAGCTTTTAGAAGATATAGACACTGCCGGATGTGATGGTGCACACCTGTAATCCCAGCAACTTCGGAATCTGATGCAGAAGGATTACAAGTTCAAAGTCAGCCTCAGAAACTTAGGGAGGCCCTAAGCAACTCAGTGAGACTCTATCTCTAAATATTATATTTTAAAAAGGGCTATAGATATGGCTCAGTGGTTAAGCACTCCTGGGTTCAATACCTGGTATTAAAAAAAATACAGGTATGTGGTGTGGAGCTATGGGGAGACAGATTTGATCTAGATTTGCCTTGACAGTACCCACTAGGAGGGAAACCCATTAAGACTTAAAATCAAAGAATGTTAAGCTAGAAGAGACCTTGGCAGTCATCCACCATTCCCCTATGTACAGGTGAGAAAATGGCCCCTGAGACCTCAGCAAGGGTTAATTTGGGATTTTGAAGGTGTTTCTTTTTCTTTTCAAACAAAAATACAAATGTGAGAACACAGGCAAGCGACTGGCCTGAGGTTCTGCTGAGTGTGGAAGGAGCACTTGTCTGGTCCCCAAATCTGTCTCCTTCCATCTCTCTACTTGTCCCAGTGGGATTCCATCCAAGGACAGAACTGAGTCTGGAAAAGGATCTTTTATGATAGCAGCGTAATCATGATGCCAATGGCTCTTCTCCATTTAAAACTTTAAATAATCAACATTTCACAATTTCCAGGATAATTTCAGGAACAGTATCTTTTGAATAAATATAGACTAGTTCTATGGGGGATGTTAAACATGAAACGTCAGTGGTAAGCCGATCTCCAAACACACCTGGTTCTAGGGGGTTAAAGCCACCTGCCAAAGGGCGATGTGAAGGTGGCACTTGTGTCTGATTTTCACCAGCCATGTCCCACGTAGCCCAGCCACTGGAGGCAGGGAAAGAGCGCTAATGCAGTGGTGACAGCGGTTGGAACACCGTCCCTCACACAGGCTCCTGTCTACAGCTTTTATTCCCAGAGTCTCTTCAATAAATATGACTCAGTCTGCTGCTATTCGGACTGCACTTCCTCCAGGCTGGGAGCTGACAGCAGCAGCTCTGTGGGGCCAGTCTGGGTGACTCAGGGCCCACTGGTGGGACTGCTCTCCTCTCCCCTCTGACCCAGCTTTCTCTGCCACTGCATCATGGCTGGCCCTCTGTATATCTCCCCAGCCCCATTATACACAGGCTTGGGAAGCAGCCAGAAAGTTCTTTCCCACCCACCTCCTCACATATAGGATTCCTAGTTTTGTGTATGCATGAGGCATGGAGGGCCAAGTACAGGTCAAAAGGCATTCTTGTGAAAAACAAAAACAAAAGGCAGGAAAGGCCCCCCAGCTGTCCGTCCTGTTCTAAATACCTGTTGGACCAAGCGTGATGGTGGAGGGGTAGTGGAAAGGGGAGAGGAAAGGGTCATCTGGGCCAGTTCACACTTGTGAACCTGCCTTCGCCCCAAGAATCAGCCAGAATAAGAGCTTTTGTGTATTTGGGTGTTTTCTAAACTCAAGGGGATGATTTCTAGAACAAGGGCAGTAACATTTTCCACAATGAGAACAATAAAAAGCAAATGCATAAGAGGTACAGGGCGTCCCTCCCCTAAGCTAACGGAGACCATTAGTCACCACAAGGACACAGAAGCGGAGAGTGGCATGTTCACAAGACTGCCTGCCTGGGTTAAAGAGGACTCAATTTCAAAAATATTTATTTAGCAAAATAAACATTTTTTCCTAAATAAATCCAAAAAGATTCCACAAATATTTATTTAGTACCCACTAGGAGGGAAACTCAGACAGTCTGTAATACAGATTTTTTCATGAGCTGTGCTTTGGTAGACTATTGATGGTAGAAGCTGTGTTTTGAAAGATACCCATGACAAGGATGATAGGACAGCTAGGGGCCACCATGGAGAACCTGGGAGTCCCCTTAGCTCTGGGGACTGGCATGCCCTGTCCAAGAAAGTGCTACTGCATGCCAGGACATCCTAAATGCAGTGCCCAGTGCCTGGCCTCTGCTGTACGTCTTCCTCCCTCTCCTTTCCTGTGGGGTAGGAGGGGCCCAGTGTGGCCTGACTGTATCCTCATGTGTTGTCCCGTGGGTCTGAGTACCCTGACTCACTCAATCAGGTGTGTTCTCCCTCATGTCGACACCTGTAGTAGTTCGGTTGCCAGGACACATCTCTCTATTCACCCCTCCTGGCAGAACCAGGCCACATGGGGCGCTGTCATGACAGAGCTGTTCTAAGTGATTCTGCTTAAGAGGTGTGATTTCCCACAGCTCAGCTATGGGAAGGGGAGCAGCCTGGGGTGCCAGCTCATTTTGCCCCTTCCATCCCTTGGACCCGGCTGCACGTGGCTTTGCACAGCACTATAGGAGCAGGAGATTCAGCCCGGGCAGCAACGGATCTACTGTGGGAGAGGAAGCAAACACAAGGCATTATGGCCTGTGGACTGTCATGGCACTCTTGGTTGTCAGTGTCAGAAACCCCAAATCGGGGGGATCTGCTGGCTTGTATATGCAAATTAAGTGAAGATCCAGAATCAGCTAAATCCAAAGAGGATTGGAACCTGGGACTTAGACGTGGCCAAGAACCTCTGAGTCTGTCCCTCTGCCTCCCAGTCTCCGTCTCACGTTCCTCTGTGACTCATGGCACACTGGCTTTCAGAACAGCATCTGCCATAAGCAAGGACCATGGCTGCTCACTGTGTCCAAGCTCCAACCATCCCTCACACAGAGAAGCATTTTTCCTGAAGCCACATTTTAAAAATGCCAGGGAAGAACTCTGGTAGTGTGGGCTAAGACCATATGTCCATTTCAGGAGCAATCCTCACAGCCAGGAGGGAGAGGTACTATGTTTGCTTTAGCTCAATTAGTGTGTCCCATCCTGTGTCCAGACCACAATGAGGAGGTGGAAGAGATGACCTGCCATGATGGACAGCCTCCACCAGAGGTATGAGTTGGGCGCTAGAGGAGGAGGTGTTGCAAGCAAGGGGAGCAGTTGAGGTGCCCTGCAATACATTTGCAAACTTTGGTGGCTTCTGTAGCAGATAATGATTCACAGATGCAGGTATAGACCACTGCTGGGAGGACTGAAAAAATTGGAAAATGGAGACAAGTGGTGACATCGAAAGTGTTTGGAAATTGGGCTGGGATGGTGGCTCAGCAGTAGAGCACTGGCCTGGCATGTGCAAGGTCCTGGGTCGCATCCTCAGTACCACATAAAAATAAACACATAAAATAAAGGCATTATGTCCAACTACAACTACAAAATAAATATTTAAAAAAAAGAGAAAGTGCTTGGAAATTGGCCACATTTTGTCAGTGCTGAGGTCAGGTAAACCTTTGCAGGAAGATAGGTAACAAGGTCCTGCAGTGGCCCTCAGTGAATCAGCTCTGGGCTGCTGTGCTGGCCGATGTACTGCTGCAGGTTTTGATAGCAGTGACTCGAGGAAAGAGGTGACCGAGCTCACCCTCCAGCTCATGTTGGCCTGTTTGTGGGATATCACAGACCAGGTCACATGTTTGCTCATTTCTCCGCCTTTGCTGAACTGACTCAGTGTCAATGTCTGTGAATTCTCACGGAATCACCCCTGGTTCTCAAGGATGACTTTTGTATTGTAAGGCCTATGTCTGAAATTGAAAAACCAACTTGGCCTGTCCCCTTCAGTCTTCCAGTAGGAATGCCACCCTGATGACCTTACTCATAGGATTTCTGACCTCAAGAACTCTAAAATAAATTGGTGTTTTTTGAGCCTCCAAATCTGTGGTTAATTCACTATACCAACTGCAGGAAACTAATTCATTTGCCTTTCTGGAAAGCAACTGGTCATTGTAGATCAAGAAATAGAAAAGAGTTTATGACTTTCGACTCAGTCATCCTACTTTGACACTAAGAGATTCATTATATTATTATCTTTAATAGCAAAATGGTGGAGTCACCTGAGAATCCTGTGGTTGTCCTCATCTCTATTGCAGTTACAGCATGGCTCAAGTTAGATGATGTGACCTGCTCATTCATGGCCACTGCCCACTGATGATGTTGCCTCCAACAGTGTGTCGTGATCACAGGTGGGAAGGGGCAGCCTATATTACAAAATGACTGTGATGGTAACTTTGCTGTTAATCTAGCAATTTTACAATGACCATGCTGGGCACTGGGCCAGAGTTGAGGGAAAGAATAATACAGGCTGGTCAGAGCGTTATACCCATATTCATTTCCTGGTTTTGATGTTATAGTCCAAAATGTCATTATTGGGGAAAGATGAATCATGAACACACAGGACTCTGTGTGCTATTGTGCAATTTCCTGTGTGTCTATAATTAACTCAAAATGAAAAGTAGAAAGAACTAGCTACAGGGTAAAAATCCTGAGAAGCTGCATGAATCTGACCATGGAGGTGGTTATTAATATAAACACTTCTCAGAAAATGTGATGTTCTTGTTGAAGAGCTGCAGTCAGTAGCAAATTTTTAAAAATGGAAGTAATCCACATGACCTTCAGTGGGTGACTGGTATATCCATTCAGTGAAATATTACTCAGCAATATAAAAGAATGGAACCACAGAAACACATAAATACCTAGATAAATCTCAACTGTGTTATGTGGAGTGCATAAAAGTCAATCTTGAAAGGTTATATGCTGTTTCACTCCATTTACTAGCATTCTTAAAAAGACAATATTGTGGAGACAGAGAACACAAGATAATTGCAGAGATGAGGGGCTGAATATGACTATAAGGGATTCCTTTCATAGTGATGGAGCAGTTACGTGTCTTGATTGGGGTGGTAGTTACATGACTATGCACATGAGATGAAATTGCACAGAACTACATGCACACACATACATGCACACAAACAACTCCATGTGAAAAGTGGTGAAAATGGAATAATGTCTGTGGTCTGGTCAGAGTGTTATACCCATATTCATTTCCTGGTTTTGATGTTATAGTCCAAAATGTCACTATTAGGGGAAGATGGATCATGAGTACACAGGACTCTGTGTGCTATTTGTGCAATTTCCTGTGTGTCTATAATTAACTCAAAATGAAAAGTAGAAAGAAATAGCTACAGGGTAAAAATCCTGACACTTCTGTCCCCTGGGATTTTCTTACCACACAGATAGTTCCAAGGCCATCTGAATTGGGGTTTACCTCATCTTCTTCCCATCATGGCCAGTCATCTGCTCATGGACATGTGGAGAGGGAGGTGAAACCAGCCTCCCACCACAGAGGGAAAGGGAAAGCTCATTTCCTCCCAGATCCTCAGTGCTTCGGGTCACCTCGTGCCTGCCTGCTCCCTCGCCAGCGTCCAGGCACCATTTCCCAACCACCAGCCTAAAGTTGGCTGTGTTTGTGAGACACCGGTTGTGCTGTGTCATGTGTCAGGAGCCAGGTTGTCTTTCTCTTTGCTGTCTCAGTGCCAGGCATCACTTTGCGGGTTGTATGAGCGGGCCAGGTAAAATTGGCAGCTGGTCTCATGGAGATTACATCAGGTGGTCTGGATGCAGACTTCCTAGCTCACTTCTCTTGTGACCTCGAAAATTCCTTATTATCTTTGAAGCTTAGTGTTTTGTTTGTTTGTTTGTTGAGGGAGGGGTTACTCATAGCAATTGGATTAACTAAACCAAGCTCCTTGGATTCCTCTGCAGCCACATGAGAGGCTTCACCTAGTACTTAGCACCATGTCTTAAATAAGAGTTGCTCTGTGTTCTCTCTAGGTTTGCCCGTCCTCTCTGGACTCCACTCCCATATGCACTGCCCAGAATTGTCTGAATTCCAGCAAGTTATGCACAGGGCTAAGGACATAGCTCGGTATGAAAAGTTCCTTTGACTTGAACACTGCACAGTTCTGCCAATCTCAGGCCAAATGAAGTTGTGAAGGAGAAGAGGAGGAATTATTTTTGTATTTCTGTTGATACTTGTGTCATATTCTTTTTAATTCTCTTTGTTTTGGTGCATATAAGTTTATGATTGTAACTTCTTGTAAATTTTTCCTTTTTAACATCTTAATTTCTCATAACTGTGCTAAGTGGTTATTTTATATGTCTTCCTCCTTTCATTTAGTAATGGACTGATTTATATTTTTCTACCTCTTTCTTTCAACTATTTTGTTTTAAGATTTTAGATTTAGTTCTTGTAAGATTCATATTTAATTCACAATTAATCCAGATTTTAAAAAAATACTAAATCTAAAGATCTTTATATTTTAATGGGAAATTTAAACTGTTTATTTTTAAAATTTATTTATTTTAAAATAGTTTTAATTTTATTTATTTATTTTTAGAATTCTGATAAATTTGAATGTTTTTCCTTTATAATACACTTGTCACTAATGTGGCAGTACTAAGAGATGGTGCCTTTAAGAGGCATTGGGTTATGAGGGTTATTCCCTGGTTAAGGCCTTTTCAAAAGAGGCTTCAAGTAGCTGCTCCAACTTGCCCTCTGCCTTCTCCCACATGAAGTGTGGGCCCTTGACTTTGGACTTCCCAGCCTCCAGAACCAAGAGAACAAATCTGTTTTTTTTTTAATAAATTTGCCAGACTCAGGTGTTTTGTTTTAGCAGCACAGCAGAGACCAAGACAACTTCTCATATATTTAGTACATTCCTACTGTATTATTTTACATTTTTCAATTAGCTGTGTCTTATATTAGACCTTCCCATGCTCTTGCCTTTATTGGATTGATTGTTATTATTTCCTCCTTTATTGGTTCTACTCTCTTGGTGGTTTTATGATTTTGAACATGGACTTGAATTGAAAGTCTAAACATGGGTTAGTTGCATTCTCCTCCTCCTCAACGTGGAATGGCTTGGTGACACCTTGACTCTAGACTTTCTGCCCCCTTTTTCTAAGCTATTGTCAACTAGAATTTGAGTGTGGCCTTCCTTTTAACATTCTCACTCCAGGTTAGCAAGTGCTCTACCTCTCAGCTGCCCTCCAGATCCTCTACTGGTTTTTAGTTCTCAATGGCTCTGCTCAATGAAGTTCTTGATTTTCGACTCTGGCTTGTGTCCCCTGCCCCTTCCTCAAGGATGCTTGTGGATTGTAATTGTGAACCAGGAAGGGAGTGAACTTTTCACATATTTTTTATTTTGGAAATGTCCTGCAGAGTGTTCCTTGTTCCTCTGCCTGAATCATTTGTCGCCATTTCTGGATTTGTTTCTGTTTTAATTACATGGGTTGGAATTCCTACTGCACTAAGTAGAATAGTACAGACTTTCGTTATTATTATTTTTTCTTTCTTTTTTTAACTGGGGCCTGGCCAGAGGTCAGGCTTCCCCATGTGTGGGGAACTGGTAATCAGTGTGTCTAGAGCCCGTCTTTGAGTTAGGGCAGCTTTTTCTTCTCTGTGTTCTGTCCCTGCCTCACAGGGATCTGAAGTCTGATGTTACCATTCTGCATGAACATGAATCTCCAGGCCCAGCTCCTGGGGATGATCCTCTGATACCCCTGGGGCCTCCCCAGCTTTATCACTCACCCACTGCTCTGAATTTGAGTGTCATTTCAGATACCTGGAGATTTCCTCGGTGCCACTTGGTTGTGACTGAGGCTATTTGTTTTGTCACCCCCTCCCTCCCTGAGCATTCATGCATTTGGAGGGGAGAGGCCCAGTCTGCATAAGGTCCATCTGTCGGAGCCACAGTAACCCACACATGCCCACATGCCATGGGTGGAAGCTCACTTCATTTATTCAGGCAGCAAATGTCACTGAGGGAACTATATTCTAGGGCTACCATGATGAGGCAAGAGTCCTCCCCATCCTCCCAGAACCCCTCAACCAGAGGGGCACACAGAGTTGACTCCAACAGCCTAAATAAATGTGACTCTGCAGCTCTGGAAATGCTTCCAAGACAGTACCAGCTGTCAGGGAGGCCTGGTCTGGCCAGAGGTCAGGAAAGAGGCAGGGAAAGGTCACAGAGGCCAGGACAGCTAAGGAGGGCCAAGCTACAAGGCCCTTCCTCCTCCCAGCCTTCCCACATTTACCTGGCAGCTAACCTGCTCCTTGATCAGGTAGAAGAAAGCCAGGGTGATTAAGTCCTGATGGGCAGGGTCAGTGAGGGGGCAGGCCTTGCCCAACACGAAGCCCAAACGCTGTGAAGCAATGACATGGCTCATGCTGGGTTAAGAAACAGAAGGGTGAGCAAACTCTGCGGGCCCTGAACCTGCCAAACCTTGACAAAAGGAGTGGGGTGTGGGGGTTAAGACTCCATTTCCCTTGCCCTCTGGGTCTAGATTTAGGGATTTCTTCTTCCAGATGATATCAGGAAGAAGGAATCATAGTTATTCTCTAAATACAATGTGTTGGTCTTTGAATTGTCAGGGAGGTGATGAAGGAAAGGGCAGGCAGGGTTTGAGATTTTAGAGTCAGGAGAGTCTTGGACTGGGAGGGGCAGAGCTCACCCTCTAACTGGGGTGGGACCGTGGGTATGGTTCATGGGGCACTCACCTTCTCTGTAAAATTGGGAGGGTATACAAAGGCTGGAAGG
Source organism: Urocitellus parryii (assembly GCF_045843805.1). Lineage (NCBI taxonomy): Eukaryota > Metazoa > Chordata > Mammalia > Rodentia > Sciuridae > Urocitellus > Urocitellus parryii. Next base: position 4,550,123 of record NW_027553327.1, read on the forward strand.
ACCCTCTATCTCAGCACCCTGCATTTCCAGGGCTCCCAGGGTTACCTCCTCCCTGGGCCTGGCACCCGGATTGATTGGCCTGGAGCTTGACAGCCTCTGCTTCTTCACCCTCCCCACTGTGTCAAGAGAATGCAATCTGTGTGCTCTGAAGGCCCGTGCCAAGTGTGTTCATGGCTTACTAACCTGGCCAGGTCTGCATGACTGGAGGGGAAGCCTGGATCTCACTTGGAACTTCCTTTTATGCATACAAATTGCTGAACAATCCCCAGCAGCCTGTCCTAATCCAGGTCTGGCCCTGAGCCTCTGATCATTTTGCTGACCCAGTTTGTCATCCTGGAGGCAGGGCCTTGAGTTGAAGTTAGAGCCTCTGGCAAGGCCAGGATCCTGCGCCCTGTGTGTCTCCCTCTCCCCTCCCGTCTCTAGACCTTTCCGGAGGCAACCTTCTCCCACTCCACTTCCGGGGTGTGATTCACAGGCAGCTCCCTATAAGCATGGCAGGTATGTGTCATTTCCTTATGCTAGAGAGACAGATGATGACAGACAGTTGGCAGTGTCCACCATTCCCACTACTTCCCTGGCCTGAGCAGGGCTGGACAGTCGCATCCTCCTCGGGATCCGTCCTGTTCTCGGCACCTGTTCCCACTGGCCCCTCCTTCCCTGACACCTGGAGTCTTTGGCAAACCAAGACCCCGCCCCACTCACTCCCAGCACTGTCTGTTTCCCCACCAGTGCTCCCCTGCAACCCTTTGCTCTTGCAGCAGCCTGCCCATGATGAAGGAGAAAAAGGACCAGTTCTCCAAGTCTCCTACTGGCCATCTGTCAAAGGAACTTAGCAGACCAGAGTGAAAGTTTCGGATGTGGGCAAAGAGCCAGCCCCACATGAGGCTTTGGAAGTGAGGTTCAGTAAGCTTTGTAGTGTCACAGATCAGGAGCTTTGTCCCAATTCTTGGTGGCAAAGGACACCTGAGATGCCCAAATGGCTAGAGTGGGCTGGGAATTCTTGTATTTCTCCTGCAATAACGTCAAATCCTGCCCTGCTCACGGTGGGAAGCGGGAGAAGGCTCAGTGTCTGTTGCTTGCTGAAGGCCCTGAGTCTGTGGGATGTAGGACGAGGGCCAGCTCCTTCTGTTAGGTCGTGGCAATTCTGTGCTTGGGCCCAGTTCTGAGGGATCCTCTTCAACCCTCTAGAAAGGCTTTGGGGAAGCAAAGGTGAAGGACCTGAAGAGGACTTCTTGTGAGACCTCTTTGAAGGATTTGAGACATCTTAGAATGAAAAAAACTGGGAAAGCAGATGAGTGGTTTTCTCATAGCTTAGGTGGCCACATTGGTCCCCAAGGCAGACCCAGAAAATTACAGAGAAGTATGTTGGTGGTTTTTTTTTTAAACATATTTACTTTTTAGCTTTTAAGTGGACACAATATCTTTATTTTACATTTATGTGGTGTGGAGGATAGAACTCAGTGCCCCAAGCATGCTAGGCAAGCCCCCTACCACTGAGCCACAACTCCAGTCCCCTACATTGGGCTTTAAAAGGAAAGCTTCCTAAACCTTAGATCTTGGAGCCCGTGGAAGAGGCTGCAGAAATGCTGAGATAGTGAGTCCCCTTTGTTAGTAAAAGAATTCAAGCAGAACGTGGCCAAGAGGGAATGCCTATCTGTGCTGGGCTCAAGTGTGGCCAGGGTGACCTCTGACAGCCCTCTCCTCTCTGAGCCTCTGTGACTCTGATTGGGATCTAGCAGAGCCCTGTAGCCAATCCCTGCCTTTCCCATCACAGACTTCCTCTTCTGAGTGAGGCAGAGGCCAAGGTATCGCCAGGCCTATATCTGGGGTGGGTTATTATGTGATGACTCTTGGATGAAGCCCCAGGAATGTCTGCCCTGTGCTGAGCTGGTACAGTCACTTAGCATCTCTGGGACATGGATGTGTAAATTCTAACTGGTCGTTTCACCACCCCCGGTGCTGTGGGTCACGTTTACTCTCCCTTGCGCTGAAGAGGAGAAAGTGAGGAAATACCCAGGCTGCTGCAGAGCTAAGATTAGAGAGTCTGGTGGTTGCTGCTCCCGACATGCTCCTGCATGCAGAGCAGCCAGGTGCTTGCAAGCTGCCAAGTGTCCTGTGGCCTGGTGCTCTCCATATGGCCCACATGCATCCAGCTGGATTTCAATCTTCAGGACTCCTAAACAGCTGCATTATTATTGCCTTGTTACAGGGGAGGAAGTCCAGCCTGGAACCGTTGGCAAAGGGCTTGTGACATGGCTGGACGGGGGTGGAGCTGTGGCCTGCCCCAAGGATGCTCTGTCTATGCTGCCAGCTGCCAACAGGAGCTGGAAGTGAGCATCCAAGGAGGGTCTCATGCACCTTCAGAGCACAGCTCAGGGTCTTGGGCAAGGCCCATTCAGCTCCACACTCACCAGTGAATGATAGACTCCTCTGGATGTTCCAGGTCCTATGCCAAATATGACTTAGAACTATGTCCCATACTCTTGCAATTTATGAGAAACCAGTAGGCCCAGAGTGAATGTATCTGCAAGTTGTACCATAAAGGGTGTAAGAGCTTATCCTACTGTGGGTGTGAAGAAAGACTTCAGGGCGGAGGTGGTACAGTTAGGTGGACTTGCAGAAAGGAGCACTGGACAGGTGAGAGATGGGGTGAGGAGGGCAAGCTGCTGCATTCAGGGCCAGAGGGACCAAAGAAAGTTTTGCCATGAATTCTTGAGCTAAGGGAGCACTATTCACTTCCCCACTTTCTCTGCCCTTCCATGGATGGCCCCAGCCCCAAACAGAACTTTTCAGACCAACTTCTCACCTGACTTGACGACTGGCCTAAACTTGGTCCCTCTCATTGGCTGATGCTTCTCCCCCAGTCAGCTATGGATTCCCGTAGATTCCACCTTGGGAATCTCCCTTCACCTGTCCCTTCTTTCTCTTCAGTGTTGTCCCCATTCTTGGTGAGACTCTATTCTTGCTAAAATCAATACATGGGCCACCAAGATGCTGCCCCAAGGGTCTTTTCCTGTAAGTGCATTCCTTACTGTGGGTAGAGTCACCATAACCTTTGTAAACCCTGGGACTTTTGACAAAATTGTTAGCAAGTCCAGAGTTTCCTACTACTTTCTCCCCATTCACTCTGAGTTTTGCTAACAGCTTTGCCACCCTGCTCCTCTTCTTTATGAGGCCGTCCACCCTGAAGGGCTGGGCTCAAGCAGTGCCACTCTCCATGAGGTAAGATTAACTGCTTGCACTTGCACAGCCCCCTGTGTAATCTGTATCTCTCTTGTACTTTCCACACTGCCGAGTGGCATTATCTGGTGGAAAAGTCTGCCCACCTCCAAGTTGGTTTCTGGGTCATTCTTTCCTGGTCTTTGTATTCTCTCTTGTCCACCCACCGGGTAGATACACAAGAGTGTTTGTTGAATTGATTGTAATCTCAGTCTCTGCAGTTCATCCCCAGTCCAGCTGAGGGAAGAGAGGAGGAGACAGGTCACTTAACCTTGGCAGCGTTTTGGTCATTGTTGTTATTGTTGTTGGAAAAGAGACAATTAGCAAGAACAGGGACCTACCCAAGGCCTGCTTGCTTTCCTCATGATCCAAGGTAGATGCCATATGTCTCCTTCAGAGATGGTATTGTGTGCCAGTTAAGGACAGAAGAGCCAGATCTGCCATTTCATAGCTCTGTGATGTTGAGAAAGTCCCTTTGATCTGTCCATGCCTCACTTTCCCCATGTGCATCATGGCTGGAAAACAATAGTACCTATCTCTTTGCTTTGCTTTGAGAAATAAACATATTAATAATATTTGTCATTGGCACATTTGAAAAAGTATAAAATAAATGTTTATTACCTTAAAGTTATTATTATCAATAGCCTGTGTCTGCTCCTCGACACAACAGGCCCACAGCTTAAAACTAGAAAGGCTTGAGATGACCCTGATGATGGGGACCACTTGGTTGGTAATCTGCCTTCCTCCCACCAACATGAACCTCAGGATTGGAATATGGAGCAAGATGATGAGGGACTTAATGCTTACAGTCCTGGGGAAGGACACCAAATGACACACATCATGCTTTTTTTCTTTTTCTTGGGGCTTGAACCAGAGGTACTTAACCACTGAGCCACATCCACAGCCCTTTTTATTTTTTATTTTGAAACATGGTCTCACTAAGTTGCTTAGAACCTCACTAAGGCTTGTTGAGGCTGGCCTTGAATTTACAGTATTCCTGCCTTGGCCTCCCCAGTTGCTGGGACTACAGGCATGCACCACCATGCCTGGCCATCATGCCTTGTTTCTGTGCATTTATGTTGACACAGAGACATTAGAACCTGGCTGGCCTGCCTTTTGTGACTTCTCTCCTCTGCCACATACACCCTGGTCCAATCAAGCTTCTTTGTCAAATAGGACATGACCTATCTGATACTCTACTTTTCTTTGTCAAATAGGACACGACCCACCTGATACTCTACTTCCTGTGATTGGCAGGAAGTCTGAAAACCCAAGAGGTGACTCATAGCTCTCTGGTCTTCGAGTGACACAGAGCTTGGAGTGACTCCATCCCATACCCAACCTGAGAGTTAGTTCAGCGTCCCTGGCTTCAGCCTCCTCAGCACCCCTCACACCCCCCTCCTCCATCTCTTCATTCCAGGGGTGGTGGCTCCTTCTGTGGGGCAAGGCTATGGACAGCTTCTCCACTTCCTTTTATGCTAACCTAGTTTGTCTCCTGTGTCGACAGCACAGTCTCCCCAGCAATGTCCAGCTTCCAGATTTGAGTGCTGGTGGTTCTTGTGGTGGTAGGCCAGCCTTCACCCAATCAAATCTGGGAAGTCTTTTCTCCAGCCAGATCCTGCTCTGCCCCAAATCCTACAGGGTCAGAGGCCAGGATCAGAGCAGGCATCTGGGCCTGGCAATGGCTTCTAGTGCACTGAGTTCTCCCCTACCAGCTAACCTCCCACTCCCAGGCAGATATTTCCTGAGCAGGGGTCCTGTGCAGGTCAGTCTTTGCAACATGCAAATTTCCTGGGACTGAACTATGTCCCCTGAGAATACAGGAAGACTCATGTGAAACAGAGAGCACAGAGTAGAGGTTGGGAGAGGACCGAGTCTGAGGTTTCTGCTCCCAGTATGTCATGGGTGTTCACATTTGTGTGTGACAAGAGCAGGCTCTAATAGGCAGGGACAGGGGTGAGATATGTATACAAAGGGAAGCAGTCAGGCAGCCAGAGAAACAGATTAGAGAGGAGAGAACAGGAGGCCGGGAGGCCATCCTCTGCTTGCCTGGCATTTGCAAGCTCAATTTGAGGAGGTAGAGAAAGTTCCAGAAAGGTCTGAACTACTTCCATTTTTAGAGGCTCTCTGGATTATAAAAGAAGAAAAAGAAATGCCAAAATAGGGCAGCAGACCGTATGATGTATTTTAAATGTTGACTTTTACCAATTAATAATTTTATGCCCACATGCACACACACACATGCACACAGACACACATGTACACAAATTGACTTAAATGGATTCATGTAGAAAAAATGTTCATGCTCATATATTCCATGAGCCAGAACCAAGTGGCTTTCTGGTTTGGGGAGTTGCCCAGCAGCCTCAGCCTGAGAGATTCTTTAACGGACTTAGGGAGGCAGGTTTTCTAGACCATTAAAGGAAAAGTTCCAGGTGCTATGTCAGGATAGCTCCTGGACCCTCATGACCCGCTGGGGCCCGGGAGGGGCTGAACAATCTAGGTGTGGAAGTGTCTGGGCCTTCACAGCTGGGTCCAGCCAGTCAAGTATCCATTTCACCAAGGAGACAGGCTGTGGGCCCCCAAGAACACACTCTCTCCCTCTAGGCACCCTAAGTCAGGCCCCTGCAAGTGCAGAATGTGTTGCTGGGGAAGCTCCTGTCAGGGTCTCGGATTTTTCACCGGGAGCCAGGAGACAAAGCAGCCCCTACAGAATAGAATGCTGAGGACTCAGGCCAGGCTGGGCCTGCTCTGGGCCCGGGTTGGCAAGCCTAGGCTGCCCTTGTTTTAACCTGCCACATAGCCTGTGCCATTCTCTCCCTCAGCTGCAGGGTGACTGTATGACAGTTAGGGACTCATTAGAGCTGATTCTCATGTGGTGTGAGGAAGGGAAAGAGCTATGTCCCCAAACACACTGCTCTCTCTACTTCCCTTCCACTGATGAAGATGCCCTCCATGTCCAAACTTCCTCTTCTTTACCAGGACTCATCCTTGACCTGCTAAACCCTGTTCACCCTGCTATCATTGCTGCTTAACTAAGGTCCTCTTAGTAACTTTCCATCCTGGTTTCCTCTTCCTGCCCTTGGCTATAAGTCCCCAGCTGCTCCTCTGTGGTTGGAGTTCAATACTCCCCCCAACAAGTCTTGGTTTCTTCGTAATACTCTTGAAAAAGCCTCTCCTGTTGAACTCCATCTGTTGTGATTTCTTGTGCACTCAACACACATAAACTATTAACTCAGGTGCTTCACAAACCATCTTCTCTTCTGCTCTCGGAAAAGTAGCTTGGAAAGGAGATTGAGGTCTGTGGAGACATCACCTGTCCAGCCAAGGTGTCCATGTGAGGTACAAGCTGGCCAGGTTCCCTGTGTTCTGGGAATGACTTTGCTCCCTAGAGCTCTGGAAAGTTAAACCAGGACTGCCTTGAGTAGAGAAAGTGGGGAAGGGTGGGCGGGAGTAGAAAGAGCTCTCAGGAGCATCTTTCCTCTCCTGGCCCTTCTGTGCTCCCATCCCTTGGAAAGGGTTGTTCCGAGCTTGGTTCCTACAGAAGCATTCTCTGTCACTAGAGCTGTTTCTCAGCATATCTATTTTGGAGCTGCAGCTTGTTGCTTCCCAGAATAAACAGAACTGTGATATGGGGATAAAAGAAGAAAGGAACCTCATCTCCTCTTTGTGTTTTGCTCATCCCAAAAGCTTCCCAACCTCCTCTTCCCTCTTCTTAAAGGTCTTGCCCTAATACCCCGTCTTCCACACTCCCTGTCATGTAGCTCTTTTTCTACCATCTTATAACCATAGAGGTCCTTCATAGGCATGTAGGGAACCCTGCTATGGCCAGGCTGTGTCCTGGGCTCAGAGGCTCCAGGCATGTCTACCTGCAAAGATCCCGTGTCAAGTGACACAAGGATTCATATACAGATTGAGTGGTCCCGTCTCTGAAATGCTTCCCAGAAGTATTTCAGATTTTGGAATGTTTATATATAAATAAGAAGAGATCTTGAGGATGACACCCAAGTCCACAGGTGAAATTTATTTATGTTCCATGTATACCTTATACTCATAGTCCGAGGGTAATTTGAGACAATGTTTGAGTGCATCTGCATTTTGACTGTGACCTGTCACATGGGATTGGACATAGAATTTTTCACTTGTGGTGTCGTGTCCAGCCTCAAAAGGTTTTGGATTTTAGAGTATTTCAGATTTTGGGTTTTCAGACTGAGATGCTCACCTTGTACTAAGGACTTAAATGGAAGAATGTAAAAGCTGACCCAGCCTCTTCCTGCTGCAGTGAGGCAACTGAGGTCCCCTCCTGGGACTGCTGTGCTCAGGTTCTCAGGGCTCCTGAGAGGTCAGATAGGGCCATAACACCTGACCACACAGGCTTTATTTGGGCCTCCCTCTGTCCTTATCAGCACAGCTGTGTTGTAAAAGTTCTTGAAAAGGGAGCTGCAGGGGACAGAAAGATAAACCAGACTATTGTTTGTCTCAGACAAAGCTGTTTTGCTTACCCAGTGTATTTATGGACTGAAATGGCTCCCAGGGAAATTAGGGATGCTTTCTTGAACCTAGAGTGAGAGGATCTGGTCATGAACAAGCAAAGGAATAGACTTGTGTGTAGACACATCTGAAGCCAAGTCATTTGTCATCTTCTAGCACCTTCTACAGCAACTGGGTCTGGCAGTCTATAGGGACATGTGAGTCTCTCACCTCTGCATTGGTCTCAGGGTCCTTTGCCCCTGTGCTCAATGTGTTTTTTCTTTGGTGATGCTCAACTCCACTCACTCCCTGTCCCTTCTCTGCTATCCTGCCCTGTGGCTTTCCCTACAGGCAGCTTGAGAGCACAGGAGGTGGTAGTCCTGGACCCTGAACATAGGGCCTCAGACCCTTGTCCCTCCCCCAGAGCGGTCAGCCACTTCTTGCTCTGTGGTCTCACTTCTCATCCTGAGCGTCAGGTGGCCTGGCTCCTCTGCTACCAAATGCAACTCTGAGTGAAGGGGGCAGCTTGGACTTGTGCAGTGGATTTCCTTTCCTGGTTTTGTTTTATTTTTAAAGATGAAAACTGTGGTTGGACTTCTAAATGAGCCTTTAGAAACCTCAGTGGATAGCTCATAGCAGAGCTGTCTGTCTAGAGGTGGCCATGGCTTCCCGAGCTGCAAAGGGCCACACTCTGGGCATTTCCACCACCTAGGAGGGTTATAGGGGTGAATTTCAATGTCAGTGGAAACGAGACTGACTCTTGCATGTAGAGTGGGAGGAGAATGTCGAGACAAGAATGTGGCTCCTGCCACTCTGGAAGGCAGCATGGAGATTCCTCAAAAAACTAGGAGTGAAACCACCATTTGACCCAGTTATCCCACTCCTCAGCATGTATCCAAAGGATTTAAAATCAGCATACTACAGTGACACAGCCACATCAAAGTTTATAAGAGCACAATTCACAATAGGTAAGCTATGGAGCCAAGCAAGGTACCCTTCAACAGATGAATGGATAAAGAAAATGTGGCATATATACACTATGGAGCGTTACTCAGCCATAAAGAAGAATGACTTTATGACATTTGCTGTTAAATGGATGGATCTAGAGACTATCATGCTAAGTGAAATAAACCAATCCCAAAAAACCGAAGGTTGAATGTTTTCTCTGTTATTCGAAGCTAATCCATAGTAAAGTGGGGAGGAGAAAAATGGAACTTCTGTGGATTACATGAAAGGAAATGAAGGGAAGGGTGGGAAGAGGGAATCAGAAAAGGAAAGACAGTGGAATGAATCTGACATAACTTTCCTATGTATATATATAAATACACCACAGTGGATTTCATCATTTTGTATATCCACAAGACTATAGAGTCCTAATTAGAATAAGATATATTCCATACTTATAGAATTATATCAAAGTGTACTCTACTGTGATTTATAACTAAAAGAAAGAAAGAAAGAAAGAAAGAAAGAAAGAAAGAAAGAAAGAAAGAAAGAAAGAAAGAAAGAAAGAAGGGAAGGAAGGAAGGAAGGAAGGAAGGAAGGAAGAAAGAAAGAAAGAAAGAAAGAAAGAAAGAAAGAAAGAAAGAAAGAAAGAAAGAAAGAAAGGTTCTAAACTCAAGTGAATTTGGGAGCATATCTCAGTTCCACCATTTCTGAGCCCTGTGGCCTGAGACCTTACACTAGTTATTTAGTTTCTCTGGGAGTCCATTTCTCCATCTGTAATATGAGGATATTAACAGTTTTAAAGAACAGCACATTGTTTAACTCAATGCATCATGTTTCTGAGCACCTTTTCTTGCACCATGTGGGTTACAGCTTGGGAAGGACTGTCACAGTTCTGTCCTGAGGAGGCTTGTAAGTTCTGCTGTTATGTGGATTACACAAGAAAGCATATAGGCATTTTAGTACCATGCCTGACACATAAAAGGAGCTTGATAATTGGGTGTCTTTTCAGGTATGGTGTCTTTAATTCTCCTTCAGATTAGAAGCAGGAGAGATGGGCCTTGGGATCAAATCTTCTAGAGCTATAGAATACTGAAAATCATGCCACCTCACTTCTGAGCACCTCAGGGAACAGGAAGTGTGACATGGGACAGGAAAAACCTCCAGAGAGCTCAAGGCTACAGCTTTTAAAGATCTGAAGAAATGTCACATTGAAAAGGAATTGGAGAGGACAGATGTCCACCCACCAGCTAAGAGAAGGCAGGTTTGTGCTGGAGGGAGAAAGGCTGGGACAGAAGGCAGTGAAAGCCCAGGCTGACGGGCAGCAGGGGCTAGAGAGGGCTTCATTGTTAGCCTGCAGGCTGGGGGGGGTTCCAAACATTTTTCATGCATGCATAAACTCTGAAAATTTTGCAGAGCACACAAGAGGTAAACTGGAAGGTATTTGGAAACCCAAACCAGACTATGTAAAAGCCCAGAGTATCTAGGATTACTTTCAATCAGATGATACAAGACTCGCATGTGCAGACACAATGTCATGAAGGAAGAAGTCTGTACTCACAGATCCCTGGTAATAGGAGCCACACAGGTCATGCAGGGACTCTGTGCAGGTCAGGAGGCTGAAGGAACATTTATTGTGGTTTCCATGGAAAAGAACAAGTACGGCAGGGTGAGTAGATTTAGGATTGGCTGGAGTGGGTGATTTCAGCAGGCTCAGGGGAACAGGAGTTGTCCCCAGTTGCCTGATACCTAGCTGGGGTGCTTAGGGTAGGTGGATATTGAGCCAGAAGTGACCTGAGAGTCCAGCCTTACTTCCTCTTCAAAGAGACCTGAGCCCAGGAGATATTTGAACCACTCTGTTCAAAGTCTCATGGCTAATTAAACCAGGTACTTGGAACTCAACGCTTTCCCAGCATTCCACGAGGTTGGAAGGCACTGGAGGGAGCAGCCATGTGGTCCTCAGTTGTGGAAGTGCATGGACACTGCAATATAGAGGCTCAGAAATGCCTCCCACCAGCAGTATTGCAGCTCCCTGGGGCACTAGGAAGATGGGGGCAATAGGAAGGTAGGGGCTGTAGGGCAGACCCTGCCAGACTAGTGAGGCTGCCCTAACTCTAAACCTGGCCTGGACACACAGGGAACTCTTAGAACCCAATGTCTTAGAGCCCGGATGCAGCCTGGGATGAGACCTCGATCCAGTCACAGCTGTGCCCTGAATCAACTGCTTCTGCTGAAATGAGGATCCTTTTCCCCACCCATTCATTCTGACCGGTAGGTCTAGGGTAGTTATGTGTTTCTAATGATATTAACCAAGAAGCATCTGGAAACCAGCAGAACAGATGCTCTCTGAGACCCTTTGGTCTGGGCTAGTCTACGTGGGTAAATCATCACTGCTGGACCACAGAGAGGGCTGGACAGAGGAAGCTATGCTTGAAGGTCACAAGCTACCTTGTGACTCCTTCCTCGGTCCAACCTAGTACGTCCCCTCCTGCCTGATTCTGAACTTCTCTCCCAGCCTGATCACCCCAACCTTCCTGCTTTTCCTCAATGCACCAGGCTAAGGGTTCTTTTCTTCTTAAAACCCCTTTATTTTGAACAAATGTCGGATGTGGGGAGAAATCACAGAAAGAGTACAGAGAGCCCCGCATACCTTCCTCTGCCTCCATGTGGCTGCTTCCTAAAAGGAGGTGGGCAAAGGCCACCTGGAGGAGGTGGCCCTTCAGCTGGGAGCCGAGTGATGAGAAGGAGCCAACTACTGTATGTAGAGACCCATGGAGGGATCAGGCAGTGCAAAGGACTTCTGGCTTCCTCCTTGTTCCTGGTGTGACTGGCAGAGGGCTGGTGACATGAGGAGTGTTCAGCATGAGCTGCAGAGCAGGCTCCTCATCAGAGGTCAGAGCCAGCATCCTCACCCAGAAAAATATTTGAGAAGATCAAATTAATGGCAAAAGATTTCACATGAATAGCTAAATTTATGACTTTGAAAATCTATTGAAGGGGCAGAGTGGTGTCAGCCAGTCCTTTTGGCCCAGGCAGACACCTGTTTCTTGTACAGAGGGGCACAGCTCCCAGGCCACTTGACTCTTTTGAACCCATCCAGCCTGCTGATACCTTCAGCTGTGCCTATGATACCTGCTGTTCAGTGACTCTGAGTTTCTATTTCCAGGGTGAGCCCCCTGGGGTGGTGGGAAACCATACCACAGAGGCCACTGGAGTGTAGAGGAGGGGCCAGGCTCCTGCCAGACTGCCTGGGCTCAAGTCCAGGCACCACTCCACCCAGCTGTGTGACTCTGCAGGTTGCTTACCCTCTCTGAGCCTCAGCTTCCACATCAAAGGGAGCAAGTAATAGTACCTGTGGTTGCTGTGAGGATTCCTTGGATTTGGTACTACAAAGGGATGTGGCAGAATGTGCCATGTGAATGGGGAGGAATCTGGAGCACCACCCCTGGGGAATCCACAGCAGGAGGCTCCCTGCTGGACTTGGGTGTGTAAACATAACACAGGACACCTGTATTCACTGCACTTGCAGAGAGGCACAAGCAAGAAGCACATGTGGGGAGGGGGATGCATTATCTCCCACCACATGCATTATCTCTTGCCCACATGACTTTCCCTGGACTTGGAGAGAGGCTCTGGATCTGGTTCTACCATCTCTGTGTTAGTAGCCTTTGGCAAGTATTTCCATGCTGGGCTCCCACCACTGGCCCCAGGGTCCACCTGGGAGGTAGGCATGGCTTCCAGGACTGGACCCATCCATGTCCAGAGAAAGTGGGGATGGAGATGTGAGCAAGGTTAGGTAGGGTCTTAGAGTTTTGCTTTCTGAGGCACAGACAGGCACTTAAACCTGGAACAATTTGAGTACCCTACAGAAGAAGAGCCCCCTTCTGCATTCCCACCAGTGGAGCGGTGTGAGGCAGAGAGTTGGCAGGTCCAGCGATGGCTCCATGGATGTGATTTGACAGACGCAATGTTGAGCACAAAGGGCCATCACAGACAGACACAGGGTAATGCTGTTTATATGAAGCACAAAAGTCTAAAAACGAATATTTAGCAACATAAGGAGACATTACTATGTGACAAAAATTAATGCAGAAGTCCCCTGGGGTCAGCAGGGAGCACATTTATGAGGACGGTTTTCCAGGTTGGTGTTTGGAACCTTTGTCACCACTGTGTTCCACATAACTCCTGTTAATCTTAGGTGTTGTGTATAGATTTTAAAATGTTTTGTTTGAATGAAAATATGCATAGCTAAAAAGTAGGCCTCTAAGTCACTGGGCTAGATGCTCTACAATTTCCTTGCTGGACCTGAGCCTCTAGGGTGTCCTGGTTTTTCTCAGGCCATCAAGGTGACCCCTGGTTCAGGTTGGCCAGGTGGTACTGTGGTAAGGGAATCAGTCAGAAGAAGCTGAAGACCTGCCTGGGTCCTGGTGGTTTCAGACAAGTGCTATGTTCCCTTGAGTGTCAGTTTCCTCTACTGTGAAATGGGGAGAACTTAGTCATTGATCTCCCAGAGCTGGCATAAAGGTATTTGGAGGTGACAGTGCATGGAGTGAGTTCAGCTTTGTTTCAGAGTATATGCCATACATCAAAGACTGCTGAGAACAGCAAAAAGAGGGCCTAAGTAGAAGGCAGGAAGAGGTGGGGTAAGAAGGACATGGTCCTTCAAGAGAGGCCCTGCTTTGGTGACTCCTAGGGCTCTACATCAAGGAGCCTGGAATCTCAAATTCAAGCCCACAAGGACCAGCTGGTCTTGAAGCACATGAACTCAGAGCCTTCTTCTGTTCTGGTCATTTTGCACAGCTTTCCTCTTTGGCCACAGGCTCACTCTGACACATTAGGAGCCCAGGGCTTGCTTTGACTTTCTGCTGATCTCCTCCCTTTTCCAGATGGCATGGCTTGGGACATTCCTACTCACATGGGGTGATGATGCAGCCTGTCCTCCTTGGATCCATGCACTCCACCCTCTGCTGATGGAGGGCTGAACCCATAAGGTGGGGAGCCACTCATGGCAAGAGCAAGCCCAGGAAGTGTTTGCTGTGCTGGCGCAGTCAGGGCCCAGGAGTAAAGCTGTTTTGGGGGTCACTTATGTTCCTCTTTGTCACATAGTAGGGTCTGTCTCCTGTTGTGCTTCGGGCGCAAGGTGAATCCTGTGAGTCACAGATGTGCATTTTGCAGAGTGTAGTGCCAGGCTCACCTGTAACCAGACAGAGCAAGGGACAGTAAGCAGCCTGCCGGATGGGCTTTCTTGGGCTGCTGGCGCCAGACAGGGTGGACTTAGCACAATGTCTGAGGAAGCCAGCAGCCCACATCTGGGACCTTGGAGCTCAGGAAGCTGAGGCAGGGCGAACATGTTCTTCCAGCTAGAGAGAGTGTTTTATTCCCCTGTTTGCTGGCTCTTTGACAAATTTTCAGAAAGCTGGTGTCTTTAGAAACCAGAAACTGGTTTTCTCATATTCTGGAGCCCAGAAATTCAGAACTATGGTGTTGGTGGATTTGCTCCCTCTGAGGCTCAGGGAGAGGCCTGGGATAGGCTCTGGTGCTGGCAGCAGCCCTTGCAGTCCTTCTTGGTCTCTCCATCTTCACTTGGGGCACTCTTGGGGCTCTGTATGTCTCAAGCATGCTGTCAGTTCTCTTATGAGGACACTGTCAGTGGCATTATGATGACTCATCTCAAGACCCTTAACATAAACACATAGGCAAAACCCTATTTCCAAATCAGGTCACATTTGCAGAAACTGGGGTTGGGACTTGGAAACAGCTCTTTGGGGAACTGCTGGGGTTTGAATGTATCCCCAGCATTCATGAGTTGGAAACTTGTTCCCCAGTGTGACTACATTGAGGGAAGGAATCTTTGGGGTAAGGTGGCCACAGGGGCTGTTCCCTGAGCAATGGATTCATGTGGTCTCACTGGGGTGGGCTCCTGATAAAGGGAATATTTTGGCCTTGTCCCCCTTTCCCCATGTGTGGGAGTACACTCTTGCCCTTCCACATTCCCTATGAGGGGCAGAGCATGTAGGTCCTTGCCATTTGTCCACATCTTCATTGTGAACTTACAGCCTCCAGAACCATAGGAAATAAATCTCTCTTCTTTATAAGTCACCCAACCTTAAGTATTCTGTTACAACAGCACAGACCAGATGAGACAGGGACATGCTTCCCCCCATTGCATGAGGAAAATCATGTTAATACCTTTGTGAATCACAGGTGTCTGATTCCAGCAACCACTCATGCAGGTCCTGGAATTTTGCATCCATCTTCCAGTCTGCTGTCCTCATGCTGTTCTCATCTTTAAGGCAGGAGGAACAGGCCTGGTACACATGTGAGTGAGAGAGCTGGGGTGAGTGTCAGGGAGGGATGGGGCCTGTGGGAAACTTCATGGAGCAGGCACTAGCTAAAGAGCAGTGACCAAGGCTGTCAAGCTGTGGCTACTGGTCAGGGCATTTATCCAGCTGGCTCAAAGCTTATTTTATTTTTACAGAAAACCTAGAAATATGAATATTGTGTGACCAATTTCATTTTGAAAAAACTATTGAGTAGGTTAAGAAAAAAAAAACAACAACTATGTGAGTCTGATGGAGTCCCCAGAGACTGCTTTTTAATCTTCTGGACAAGGTGTCCAGAGAAAAGTGGGGATGGTGGCCTGAATGTATGCCTGGGGTAATTCCAATGCACCCAGAGCCCAAGGAAAATGCAGTCTTCTGTTTAACAATGACAAAAATTCCTTTAAAGGAGAGAATATAAATTCTTTCCTTCCTTCTGGGTCTCTCTCATCTGTTATAGTATTTCTATTTGCTCTTTAATGATATTCTAAAAAAGAAAAATTAAAACCCTAAGTCATAGCATAATATTTCCCATTCATTTTAAGTGTGAAATATTAACTTTCAATACAAATGTCAGAGCAGTTAACTCTTGTGCAGATGCCTCAGTTTTACACCATTCCTTCTCTGAAGCTCATGCTTGTGCAGGTATTTTGTCCCCACTGGAGCAACAGAAGTACTTTCCTGAGCCCATTCAGCAATTTTATTTGACTTCTCAAAAGGTTCTCATCTCACCAGCCCCATATCCATAGGTGGCCAATGAGTTGGGAATGAGTGGAAGCAAATGGCTCAGGGTTTCCCTGCCTCTGTTTTTCTCGTTTGTGACCATGTTCAGAAAAAGTGCTTTGATGCTGGAAGAAACACGCGTGGTAAAGGATGTGATGAGTTCTTTGGTTGTTGCAATTTTGTAGAACATCTTTGCCTTTTCTCTTCATTTGGAGCAAGCTCTGGTTTGAGTAGCCAGCAGGGTTTCTCAAAGCAGTGGATTCCCCACTTTCTCATTATAGTTGCAGCACATTTTCTTGTAATCACTTTGATACCAGCAAGCAAGCATGTGGCCCACTGCTCTTCTGCTGGGGGGCATGCCCCATTGTCCTACCAGATGTCACTCCCAAACAGCATGTTCAAAGTCAAAGTCTTCAGAATTCAGAGGTGGCAACCCTAGGAGCAGAGTTTAGGCCCAGCACTTTCCCTTCTGGTCAGGAGGCCCTGTGGGAATGCTCAGGTCACAGGCACAGAGCTGGTGCTGTTACTGCCTCTGAGATCACTCTTGAAGCATCAAAGGAGTGCTTCAGTTAGGATTGGCTTGCTTTGGATCCTGTGTTCTGAATCTCCAACTTGTCTTTCAAGTATAGTGCATCATCAAACTGCAAAGGCACTACTTTCCTACAGGGTAGCTGCTAAAATGTTCTTTGGACACAGCAATTCTCCTTTCTCTTTGCAGCCCCAGTGGTTTTGCGAGCAGCATTGGCTGGAAAACATGCCTGGACTTAGGATGAACAGGAACAGCCAGAGACAGTGGACTTTGTGTTGTTCTGTACCTTGAACCCCCTTGTCTTCTTGTCAAAATAGCACCTTAATGATGCTTTGGGGGGCCCTCCCAAAGTTTCAGCTAAGGATGACTCCATCTCCAGGCTAATGAGGAGGGACCATGACTGCAGTTGAGGCAAACTGAAGAGACAATTTCCTGATCATAGTGATTGACTCAGGGATGGGCATATGTTCCAGGCTGAGCCAATCAGAAGAAGCCATTCATTAGCCATAATGATGGTTCATAAATTGGCAGATGAACAAGACTGAGCCAATCAAAATAAGTCATTTCCTGACCATAGGAATTAGCCCAGGGATTGGGCACATGGCCCTCAGAGCCAATGAGAAGCCCTGATAGTAGTTTTCCCTGAGACTTTGCGGAACAGAAAGTTTTCCCTTTACTTCCACTTAGATTTCAAGGAAGCAAAATGTGAGCCTGGAGTTGCTGGTTCCACACTTATGTGGAAATTGAGAATCAAGTCAGCTTTTTTTTTTTTAAAGAGAGAGTGAGAGAGGAGAGAGAGAGAGAGAGAGAGAGAGAGAGAGAGAGAGAGAGAGAGAGAATTTTTTTAATATTTATTTTTTAGTTATTGGCGGACACAACATCTTTGTTGGTATGTGGTGCTGAGGATCGAACCCGGGCCGCACGCATGCCAGGCGAGCGCGCTACCACTTGAGCCACATCCCCAGCCCCAGACTTGACTTCTCAAGTCAGCTTCATGGACAATAGTGAAGAGTGATGATGATGATGCATCTTAAAAATCACTTTATTCTTTACTCAAATACACTTTCTGGTGTATTTGAGTGAAGAATACAGGACATACAGCAGCTTCATTTGCACACCCCTGTTCTGTGCTCTGACTTTTTGTAGCCAGAGCCTCCCCAGCCCTGCTCTCCTGCAACAGCCAACCCATTCTCCACCCATGTAGTTTTGAGTTTTCAAGAGCAGTACTAAAGGGAATATACATTAGGCAGCTTTTTGAGGTCACCCTATTCTGCTGAGCACAATGTATTAGAGATTTAGCTTTGTCATGGTAGGTGTCCATCATACGCTCTAATTTATTGCCAGATAACCCACTCCATGGATGCACACAGTTTCTTTTGCATTCATCCACCAGGACATTTGTGAACATGCACCTTGTTTAAATGATGAATCCAGCCAGGCCTGAAGCTTAGCCAAGCTGTAAACTCACCAACAAATATATCTGCCCTTATATCCCAGGTTTGTGTAGACTTACATGGTTTGAGTGTTCTTCGTGTTTAAGGAATCATCTTTTATTCCCATAGTGAACTGATGAAGAAAGTCTCATTTGAATTAGTGAGAGGTCCAAAGGCAAGGGGCTTTCTAAGTGACATTCCTGTACATTCAGTTGCATAGTAATGTGCCACATTGCTGAGTTACCTCATGGAGTGGCCTTGGCAGGTGATAGGAATTGACACTGCATTTGACACACAGTGAATTTAATTCTCAGGGGGGATGAAGTGACTCATCTTGAGAAATAACCTAGCAGTCTGGCTGCAGCCTAGGTGTCTCCATGCCTCCCCTGTGCTCAGCTGCCTCCCCATCATATGGCAGCAGAGCTGGCAGGATTACTTAGTGAATTTTCCTCTCTTATATAAACAACCTCCCAGGTGTTCAATTTAGAATAAATATAAATAAAAATTAGAACAAGGTCATCAAAATTTCCTGTTGTTTAACAGCTGACAGTGCCTATAGGAACTCAAAATTACTGTCACTAAGAGGTCCATATAATCCATTTGATAATGCACATTCTACATCTGGGATGCACCGTAAATCCTTCACATTGGCTCAGCAGTTCTTTACTGTTATTTTTTCTGTCATTATTTCCTCCTTGCTAACAAAACAGTTTACATTGAGAAGGAAGTGTGTAGAGGGTTTTGCTGCACCCCTCCCCTGACTCTGGCAAAGGCAAGGCCCTACTGAGGTGGATGGTGCAAGATGTCCATCCTCTGGAGGAGTGCAGTATGTTTCTGGGAATGGACTGGTTTGTTTTTGTATTCTTGTTGATAAGTATAGCTGCAACTTCTCATATGGCCATTAACTATGAAGAAAAAATATGACTTTCCCAATTAATGCAACTATTTCTAAAGAATAAATCTGTTTGCTCTAAATGCAATGATTCAGCTGTGGAATGTAGATTGTTAATGTTTAATGAAAAAAAACCCTGTAGGAAAAACAGTCAAGGAAGTTTTTGAGAAATTAATTTAAAATCCGGAGAAGAAAAATTAATGTAAAAAGACAGATTAGTGCTTGGTACTGGGTAACTTGTTCTTGTTCCTGTGCACAATGGTTTGTGCTCTTACTCTTGTTTGATTAAATTAGTAGCCTCTCTATCTAGTTAACCACTTGTCATAACCTCAGTGCCGGTTCTAGTCAGTAAGTCAAGAAAGAATACTGAAGGTATAGGCCAATAGTCTGGGACATTTCTAACTATTATTAAAAGCTAACTAAGCAGAAACAGCTCAAAGCAAAATGTGAACTGAAAGTAAACATGCTTGCTTATGCATAAGCCAAGATACATTCTTCTTATGTAATTGTAGCTATGTAATATTTTGTTTCTTTGAATAATGATTCCTGTCTTGTAATAACAAAATACTGTGAGCCTGCCAAAATGAAAAGTATATATGATTAACTTCACAAGTAAAGATTGGGATTCAGCACCTTCACTTTTGTGTCTGTGTTGTTTCTCTGCTGCCTTTTCTGACTCCTCACCATCTGTTTATCTCCTCAGACCCCCTGGTAGAGCTGGACTCTGACACGTTTTAGTCTTTTTAGTAGGGGCCTGATTGTGAGTGTCAACATGCGACCAGACCACGTGATGGCATGTGGTGGTTTCTCACTGATGGCTGTGACTGCTCCACCTGTGGCTCAGCACCACCTAAGAGGACTTCTTGCTCACATCCCATGTGAGTGTGCATGTCTGGCAGGCAGGGTCCTCTACGTGGGGATCAGGGACCCAGGCTGCTTCTAGTTAGTGGCTCTGCCATACTCTAGGGCCTCTGTGTCTGCAATTTGTCCTTAGTGGAATGTGACAGCTATTGATTCTGGCTTTAAACTGATGTGTGACACTTGGGCTCATAGTTCATTGGCCAGAAGTAATCCTATGGCCACATCTGGGAACAGGAGAGGCTGGCTAGGTCCCTAGCTGTGGAGCTGTGGGCAGTGCTCTGCAGAGCAGGGGTTTGTGTGTTTATAAATCTTGACAGGTGGCAATCTCCCCCACAGATGTGACTCCTCACTCTCTTTGTTCTACACTCAGAATCCAGTATTATTTACAAGACTGTCTACGCCTTGGGGTTCCTGCAGAACCCACCTACACACCCTCAGCCAAACCTGGAGACAGTGGTTCAGGAAAATGTTCAAAGACAGATTAGAGCCTTCGATTGCACCATGGCCTTGACCTCCCTCCCTTCAGTTTTCTGTGATTACCTCTAGAACATGTGCTACTCTCCTACCTCAAGCATTTGATTTAAAATTGTAGCTATAAATTAAAAATGAATATGAAGGTTAGCTTATTTACCTGCCTTCTGTTTTTTTTTCTTTTTTTCAGATAGTATTTATCTATAAGTAACAGAATCTTAGGCCACAAAGCTCAACCAAGCAGGAATTTTTTTCTCATGCTGTGGCTTGCTCCTCTGACTTCCTTCTTTGTGTTCTTATCATTTAATTCTGGTCTTCATGGTCACACAATGGCTGCTTTGTCTCCATCTCTCTCAGAATGGAGCACAAGCATTCACAGTTGGACACCTCATATTTTTTAGTGGGTTATTTCAAGGGTCCTTTGGGAATAATTTATCTTTTTTTGGAATATCTTCTGGGGATAAATATCAAATATCTTGCCTTTTGGTTAGGGTGTGGGTATTGGGATGGGTTCTACCTGGAGAGGGGGGCTCTCATCTACAGGATGTAGACAGTGCTTGATGTGAGCCCCATGTCCCACTCCTCACCTCATGGTATTTTGCCATAGTGAGTTAGGAACACTTCTGGAGGCCAGTGGCAGCACAGCCCCTGAACTCTGCAGAAACCCCAAGTTACATCTTGAGATGGCCTCTGCTGCCTGCTCCCCAACATTCACCCACCTGCTTCCTCTCTTGCACATGTTTGTTGAAATACTTATGGGGATGCACCAAACCTCTGAGCTTTTGCTCCTGGATCTCGCCCTTGCTGTGTTTCTTCTATGCTTTCAGGGGGATACCTGTGGTCAGCCTGCAGCGTATGCTGAGCTCCAGGTCTTTCGTTATAGAGGCAACATGGAGCTATGTAGTTGGATGGAAAGAGAAACATCTGCTCCTTCTAGGAAACTAGAAGATTCTTGATAGGGGGCCTGTGGCAGGGAGTTGAAGGGCACCGCCACCCAAATGTGCAGGCCTCACCTCCAGCGGGCTGTGTGGGGGTTTTGGCTTGGGCAAATGGACACGTGATTCTAACGTTGATTTGGAAGACAGAAGACAGGCTAGTCCAGCTGACGGGAATGTAGTAAAGAACAGCAGTCCCTCCATTAGCCTGCAAAGGCTGCTGTCCCCAAGGTAACAGGCTGGAGGACTTCCACAACAGAAATTTGTTCTTCAGAGTTTGGAGGCTGGAAGTCCAAGATTGAGGTGTTGGCAGGCTGGTCCTATTGTGGCTCCCACTTGGTTTCTGGGGGCTGCACTTCCTGGGTCCTCACACTTTCTTCTTGCATGTGTTGGTGTCCTCATAGTCCCTCTGTTTATAAGGACACCAAGTATTAACTTGGTTTCCTCTACAGAGTCCCTGTTTCCCCCATAGAGCTGGGCTCTGTAGGGCTGTGGGTGACAACTTCTTGGGAGAGGGAACCCCACAAGGTCCCCAGCACTTTAGTGGTAGCTGTGTCCTCAGTGCTGCTCTCAGCCCTAGTGCATCCATGTGAGCATTTACCTGCAAATCAAGAAAGCTGGATGACTGACCAGCAGGTGGGCCCCTTGGGCGACAGAACTCAGGAAACAATCAAAGCCCCAGGAATCACCTAAAAGGGGAATGTAAAACCACAGACACAGTTGTCTAGCCACATGGGACAACAACCTCATGATCAAGGCAAGACGTACCCCAGAAATGACTGAGGAGAGCCATGGATATTCATGTTGGTGACCAGGAGTGGGTGGAAACTGGGCACTTGATGCAAAGTGTTCAAGTTCCCTGGATTTCCAGCAGTGGAATCCAGCCACAGAATACTCAGCTCCCAGGCCCCAGCTTACATCAAGTAACAGGAGAAGCCCCTTTGGGCTCCAGACTGAATGTAAAGCTGTGGAACACCCACAACCACAGAGGCAGAGGCCATGTGTCCTGTGGGTGTGGGTTGGACGGTTCTGGCACATAACAGTGGTGGCCATCACACTAGGGCACAGACCTGCTCTTGGTTCTCTTTTAAACTGTGCCTTTTCCTGTGGTTGCTGGTGGAGCACCTGAGGCTTGGGCTGTGGCCTGGCTTCTCCAATCATCAGTGCCATCAGGGGCCAGAGTGTGTGGTGTGGCCTGTGGTTAGTCAAGATGTCACTTGTCCACCAGGCCAGGCCACACAGAAACCCTCAGCTGCCTGACTGCATCCTGCTGCTGCCCTCTGCCTTCTGGTCCTTCCTGCTACAGCCTGGCCAGGCATCAGCCCAACTGGATAATTGCACCCTGTGGTGAGGCTACCCTGGCACCCAGGGATTGCTGAGAGCACCCCATCCTGGAGCCAGAAAAAGCTCTGTTTCCTGCTTCATCACAGGATAGTGTCTAGCCAATGACCCACATGTGGCCCTTAAAAGCCACACTCACAACTCACTGCCATACTTACTGGGCTCCCCTGGTGTAGAATCTGCAGAACAAGTGGCCTCTGGCAGCAGAACACAGTGGCTACCTGGATCTTGGCCATTTGGATCAACTACCACCTCTGGCTACTCTTGTGAATGAAGGCAAGTTACTTAATCTCTCTGACTCTGTCTCCTAATTTATAAATGGGATGCTAATCAATCCCTCACAACTGAAAGACTATTGAGATTGACAGCATTAATGCCTGTAAAGTTCTCATAACAGTGTTTGGTCTGTAATAATGATTATGCAAATAATGACTATAATCATAATAATGGTTTCAGTGCCTATCAAATATTCAGACCAATACTCTGTTGATGATGGTGGTTTTATTCTTGCTTTCCCTTTGCTCTAAAAAAGTGCTGGACTGTGGTGTGTCCCTGCCTTCTCTCTATCAATGGATCTGCTGCTCCATATTTCAGGACCTGTGGCCAGAATGGGCTCCCCCTGACCTGATGTTCATTTATATGAGCATACACAAAGTGCTTACTATGTGCCCAGTAGTGTCCTTGTACTTTTAGAGAAGTGGTCTTCCTGCTGTTGTTCATTTGCATCAATGGAGGACCATAGGGACACTCAAGACCCATGGAGACCACTTGAGTAGTCTCTGGCCCTGAGTGTAAGGCATAGCTCATCCTGCAGTGGGAGGTGAGACCTGTTGAATAACAAGGCAGCTCTGATGTGTCCTCTGGGGTTTTCCTCTGTGGGAGAACCTGTGGGAGTTCATCCTATTGTGCCATCACTGATTTAAGTCGTCATGCTGTCCATGTCTGCTGAACTTGAATATGAGTAAACAAACACCCCACTCTCCCTCATGCAGCCCCCATGGAGCTTCTACAGCTCCAAACTGGACCTGGAGCCCAAGGAAGAGATCCTGACCCTGCTGGGGGGCATGGCCATGGAGCTCTCCTTCAGCTTCTACCTGGCCAATGAGGCAGTCCAGCATCCCCTAGAGGAGGAGGGTGAGTGGGAGGACAAGATCCACTTGGGCCAGGACAGCCCCACACAGGTGCCTTCTGCCTGAGAGTGCACCTGCAGCGTTGCAGTCTACCTGACCCAGGACAACCTGTAGAGCTCCCTGTTGAGCCTGGATGAGAACATCACCTTCTCTGTCCTGCTGAACCTCATCTGTGAAGGGGATACAACCACCCTTCAGGTCTCTGACCAGTGGCAGCCTGGCAGACCAGTTCACTCTTCAGTTAGAGGCTTTGCCATGTTGGTTTTCAATTCTTAGAAACCCCAAGCTACGGGCTGATAGATGGTGTTGGTCGTTGGCTGGGGTTTGTCATCAATAAACATAGCCAGGAATTAAAGTGGCCAGGACAACTTTTGTCTGGAGGGAGGGAGCTGAGGCCCTCACATGTGTGCAAAGGTGGGCTGGGCATCAGAAAGGGACCATGAGGGAGGGGAGCACAGGAGTTAAGAGACAGAGAGGTGACCCAGCAGCAAGGGTTGGTGGCATGGACCCAGTACCACCTCTGTCTACCTACACTAGCTGTGACCTAAGTTAGTGGTCTGTCCTCCTTTGGAGTCCAGAAGACAGAGCTTGTCCTTTCTGATGGTTCTATTTTATGAAATTCTTATACCTTGCTCTGAGTTGTCAGTGATAGCTACATACTATTGCCATCATTAGAATATGCTCCAAGAAGGAGGGTTCATGGGCCAGTCACCACGTGTGCTTGGCTAAACAAGCAGTAGACCTTCCCTGCCAGGCCTGGCCTGCTGGCAGCATTCCAGGGGCCTGTGGGGTTGGCTAGTGCTGTGTGTGCTGACCTGACCTGGGCTGAGAATACTGCAGTTCTCCATGTGTGGGGAGTGAGCCCCTCAGGAACAGGAGAAGAGAGCCAGGAGCCAGAGAAGGCAGAGAGATTATAGAAGGGATTGGCTGGGAGGTGGCACTATGGGCCACACCAACCCTAGGGGCCTCTTGGTTCCATTTTTGCAGCGTAAAAGCAGCCATGGTGAGTAAGTGCCACTGGTCTCAATAAACCTTCATTTATAAATGCATGTGGAGGGCTGAACCTGGCCCCCACAGAGTCCCTAGAAAGCTCTGAGTGAGCTTTCGCCTCAACCAGCAGAGAGAGTGAGCATGCTCTTTCCTCTGCAGGTGTGAAGACATGGCAGCCTGGAACCATCAGCTCTGGTTGGACGTGGTTCACCAACTAGCTCACAGAGTCCTTTCCCCTCCCTTGTGCCCCACACTGCATTGCCCCCTGGCTCCTGTGGGTATTTGGGTCTGGAAGCACTGACACAGTTTGGAATAAAGGGGTGCAGCACTGGAAGGAGGGCTAGCTGCTGGCCCATGATGACAGCACATCCAGTCACTTACTTTCTGTGGAGAGGGGAATCAGAGTGACTGGGTGTAGTGCAGGAATGGGCTTAGGCCTGGGTTGGCTGATTCATGCAAAGCCCCCCAAAAGCCTGGCCCCCACTCTGTTCAGTGTTTGCCTTTGGGTGGCCAGGACTCAGTGCTATAACTGTGTTTTTTAAGCTGCTGTGTCCTGTGCCCAGTCCTGGGTTGAGTCTTTGCCTGCATATCTCTGCAGTATCACAGCCACACAAAGATTTCACTCCTGTTCATTCTATGCATGTGGAAACCGAAGCTGGGAGGTTGAGTTCCTGACCAAGGTCATGCACTGGAAGGGGATGGGGTTGGATTCTTTGCCTACATGTGTGAGTTGAGAGACCTTGTTTTACATTCTTAGTGTGCTCGTCTGGAAGGAGTCTGTGCTCCACCATGAAAGCACCTCAATGGTTTATTTATTTATTTATTTTTTATGTAATAGCCAGAGAAAAACCTCATTGACATGCTGGAAATAAATGAAGCTAGCAGGGCTCTCTTCGGAGCTGGCCATGGTGGGAAGTTGCCACCATCTCTGTGCTTGGCAGAGACTCCAAGGAGGCAGAGGAGTGGGGAGCTCATATAGGATAGAAGGGGAGGACAGCCCCTGTGCCCAGATGGAGGCTCATTGTTGGGAGGTGGAGGCAGGTCAGAGGAAGTGGCAGCTTCTGTGATGGACTTGGGGAGCACCTATGGCTTCCCCTGTCTGGGGGAGTTGGAAGCACAGGCACAAAAAAAGGGGGGCCTAGAGCTGTGCCCACAATTTGGCCACCCTGGCTGATTTCCAGAGGGGCCAAGTTGAGTCCTGGATGGAGCACTGCACTGTGATCAGTTATTCCATTGCCATGTGGCACATGGATGTTGTCCCTGCTGTATGCCTCCTCTCAGAATCAGGCACAGAGAAGGTGTTGATCTTCCAACCTAGAAGACTGTCTGTCTGAACCATTTCTTTTGTAATGGGATGTGACACACTGAATTGGACTCCAGCATGGCCTGGATCCAAGCCTGTGCATGGGATTTGCCAAGGTCTCCTCTCAATGCTGTGGATATCAGGCAGGGGACAACGGGGGCCGTGTTCATATCTCACTTTGTGTTTCTGACCTAGTGCTTCACAGGGTCATGATGAACAGAAGTGATCTTGGTTCTTCTCCAGCACTGAGGTACTGTTTGGAAACATGGGTATCTATATCTTGCTGAGCCTTGAAAAGACAAAAGCCTTTTGGCAGAGTCCTGTGGGCACAGTGTTGAAGCAGATAGGGCTGGGGGCAGCATGAAGCTGGAGATGGGGTCTTTCTTTGTGAAACACCAAGAGAATTTGGAATGCTGTGACCCTCTTTCCCTAAATTCAGTATTTCCTGGACCCAAAGAGATCCTGGGGAACTTCATCCCTGGTTTGTGAAACAGAGTTTCCTTAGTTTATACCGAGAGCCTGCTGGGCTGATCTTTCAAGCTATAGGTAGTGGATCCCCATGTTAAGACTTGGACTCTGAAGCACAGAGTCAAATCCTGGTGCTGCTACAAATAGGCTGTGTAACTTGCAAAAGCTATTTTCTCTGTGTCATGATTTCCCCACCTGCAAATAAGGACAATATATTTCAATACAGGCATGTAGTATGCAATCAATTGAGGGTAACTGGCCAATCCACCACCTCAAACATTTATGCATTGTGTTGAGAACATTCAAAATCCTTCCTATCAGCTATTTGGAAATATACAGTTGTCAATCACCCATTGTGCTCTTTAGAACTTAGAAGTTCCTCATACTCTCCAGTGGCACCTGGCACCCATTAGTGTCCTCTCTCCACCCGCCTCCTTCCCTCTCAGCTCTGCTTCTATAAAGATCTTCTCTTCTAGGTGCCATGCATATGTGAAAATGTGCTATATTTGTATTTCTTGCCTGGCTCATGTCAAATGATAGACTTTTGTTATATTTAATGGCTGAATAATATCCATCATATATAGTCACCAAATTTTCTTTTTCTACCTATACACATTCCATATCATGGTTATTATGAAAAATGAAAAAAAAAATAGCCACCTGTTTGATGATTGTCCCTCAAGTGGCACCAAAATTCCAGGCTTTATTCATCTTTCTTCCAGATGAAACACAGGTTTTTCCTTAAGAAAATTGTGCCTAGACACAGGTGTTCTGGAACCTGCACTGCTGGAACCTACATCAAGCCTAGACCTCAGAGCTCGGGTTTCAAGTGAGCATAGAGAGGATGGTGGATGACTGTTCCCCAGACAGATGGAGCTGCACAGCACACCTGCTGCCTTTGGCTGAGTGTTTCTGAGCAGTGCTCGTGATGCCTGCCTTGTTTGCCTTGCCAGATGCATTGGGTCTGTGTGCTGCCTGGAGGTTGCTATGGGCATGCTGGCTTTGGAAGCTCGAGGGTGCTGTTTGTGAAGGGGGACTTCCATCTATGCTAATGGTGCTATCTGAGGTCACAGCTTTGGAAAGTGAGTGTACTGAGATCATGGCAGTGGTTGATAACTTGGGGACACCCAGGCTGTGTCAAACCACATTTGTTTTATTATCATTTTAGCCACTGAAGTCCTTGGAGGAGGCCAGGGTCATTGTGTCCATGCCTATTCTGCAGATGCAGAGACCTCCCATTTCTCTCTGCTCCATGCCCCTGGCACAGTGGAGCGTGGAGGTGCCATGTGTAGGTGCCTGACCCTCATCTGCCACACTGGCATGGCTGACCTGACAGCAGTTGCAGGACCACCTTGTGCCTTGCTCAGGGCAGTGCATCTGGGTTAGAAGGACTCATTTCCCCCACTGCCTCCCACTGCACTGCCTTTCATCTCTCCCCACAGTGCCCACCCCGTGCTCCCTGGAGGCTGGACCAGTGATTTCATTTCACATATTTGGAATGCTGATCTGAAAAAAAAGAAGCTCTGAGGAGAGTCATATATGTCCTGGAGGACGCTTCTTACCATGGCAACACCACGCTGGGCCAGCTGCTTCCCAACATGTATGCAGGGCACGGAATGGCAGTGTTTACCTTGTGCCACACTGTCTAGTGGCCTCCAAGGGCCAGTTTTCCCCATGATTTCCAGTGCCTCAAGGGGCTCTCCTTCCCCACACTATCTCTGGACCATCCTTCCCCACTCTGTCTAGAGGTCTCCAGGGGCCATCCTTCACAATTCTGTCTAGAGGCCTCCAGGGGCCATCCTTCCCTACACTGTCCAGAGGCCTCCAGGGGCCTTCCTTCCCAATGGCGTCTAGTAGGCCTCTAGGATCCATCCTTCTCTACACTGTTCAGTGGTCTCCAGGAGCATCCTTCTCATGTATAGAAAACTCACCCACCCCAATGGAAAACTTGCCACCTCCTCTTCCCCCCCAGCCACCACCTATGACTCTCCCAATCTGTGGTTCCCACTGTCTCTGGTAACTCACATGGGGATTACAACACGTGTGTCCTCTGTTTGTCATCAGCTTATTTGATGATGACTTTTAAAGTTAACATTATATAAAGGTGATGCAGTGAATGTTTTCTTCATAAAAGAAAAAGTAGAGTGCAGCTCAGTCAGAGCCCGAGCTCCTGCCTGTGCCCACGTGCTCAGCCACAGCCAACCCATTCATGGCTTGTGTTCACCTCATGCTCAGTGCTGCTGTGTGTATACTAATCATCCTGCCTCTGTCTGAGCCTTAGTCACATCCCTGAGCATTATCTCCTCCCTCAGCTGCTGCCACCTACTGGTGTGAGCTGTCTACTTGTCCCTTGCTGGTGCACATGAGGTTTCTTCCAGTTTTCCACTGGCCCTTGGAATGGCACTCCAGGCAATTTCCTCAATTTGGACACACATTAGCATCTGTCTGGGTGAGAGGCCAGTGCCCAGGGCCTGGGGCCTGGCTGCCATGGCTCTGCCATGGCTCTGCTCGGGTGAGGTCCTTCAGCTCTTCACACCTTAGGTTGCTCTATGTAAGAGAAGCTGGTGCCCCCCTCCTCTCAGGTTGTGCCAGAATGGACTGAGCATATGCAGTTGTGGGGAGTGGCCTCCCCTGGATCAACACTCTCTTGTGACAGCCACGGTGGCTGTTTCTTGCTGGTTTTGTTATTGCTCTGCTCTGCCACCAAGCTTTGGGGTTGACTTTTGGAATCTGCACCTCCTGCATGTGGTTGCTCTTGTCGAGCAAGGAGGTCCACAGAACAGGGTAGAGTGTGGCTGTGAAGTCTCTATTCTAGGCCTCCGGAGACCAAGCAGGAAGCAGTTCTGATTTTATTTTGCAGTTACCATGTACATATACTGAGGCAATAGCTAAGCAGATGACATGCAGCCTCCAATGCAATTTCTGCTAACTTCCCTGCATTGACCAATCAAGGAGCCGGCCATAGAGCAAGTGCAGGGACTGCAACACATGACCTCATACCCAGGGCTGTGCCTACAGGTTAAGTAGCCTTAATGTACACCATGTTTGCAGTGCTTCATTCACCTGTCTGCACATTTTCCCATTTCTTTCCTGGAGATATGGAGTTCTAGGTGCATCTGGAAGTTTGACAATAACTGAAGCCATGTAAAGAATGAGATTTTCTCAGATAAAATCATGAGAAGAAAAGAGAGCTTATGAAGTAGTCTTGAAGGACTCCTGCATTGAACAGGTTCACGGATGATCAGTTCTCAAAACATGGCAGACAATTGGAAGGAGAACCAGGACAGCATCACTTCACACAGCAAGGAAAAGGAGACTGAGGCTGGGAGGCAGCAGGATGCATGCTTCAGAGAGAGCAGGAAAGGGCACGAGCTGTCCTGCATGTTTTGCCCAGGGATGCTGTTGGTGACTTGGATAAGGTGTTTTGATTCACTCTGGATAAAAAGCTGGATTGGAGGGGATTGAGAATAAGTAATCCGAGGGTCAGTTCTTGTAAGGATCAAGGTCAGCTGCATGTAGTAGGAACCCCAGAAAACATGAACATCACCGAGACAGGGATATAATTAAGGATAGAATTGCCCCAGGAAGGTGTTAGTCTGGGGGATCAAAGATGTCTGAGTGTCAAGGATTTTACAACTCTTGGCCATTTCCTCATCGTTACAAGGTGGCTGCTATAGTCATGGCCATCAAATTTATACTTCACTCAGAAAGAGAGATAGAGATAGAGTGAAAAAGCCCTTGTGTTGGAGTCTGCTTCCCTTAAGGCACACTTCCAGAATGAATGTCAATCAACATCTCTGACTGTTGCCCAATGCCAGGCTGCTCCTGTTCCCAAGACTGCCTCTGGGGAAGTGGAGAATGTGGCTTTGGCCATCAGTAGGCATCTGTGGGGGGCTGGGCCCAAGGATATTCGTTGGATACCAAAATCCCATGATGGTCAAGGCCCTTTTGTAGGATGGCAGGGTTTGCATGGGACCCAAATACTTCCTCCCATGAACTTCAGTCCTCTCTTATCACTCATAATACCTGGTGCAGTCCACAGACTCTGGGCAGAGTTGCCCCACTGTATCACTCATGCATCATGAGGAGGAGAACTGCAGGTGTAGGACAGGTGCAGCTATTTCCTGGAATTTTGATCATCAGAGGATTGAATCCCTTGAGTGGGAACCCTGGATACTGAGGGCTGCCTGTGTGTGGCTGGGCATTCTGCTGGGCCCCTCCCACCATATCAGAGTTTTCCTGCAAGGACAGAAATGGAGACTGGCTGTCAGATGACCAGCTACCAACATTGGCCACACATGACAGTGGCTTTCCCTGTGACTCAGCATTTGGTGGGGAGGAAGGGAGCCAAGGACAATGCAGTGGGGAGTCTCAAGGGAGGGAGGGTGAAGTGGGGAGTCTCGAGGGATTCTTTTCCCTAAACTGGTGGCTGCTGTGTGTGTTTAATGCTGAGGAGAAGCTCAGAGTTCGCATGGTAATGTGGGCTATTTTCTGGGGTCCTGAAATGCTCCTCCATGGATTTCCCAGACACAGTGTGGCAGTCATCTCGCTATTACTCCTCCCTTTAGAGAATTCTATTGAAAAGAAAAACTGCCAGTTTCATGCATAAGTAGATTTGTTGCACATACTTATGTCACATGGCATGAGTCCCGCTTGCCTTCCCAGCATTGTACAGTTGCCCTCCAAGAACTTGCATGTGAATACCTTTAGGGAAATCCAAAGGAACAGTGCTAATAAGAGACACATACACCCTTGAAAATCTCCTCACCCAAAGAAAGGAGCTGGTTTTTCTGATCACTTGAGGGGTGGGGTGTCTATGAGTTTAGGGTCACTCCACCCAACCACTTTGCCCTGTACCAAGGTCTGTTCCAGCCACTGCTGAAGAGAACACCATGGGGCACCAGGCTCCACCATTCAGGGATGATGCTGATTGGGTGGATGGCACCAGACCTCATTGGGTTGCCGTCAGGCCATAAGCCCAGTCTCAGGAGTGCATTTGCCCTCTGTCCCTGTGGTGGACAGTTTGTTCTCTGCATTCTTGCAGATAAAAGGTGGAGGTCTCATCTTCTACACTTCCTGCTGACATGGGGACATTGTTACAAAAACATCTCACCACCTGAATCCAAAGGGGATGAAAATGACAATGTAGATGTTTGCCTTTTAAGAGCTTGTGCCCCTGAACCACTAGAGACGGCCCCTGAGTTATGTCACTAGGTTGCTTGTCCTGCTGGTGGATTAACCTCTGTGAACATGGCTGGAGGCCTCCACAGTGTGCTGGTGTGTTTTTGTGAATCTGGAAGAGCAAGTGAACTCTAGCACAACCAGCCACTGCAAGAATATGGGGTAGCAGAGACCATCATCAACCAAGAGGGAAGAGAGACCAGGTGAGGAAGTGCAAGACTGGGCCACTCTGCAATCAGAGGAACCCCTAGCCTCGGGGTCACCATAAAGAGAGTGTCCTCCTGGAACAGGATCCAGGGATGTCACATCAGCTGTCTTCTGAGGCCTCTCCCAGTGCCCATTACACACACCTCAGAGGTTAGACTTCCTCCATTTTCAATCTTTGTCCCAAGTATAGGCAAAAGTCTTTCCTTTCTTTTGCCTTAATACGGGGCAAATGAACATCAATTTAAGAAATGCTTACTGAGTAAAAATGGACAAACTCAGGGAAGCCAGCATTCAGCCACCTAGTTCCAGTGTATTCCTGGCTCCCTGGGACAGTAAACAATGACTCATTACAAATGAGGTCTCAAGGCAAGAGGGTACTAAAGGATCCATCCTGTTCTGACTACTGAGCAGACATCTTTAATGATGAACATGCTAGGTTCCTTGTGAACATCAAGATCCAGGCTAATCCCAGGCAGCTTCCTTAACCCACAGGGCTGTGGCTTGACACTTTAATGAGCACCACTGTTTCACAGTCAGGGGGTGAAGCCCACATATACACATGGTGGGTGCTTTCTTCTCAGATGTGCCTTCTGTGTGGAATCCTACAGAGGCCTTGACAGCAGGAACTGTTGAGGGTTTAGAAAAGGATGGTGGCAGGCTGGGGTTTGGCTCAGTGGTGGAGACATTGGTTTTGAGGTCAAGGTGCTTGTGGAGTGTTCTGTGAGTTCTGCTCTGAGGCTGCTATTGATGCCCATGAGCCTTCCTTTCCTGACTTCTCCATCTCTAGCTGCCCATTCCACACTCTGGCTCCTCTCTCTAGGAGTTCCAGGATGGGGTGGGAGAACTTCAGCTTCCTTTGCCTTCCAGGTCGTCCTCAAGGCCAGGTTGATGGAGCCTCCTCATTTCTGAGCTCATTGTCTTTAAGCGGCAACAAAGCAACTGGAAGAAGTCAGAAAAACTCCAGAATTTGTCCCAGACTCAGTTTTTTAGGGCCATGACCACAACATATTTTCCCCAGGCTCCTAACACTATACCAGCTTCTTTAGAAAGTTCAAACAAAGGGAGCAGAGAGCAATGTCACGGAAATCATGGAAATCCAAGTCAAGAAGGGGATGTTTGGAAGCGCCCCACCTGCCAAGTAAACTGTGGACCAAAGCCCCCTCCTTGGTTTCCAGTGGGAAGGTCTGGGGGCATTTTGCTATGACCTTGCTATGGAGGGATGTGGCTGGTGGAGGTGTGATTAACGAGTGGCTGGCTGAGTAATGGCAGGTGAGCAAGGAGATGCTGCGCAGTGTTACTTGGGATCCGGGTTATGGAGGGGGCAGGGAGATGCCAGGGGATTCAAGATTTTGGAAAATCACCTTCATTTTCCTTCATGTGTTATTGTTCACCCTCGTTTTTCCCTGGGAGAGTCTGCTGCTGGGAAGGGGCTCCTGGAGAAGGAGAGCACACCACAATGACATGGGATGAGAGGCAGCTTGAGCTGTGAACACCTCCTGCCTCTGCCACTGGAGGCATTGGCTGGTTGGTGCTGCATACAGGCTGGGCCAGCACTGTGATGTAGGTAGTGCAGGGAGTTCTCAGTACAGAGCCTGGTGCTTGTAGGGCTGTGCACAGGTGTCAGGGCCTGGGAGGTCACTTTGATGTCTTCTTTAGAGACCTGCTTCCATCTTTCAGGAGACACAGCTGTTATACCTCCCTCAATGAAGTGAGTTTGCTCAGCAACCTTTTCACACTGACGTCTGACAGACGCTGTGGTTGAGTGAAGAGTAACCATATTTGAAGTCTGACAAACCCACAGCATGTGCCAGGAATAGCCACAAGAAGGCCTGATAGTTCTGTCCATCTTCCCTGTGATCCAGGAATGGGACCTTGACTCCTAAGGCCATCTGGAATTGGGTGTCTGAGCCTTGATTTTCCCAAGGTAAATTTGGGGGTCTCATTAACCAGCAAAGCAGTTGTATCTCTGGTATTAAATAAGCCAGCCTCCCCTGGGCCACTGGGATCTAATTGTTCAAAGAAGTAGGCTACTGCTGTGAGATGGATCCCAATTTTGGGGTTGGCACCCCTAAAGCAAAACCCAGCCTTTTGTGTATCTACTTGTGAAAGGATTTTGTAAGTCACAGAAGGCCCAAAGTGGGGCACAGCCCAGCTCCAACTTTATTTGGTCAAAGACCCTTCAAGGTCTGGTAGTCAGTGGCAGGCTCTTTCCTTCTCCTGTAAAGGTTTTGCTTTTCCATAATTAGGAATCCATAAATGTTTTGCTGTTCCATAATTAGGAATCTGTAGCAAAGTGAATGCCTTGTTCTGAGGGCAGTCCTACCTGAACTTGGCTTCTGACTAAGGAGGTGTTTGCTTCTGATTTTATCACTAGGTTCCTTCCTAACAGAGGCAGAGGACATTCTAGGACCCAAAGAATGGAGATAATTTGATAACCAATTTTGCAATTAAGACAAAAAGCAAAGCATATCACCTTAGACCTGCCATCCACTCCTGTCATGGGTCACTGCTGGCTTGACTAAGGTCCAACAGACCTAGTTGGGACAGTACAGGCAGCTCCAGCAATAGCCAGTGCTTTGGTTTTCTTACCTTCCATGTGAAGGGTGGCCAAGGCTCTTCTCACAAGAGGTCCACCTGGGCTTCTGGAGCATCATGGTGTCATTCCATAGTGGTCATTGTCGAATAGTGCCAACAAGGCCTCTGGTTTGCATTGCCAGTTGGTGTCCCCAACAGGAAAATCCAGAGCACCCATATTTACTGTAGCCTTTCTTAGAGCTCTAGGCACACAGATATGACCCCTGGTGTTGTTACAATTCTGAAATTCTGAGATGGCTCTAGTTAGGATGGCTCTCAGGGGGCTTGGCTAGCCTAGGGTAGACTAATTCTGTTTATTTTAGTCCCTGGTCTCTCCCAGTTTGCCTCTTCTGCCTTGTCCTGTTATTAAACACCTTAAAGTCCCCAGCAACAGAGTAGCAGTCATTTTTGTCCTGACATCAGTGATGAAATCCAGGCCTCTCAGAGATCTCCCTCTGTGGAGTTAGGGTCTGTGTCATTGTGTTTTCTGGAAGCTCCTGTGAGCCTTTTTAGAAATGCAGTTGGACCCCCAGCCTCCTTGAGTTGTCACTAGATTTTGATATAGTTTAGTTGGTTTTCATGGAGAAAGCCCTGCACTTGGGGAGACTCCTCCAGAGGGAAGCCTCAGCAGCTGCTTCTCAGTGTCCCAGAATGAAGAGCCTCTTCATTTCCCATGCTTTCTGAAGGGAGGTTAAGCTGTGAAATGTCAACCTCCTGCTTCTAGAGGCCAGGCCTGAGTCAGGATGGTGAGTGCAGGTCAAGGCCTGAGAACTGTGTTGGTCCCACTCACTTTGACTTCTCCTAAATAGAGGCCCAGGGTAGATTTTGGAAGTAGATAGCTGTGGCCTTCCCCCACCTTACTGGACAACAACACTGGACCATCTGTCCTGGCCTCCATCTTTGGACTACTCACTGCTTCCCAGGCCTTTCTCAGCCTTACCAGTAGGTTGGGAGGTCTGAAGAACTTGCAGGGCTGCCGCCTTCAGCACTTGTCAAGGGACAGCCCCAGGGGAATGGCTTCCTGATCTCTCTGCTGTTTTCCTCTCTATATAGTTTCCTATAAAATCCTGCCTTTTGTTGCATTTTCAAAACATGTTCATGCCATGAAAGAGGGAAGACCTAGAACTGCAAGATGCTGTTGCCCTGCCACCAACCCAGGAATTCACATTGGCTTTAAGCAAAGTTAATCTTCAAATAAAGGACTTACTCTATTACATACCATGTGGTATTGAAGATGATATGAAAATAAAATAATTATGTAAAATTTAAAAAATAAAAATGTATTTTCTGTATGCACATGTTCCATTAAAATTCTAGGGGTGCAGAAATGCAAGTCACTGGAGATAAAAAAAAGTACTTACTCTATTGGTTCTTTTTTTAATTATTTTTTTAGTTGTAGTTGGACACAATACTTTTATTTTATTTATTTTATAGGTGAGTGCACTCTGCTGAGCCACAACCCCATCCCCGACTCTACTGGTTCATTTTAGGTATACATGACAGAAGGATTCATTTGTATGTCATTACAAAAGCATGGGATGTAACTTGCTCTATTTTGGCTGCAGAACTTACCCGGGCCCTCTTCTCCTCTCTCCCTGTCTCCTTCCCTCTACCCTCCTGATCTTCTGGTGTTTAGGATTTTCCTTTCCATCACTGTTGTGAATTCACTCATGCTCTTTCAGGTTGGGCAGGGCTGTGTGCTCCCCTGTGGTTCAACCTCCTTGCCTTCATTTCTACCCCCAGTGTCGCCTGTGCTTAGTACACATGTTTGGGAAACCCAGGGCCTTGGGATCAAGCCAGCCAGTTTTGAACCTTTGTCATTCTGTTCTTGTGTTGGCAGGTGCTGTAGAAAATACTGTCACATCCTAGTCAAAGGACTATTCATTTTCAAATGGAAAAAACTGATATATGAGCCAGCAACAGCTACCTGCAGCAAGAAATGAGGACAACCCCATCCCTCTCCTCCGCGTCCCCAGAAATCACAGACGTGAGTTAAGGCTTCAAAGTACAGTAAGCGTCAGCTGGTGCAGCACAAGCCAGGAAGCTGAAGAGAAGATACTAGGAGTACTCTCCATGCCAACTGTTCTCAGGATTCAGAAAACACTGTAAGTGGTGGCAAAGTGGGAGATAAGGGAGGACAGAAGAAGAGCATGTCACATGTCACATCCTTGGACTGTCCACCAGGGCCTGCAAGGTCTTGGGTGATCAGTCTTGCCTCCTTGTGGTAGCTTTCTGGGTGGAGAACCATGGAGAGAGTGGATGAGTCAGGGTCCTTGACCTTTTACGTGCCCCAGAGGCCTCAATAACACAGAGGGCCCCCTCACACCTGGGACACCAATGGGGCTGAGACAGGAGAATGGGAGAAAAGTACAGAGAAGGAGAAACACAGAAGAGAAAGGAAAGGCAGAGTCAAGAAGAGGGAGAAAGAGAGGGGAGCCCTGCCTACAGGACCAGGGAGAAACCAGGGCTCACATGTCACATATCCCTTTGTTATAGTCACATGTTACTAGAAGTAAGGTGTTCCCCAAGAGCTTATGTGTGAGACGATGCAAGAAGATTCAGAGAATAAATAATTGGGTTGTGAGAGTCTTAATCCAATAAGTGATTAATCCCCTGATAGGGATTAAATGGGTGGTAACTGAAGTGGTGCGGTGTGGCTGGAGGAAATGGGCATTGAGGCCTGGCTTTGGATATATATTTGTATTTGGAGAGTGGAGTCTCTCTCTGTCTCCTGGTCACCATGACCTCTTCCGCAATGATGTCCTGCCTCCCCTTGAGCCCCAAGGAATAGAGCTGATCTTCTATGGACTAAGACCTCTGAAACTGTGAGTCCTCAAATAAACTCTTCCTCCTCTACAGCTGGGCTGGTCAGATTCTTTACTCACAGCAGGAAAAAAGCTGATTGAAACACCCTCTCCTGTTCAGGAGAAGAGATTCAGACAACCACCCAAAGTCCCACAGGTTCTGCCCTGTACCTCTCAGTGACCTGCAGGTTACACCAATGCTGCCAAACACAGGATATTTTGACCTGATGGCAATGAAAACAAAACCAAGTCAGGGGAGCAAACATGCAGGCTAGGAATTTGCCAGGTTCTCTTGCAGGAAGGGAGATGCAGCTTGGACAGGGGGAATGTCAGCCTGCCCCTGAACCAAAAAAGCAAGCTCTTTTTTTCTTGTCACTTGAGGGTGTGGTGTCAGTGGGCTCGGGGGTACTCCACCCCAGTACTTTGCATTTTGCCAAGCAAGTTCCTGCCACTGCTGCAGAGAACACCATGGGGCCCTCGCTCAGCCATGCTGGGCTGATGTTTGTTGGGTGGCTGGCACCAGGCCTTCAAGAGTAGTTGTGGGGCCACAGGCTCAGGCCCAGGAGTGCATTTGCCCTCTGTCCCTGTGATGGTCCCTGGCACTGATTCACAATTATTACTGTATTCAAACAAGATTTCAGAAAAAAATTTCACTTAAAGCCAAGAAGGAAGAAGGTAATGAATTGTGTAATCTATGCTTTTAAGGTTAGTTAAAACATTTAATTGCATTTCTTCCTATATGGTGGTCTACATCTAAAAAACTGCAAGAAATTTAATATGAGGTCCTCTTTGTTTTTAGAGAATTTTACTCCAACATTAGGTCTCACGTGGATACTCCATATTTTAACTCACTGAATTTATGCCAATGTCTTTGAAGATAGCTTTGCAGAGAGGGGTTGCTGATGTGGAGGACCCTGTGTTCTCTCATGGACTGGAGCCATGAGAGATCAAGAAGGATCCCTGGAGTTCAATGAAATCTGAAATAAGAATAAGGAAATCCATTGCTCACCTCTATGATTTTCTCTGTGACTGCCCTGTGGCTGGCCTCTAGGGTCCTTGCAGCGATCTCTCTTAGCTCTTGGTGATGCAGCTGCCCCTGATGCTTTTCAGATAGATCTGTGTTTCCCTCAAAGTGGAGAATCAAAGCCTCTTCCAGACTCTTTCCTGTTTGGTTTCACCAAAGAACGTTTCTGCCTATCCTCAGGGTGGGGATATCAGCATCAATGTCAGGCGATGTTTTGCGTTGGTTGGGTTGCTTTGATTGCAATCTGGGGGAGTTCACATGCAGTCTTTGAAATTCTGATTATGTCAAAAGTGGAATGACAGGTGAGAAGTAAAAAAACCTTCACCACAGTGGCCTTGACTTCACAAGGCCCAGCCATACTTGGCCCTTAGCTCCCCTCAGCCCAGCCACATGCCCTCATCTGGGTTCTGGAGGCTGAGCGTCCTCTTGACTTTGGTGCAGTCTTTGTTCTGTCTTCCCTGTCCCTGGACTCTTTCTTTATGGCCCACAGGGTGTCCCCTTCTCACCATTCACAGCTCACTTGAGGGTCCCCTGACCTGAGAGGCCTCCTGACCAGTCCCATGACTCCCCTACAACAACCCTGGGCCCATCACTCAGGTTCCTTCTCACCAGCACTTGCCAGCATGGGGGAGAAGCTCCCTCATGTATGCCAAGTTGGCACTTGTTTGCCAACTATCTTCCCACATTAAACTCAGCTCCATACAGTAGGGTTGTGAATCCTCCATGCACAAGGATTAAGTTAACACAAGGCCATCAGGGTGGGTTTCATCCATGAGGACAGGTGTCTTTACAAGAAGGGATGAGAAAACCGATTCTCAGAGACTGGGGATAATAGCTCAAGGACACAAAGAGAATATAGCCATCTACCAGCCAGGAGTTAGGGCCCCTGATGAGGTGGGTCTCCCAGTATTCTGAGTTATAGCGTTGGCTTCCAGGGCATTGTACACAAGTGATATCTCGGTGCTTGGGAGACTGAGGTGGGAGGATCACTTGAGTCCAGGGGTTTAGAATGCCTGGGCATAATGGTGAGAGGCTGCCTCAAAGAAAAAAATTATTATTTAAGCCATATAGTCCATGATGCCTGGCCATGGCCACCTGGAAAGCCAGCAACATGCCCTGTGGTGGAAAGTGATAAAATAGCTTTTCTTGCCAGTGGAGGCTCATTCAGAAGTGTTTTCACCTCCCTGCTCCTTCTCTCTTTCATTTTTTTCACTGAAAGTTTGGGACTTGCAGGAGCCCAGGCTTTTAGTTTGGGGATGGATTAATTTGTTGGTGCCACTATCTGGCAGATGTATCAGACTCTGGAACTTGCTCTGGATTTGAGGTTCCCTCTTTGGGAATTTCTCTCTGAGATGGTAGGTCTAGAGAACGCTGTTAGTCAAAAGGAAAGATATAGCTAAGACTCCTCTGTTCCCTGAGGTCCTCTCATCTGAGGCCTATACTTCCTGGATAGGTCATGACTTTTCCACTTTAATTATTTTGGGGTGCAAGAAATTCTAGAACCACCTGATTTCTCCCAACAGTCTACAGGGCACAGAGCTCGACACAGCTCACCAGCGAACAAATTTTCTTTCCTGTTTTGGTAGAGAAGGATTCTGCTTTTAACTAAAGATTAGCCAGTTCCAAGAATCCTCCACATTTTCTGTTAAGGTTCAACTTAAATGGGAAATTTGCAGAAGGATATCTTTTAGGGCCTTCTGGGAGTTTCTTCCAGATTTTCCAAATGCATTATCTTTGCAGAGCACCCTTCTTTTACTTTCTTGCCCAGACTTACTTCGGGTTGGCAATCTTATGTGCTTTTCAATCTACCCCTTGATTCTCACTTGCTAATTGCAAATACATGCTATTAAAGAAAACTCATAGAAAGGAGAGAGCCCATCTGTGACTCAAATGAGAAAAAGGAGAGAGTGGGTATTTCCAATGCCACATAAAAAGAAACTTAATTTTGCCAGCTTCATGTTGCAGAAAAATATGGAGAGATAAATTTTATTTTGCAGCAGGGCTGGGTGGTAGAGCCAAAGTCTATAACATCAGATAGAACACCTCTATCACTGAGCAGGTTAATAAAACTCCTAATAGGATTTGTTGACTGAAAGAATGACAGACCAAGCCACAGAAAGTTTATTTATTCACTGTCTGTATGTAAATTTTACTGTTATGGAAATTGTATCAGGAACTGTACTGCAATTATATAGCACACAATATACTGTAATATTTGAGTTAAGATTCACAAAAGCTGCCTGTGTATCTGAACACACATGTGTACAATCTTGTTGCTTTCTGGAAGCATCTCAGTCTCAGACTCAGGACCCAAGTTGTGATCAAAGTGGACAGACTCATTTGCTAAAA
Source organism: Urocitellus parryii (assembly GCF_045843805.1). Classification (NCBI taxonomy): domain Eukaryota; kingdom Metazoa; phylum Chordata; class Mammalia; order Rodentia; family Sciuridae; genus Urocitellus; species Urocitellus parryii. The sequence continues at coordinate 4,590,292 of NW_027553327.1, forward strand.
TGTTCTCACTGGAAGACTAAGATATTGAACTCAGTTTTAAAAAGAACAGAGGTGCTTTATTATTAACTTTCAGGATCTTGTGCCAATTTGTCTTTTGGGAACTCCCCAGGTGACTATGAAGAGGTCTGTTTTATTGCTAAAGGACACATATTTTTGGAGTTACTTATACTCAGTCCTGGAATAGAGAAACACCCTTCTTTGCTTTTTATTATGAAAGAAACAACCCACTTGGAGAAATTAAATCAGGTTTCAGGTATATGTGATGCCAGCTATGTTACATAGTTAGCCTTGTGTGGCAGCAGCTTGCTCTGCAGCTAGGAGCTGCCAGCTGTGTTTATGTAGCACACATTTCCCTGTATCAACAGGTAGAAACTTTGACATGCCACAGTTGTGTGTTTTTTACAGTGATCAGAGTCCTTTATTAAGTGAGGCTGAAGGTGGATTTGAATGCCAGGTTGGTGTCCACCATGTAAGGCAAATGTTCCTGACTCCAGGGATGACTTTGCATCATGGGTCAGCCTCTTCACTGACACTAGGGATTTTATTAAACTCAGCTCATCAATGTTTTAAAAATGTGTTGTGGGGTTTGACCACTCACTGAAGAGTGGCAGCCCAGTCTAACTCTGTGAGCATTATGGCCACTGTGCTTTTATAACTTTTGCTCTCTGCTTTCTCTCTGCTTGAAAACACTCTTTGTTCAAGGCTTCCCTTTCCCTGCAACTCTGTGAATGCCTAGTGGTGGAGACAGAGGAGACATGGAGGTGAAGGCAGGGGATGTGGTTTCATTTTTATGACTGAGGAACAACAGGAGTTTTTCAGCAGCATGATTCCCTCCAGGTGTGTTTCCCGTTTCACCATCTGAGCTGCTGAACAAACTCAACCTGGATTGGACTTCTCTGTGGTTCTAGCCACTCTCCTATTAACTGAACTGAGAAGGTGCTGAGAGAATCATCTCGACTTGTAGCTCAGAGCCACTTTTTGTGCAGCTGCAGGGGTGTAGTAGTGTGTGAGGCCAGTTGTGAAGCTAGTGAAAGGCATTTCCCAGAGTTCAGTAACTCTGTGCCACCTGTTCCTCCCTGCATCCACCCAAGCTACTCTCCATCACAACGTTCATTTTAACAGACATGCATTTTAATGAATTAATTTATCTTTAAATTTTATATTACTCTCTGAGGAAAACCAATCTCATGATCTTCTGGCTTTATTTTTTTTAAGAGAGAGAGAAAGTGGAGAGAGAGAGAGAGAGAGAGAGAGAGAGAGAGAGAGATTGATTTAGTATTTATTTTTCAGTTTTCGGTGGACACAACATCTTTTATTTTTATGTGGTGCTGAGGATTGAATCCAGCGCCCCGCATATGCCAGGCGAGCGCATTACTGCTTGAGCCACATGCCCATCCCTGGCTTTATTCTTTTTCTGGTGGGCTGAGCACATTCCATCTGTCAGCTACTCCACTGTGCCTTGATTCTGAGGCTCATTAGTTCTCTCTGTCAAAAGGCAGGGTGTGCAAATGTCAGTGAAGTTTAAAGCCATTAACATCCACTGGCACCTCTGCACCTGGTTCAGTGAGAGGATTGAAAAAGATGAGCGACCTTCCTGCTCAGCCTCTTTTGCATGATATTTAGCATTATAAAATCATCTTACCACCTGAGATTTCCTCATGGACCCTTAGGGTGTCTTTCACACACCCTGGAAACACTGCTCTCTCCCAGCTAAAAGATATTTTAATTTTTTTCATTTTAAATTATTTCCTTTTAAAATTTTAATTTAATGGACAGTTAATGATTGGATATAATTGGGGGCTTCAATGTGATATTTGGATGTATGTTTACAAGGTGTAATGATCAAATCAGAATAATTAACAAATCTATCACCTCACTTTTTCAAATACTTTAAATTGTTTATTTTGTGTGGTAAAGACATGTAAATCTACAGTTCTGAAGCACATGATGCATTATCATTCATTAGAGTTGCCTTTCTGTGCTGTCGTCACTGAGGCTCACCTGCCATCTAGCTGGACTTTGCTACTCTTGCCCAGTATCCCCCACCATGCCCCTGGAAACCCTCATTCTAATCTGTGCTCCTGTGCATTCAGCTGTTTTAGATTCCCCATGTACGTGAACTCATACTGGCTTTGTCTTCTGTGCCTGCTTCTTTCACTAAAACTAAATAATATTCATATTTTATGAATTGAATGAGATGCCAGAATTTTAGAATTAAGATGAAAACTTAATATTTTTTTCTTGTCTTTTTGAAATTCTCTGTTTCTTCCCAGCAACTACTGATGGGGTAAAAAATGTGCATGGCCTCTCAAGAGTTGAAGCCCACATGGAGGGGACATCCTGAGCCTGGGCATTACTTTCCCATCACACAAAAGATGGAACTGGAGCACCTCAGGGACCCACTGCTGGAGGTGATGGTTGACCTTGGACTTCTTTACCATTGACAGGCTACATGATAACAGGTGCTAATGACATCTGTGTTGGACATTTTGCGACTACGAGGCTGAGGTTTCCAAGGCTTAATTATTGTGACTTTCCTGTATTTTCTAATAGAATGGGTGCCTGAAAGAAATAAGATGAACTTACTTAAATCAGGTTCCAATAAATGCCAGGGTCTTAACACTGAGTGACCTGTACTAATGCATCTGTGGGAGACCCATTAATTTCTTAATTTAACAAATAATTGAGTGTCTCCCATTTCCCAGGCATTGCTTTTGCACTGACCGTGGAGTGGAAGGATGTGGTTATCTGATTTTCAGGAACTTATATTCTAGTAAGAAAGACATGGAGAAATCTCTGCTGTTTTTTTTTTATTTGTGATGTCCATATTTTCTGAGCCCAACAGGTGCTTAAGTACTTGTTGATGTTTAATAGAGCAAGAGTGCAGAGGGATCCACAGCAGGAGGTAGGCAAGGTTAGATGACTGGAGTAAATGAAAGGCCAGACCAAGCTGTCGTCTGGACATGCACAGGCACTGGAGTAATTGGTACTTTTGAATACTGGAAAGTGGCATACCGAGATTGAAGTATTTTATGTATAAAGAATAATGTTGTAGCAATGACTACTAATGAAAAATGCCCGACATACTTGAGAAAATGAATAGATTCTGCTTGTCTTTGCACCAGGCAGAGTGATAATTTATTTGATCAACATTGGTCTTGTTTGAAACACATCTTGAGCTCTCTGAGACCGTAGGCTTCTTTAAATTTTATTTCTCTGGACAGGCAGTATTTGCAGGCTATGTCTAAAGACTATCAGAAGTGGTGGTGTACATTTTAGGAATCTGGAGCATAGGGTGGATACTGTCAAAGCAAGAGGGTCCTGAGCTTTTTTGGCTTGAACATTTAGAGAGAAGTTTTGAATGTGAGCACCCAAATTGGTTCTCTGGGTTATTGAATAATTAAGAATAGTTTGGTCCCTGGTCTGTGTGCAGATGATGGACTTTGGCCTTGCAGGAAGGCCACTCAAGGCAAAGTCAACCGGTGCTTGGTTTCCTTGGTCTTTGTGTGCCCCCATGTAGATTAGAACCACCACACTGTGCCATTCCTCAGTGATCTTTTCTCCTACTTTAGGCTGAAAGCTACTGTTGGTAACTTTTGTGGCTGCAGTAGCAGATATAGCTTTTATAATCTTATTTGTAATCTTAGTTTGTAAATATCACCAACATTGTTGTAGGTAGTCATTCATGGAGCTGCTGTGACTGGATCAGGTAGGACATTGGAAGTCTGGAGTAAAAAATGATAGTCACTTCTAAGAGGCTTACCCTTGAGATGGAGAAATACCTATCTCCATCTGTCTGTCCTTCTGTTTGACTCTATCCATCCATTCAACTACCATCCATTTATCATTCATCCATCCTTCCATCTACCATCCATCTATCCATCCTTCCATTCATCATCCACCATTCATCCCTCTATCCACCCATTTATCTATCCATCCATCCTACACCATCCATCCATCCATCCACCATTAAAGTTTTCTGTCGAGTGTGGTCTCAGGAGGTATGCCTTAGATAATAAAAATGAAGAAGAATTGTCCTGGAGAATAGTCAGAAGGACAAGGGCAGGAGCTTCTCTGAGACCACCTCTGTAGAGGGGCCCTAGCTGCAGCTCTGCTGCCCAGTGGTGTGAACGACATGAGAATGTCAGGTCCTGTTGCCAGAGAGCTGCTTCTTCTCCAGGTTGAAAGGGACCTGATGCCACTCAGAGGGGCAGCCTCTGGATTGTGATTTGTGAATGTGATCACCAGGTTCCCAGTCTCTACCTGCCTGCCTGGCCCGTGGAGGCACTGGAGATTTGTGAATGTGATCACCAGGTTCCCAGTCTCTACACTACCTGCCTGGCCCATGGAGGCACTGGATCTTCCCAGGGTTTTGGGAATGGGACATAGTGACCTTAGAAAATCCTCTGGCCTGTCAGGTGAGTATCAGAGCCCCCTTCTCACCCATGGCTGACCTGAAAGATCAGGAGGCATAGTGCTGAGGCGGCAGGGCCTGCCTGTGAAGATGACAAAAGTCCTATTGGTCTTCCCTTTCTCCTCTTTGTCCAGCCTCAGAACCCCAGGACTACCCACTGCCTTTGATCCCCAAGAGGATGCAGAAAATCTAAGAAGAGATCTCTTCCAGCTCTAGCCTGGCCAAAGGGGCTGAGAATCAAAACTGATTTGAATAATAGAAAGTTACAAAAATGATTTCTGAGTTTATGGCCTGGGAGACACGCCTGCTCTGGGCTTTCCTCTTCACCCAGGGACAGAGCTAGGGGCAGCGTGTAATGAGATTTCTACCCCTCTGAAAGACTGGAAGCATGTAGTGGGGACAGGGAAGCTGGTCATGGTTGGAAGTGTGTCAGTCAGCTTTCTGTAACTGCGATACATTTCTGAGATGATTTCAACACATGGAGTCAGAAGGTTTATTTCAGCCCACAGCTTTGGAGGTTTTAATCCTAAGGATTGGGCTTGTTGCTGTGAACCTGTGGTGGTGGTTGGTGAGGGATCAAAGCTGTTGCCCTTATGGCTGTGAGCACAAAGGAGAAATAGGAAAGGGCTGGGACCCTGCTCTCCCCTCAAGGGCACCCCTGATGCTGGACTCCATCCCACCAGGCCTCCCATCCTAAGAGTACCAATGCCTCCCAGTAGTTCCCCACTCCCAATCTCTTCCAAATGTGCCTATGGGGGACACACAGATTTACACTACAGCAGAAGGAGGGCCAAGTAGGCATTTGCAACAGTCAAGGCCTGTTGACTGTTGCAAATGCCTACAGTCATGTGCTTCATGTATGTGTGAATGTGTTCATTCAGTGCCTGGGGGTGCCACCCACATTAGCATGCTTGTCCTCACCTTGTAGACAGGGACACTGAGGTCAGAGAGACTGAATAAATAGCCTCAGGTTCACAGGTCCAACAGGGCAAAGCTAGGCTTTGAACTTGGATGTCAGGGCTTGGGGACACTGTTTTTGGCCCTTCTGTAAGCTGCCTTTTCAGAAACTGTCACAGGGAGAGGGGTAAAACCAAAGCCTAGATCTCACCTCCAAGAGGGTGCACAGCTGTGTGGCCCTGGCTGGTTGACTCTTCCTGGGTCCTCCTGGCAGGGTGCTATTGCAGCCCGGTTCTGTATCAACCCTGGGAGATTGTGAGCATATGGATTGTTTCTCTGCTTCAGTCATGTGTTTTTATGAAGAGCAAGTAAGGTAAAGTGAGAACACTTGGAAGCCTTCATGGTGGCTGCCTTGAGCTGCCCTCAGTGGTGGCAGTAGGGAGTGGGATGGGAGGGCAAGTGAATGCAGTCCTGAGGCCCTGAAGACAACCTCCATCCCTTCTCCCTGGCCTGCCTTTGTGCCCAGATTTGCAATATTGGCTCTAATAGGACTTCAAAAAGGCATATCTCTCATTAGCAGCTGTAGGCCATGGGTGGCAGGGGGGGCATCATCCCCAAGCTGGAAAACCTGAGAACTTTGCCTTCGACGGCAGTTTGCTGACCTCTTCTGAGCAGGAAAAAGTCCAGATGTGTCAGTCCCAGGGGCCCATGGCATTTGTTGTTTAATTTGATAATTGCATCCTGAGCACCAAGTGTGTGCAGGGCATGGTACCAAGTGGAGAGTGTACAACAATTAGCAAGATGAGCACTCGCAGTCCAGGAGGGACAATACTAATAAAGCATGCATGGTGGATGTGGCATGGTGGGTGCTCTGAAAGAAATCAGTTCATGGAAGCAGCAGACAGCCTGATCTTCTGCCCTGGGAGGGCTTTCTGGAGGGGGGACCATCACCTTGAGACTTGAAGGATGGACAGTGAAGGTCCAGACAACCAAGGGCCCCCAAGTGTGAGGGGAAAGGTTCAGAGGGCCTAGAGTGGCCTTGCAAAGGCAGGCAACAACTGGTGCACACTGAACAGAGCACAGTGGGGGGATTTAGCTAAAGGTGGGCCAGAGGCACCCTTGAGCAGGTGGCAGGGTGATTTATAGGGAGAAGGATGTCAGATGAGAGGTTCCAGCACAGCCGAGTTCCTGGGGAATGAGCCCTATTATCTATGTAAACCAGCCAGCCTCTGTGTCCAGCCTCCCTTCACAGTGGCTTCCAGCTGGTTCTGCCAGAAGGGGCATAGCACAGGCCCCAAAGCAGAAGGCTCCGGTGTGATTTTGAGTGTGATAGGATGGCTTGAGCTCCAGCAGACCACCCTGAGGCTGCATGGGGTGTGGCTAGGAACCTGGGTGCTTCTGGGGACATGCATGGGAGGACAGTGGCAGGGAGCTTAGGGACACACACATCCTATGGTGCCAGTCACTTGATGTGAGCAGCACCTTGAGACTCCAGTAGCTGGTGAAGTCCACATGGTGGTTGCTGGTCATTTCTAAAAGGGTACAGAAGGGGGAGTTCTGTGTTTATGTTTGGGCGGGTTGATCTTGAGTTTGGCTTGGGCTGTTTTATTTTTCTTGAAAATTCTAGTAGGCAATGTTGGTGTTCCTTTGCCTATGAATTTGGTACTTGGAAGAAAGTTCTGTGCAGTTCTGATGACCATCTTAGTACAGATGGCAGGTGAGCTGTGAAGGTGTCACGGTAGGCGTGAGTACCCAGGTGTCCGACAGCTCTTCAAGGATAGGAGTGCATAGAGCACCAGGGCAAAGCCCGAGTGTGTTTGAGTGAGAGAAAGAAAACTGACAACATTTCACCCTGGTTCATGGACTACTTTGAATCACCACAATGAAGTGGTTCTTTCTTGAGCATTTGAAATTTTATGTCAGCAAGCATTATATAAAGAGCAGGTTGGACAGAAAATGAGTTTAATTGTATAGAAGATCATATTGCTTTGCAGCTATAAATTGATTTTTTCTATCTTAGCTTTGTTTATTAATATTTATTCTTATTGTGATAAATATTGACAGGAGAGGCTCTCTGGCTATTTCCATGGATCCCCTTTACTTAATATTTTCTCTCTGTATTCACAGAAATGATTGGAACAATAAATACCCACTCACCATCTGTTTTATTTATTTATTTATTTTTAAATTTTACCTTGAATTGCAGGGGATACACTTGTGTGTGTGTCTTCTGTGGACCTCAGGTGGATTTTGTCTGGTCTTCTGAGTGGTGAAAATTTCAGTGCCTACCTGTTTTTGCTAGTGAACTTTCAATTTCAAATAGAATAAACCCAACCCAATGTGGCTTAAGGGAATTTCCTGGCACATATAACTGAAAAGCTCAAGGATAGCCTCAGGTCTGGCTAGATCCAGGTGTTCAGAGATATGGCCAGAAAGTGATCTATGTCCATATGTTGCCTTTGTGTTCCTCTGTTGGCTTTAGTCTCTGGCAGGTGCTGGATACTTGGAGCAATCAGTGCTTTGTAGAAGGACAACTGAGCTCAACAATTCCTGACAAGTTCTGGTCACCTGTCTCTTTGTGAGTCAATCAACTGTGGCCAGAAGATGAAAAATCTGATTGGCTTGGGTGATTGCACAGTTCCTTCTTAGACCAGTCTCTCTCCAAAAAGATGCTGTGCTTTGGCCACACATGTCAATCCCAGAAGCTGGAGTACAGCCGGCCCAGCCTGAGCTGCCTGGAATGCACAGGGTGCCCCTCCCCTGGGAAGTCCTGGTGCTGAGTCGCTGGGTGTGGGCAGGTGACACTGTTCCCAAGGGCCCTCTGTATGGAGAGACACAGAGCAGGAGCTGTTGATGATTCATGAGAGCTTCTCTCCAGGTCTGTGTGTCCCTGAGGCAGGGTGGGACTGAAGGTGACTGAAGTGTGGCAGATGGGCAGGAATGGCTTCTGAGGGGGCAGTTCCTGGACCCCATCACCCATCACCATAAGCCTGTGTGGTACAGATTGCCTGACAGAGTCTGCAGTAAGTTCTTTGCACATAAGATCCTGATCCTTGCAGAGATGCTGAGAGGTACCTGTTGCTTCCAACATCCCAATTTTACAGATGAGGCATTGGAAGGCCAGAGGTGTGGTAATTTTTATGGCTTTATGCTGGAGTCTGACCTCAAGGCAGGTGTGTGGTCCCATCTTCACTAAGCTACCCGGGTGCCTCTGGGGATGGCCATTCCCACAGCAAAAAGTAGGTAGTCAACTCCTGGTGTGTAGCAGGGTCTTGGTGAACAGACATCAAAGTAAAACACATGGTTTAGTGTTGTTCCTGAGTTCTTCCGAGCTGTACCCACCACATTTGACTTTCTCAGATGGACAGTTAGGCTGAGTGGTGAGACCAGAGCTGGCAGCCCTTCCTAGGAGTCAGGGCACTTTTGGGGTCCTCACCTGTACCCAGATCCCTTCCTGCACTACCCTGGAGCTGTGCTCTGGCCTATCCAGCTCATCTTTTTGGCAGATGCATTTTCTCAGCTCCCATGGTCTGCTGGTCATCCTGGTCCCTTTCCAAGTCAGAGGCCAAAAATTTACATCCTCAAGGTTCTCTGCTTCCTGGGCAGGCACCTACAGAAGGAAGATCCACTGGGCCAGGATTTCCTGGCAGGTGTGAAGAGAGATCTCCCCGCCTGCTCTTAGGGCTCCTTACTCTGCCCTATCATCTTTCAAGTTTATATCCCATTTTGAAAGGCACACCTGGCAGGGCCCACCTTGCCAGCCTCCATATCCCTATTGTGATGCAAGTGGCTCTCTGCTAATTGATCATAGGCAGAGTGGTTGGCCAAACAGACAGAATCTGTATGCTCCCCTTAACCAGAGCAGAGGCACTGCTCCTGGGGCTGGGCATAGCTCTGGGGCTGTGAGGTGATCTCACCTTCCTCCCACATGATGGGATTCCCTTAAATGTGCTCCAGATCACACTGCCTGGTGAGGGCTGCCTGGAGCCCATGGTGGAGTCACCCCCTGAAGCCCATGTGTCCTCTTTACCAGCCCAGTCTCAGCACTGGAGGGTGGGCACAGAACTCTGAAGTATCCCTAGTGGCACCAGTGATCCTGTGTGCTTCTGAATCTGAGGATCTCTGGTCCATGGGATCCCTCCCTCCCTACAGTGTTGGTGACATTTCTTACTGGGGCCTGGGGGGGAGGGCTCAATGGAGGTGATGGTCACTGATGCCTGCCCCAGGTATGTGAGGGCAGCCCCTGGAGGCCCTGAGACTGAGAAGAGAGGCCAAGGCTCAGGATTGCACAGGGGGGACCACTGGGGCACTTCCTGCTGGGACCATCATCCTGGGCGCAGCAAGCCTAGTGGGTCCCTTAAATCTGGGAAAGAAGGAGGGCTGTCTACATGTTGCTGGTGCATGGGCAGGGGTTTCCAAGGGGTACCAGGTCCAGGTTCTTGGCATCCCAAACAAAGAATGGAGTAAGATGTGGGGCTGGTGGGCAAAGCTAGTGGGGGTTGATGAAGGGGAAAGTCCACACTGTGGCCCCAGAAAAGGCTGAGCATGTAGCTCAAGGCCCATGGACACAGTGAGCTCCTCTGTGCTGGGATGTGCTGGTTCCCCTTTCCCCCCAGCAGATCTGGGGATAATGTGCACTGATCGATCACCTCCTGAACTTGATGTGAATGCTATAGTGCCCATGAATTTTTCCCCCAGTGAAGGCACAGGAGAGGCACATAGCTCAGGGCTAACCATGTGTTTACAAGCAAGCTGCAGGTCAGTGCCTTGGGCCATGTCATGCCCAAGATAGGGACTACCCCCTGCAGGGTCTTGACCTGAGGGTCATCATCTGACTTCCTCCCTTAAACACAGATGCCTCAGTTCCCTTCACAGGAAGATTCTAGCTGGGGCAGGGAGGGTCCTGGCCCTGCCCATCCCCGTCTTCTACACCACACACAGGTGTAGAAGGTGACCTCTTCTTGACTGAAACCCACCTCAGGTCACCTTAGGTGAATGTCAGACAGTCAGACTTATGCCTTAGCGAGGCTGACAGCAAACTCCACCCAGCACTCAGTGGTTTTGACAGCATTTAGGGTGCTGGGAAATGACACAGGACAGTACACATTGGGGGACTCTGGGGCAACCATGTTGTTATGACACCACATGTCATGTAAGCTGAATCCATAAGGTCACACCTACCCAGACATGAAGGAGACTAGGGAGTGAGCCCCACATGCACCCATGGGAGAGTATTTCTGGCAGAGGGAACAGCATGTACAGAGGCTCAGAGGCAGGAAGGAAGGTGCTATTTTGGGAAGGAAGGGAGAGTTCTTTTCTTCTCCAAGATAGAAAATTCACATATTTTCACACATAAAATATGCATTTTCATGAGCATTGCCATTCGAAAATAGGAGGGTATTATGGGAAATTATTCTTTACTCAGAGAATATTTGCCTAATTAAAATGGGAACCAAGATTTCTCAAGAATTACAAAACTTAAAAAATAAGAAAAATGTTGATTGGGTGTATTCCTTGAGAAATGAAATTCAGATTATCATAATAAGTTTACTTGATTTTATGTTAAAGAAAACACAGGTTTAATAATTTGCATGTTCTAATATGCAGAACAAAGAATTTATAGCATGCAGATCATCTGTGACTCTTCTTCAATTTTATATTGTCACATAATATTGAATTTTTAACTTCACATTTGACATTGCCAATATGATCATTGAAAGGGTCAATGCAGCAGAAATATTCAAGGGCTTCCGAAGTCCGCAGCAGCTTCACTGTGCCTGGCAGTATAAGCTGCTCTCTTATAAAGCACTGCTCTTTTTGGTCTTCTCCTCTCCACTTGTTAACTGTCAATGACTCTCCCTTGAGGAGTGACTGTAGACCCTTGCTGCATTCTTGTTGCCAAGCACCCTCCTGGCATGTGTCAATCCTCCAGGATCACAAGACTTGCAATTTCACTTTGCAATAAAGATGCACTGTATGCATATTTTGTTTGAAGCTGCCAGTAAGCAGAGCCCACACAACCAAGATGGCAGAGATGTCAGAGTAGTGGGTGGGATAGATGCTGCTGTTGTCCAAGGACAATGGCTAAGTGAGGACAGACATTCTTCCTTCCTTCCATCCTCACCCCCCCAACTCCATCCTCTCTTCCTTCTTTCCTTTCTTCATTTTTCTTTAAAAGAAAATTCTTGGAATGGTGGTATAAGGATTTATAAGAATTTTTTCATTATAATGGAAGCCATGTTCCTTTTTTTGTGTCCACCAAATGTGGGAGCATATTCAGAGACTTGAGAAATTACATGTAGTTTTTACTTTAATGATGCCAGGACACATATAACAGATGACACCGATTGGTATTGAGTTGTTAGCAGGGAATTTTTTGAGAGCATTGTAGTAATTTCTAGTAGTTTCATTCATCCTGACAAAGTCATAAATGCATGGGATTTGATTTCAGCTCATGGTCTCCCTTCCCCCTCCCTTCCCCCATTCTCCTTTCTCCACTCTATAGATGTTTCTCATCTATTTATTTATATTGAGTGGTTCTCTCTATTTACATATAAAGTTGAAATTTCCTGTGGTGTACTTATATATGCACATACGTGGTTTTTCAGAATTCACTCCCTTGTCCTGCCCTTGACCACCCCTACTCCCTCTTGGTCTATTTCTACTCCACTGATCTTCCCTGGACACTCTCCTCCCTCTTTCCTTTATTTCACTCTAGTTTCCACATGTGAGAGAAAATATTTGACCTTTGATTCTCTGAGACTGGGCTCATTTTCCTTGGCACAGTGTTCTCCACTTCGATGATTTCATTTTTCCTTATGGCTGAGTACAACTCCATTGTGGGGCTAGAACACACTTTCTTAATTCATATATCTATGACAGGCATCTGGATTGATTCCATGACTTGGTTGTGTGATTTGTGCTGCTGTAAACGTTGATGTACCCACATCATTGTAGTATGTTGATTTTAGTGTTTTTCGGATAAATACCAGGGAAAGGGATAGCTGGGCCCCATGGTGGTTCCATTCCTAATTTTTGAGGAATCTCCATCCTGCTTCCCAGAGTGATTGTGCTAATTTGCAGCTCCACCAGCAATGTGGAAATGTGCCTTTTCCCCGAAATTCTTCCGAGCATTTATAATTCTTTGTGGTATTGATAATTGCCATGCAGATGGAAGGAGATGAAATCTTGATGCAGTTTTGGTTTTCGTTCCTCTGATTGCTAGGGCGGGTAAGAATTTTTTCGTATATTTATTGTCATTTGTTTTTCTTCTTTTGGGAAGTGTCTGTTTAGTTCTTTTGCCCATTTATTGATTTGGTTATTTGTTTTCTGGAGGTAAGTTTTTTGAGTTTTTATGTGTTCTGGATATTGATCTCCCTCACAGGAGCAGCTGGGCAGGGTCTTCTGCCATTCCTTAGGTGCTCTCTTCACACTCTTAATCATGTCATTCGCTGTGCAGAAGCTTTTAATTTGATGTTACCTCACTCACTGATTCTTGTTTTATTTCTTGGGGTGTAGGGTTTTTTTGAGGAAGCTGGTGCTGCATCTGTATGTTGGAGTATTGACTGTATGTTTTCTTTGAGAAGTTGCAAGGTTTCTGTTCTAATTCCTAAGGTTTGGATCCATTTAGACTTGACTTTTGTGAAGGGTGAGAGACAGAGTTCCAGTTTCCTTCTTCTACATATGCATATCCAGTTTTCCCAGCACAATTTGTTAGAAAGACTATCTTTTATCCAACATAAATTTTTGGAAACTTTGTCAAGTATCCAATGGCTGTAAGTGTGCAGGTCTGTTTCTGTGTCTTCTAGTCTATTCTATTCGTCTTCATGTCTGTTTTATGCCAAACCATGCTGTTTCTGTAACTACAGTTCTGGAGGATGGTTTGAAATCCTCTATATCATTGTGATGCCTCCTATGTCACTCTTTGTGCTTAGTATCACTTACACTATTCTGTGTATCTTATTCTTTCAAATGAATTTTAGGGCTGTTTTGTCAAATTCTGTGAAAAAAATGAGATTTTAATAAGGATAACATTGAATCTGTATATTACTATACTGGTAGTATGGCCATTTTGACAGTACTAATTCTGCCAATACAAGAACATGGGAAGTCTTTTCCATTTTCTAGGGTCTTCTTCAATTTATTTGTTCAGTATTGCATGATTTTAATTGTAAAATCTTTCACCTTCTTAGTTACATTAGTACTCAAGTATTTTATTTTTTTGAGGTTATTGTGAATGGGATGGTTTTCTTGATATCTGTCTTGGCAGAATCAGTGTCGGAGTCTGGGCTTAAATTGCTCCAAACAAATATAACCTAAATTGAGGGAAGATTTGGACCAAGGACTGTGATTAGAAAAAAATTTTAACTTGTGTTAAAGAAAGGTGCAAAATGTCAATAGTTTGGCATTGGGCTTATACTTTTGATACACAGCACTCCACTTTAATTATAACTTCAATCTTCTTTGAGGAGCTTCTCTTTGATAACCCTTCATGGATGATTACAATGGGATTAACCTTGCCCTTGGTGCAGGAATAAAAATTGTATACTCAATAGGATTCATCTCATAAAATTTTGGCTCCAGAATTTTTGTTGTGGGGAATAGAGTTATGCTTTCTTTTTTATGGATGTTGGTATAAGATCCAGAGCTGTGGCAGCCACACTGTGACCATGAGAAGCCTCAGGTGAAATTTAATAGGATCAGCTGCCTGAAAGAAATGGGGGCATCAATTAAACCTCAGTAGTGAGCTGCACTGAAAATGGCTCTATGAATAGAACTTGAGCAGTCATGAAGCAGAGTTGGTGTTTGTTTGTGTGTGTGTGTGTGTGTGTGTGTGTGTGTGTGTGTTTACAATTGCAACCACCATAAAATTTCTGAGAATTTTCAGATATGCACTGAGGTCCTATGGGTCCAAAGGTTTCAGAGTTTGATGTTCTCTAGAGCAAAATTTTTTATGAAAGAAGTGGATTTGCCATGCCAAAGTGAGGAGTTTTCCCTGCCTTGAGGTGTGGGAAGAATTTTCTGCCAAGAAACAGGAGGTGGATAAGGAACTCATATCTGGACAGCAGGTGGTTGGGGTGCTGCTGGGGTTTTAGAACAGTTCCAGGGACCTCAGGGGAGGTAGTTAGGATGTTGCTGGGGTCCTAGAGCAGTTCCCAGGGAATCTCAGGGAAGGTGATTGGGGTGCTGCTTGGGTCCTAGAGCCATTACCAGGAACCTTAGGGAAGGTGGTTGGGATGCTGCTGCGGTCTTAGAGCAGCTCCCAGGGACTTCATAGAGGTGGTTGGGTGCTGACTGGTGTCCAAGAGCAGTTCCCATGGAACCTCATCAGGTGGGATCAAGTGCTGAGTTTTTCCTCTCTGGGGATGATCTGGAGGTTCATGTTCAGAAATTAACAGTGATTAACATGGATCAGTTTCTAATACTCTGTGTGGGGCATGTGTGTGGCTCATTTAACATTCACCATGGCAAGGAGGGTAAGTGTCATCACCCACTATTCATGTACAGGGATGCCAAGTCCCAGCAGCTCTGGGACACTGCCCAGGTCTCACTGGGAGTCAGCTGAACCCCAACCTGCTCCAGGTGCCTCTGTGATCCTCTCTGGCCCAACTGCCTCCTTCATCCTGTGTGACTCCTGCTGTCCTGGGGGCCTGTGGATGGTGTGCTTAGGGCTTCTTAAGCCTGCACAGCAAACTCATACCATTCATTCCTCCTCACCTGCCATGTTTTATTATTTACATGGCTGTTGTCCCCTAGATATTCTTGACACCTCCTCTGTGCATCATATGTATAATAACATGCATTCCAGGACCTGCCCTCTACCTGTTCTCTACTTGCACCACACCTGCCCTGCCCACATCTGCCCTCTTCCTGCTCTGCACCTGCATCCCACAACACCATCGTAGGACTTCATGAAACAGTCCAGCACAAGTGTCCTTCAGCTGCCACACCAATGACCAAGGAGGTGGTGGTTAGAGCAGTGGGGATCTGTGCTCTGGGCATGGGGTGCCCATGCTCACAGTGCAGACGCTGTGGGGTGGAGAAGGTGCTCCAGCCTCTGCTCTTCATCTTATCCATGACTCTGTGTCTTTTCCTCTTTTGTCTCATAAAGACATGACTCCCTGGACACAGCACCCACACTAAAACAACAAGCCTCCTCTTGAGATACTTAAGGAACTCCAGGGGTGGAGGACCCCCCTCTACATAAAGCCACATCATGGGTGCTGGGTAGATGTGGGGTTGGGGAGCTCTCCAGACACCACTGCATTTTCCTCTCAGCACTTTCCATTACAGTCTTAGCTACTGGCAGAGCCAGGGCCTGGGCCTGGCCCCTGGGTGGCCAGCCATGCTCTGCCTCCCAGGGGCAGTGTCTGGGCTCTGGCCTGCTCTGCAGTGTGTGAACCTTCTGATCATGTTGCTTGGCTCCCCAGGCTGCTCCTCTGGTAACCCAGATAATGAGACCTGGTGCTGTGATGGAGGGGTCAGCATGGTGCAGGGAAGGCCTGAGGCAGTCTGTACAGAGCCCACTGGTTTGGCCATGGCCCCCGTGGATTTTGGTCCTGGAAGCTACACAGACCCATGAGAGCCCTGCGGGGACCCTCAGCTGCTGCTGTCTTGTTCACACCAGACACGGTGTTCTCACGTGTGACCTGGGTTGGTCGTGGTGCCTTTGCATTTGGATCATGAGTGCTTTTCCCGGGGGTCATGGGCCCTTGATCTAGTGGATGCACTGACCTCACTCTCCGGCCTGTTGGCTACCAGTAGAGATGGTGGCATCTGCTCTCCAAATATGAGCCATCTTTACTTCTGCTGGCTGAAGTGGACAGTTTTCTCCTTAGCCACCTACATAAGAGCCTGTCCAGTGACACCTCAGCAGTGTAATCACATGGAAAATGGGAGTAGAAAGCATGCCTACCACCCAGTGGAATGAGGATGCCATGGATCTATGAGAGTCTTCAGGCTGTGTGGCCTGTAGCAGAAGGCCAGAGGCATGTTGTCATTGGTTAATAAGTCATTTTTCTGCTGTTAACTTGGTCCTGGGAAAGTGTGTCCATGGTCTTGGCCTATGGCCCATGCCATCTGAGACTCACAGTCCAACCTGAGCTCTGTGCCTTCTTATTTCCTTGGGCTTTGTGAATAGCACTTGATCCCAAGAAGTTCTTAAGTGTCAGGGGATGTTGGAAACAGTGAATGGGAGAAGGTGCTTGGCAGCCTTGAGCATCTCTGAGTCCTGGTCACAGACTTCCTTAGTGGTCCCTACCCATGGCACACAGGGACCACTGTACTCACCCACTGGGAAGTTAGAGTTCTTGCCACCTGTGCACATTATTTAAAAAGCCAACAGGATACAGAAAGAGGGACAGAAGAGTCAGGGCAAGATTTGTGAGGGTCTCCAGTGGATGCCATCTCTCCTGGCCAAGGTTTTACAGGAAATGCCAGGAACAAGAGATGGCAGCCAAGCAGCTGGGAGTCTGGGGACAGAATTGTCAGAGAGAGAGGGGGATGCAGAAGAGGGGGCAGAAGGAAGAGGGAGGCAGGAAAGGAGGGCAGCTGGGTTGGGATCCATGTCAGGAAGGGGAGAGCAACAGGAGTGGAGGGCAGCGGGACAGGGAGCAGCAGGTGGGGACAATACCGCATTTCCTTTTCTTTTAGTTAGAGAGGCACACCTGAGTCCCCAGTCCCACTGCAGGGTTCCCTGGGCAGGCATCAGTAATAGCTTCATACCACCCCCAAGTTCCATCCTTCAATGCCTCAAATACTGCTACAAGAGCATTGCTCGCTTGGACCATACAGAGGTTAGGATTTTGACAAATCCTTTTAGAAATTTTTTAAAGTTTCAGCCACATGGAATTATGGTGGGTCATTTACCTGTCCCCACTCCAAACTTTTTTCTTTTTTAAAAGATTGAGTTAGAATTCATGTAACATAAAATTAACGACTTTAAAGCCATCAATTCAGTAGCACTTAGCACATCACGCAAAAAAGATAGTTTGTACCCACAAGCTAAGCAGTACCTCCCCATTCCCCTGCTGTTCCTAGGCCCTGGAGACCACTGATCTGCATTTCTGTCTCTATGGTTCACTTTCTGTATGAATCATACCACTCAATATGTTCACTTTCCCACACTTCATAGAATAGTTTTTTGATGGGCACTGTTGGAGCATGCATCTTTCTTCAGCCATTTAAACAGCTCAGTAATACTCCAACGCCATGAATGAACCATGCTTTAGTTTTTTTCTCAAAAGTCGATGGACATTTGAGTTCTTGCTCCCTGTGAACATTACAAACAGCACTGGCCAGGTGGTGATGCACAGCTTTAATCCGGGTGGCTTGGGAGGCTGGGGAGGAGGATTACAAGCTCAAAGCCAGCCTTAGCAACCTAGCAAGTCCCCAAACAATTTAGCAACCCCTGTCTCTAAAAAAAATTTAAGAAGGGCTGGGGATGTGGCTCAGTGACTAAGTGCCCCTACATTCAATCACTGGTACCATAACAAAACAAATCAAAAACCCCAAACAAACAAACAGTGCTGTTGTGTATTTTACTGAGTTCCTGTTTTCAATTCTTTGGACTCTAAGCCTAGGAGTGGGATTTCTGGGTCCTGTAGTAATTTTATAAGAAACTAATTGTTATACATATTAGGGGAACTCTTGCATCTATAAGTACACAAACATGATTTGGTCCAGCTTATTCCCCACTCCCTCCTCCCTGCTGCCACTCCCTCCTCTTCTGGTTTCTCATCTATTTTCATGAGACCCTCCCCAGATTTTTTTTTCTTTTTTGCTTTCTAATTTCCTAACGAGGGAAATCATATGTGGGTCCTACAGTAGTTCTAGGTTAATGTTTTGAGAAATTGGCAAACCATTTCCATAGCAGCTGTGCCTTTTATATCCCCACCAGCAACATGTGAGGATCTGATCTCTCCAGGACCTCACCACCTCCTTTATGTCATATTTTAACCAGTGAGTGAGTGTGGAGTGGTGGCTCACTGTGGTCTTGATTTGCATTTCCCAATGACTGACAATGCTGAGCATCTTCTCATGCACCTGTTGGCAATCTGTATGTCTTCTTTGTAGAATTATGCAGTCAAGACCTTTGCCTATTTTTTTCATTGCATGATTGTTTTTTTGTTATTTATTTGAAAGAACTCTTTGCATATTCTGGATATTAGCTCTTATCAGATGATCTGTAGATCATTCCTCCCATGTCACTGTCTACTGTATCTTCACTTTTGCTCATCTTATTTTAACCAGCAGCACCTTGGACCGTATGTAGTGTGATGATTAATCTTGAGGGGATCTTGGCTCCCTAGGTCTCAGCAGTGCTGGACATGAACTCCCTATGCCTGTCTTTGCTCTCTGACTCCTGCACATGGGCCTTGTCTGCCCTTGGCATTCCTTTTGTGTGTTCATAGGAAAGATTGGGAGAGCTTTGCTGAGCATTCCCCATCACTGAGTGCTCAGTGCAGTGGTCTTCTGGGTCCCTGATGTGGCAGCGCCTGTCCTTCCTGATCCCATGGTGACTGTTTCCCACTTGCAGGTGAGGGGCAGAGTCCATCTACTTTCCCACATCCCCATCACACCCCATGAATCCCAGTGGCAGGAAGTGACCTGTCCAAACTCAGACTAAACTGAAAATTAATGGAAATGGCCAACTCTTTGGGCTCCGATTTTCAGGCACTCGTAAAAATAACAGGACACTTTGTTTTCAGAGGAAAGCCATTCACAGTGTTCTTCCTGTCTCCTGGGGGGAGGACAGTATGCCCACACTCCCCCTTATAGGGTCATATTGGCCTGCGGAGTCGTCCTGGGATGTTTTCTTATACATTTTGTTTCCTACCTCTCAGAATTAAGGTGGCAGCAGGTGTAAAGATCACAGCCTTGAGAACCAGCAATGGAGACCAGTGGGCAGTGGACCACAGCAGCACCCAGATGATGGCCACTTTGGCCTGCATGGGCCACCAGTCACCCAGGGCAGGTGAATGCTGAGAGGCCCAAGGCCCAAGGCAGTTGAGGGACTGGGTACTGTGTGGGAACCCAGGGCTGGAGGTGGCGTTTAGACCGATGCAGCTCCACTGAGGGGATCATTGTTCCTTTCCACTTAAATAGTCATTTTTCTGATGTCACACCTGGGGACTGGTGCATTCTTTGGTCTTACGCTAGGTTCCTGGCACTGCTGGGGGGCAGCCTCTCTTCTCCAGCTGGAGCTCAAAACTCAGGTGTGTGGGCTGTGCTCAGCTCTGCTGCAGAGAGAGGCCCTCACTGATGATGTTGCATCGGGACAACTTGTGGGTGAACAGATCCCTTGCCTGAAGTCTCGGCCCCTGCCTCCTCCCATGTGTGGGACAAGCATCTTCAGTGGTTATTCAGGTTAATTACTGTGACAGCTGTGCAGCCACAATCACGGCTCAGGCCTCACCCTGGGTGAGGCACCAGCTCCTTATCTGGGCACACAAGCCCCTCAGGCAACTGCTCTGTCACGCTGCATTGTCATAGTCTTTTGTCTTTCCTTTCTTCTCTATTAGATTATTTGAGGACCACAAACACAGGATCGTTGGTGGGTGTGTGAGTGGTGGGGACAGCCTTTTCCCTGAAGTGGCATGGTGTGGCTGCCTCTTCCTGGTGACCCTGACAGCATCAGCTGGTGTTTCCCTCTGCCTGCTCTTTAAGGGGAAAGAGGGCCTCAGATAAGTGCTGGTCAGAAGCCTGTTAGGAAGCACTGTCTGGGTGATCTGGGCACCTCTCCCTTCAAACTCATTTCAGTAGCCTCAGGTGACCACAATGTCTCTGGAAATCTATGTCTATCTGCTGCTCACCCCCAAATGCTGGGCACCCCAAATCCAGAGCATTCCCAAATCCTGAACATACCCAAATACTGAGCACCCCAAGTCTTGATCACATCAAATTCCTGAGTTGTTAATATTAGCTCAGGGGATTCAGCTGCAAGTAATAGATCATCTGCCCACAGATGGCTGCTACAAAAGAATTTTGTCATCTCACATCCCAAGCAATTCATAGCTGGTTGGTCTTGTTATTAGTGACACAGTGGTACCACATATCTGCTCAGTGTTTCCTGTCCTTCTACTCCAATCCAGCTAGAGAACTGACCACCATCCTCTTCCTTATCTCCTCATGGTCACAAGGTGGATGCAGCTCTTTCAGGCATTGAAAACTCACCCAGAAATATTCAGGGGTTGAAAAGGAGTGGGACTTGTCCTATGTGTCTTCTTCTACAATCAGTCTCTAGGGGAGTCTTCCCTTCAGAGCTCATCAGTAAGCTGTGGGATCTCTGCCTTTGCCCAAGAAGCAGGTGCTCTTGGGAAGTACCTGTTGGGTAGTATTTTGGGCTTTGTAGTGGGAGATGGTCTCTGCCATCAGGGAATGAAGAGGGGAGAGTGACAGATAGTACTCTTCAGAGTTGGTGTCTGTCAAGGGCTGTGGCTTTATTCTGTTTTTCACAGTGTGTGATGCAACTTTTCATTACTGTGACCAGGATACATGACCCCTACAGCTCTGAGGAAAGAAGGTTTACTTTGTCTTACCATTTCAGAGGCTTCAGTTCGTGGTTGACCAAATAGATTGCTCTGTGTCTGAAGTAAGACAGAACATCATGGCTGGAGGGTGTGGTGGGTAGAGCTGCTCAGCCCCAGGCCTTGGGAGTGGAGAAGACAGGAGCTAGGGATGAGATGAACCTTCTCAGGCCACATGCCTAGTGATAACCTTCCTCCAACAGGGTCCCACTCCCAATAATCCATTCCATCTTCAATCCATCTGGTGCATTATTCCACTGAGGAGGTCAGCACCTGGGGATGGAGTCATTTCCTATGATCCCCACTGTTTCCGCTGTTGACCGGTGATGAGTCCTTGTTTCCCCAATGTTGAAGAATAACTCCAGAGAAGCATGCCAAGGCAAGGTCAGAGTGGAAAATTAGGAGTTTATTAAAAGACAGCAGAAAAGACTTCTCCCAGAGGAAGAAGGGGATCCAAGAGGTGGAATCCATTGAAGGGCGAATGTGTTTGCCTTTTTATAGTTTTTGTTGATGGAAGAAGAATGTGTTCCCATTTTTATAGTTTTTGGTGGGAAGGGTTGGGATACAGGAGGGCCAAAGAAGTAATCTGGGCATTTCCGAGTAAAGTTTGCTGTTCATTAACATTTCTTTGGGATGGGGTATCTTCAAATCTGTTGGGGGATGTTTCCTGGGATTCATTAACTTTCTTTGGGATGGGCTGTCTTCAAATTTGTTGGGGGCTGTTTCCTGGGCTTCATTAACATTCCAAGAGTTGCTCAGCTTTTCTGGAAATTCATTCCCAACATGGCCTCCATTTTAGATTTCACTTGATACTAGACCCGATTTACCTAACTACACTGACTACCTAATTTTAAATCTGGCTTCACCACCTCTGGGCATTTCTGCACTGAGGACTAAGCCTTTAGGTGCATGAGACTTTGGGGGACTTTTCAGACGCAAACCATAACACACAGCACTGCTGTGTGTATTCCTGGTAGAAAAGTTCCTCTCCGGTGCTTGGTTTATCAGGTGGTTTTGTCCATTTGGTCCTGTAACAATGAAGGTCTTCAGGCAGGTTGAGTTCTTGATGGACGGGCACCAGGAGCATTGGATTGGGGCTCCAACCTTCTCCTCAGAGCCTGTCCCCATGTTCCCGTGGTTGTACACCTCTCAAGTGCTCTCCATTCTTGAGGAGGATGGTGGACACTGACTACATCTGCATCCATCTGTTGATGTGGTCACTCTGATAGAAGCTTTTCTTCCCAGACAGGCCCAGCACAGGTCCTGGTCATCCATGGCCCTGGGGATATAACTATGATCATGTGATCCCCTAAGCAACTGCCATAGCCATCCCTGAAGTCAGGGGTTCCCATCAACCTCAGCTGAAGGCCTGGGATGGAAGGTGGGAGGGGATCTGGGGGCCATGGACTCTGATAAGGACTTTAGTGAGAGTGAGCCAGACAGTCACCACAGTGTCAAGGTTACTGATACCCCCAGAGCATGCTGTGGGTGCCATCTGTCCCTGCATTCTGGGACACTGGGTAGGTGATGGTGTCCAGGTTCCATGCAGAAGGAATTTTGTTGAAATATTTGGTCAAATGGTAATGTTTCAATGCAGAGAACCACACAAATTCTTGGAGGTGGTTGTCACTGTTGCTTTCTGAGAGCAGAGTTTGAAGTTCTTAGAAGTGACTGAAAAAGAGCTGTGTGATTGACAGCTCCTGGCCCCACCTTCCTCCCCAGGGCTAAAGAAGGGCAGGTATTGTGGCTGTGGTGATATTTTATGCTTATCTAGTATCCCTCTAGAATCCATTCCATAATATAAATAAATAACTGCTTCTTTTTACGCCTTCTGTTGCATTGTGATATCAACTGAGGTGTGAAACACAGGCCTGTGGAGGGAAGTTTCTGCTAACAGGAATGTGTAAATATATCTCAGCACATCGTCCAGCAGGAAGCTGTGATCCCTGGGTTGTGAAAACCTTGAGTGGAACTGAGTTTTTAATAGAATATAATGTACAAACTGCCTGAAATCCTGTGATAAGAATTATACATGTTTTGTGGGGAGCCCTGATGCACACAGCAAGGAGGGCAGTGCAGGTCTTAATTTAAAATATTGTAATGAATACTCATCCTGAGGGAATGTCAGTAATTAAGATGAAACCAGAAAATAAAGGGTTGTGTTGCCAAAAGAAAAAAGATTAGAAAAAGAAGCAAATTGGAAAGGTTCAGAACAGATAAGCTGAAGCCAAGGGAATAAGACAGAGGACATGGCTCTCTGCATGGAAGCGACGTGCCTTTGGCCAGTGGGGGCAAGTGTTTCCTTGCCTTTTCTGGCTGTTGGACCTAGACCACAGGAGGTGAGCCACCAGGACCCATAGTTCAAAGCCCTCCTCTTCTGAGCACTGTGGTTGGGGCAGAGGGAGGCTTTGTTTTCCACAGGGAAGAGGAGAAGCCAAGCCAAGTCTTTCTGCAGAGGACAGGCCATCCCCAGGCTGTTGCCCTGGTCCACTGAGAAGTGTGATTATGTTTGGAAATCTGGAATCCATCCCCAGCTCCCTTCTGGGATTTTTCTTTGCTGCTGTCATTCAGACAACATGGTGACAGTTTGCGGGCTTCCATTACTGGAGCAAAGATCAACTTGCAGAGAGAAGGGGTTTGCTGGTGTATAGTTTTAGAGGATTCAGACTGTGGTCAGGTTTGGGGGCTTGTGGTGAGTTAGCACCCTGTGCAGGGAGCGTGGTAAAGAGAAAATATCCACTCACTCTTGTTCTGAACAAGGGAGAAAGAGGAGGGAGCTGGCTTCATACAGCCTCCCTCAAGGCCCATGATCTAGAGCCTTCTGCAAAGTCCCCAAAGGTTCCCCACCCCATCAACACCAGACTAGGAACCTCATCAACACCTGGCCTCTGGGGACCACCCATATCCAAACGGAAGCAATCACTAATGAAAGAGGGAAGGGACACCCTGTCAATCAATTTGACAAACCCAATTGCTTTTTGATGATATTTAACAATTGGCCATAAAACCAAAATACAGTGATGATTAAGACAGCCAACACATCATGGGTAATGGTGCATGAATCAGGCTGTGTCTCCCAGTGTGCTGACACTTCACACCTGAGCTGAGAAGAAGGAGGCAGCTGCCAGCCAGTCCTCATCTGGCCATGCAGCACCTCTGCAACTAGCCAGTGCAGCTGCCCCCTCCTCACCACCGTTTGGTGTTAGCTTCTCCTCTCCTCCTGTTAAAGGGTTCACTGAAAAGTGAAAGAACACAGGGAAGGTTTAGTCTGTCTCTCAGGAACATCTTGTGTGATTTGGTCGTCTATACCTTATTTTATGTAAAGATTTTGTTAAAATCCCCCACACACACAAACACGTATATAGACAGACTTATATAAAATCATATATATATATATATATATATATATATATATATATATATATATATATATATATCAGGAGCTAGGAATCATTTTTAAAGTCTTTAAGGAGAACAACATTTCAAAAATTAGAAACCTGAGTCCTTGAATTGCACACCTGTCATTATTCCCACTTGACAGCTGTTTGAGTGAAGGCCCAATTTAGCAACTCTCATGGTCCCACAGCCAGTTTGTTGTCAAAGCCATTGACTCCAAAGCCTGTGCTTGGACCACTGCCCGAGGCTCTGAAGATGCGTGTCAAGGGGTCCCTCCATGTGTCCCCTTTCTGCAGCTCTCTGACCCACTAGATGGAATGCTCAGTAGCAGCAGCACCTATAGTGCCAGCGGCCATCTAGCACATGGACCTAGACAACAGAGGCCCCTCCAAAGACAGAACCACATTCTCATCTCCAGAACTTGTTTGCCTGATCTTTGGTCAATGGGCCTTTGCAGAGGTGGTTGATGTGGGCTATAAGGTGGCCTTCACTGAGGAACTGGCACCTCCCTCCTTGGCTGGACAGGGGAGGGAACTGGCACCATGTTCTGGGAAGGAATCAATTGCAGCTTGTCATTCAGTGAGGAGCAGCCTTCTGTCCACAGAGGACCCTGAAAGTTCATCGTGAGATGGGGCTATAGAGAGGCAGCTGTGGGCCAGGTATTTGAACACTGCCATGTGTGAATCAAAGGTGGCAATCGTTTCCTTGGTTGATGAAGGGGAATGGGCCATTTGCTGTGTTCGTCACATTATACTAAGTTATGTGCTTCAATCTGAACTATAATATGTGTTTGTTTTCCAGAGCAAATGGCTCAGTGTACGAGATCCTACAAGTGGACTTTGGCATCAACAGCAGTGGTCTGGCTGCAACCCAGCAAATCAGCTCAAGTGGCGTACCCAATCTAGGACTTCATGAGCAAACTGGTCATTTCTGAGATCTTTATCAGCCATACCACCTTTGTGGGCATCATCCCTCTTGCAATGGTACACAATTATGCCTTTAGGAGAAGAGGAACAGAGAAGTTTTCTTTAAATACTTTGATTACTCTAATGTCATGAAGCAGAATGTCATCTGTTCTCTCCCATGCACTTGGTACATGTTGTTTAAACAAGAAAAATATTCTTAAATTGCATTTCCTTTATCTGCTTTCCATAGTGCCTCCTGGAAACTATGTAGGTCTATTGTGTAAATCCCTTTTCATTTTTGGAGACTGTGGAATGGTTTCTTGGGGAGCCCTCATCCTTTATTGTCTCCATCTTTGTGCATGTCAGGACCAAGAGATGTGCTGAGGGAAGATAGTTTTATTGAAATGTATGGTAGGGTATGTGTTAGGACAGAGTTCTGTGTGCCCAGTTACCAGCCCCTCATAAATTGGCTTTGCTTTGAGAGTCCCCAGGTGGCCTGGGATTGGCACAATTTGAAATGCAGGTGGACCAAAAGAATCTTGTTGGCAACTGCCCAGATGAATTTAGTCAGGATCCCAGAGCCCACGAAACTGCCTGTGGTTTTGCTTCATGTGTCAGAAAGCAGCTGGGATTTTCCCTGTGTTTTGCTGAAACTCTTTCCACAACTAAGGCCCAGGGACCACACTTGAGGATGGAGTCATTGATAATATTCCAGTTCATAGAAAGGAGGGTGCTGTGGGTCTGTGCGAGGGCCATGCACTCCATACTCTTCTGTCCTGGAAATTATCAAGTAAACTTTTCGCTGAGTTGGACTTCCTGCCGGGACCTCACACACAGCTATTCTGGGGAAATCTGTGGCTTCTTTGGATCATTTCTCACTCAAGTTGGATATCAGAGTTGAGCCAATTGCAGATGAAAACCATATTCATTAATGAATCTACTGCTATTCCCCCATCTTGAGGTCCTAGCATGTGCCCTTTGCCTGAAACACATGTTCCCTGCCTCTCCCTGGGTTGGTTCCTTTCCTATGCCTCGGCTGTTAGAGAGGCACCTTCCCTGACCACACTGGTTTGTGCAACCCTCAGCCACTCCCTGCTCTTCTGTTACTGTCCATGTCTTCCTATTTCATGATCCTCACAGATGTCACCACTGGCCATTGCTGGAGTCATCTATTGACTCTCTCCCCAGAAGATGAGATCCTAGTCAGTTTCATCCACCCCTGTCTCTGTGGCACCCATAGCAAGGCCTGGCACAGTTGATGGTTGTTGAATGAATGAATGGACCCTGTGCTTGAATACAAGTTCCAGGGCATTTAGGTTTTGAAAATGATGTGATCCTGTCAGCAGTGATCCACATTTTGGTGTGGTGGAGGCATGACTTTGTAGGAAATCAGCTTCTAAGAAACAATGGTGGCTGCTGTGTGTTTCAGGGAGAGATGAGGCATCCTTACAGTCCCTCTCCCTGGGAGCTCTCCTGCAGATTCTCCAGCTCAAACTAGCTTGGGCCACAGTTGGGGAATATCTTCACTCAAGTCCTTGCCCTTTGTCTGATGCTTCACCTTTAGCCCTGAATTCCCTATTAGTGCCAAAGCCTCCTGACACTTATGAGGGTGGAATTCAGCAGAGAGCTTAATGCTCTCTTCTTGAGAAAGCACCAGTTTCTAGAGTTGCTGGGAAGCAAGATGTGTTTACCTGTCAGGGCCTGGGACTAGAGCAGGAGTAGAGAACAGGGCTGGGCAGGTGCAGAGCACAGGCTGAATCCAGCCTGGTGCCTGGTTTGTACATATAGTTGTATTGAAATCCAGCCATGATCATTGTCAGAGTCTATGGCTGCTTGGATGGTGATGCTGGTGGATTTGAGTATTTGCAACAGAGAGTATCTTTGGATGAACTTTAATTTTAGCATCTTATAATAATGTGTGAGGAGGCAGGTGAGAAGAGGGCTGCTGTCCTGTTGCTGTTAGGCAATATTGTTCTTGACTCTCAGCATTTTTCATTACTAAACATGACTTTGCCAAAAGCACTCCAGTCCTCTTTGACCAGTGGTGACATTGTCTTTCATTGGGCCACATGACTCAGGTGCTGGGCTAATTGAGATGTCACTCACAGGGTCAGGTCCCAGGGTGGGGACAGAGCAGAATTGGGGGGGAAGAGCTGCCAACAACTTCATGGCTGTGAATGAAGGGCTCAGTGACACTATGTGGCCTGTGGTCAAGATGCAGGTCAGCTCGACAGGCTTTTACAAGCATTGCGACTGTTCCCAGGAGGCTATCAGTTTCTTGGTGACTGGAGCAGAGGCCAGTGGATAGAGCTGGGTGCTGCCCCTCACGGGTGGCTGCCTGCAGCTTGGGTGAGGTGCACTCTCTGTCACCGACCTCATCATCCTGTTTCCTCCCTGCTGGTGCAGGCTGAGCGACTTGAGGCCACACAAGGCCATGATCCTGCTGTGTGCTCTGCATCTAGTGGCCATGAACACCAATACCTGGCTGATCTTCAATCAGAGGCACTCATGGTCTGGCCATCTGCAGTTGGAAAGTGCTGTGGACGAAGGGCAGTGGTGTCTGGTGTAATCACGCTTAGGACGCCAGTCATTTAGTGGAGTTTCCTGAGTATTAAGTGAGACATTACAGGCAGTCTTTGTACACTGGCCTGCATATTGCATGCAGTTAATAATATTTAGTTTTTGTTATTTTCATCCAATATCGTCATCACACTCACCCACTCACAGGTAAAAGGAGCCATTTTAAACTGTCAAGGTCAATGTGTGTTCAGTGAGCTCACATTATTCGTAGCCAAAAATAACCACTCTTGTTAGAGGAGCCACATGCTTGTGCAGCTGGTGTTCACACTTGCAGCAGAGTGGGTGCTACGTGGATGCCATATGGGTGCCACACCAGTGCCCAGCTGAGCATCTTTCCAGCACATGGCTGTAGTGAGGGTGCTTCCTGAGCCCATGTCTGCTGTGGCCCCAGATGGATTTAGGCACTGTGCCTCTGCCCAGCATACACTAAAAGACACCAGTGTGCAAGGCTGCCTCATAGAAGGCCAGCTGGGGTCAGCTGAGTGCAAGAGAAGGGACAGGCCATCAAGGTGTTTGGTGCAGCCAAATGCTGTCTTTGTCAAGAACCTTTACCAATTTCTATTTTCTGAAGGTGAAAGGAAGGAATGGACTCAGAGGAGGGAGTTAAGGAGAGAGAGAAGCAGGTGGTGACAGTCAGAGGCCCCACCCAAAAGGGTTTGGGCACTCATGTGCACAGATGTGAGGACGTGTTGCTTAGGGCTGTGTCAATAGCAGTAATATTTATGATTTACCCACAAAACAGCCATCGTGTGGCCCATACATCAAGGGCTTCTATCCTGGGAGCATTCAATTTTGTGGGCCATGAGGCCTGAGTGACAACTTTAGGAGTGATTATGCGAGGGACTCCAGGTTCTCTTTGACACCACATTTAAGGTGGTGAATCATCAGGAGAGCCTGTCTGGAGACAATGGTTTTCTGAAAAACCAAAAGACCCATTTGACTGTTGGCAGGTGAACTAGGCTGTTTATCATGGCATGGAACCGTGGCCATGGGAGCTGTCCATGGGCACCATGGCTTCCAGAAGCCTTCCACAAGCCTTCTATTTTTGTTTGGAAATGACAGAGAGTTCTTGCCAACAAATGGCCGTGCCAGTATCTGCGCTGGCCCTGTGGGGAGAGCCCTTCCCCACAGCTGGGGACCAGGGAGATGTCTGTGCTCACACTAAGACAAGCTGATCAGTTCCTGTCTGACTCACTCTCTGCTGAAACTGTGCCTTCAGCAGTTCTCTCTGGGTTGTCCCATGTGGAAAAGGGTCACATGGACTCTGCAGTGTTGTGTTACCAGTTATTGTGAAGGCAAGTCACAGGAACACACCTACACGAATGCCACATAATGCACGTATGGGAAATGCTAATGCTATGGTTCCTTTTTATTTTTGCTTAAAGAGGAAATAAACAAGAGCAGTGGTGGCATTCAGAATGTTTCCTAATGGGTGGCATAGGCTCTGACCAGCTAGAGTAGGTGTGACTTGTAAATAATCACAATGATTCTGCCCTTTCCTGGGCCCACCAGCTGCATGCCAGCTTCAAAGCACACAGCAAGTGCCCTCATGCCCCATGCTTGACTGGCTCACTGCAGAGCCCAAAGAACTCATTTCTAAATTCCAGTGGTCAAGATGGCATTTTTTAAAAATCTGCTTTGACTTTTTCTTTTCCCAGAAGGGAATCATGGGTTACTGTCCCTAATATTCCCACTAGATGGTGCTGACATGCCAAGTTGTGGCCACAGACATGCCCTTCTCCCCTCCCCAGAGGGCTCCAGAACACCTGTGGCCAACTTGCTTTTTCTAGTCTCCCCTGAGAGTGAGCAGAAAGGCTCCCTTCTGTCACCCACCTGATCCAGCCAGCACCTGGCACCTGGCAGGCTGGAAAGGTACTGCCTCCCTTCTCTACACTACTGCAGGCCCCACAGCTAGATGGATGCCTAGTGGACTTTTCCCCTCAAAAGTCTTTAATATTTTTATTTCTAAGGATTGGTGCTCATTATAAAAATTTTAAGCTACATATGGAGAAATCAAAATCCCAGCACCCCCAGTATGACTCCCATTCCAAGTGGCTCATCTAAGTCAACGCTGTGCAGAGACAGCTGGCTTGACAGAGAGTTGGGGGTGAACATCACATCCTGTTGCCATGAGCTCTTGCTCTGCATGCTAGGACTCCAAGAGATGTCACATCCCCCATTCCTGTCTACTTAAGAGGAGCCAAGAAATCTAATGTGAGATCCTTGCACTTCAAAAAGCATCAACCACCACAAGGTACTGATTATTGATAGAAAAAAATCTATATTTTGCCTAGAAGAATCTCAGTCCACCTCCAAAAGAAACACATAGGACAAAAGTGAAGAATAAGAGAAAGTTATTTCAAGAAAATGGAAACAAAAATTAAACAGAAGTAGCTATTCTTATATCCCAAAATTTACACCTTAATACCAAGGGATTCTCCTGCCTTATCCACCTGAAGTGCTGGGATTACATGTGTGCACCACCAAACCCAGATGATTTAGTTTTTAATACAGTTGGAATTCAATCAAATTACGCAAAAATCTTTTAATTGTTCAATCATATCCAGTTACCCCAATAACCAAAAGGTTCATTTCTTCTGATTTCAATGTTATTGTTTTATTATATAAAGCTTTAAAATCAGATTTTTCTTATTTCAACTGACTTATAGGTTAGTGTTATGATCCCTAAATAACCACTGTTATTTACTTATAACATATTTTATAGAAATGCATATTTCTTTAAAGCATAGTATTAAGATGTATAAAGATTAATAAAATGATGATGATAATAATAATAATATCTAAAAATTCCAAACATAAAAGAGTAAATAATATTTGTCAGGAGGGTAGATATTGTCACAGGTAAGAAACCTAAGCCTCTTCACACCTTTTAATTATTTGATTCTGCAAATGCTATATTAATTAGATTTACATATTCATTTAATTTTCAACTCTCAAAGAGTTGTGGTACAATTCTATGTAGTACAAGATAACAAAAATGGAAGACAGTAAGACAGGAAGAAATGTCAGACAGCCCAAGTAGTCAACAATAACCCAAATGACACTAGTAAATATTCACCTGTCAAGAACCACCTTAATGGCGTAAATTCTCAAGACATAAAGTTCTATAATAGATAGAACAAAAAAAATCTATATTTTGCCTAGAAGAATCTCATTTCATCTCTAAAGAAAACCACATAGGATAAAAGTGAAGAATAAGAGAAAGATATCTCAAGAAAATGGAAATAAAAAATTAGAAGTAGCTTTTCTTATATTACAAAAAAATAGACCTTAATACCAAAGTAAAAATAGAAAAAAGTCACTATATAATGACAAATGGTTTTAATTAAGCAAGAAACTATCATAAGTATAAATATAAAATCACATAATATTACAACACATAGACATAAGACAGACACTACTTCATCTAAAGGGAGAGAGAGACTTCAATGCATATTAATAGAGGACTGCTAATAACAGCATTTGAAAAATGGATGGATCTTTCATCTAAAACATCAAAAAAGAGACACAGGATTGAAAGTGTTTTGACCATAGAAATATAAGGACAGCATTCCTCTGGTGAGCAAACTCCCAGGAGGTAGCAGGCACCCTGTTTCCTATGTTTGGAATATTCAGCAGCTTCTTTCAGAAACTAGTAAGATAACTAATACAACCTAGCTGTTGTGGCAATGCCTTGCATGAGGAAGCTCTTTGCTAGAATCTTATCAGCCTCAACCTTGACTTTAGGCACTTAGCTCCAGAATAGACACTAGGTTAAGTCATAAAATAAACCTTAACAAATTTTAGAAGCTAAAAAATCATTTCAAATATTTTTTTTCTGAACACAATGGAATAAAACTGTAAAACCTACAACAGGAGGAACATTCTTCAGAAACATTCTGTGTGTCTGCAAATGTAACAACAAGCTTTCAAATAGCCAAGAGTCAATGAATAAATAGAATGTAAATTTTTAAAAATTCTTTAGAAAAAATGATGATAGAAACACAAAATGAAAACCCTATAGCATAGAGCAGGGGCAATTTTAAGAAGGTTACATACCTACATCAAAAAAGAAAACAACCAAGACTTCCACTTCAAGGAGGTAGAAAATCAAGAACAAGCCAGACCCAAAACTAGTAGAAGAAAAAATACTAAACATCAGAGAAGAGGTAAATAAAATAAAGACTAAAATATTATTTTAAAAATATAAAAATCAGAAGGTATTTATTTATTTATTTATTTATTTATTTATTTATTTATCCCTAGGTTTGAATTCAGAAGCAACCACTCACTGAGAGATATCTTCAGCCCTAGTTTGTTTTTTTAAGGAGAGAAAGTGTCCCATAGAGTGGCTCAGTGCCTTACTTTTGCTCAGTCTGGCTTTGAACTTGCCTTCCTCTTGCCTCACCTTGAGGATCTAAACTATTCATGTCAATGGTTAAGAGCACAGCTTTTCCATTGAACTCACTTAAGCAGAGGCAAGATCATGATGCTGTATAATATGAGGATTCCCAGATGTGACACCTATGGACATATTTGCATTGGCTTTGTCCACAGAAAGGACTCTGCTTGGTGCATGGTTTGGCTTCTTCTCTTTTTGGGGGGAGAGTTCTGCTGGAGCCTGAACCCAGAGCATCATGCATGCCAGGCAAGTGCTTCCCCATGGAGCTGTGCCCCCAGCCATCCTTGGCCTTTCTTGGTGTCACGGAGTCTGATGGGCTCAACAGAGGGACTCAGTTGTGTTCTAATCTTTTGTTTTGGGGGGTTATTCTATAATTGCTGCCAGCAACCTGAAGCCCATCCAATGTGGAGAAGTGGTCACATGCAATTCTGTAGGTTCATTTTATTAAATGATGTCTTCCTTTCCTAAGCTCACAGGGGCTTTGTGGCTGCCCCTTTCCTTAGGCACACTCATGTAGCTAGGTATCTCTGTAATTGTCACCTTGGGCCTCATCATGCACTCTTGGCTAGCACCAAGATGATTGAAGTGGGTGACACCCCAAAAGACCAAGCCCTCTTCAATGGAGCTGAGAAATGTAAGAAAGATCATGGGTACAGTTCTGGTGTCTAGTTGAGAATTTGAATTGGCTCTAAAATTAGGGGCATAAAAACAGCCCAGTTTGGCCTGTGTGCTTGGCCTGCAGACCCTGTAGGTGCTCCATGGCCTGTTAGTGAGAGAGCACTTCTGGGAAGTTCTGGGTATGGGGGAAGGCCAGGCAGGGCAGGGGAGGGCAGGAATGCCCCAGAGGATGGACTTGAAGGATCAGGGCATGGAGGTCACTCCTTCACCAGCCATGATTTCCGTACCTTGTGAAGGAGGTGACATGTACTTCAGAGCTGTTATAAGAATTTAATCAAAGCCAGGTGCTGTGGAGTATGCCTGTAATTGCAGCAACTCTGGAGGCTGAGGCAGGAGGATCGTCAGTTGGAGGCCAGCCTCAGCAACTTAGTGAGGCCCTAAGCAACTCAGTGAGACTCTGTCTGTAAATAAAATAAAAAAAAATGGTTGGGGAAGGTGCTCAGGGGTGAAGCACCTTTGCTCAGTCCTCAGTACTAAAAAAGGATTAAATTGAATAATACCCTCATAGTGTCTAGCGCATGGTAGTTATTTAGCAAGTGCTATTTTTTTCTGCATTTAAAAAAATTTAATGAGCAGAAAGGTGATCCTCTCAGTCTAGCTCTGCTGTTGATTTGTTTTGTGATGTAGAAGAAATTTAGATAATAATAGTTCTGCAGTCTCAGTTTCTATGTGCTGTTAAACTAGGTTAAGAGTAATGGCCATATCAAATGATAGGCAGTCCCAATAATGGGGACCAGCCTCAGAGTCAGTCAAGCCTAGCCTCTGTTAACTGGAATGTATTATTTAGAAAACAATAATTACGATTTTCTACTCTGCCATCTTCCATACAGCATGCCTTAGAGATCTTAAGTTAGAAGGTTAAATAATTGAGTGAGAAATTCATCTAACTTAAATTTGTGAGTTTCAGACACAAATCAAGATTGTAGAATATATTTATGTATTAATGTATTAATCATTAACGAATTAAGTAATGCATTATTAAATAATAAGTAGTGCATTTATTATTCAATGCCTTAAATTAATGCATCATTTTTCTAAAGCACTAATAAGCGGTTTTCTTTTTTAAATTTTTATTTTGGACATTTTAAAATATACTTGGCTTAGTACAGTGGTGCACGCCTTTAATCCCAGCAGCTCGGGAGGCTGAGGCAGGTGGACAGTGAGGCCCTAAGCATGTCAGTGAGACCCTATCTCTAAATAAAACACAAAATAGTGCTGGGGATGAGGCTCAGGGGTTGAGTATCCCTGAGTTCAATCCCCGGTACCAAAAGCAAAACAAAAAAAAAATTTGCATTATTTTTCTAAAGCCCAAATCAGGTGTTTTTTCTCTTTCTCTTTTTGTTTTTAATGTTATTTTTTGCAGACCTGGAAATGGAACTCAGTGTCTCTACCACTGAGCTGCAGACCCAGAAGTCTTCTCCTTACCCTTGATAATTTTTTAAAATGTTTTTCCATCTTAAGAATTCAAGATCATTTTTTACAAAAAAGAATTTAGGATGACTGGGCTGAGGTTTAGTAGAGCACTTGCCTACCATCAGCAAGGCCCTGGGTTCAATCTCTAAAGTACAAAAAAGACCAAAGATGCTTTCACTAGAAAGCCTCTGAGTTCTCATGCACTTTGACATGTGACAGTTGGACAATCCTTACCAAGTCCCCGGGGACAGTGTCAGTATTTGTCATCTGTGTTCCTGCCACACTCTGCTCAGGGTTTTCTTGGGATCCTAGTATTCAGCATGATCGTCACCATCAACCAGTCCATCGTGGATGTGATGACGGGCATGGACAGGGATCCCTCAAAGATGGACGCTGCAATCTGCCTGCTGATCACCACTCAGATGAACCCCCAATCGCACCCCGCTTCCTGAGTGACCACACCATCCCTCTTACTCATCAGAAGTACTCAGCCAGAGATGGGGCCAGGCCAGGCTCAAGTCTGGGCTCAGGGTTAAACACTGGCCTGAGCAGGGTGAAGCCTCGAGTTGGAGGCTGGGCTGAGCACCGCCCAAAAAGAAATCAATCAAATAAAGACACTGAGCCCATCTACAATGAGAATTATTGAAATCAATAAAGGCATGCTGTCCACCTGCAAACCACAAACAATTAAGAAACAAAAGCAAAAAATGTAGGGGTTTTGGCTGGGGCTAAGTGGTAGAGGCTCACCTGTCATGCGCAAGGCCTTGGTCTCCATCCTCAGCACCCCATAAAAATAAAATAAAGACGTTGTGTCCATCTCCAACTAAAAAAAAAAAACACATTTTTTTAAAAAATAAAGAATCGAAAGACCCTGGCTTTGGCTTCTGAATTCCCGTGAGGCAGATTGAGAAGGGTCTCTTATTTGGCCCTCATAGCAGAGAGCCCAGTCATTGAAGATGGAAGGAACCAGGGCCCTGGGGCCAGTAACGCAGAGTCCATTTTTATTAATTTATTTATTTTAATTCTGCAGTTCTTTGTAGTGGGCTTGATCATCCTCCTTTTGGATGACCTTCTTTAGAAAGGGCACAGCCTGGGCTTTGGCTTCTTCCTCTCCATTTCAAGCAACATCTGTGAAACCATCCTGGGAAGGGCCTTCAACCCCACCACATCAACACCAACCAAGGTAAGGGCCCTGCCTCCTATGGGGCACTTCTGCAGGAAGTTTTCATGCATGCAGAGTATTCCTCTGGGGGAAAATGTCTGTTTCAGAAACATTTCTTTTGAATTTTCAGTGTGCAAAGTTTTAAAAATGTAGCTGAGTGCAGAGGCTCAAGCCTGTCATCCCAGCAGCTCAGGAGGCTGAGGCAAAAGGATCACAAGTTAGAGGCCAGCCTCAGCAACTTAGTGAGGTCCTAAGAAACTCAGTGAGACACTGTCTGTAAATAAAATAAAAAAGGGTTGGGAAAAGGGCTCAGAGGTTAAGTGGTCCTGGGTTAAATCCCTAGTTCCAAATAATAATAATAATAACACCTCTTATAAAAATATTTCAAAGACAGTTAACATGCCACAGAGTAATCCTGCCTCATATTTCTTAGCAGGAACCTGCACTGAAAAGATAAAGAAGTGTTGATTTTAGCCAATTGTCTTCTGGTGGACATTTCAGTCCTTTCTCAGTCACAGTTAGCATTGAAGTGAATACTCTCAGGCAATCATCTGCACATATTGTAGCAGTTGTTCTTAGTGAATAAGATTTTAAAAAGGAAATTGCTACACCAAACCACTTGTTCAGGCAAGGAGCAGTTAGTTCGATGATTACAAGTTCAAGAACAGCCATGGCAAATAAGTGAGACCCTGTCTCAAAAATGGCTGGGATAGAATGAATGTTCCTGGGTTCAATCCACAGTACTGCCAATTTGGGGTGAAAAGCACTAGGGATTGAACTCAGGGACAATTAACCCCTGAGCCCCATCCCCAACCCTCTTTTGTATTTTATTCAGAGACAGGGTCTCACTGAGTTGCTTAGAGCCCCAATTTGGCTGAGGTTAGCCTCAAATTTGCAATCCTCCTGCTTTAGCCTCCAGAGCCACTGGGATTACAGGCATGCACCATGACACCTGGCTTATAAATTTTAATAAAATAAAAATTGAAAAACATTTGAGACTTCTTAGGAGAGGAAAATTGACTTTTTTTTTCTTTTCTTTCTCTTTTGGCCTCTGAACCCTGAATCTGTTATTTGCTGGGAAGTCTCTCTCATGGAAAATATTTGTGTGCATTTGTGTGTTTTCTTGGAATTGACTGTGGAGCTTATTCTTGGCCTCCAGTGCCATGTCATCAAATTGATAAAACTGCAGACGAGTCTCTGCAGGGAGCCTGAGGGTTCCCATGGGAAAGACTAAACCATGGGAAGGAGGGTCAGGGACACTTACAGAAGAGTAGGCAAAGGGACACCAGACTCTTCCTAGAATTTAAGAAAATCTAAGGTGAATTGAGGATCTGGGGGTGCAAAGCAGATAGGCCCCAGCCATGGATGTGGGGGTGAAACCTGGGTAGGAGTCGGGGTGTCGGCCAAGACCTCCTTGCTTTGGGGGGGGCTGCATTTGAAAAGAGTGGTAGCAGTGGTGGCCACAGGGGACCAGTCAGCGAAGGCTTGGGCTGTGGCATCCAGCCAAAGGATCACTTTGCTCTGGAGCAAGATAGTGAGTGAGGGGACAGCTTTGGAAGGAATGATTTGCTATTCCTGAGAGACAGGCTGAGAAAATGGCTGGGGAAGTGGCACAGCCATCCAGCCTGAGCCAGCCAGTGTGACATCAGAGTGAGGGCCTTAGGACTGAATGAGAGATGAAGGCCACAGACAACTAAGACATGGAGGTGGCTGCCCTTGGCTACCTCTGGGAACTGCCTGGGGCAGAGGGGCTACCAGGGGGGATTTGATTGGTGCTGTAAGGAGCCAAAATGGTGGAGCCACGGGGACACCCCCAGGATGGGCAAGAAGAGGGTGGAACAGGCACAGGCAGTTTGCAGCTGGAAGGGCCACCTTTTACCAGGAGTGCCACCATGGCTCAGCTTGCGACCTGGAAAGTGGGGTGTGGAAGGGCCCCTAGGGTGGAGAGCTCAGCTGGTCCTTCTTCACTGAGGTGGGGGACAGTCCAGGCTGGGAGGGAGGTGGACAGTACAGACGCCACATGACTCTCACCCCCGGACAACACTAGCACATGAAACAACCCAGTTCCCAGAGATCAGCGGGTAGTGATTTGCAAGAAATGACCATGTTAAACATTCAGAAGGCTCCTAAGGCCCTCACCCTGACTTTGCTGTGACCCACCTTTCATTCCAGACACTTGTCAGGCAGGTGCTGTTAAGCACAAGGAGCTTCTGTGGGTGCTAAGAATACAAAGGGAGATAACATAAGACATATGAGCGTCAGTGTCATCCCAGGGTCTTGGGTCAGAGTAGAGCAGAGAAGGAAGACGGGGCAACTGGAGAAGAGTGTTACAGGTCTGTCTAGAGAACCTGGCAGGTGCAAAGGCCCTGGGTGCAGAGATGAGCTGGTGTGTTTGAGGGTTGGCATTTGGCTCAGTGGAGCAAGTTAGGGAAGTTCAGAGACGTCACTGGTGGCAAGAGCAGCCAGGAAAAGTCCCTGCTTTCTCCCCCTGGGTTTGCTGAACTTCTTCCTTTACAAAATGCTCAAGCTTTAATGTCTCCAGATTCGACCACAGGGACATCAGCTGTTGTCCCACACAGCCAGAGGTGGCAGGGAGAAGGGCTGTCAGAAGACCATCACGGGGATGCCAGGGGCCAGGGAAAGCTAGGATAGTGTTTCTGTCACAGACATCCTGTCCATGTGGTCTTCAGGACAGATGGCCCATCTGAGTGGCCATCCAGAAGGTGATGCGAGTCCTGCTGTGCCAACTCTGGGGTGACAGGAGAATACTGTCCCAGGGAGAGACTGGGATGTCTTAGTCGCCAGCCATTGGCCACTCTGCTCACAGATGCCATGTCTAGGGAAGCACCGACCTGGCATCAAGGGCCATGGTGACAGTGTTTCCCACTGTCCTTTTGTCCTAAAGTCAGTCTCACGCCATTTCTGAAGTGCTCAGACCTTGGCGCCCTGTGCTGCAGTGTCCCTGGCTTGTCTTTTGCCTGTTCCTCAGGCCAGGCCCCTTTCTGCCTGTTGCTGAGGCTGAGGCAGGAGGATCTCAACTTGGAAGCCAGCCTCAGCAACAGCAAGGCCTCAGCAACTCAGTAAGATGCTGTCTGTGAATGAAATACAAATAGGCTAGGATTGGGGTTCAGTGGCCGAGGGCCCGTGGGTTCCATCTCTGGTGCCAAAAAAAATCCAGACAGTGACCCCGTGACTGTGGTGCCGTGAGTCTACCAGTTGAGTCTCCTGGCTGATTCTGTTCTCCTGCCTCTGCATTGGCCAGGAGGAGGCCTAAGACTCAGCGGAGTCCAGCTCCTTGTTCTTCCCTTCACATTTGTGTCCTCCTCTGCCAACAGGCATAGAATTGGAGGGTGTCATCATTGCATTATTTCATCTCTGCCACGTGCACAAAGTCTGAGCAATTAGAGAGGCTTTCCCAGAATCTCCCCGACCTCATGAACCTCATCATCTCCATTTTTGTCTTTGCTGTGGTCATCCATTTCCAGGTGTGTCCAGTGAGAACATGAAGTCTGCAATTCTTTTTCTTTATTTTTTTGGTACCAGGGATGGAACCCAGGGGCACTGAAACCCTGAGCCCCATCCCCAGCCCTTTTTATATTTTATTTAGAGACGGAGTCTTGCTGAGTTGCTGAGGCTGGCCTCCAATTTGCAATCCTCCTGCCTCAGCCTCCAGAGCTGCTGGTGATGACAGGCCTGCGCCACTGTCTCTGGCTTTGGTATTATTGTTTTTTTTTTCTGTTTACATATGAATGGCCATAGAGTGGACTTTAGTACATTTTGAAACCAGTTTTTCTGGTCTTTTTTTCTGTGTGTGCTCCAATCACAGTGGTTGTGAGGGAAGGGGCAGGTGCTCTCCAGCAGTGTCAGAAGTGGGGTCCCCAGAGCTGGTGCCACCTCTTGTGTCTTTGGACTGCGAGGGAGTGAAGAGCACCCTGTTCTGTGTCCTCGGGGCTTCTGGGTGGACCTGCCCATCAAGACTGTGCACTACCAGGGCCAGTACCACACCTATCACATCGAGCTCTTCATCACCTCCAATGTCCGGATCAATGTCTGCCCTGGTCCCCACCCCTACATCATCTCCCAGATGCTGTATGCCCGCTTCAGCGGGCACCTGCTCGTCAGTCTGTCGGGCACCTGGTCTGTCAGTCAGATGTTCCCAAGGATCCTCTCCTGGCCACAGAGTGGGTGTTGCTGCTCAGCATCTGTGCGTCTTGCTCCTGACCAAGTGTCTCACCCACAGATCTCCTCCCCTGTGTCCTTTCCCAAATTCTGTGCAGGAAGTTTTTTGTAACAGGGACTAAACCAAGGGGCCCTTGACTCCTGAGCCCTGTTCCACCCATATTTAGAGTCAGGGTCTCACTGAGCTGCTTAG
This sequence comes from Urocitellus parryii, assembly GCF_045843805.1. Classification (NCBI taxonomy): domain Eukaryota; kingdom Metazoa; phylum Chordata; class Mammalia; order Rodentia; family Sciuridae; genus Urocitellus; species Urocitellus parryii. The sequence goes on from NW_027553327.1 coordinate 4,630,038, forward strand.
GGCCTTTCTAAGTGTCCAAGGCTGGCCTCCAACTTGCCATTCTCCTGCCTCAGCCTCCTGAGCTATGGGGGCACAGGCGTGTGTCATTGTGCCCAGCTGCAATCACAGTCTTTGATCTGCTTTGGGTTCATCTTGAAGCTCAGGTTAAGTAGACGCAGCATCCCAGACCTTCTGTTCCTTCTTCCAAGGACTCGTCTTCTGGAGGCCCCACCTGCGCCTATGCAGTTTGTGGCCTGTGTTACTACCTGTCTCTGCTGGAGTCCTTTGGTTCCATGTTGGAAGACCCTGTCCATGTGGTAGTGTACCTCGTGTTCATGCTGGGATCCTGCGCCTTCTTCTCTAAGATCTGGGTCGAGGTCTTGGACTCATCTGCCAAGAATGTAAGTATGAACGGACATTCTTAAAGTGTCACTCAGCTTGTTGCTTTGTCACAGTGGTGGTTTGTGACATGCAGATGGGCCACCCACCTTGATGAGACAGTTCAGAGCATTAAGAACAGATGGATGGAGCTCAGCCATCAGCAGCAGGTTTGAGAACCTGAAGCCAGAGTGGAAAATCACACATTGTCTGGTCTTCTTACGGCACCTTGTTAGTCCAGGGACACTTAACCCCTGAGCCCTTGTTAGATTTCATCTGGAGACAGGGTCTCGCTGAGCTGGTCAGGGCCTTGCTAAGTGGCTGAGTCTGGCCTCCAAATTGTGATCCTCCTGCCTCAGCCTCCCAAGCTGCTGGAATGACAGGGGTGCACCCCAGGCCTTAGGGTATTTCTAAAGTCCGTGTAAAGACGTAGAGCTGGAGAAATAGCCCTTTACATGTCCAGCACCTTGAGACCTTTTCCTCTGAGCCCACCTCTGAACATATCCTCTGCTCTGGGCATCCTGCAGGTGGCCAAGCAGCTGAAGGAGCATCAGATGGTGATGCGGGGCCACCAGGAGACATCCATGGTACATGAGCTCAACCGGCAAGTGCAGTACCCACCCCCAGTCAGCAGGTGTGGCTCCCGGGCCTTGAGTACCGGTGGGCCTTGTGGCCTCCAGTGTCCATGTGTCTCATTCTCAGATAACAGGGTAGGCAAGGTCCCTGTGTCATTGGATATTTATGAACCTGCTAAGTGCTAGATGCTGGGGACATGGAATAAGATGCCTCAGCAGGGAGCCAGGTGCACGCAGTCTGGCGACCAAGCATGGGGCTCTGTAGGGATGGTGCTGGCAGCAGGGCACCCTCACCTCTGCTCATGCTAGTGGGATGCTGCCCTAGGCATCCAAGAGCAGTGCCCAGGCTCTGAGCACAGAGTGGGGCTCCAGATGGACCTGAGCTGAAGCGCTAGGCTCTCTGAGGCACGTCTGGAGGCCAAGGCACAAGGATGGCAAGGTGAAGGCCAACCTCAGGAACTTAGTGAGGTCCTGAGTAACTCAGTGAGACCCTGTCTCTAAATGTAATACAAAAAAAGGGCTGGGGTCAGGGCTCAGGGTTGGAGCACCCCTGGGTTAAATCCCCAAGACTGAAAAAAAGACAGATGGTTGATGTGGCTGCGAGGCCAGCAGAGCCGCAGAGGGCTGGTGGTGTTTGAAGCAGAGAGGTCAGTTCTAGCAAACAAGGCCACAGCAGAGAGGAGGCCAGAGACCACCTGGGCCAGGGTGGCCGTCTACTTGGGGTGGAGAGAATGGAGGGTGGAAGAGGCCCCAGGCTGCAGGTGCCTGGGGCAGGAGGAGCACCCGCTGCAGCTGCACCTTGTCCTGGATTGAGGGCTGCCCCTGGCCTCCCTGGTGACGTCTGCCATTTTCTCAGCTCTTCCTCTGCCACTCAGCAGCAACCACAGTAAGAAGGGCTGTGTCTACAAAGTCAGGTGGCAGCCCAGGTTGTCCTGTGGGTTCTCAATTGGTGACCTTTCCTGAAAGAAACAACCACAGGAAAAGCCACAGTTGCAAATTCTTGGTTGCTTTCGAGTCCTTGGTAGGGACAGTGGCCATTTCGAGAGACATCTTCAGCATTTGAGACTCATACCAGCCCCCCAGCAACCTTACTGAGGACCAGACCCAGGGTCACTTGACCCCTAAGCCACGACCCCAGACCTTTTTATATTTTATTTAGAGACAGGGTTTCGCTGAGCTGCTTAGGGCCTAACAAAGCAGCTGAGGCTGGCCTCCACCTTGTGATCTTCCTGCTCAGCCTCCCGCGTTACTGGGGTAACAGGTATGGGCCACTGTGTTCAGCAGCCTTTCATTTTGGACTAGTCACAGTCCCCTAACAGGGACTAGGTCCCATAGCATTAGTGGGGCACACAGGGGTGTTAGCAGAGGATACTCCAGGGAGGTGGTGGGGCCTCCTGAGGTTCTGGTATCAGTTGTGGGCAAGACTGGTGGCCAGCTTGGGGGCTCTGTGGTGGCCTGGGGCTGACCACCTGCCCTCCCCCAGGTACATCCACATGGCAGCGGCCTCTGGGGGCCTGTGTCTTGGGGCCTCTCGGTCCTGGCTGCCTTCCTGGGCACCATCGGCTTGGGGACGGGGATCCTGTTGGCAGTCATCAACATCTCCCAGTCCTTTGAGATTTTCGTCAAGGAGCCAAGCAAGGTGGGCAGCATGGGCACCCTGCTCTTCTGAGAACCACGCTTTTCTGAGGACCAGGGAGGACACTGGACAGTGCCTCGGAAGGCAGTGGTGGCCGGGGGCAGCAGTGCTGTGTCGCGTGGGGACCTTGTCGTCTGGCTGACATCTACCCCTCCTCTCCACCATGGGGTGGCCACCCTCAGCGGGGCTTCTCTCCTCCTTCTAGCATTGGCAGCTGCAGCCTTGACAGGAATGGGGAGCGCTGTCCCCATTTTCTGTCTGAATTTGGCTTTGGCCTTCCCTCCCCCCTTCAGTGATGTGTGCAACCACTGTGGTGTCCCTGGTCCCCACAAAGGTGGCTTTTTGACTGGGTTGGAAGCACAAAATCTCTGTTTGTGGCCTTAGGGTGGTCGGGTGTTGGCTCTCACCTCCTCTGGGTAAATGGACAGCATCACCAGCGTGTCCTCAGCATTACTAGCAGTGGCACTCTCTTGGTGCAGACTGTTACCATGGGGGGCATTGGGTCCCCTGGGCTCAGGATAAAACAGCTCCTTGCCCAGCCGTAAGCAGCTGCTCTCCCACCAAGTGTCCCGATGGGCCTCGTGCTGGGACAGAGCCAGGACGGCCATCCTTGTCATCTCGGGGCCAACTTGTGGCCAGGCAGCTGTGTCCTCATCCAGGGGAGGCCTGGGATTGCCACCTCCACCTTGCCTGGCAGAGCTCGGTGCCCTCAGGGGACCACCCTGCCAAGTCCAATTGTCCAGATTCCAGTCAGCCTTGGTGCATCCTCACTGTGCATCTGCCCCCGTGCCCCAGGGAAGGGATGTCTTTTGTCTCTCCCTGTGTTTCTAGAATGTTCTGACTGCACTTAGGGACCAAATGCTAGTAAGGGGACAGTGAGACATCACCAGCTCTGTCGGCCTCCACCACATTCAGCCTCCACTGCACTTGGAGGCCAGGAGGGGAGGTTCAGGCTCAGGGCCTGAGCTCAGGGTCAGGGGCTCGGGGTCCCTGGGAAGAAACTCTGGTGTCTGAGACAGAAAGACAATGTTGTCTGAGGTGACAGGTGACGTAGTCCATGAAGCTGGTGACCTTTCCAGAGTTCTCAGATGCCCCTCTCAGACTCAGCTGTAGGCTCCCTTGGGAGGGTGCCCCAATTTTGCATGGGCCCTGTCATGGCTCAGTAGAGGTGGCACACTGTACCTAGAGACCTGGGACAAGAACCAGAGGGGCCCTGGCCCCAACCAGGTCCCAGCACCTTCTCCCATGTGGCCTTGTCTAGACCCAGTCCCCAGCAGGGCAGCCCCACCACCAGCCACCTCCCAGCCCACGGGGGCGACCGCCATACCTCTCCTGCACCTATTAGAGGGCAGGGCCTCCCAGGCCACTGCTGGGGACTTCATGGCCTCTGGCAGGCAGGCCCAGTCCCTGGCTCCCGGGCTGTGGCTGGAGAGTGTCAGCCAAATGCTCTTCCCATTTGATGGGAGAGGAAAACAAAGCTCAGGGAGGTTACGTTACAAAAAAATATCATAGAACTAGTTAGTATCTTGAGTTGAGATGAAGGTTAGACCCTTTTCTGCAAACAAAGTGTGCACGTGCGCACGCACGCACGCGTGTGCACACACACACACACACACACACACACACAGTCCCTCAAACCCAATCAGACACTCCAGGGAGACCAGTCAAAGCAGGATCTTATTTATTGAGGAAGTACACACAGCTAATATACCGCACAGGAGCCAATCAGGATAAAGGTCACAGGGGTGAAGTGAGTTCACATGTCCACCCATCCCATGGTCTGTAAGAGAAGGCACGAGCTGTCCATGAGGGCGAAAGAGTCCTGGACCTTCCTGGAGGTTGTCTGTTTTTCTGTCACCACCCACAGCACTGCCTCCTGGCTGATTGCCAGGATCCATTCCAGCCACATGTGCGGCCCCAAGATGGGAAGCAGGCAGCAAGTCATGCCCTACAGGCATGCACCTGTTCTGGCCTCATGGAAACTGCTAGACCTTTCCTGATTCTGGTCTATTTGCTTCTCATCCAGGCTGTAATGCTACTCTACCAATACCCAGCCATAGCCACTGGGAAGAGTTTCTTGTCCAACCTTCTAGAAATTCGCTTTCCCCACACCTTTAGGTCTGTTGCATGTCCCCTATTGTCACATGGGGACACTGTCGCATCCCTGGTGCCTCGCTTTGGTGGGAGCACCAGGAAAGAGTGGGGAGCAGGAGGGAGGAGGTCCACATTGGGATCCTCCCTTCCCTAGGCCCTCCTAGGTGACTGTCCTCTGTCTCAGTCGGCTGTCCAGTCAAAGCCCCAAGCTGGCCCACAAGGTGCCTAGTGCCAGGCACCTCCCAGAGACTGCAGCAGCCCCAGTCTTCCCACCAGTGTTCCTGCTTCTCATTGGTCCCTCCAAGGCTCCCTGCTCCCTGTAGCCAGATGGACTGATGTCACAAGCGAAGTAGATTATGTCTCTCCTTGGTAAGCCCCTCAATCACTTCCTCTTGCCTCCAGTCAAGGGCACGTAACTTGAGGATGGCACTTAAGGATCTTTACCTATGAGCACAAACATGACTGGACGAGGCCCAGGGCCTGTGCGCAGCAGGCTCCCTCGCTGTGTGGATCCTGCTTCTACTACTTGCTGGCTGTGTGGCCTCTGGCAATCCAGAGAACCTGGCTGCCTCTCAACTTCCTTATCTGGAAAATGGGCATGATGATGATAACAGCATCTGCTTCACTGCATTACACAGAATAGGAAATCAGGGAATTTGGGTCAAAGAGCTCAGAACAGTACCTATGAGATGAGGCCCTGGTAGCCCATGAGCACTTGAAGATCAGTGTCCTAAAGGTCCCTCCACCCGAGATCTTGGTGGAACGGGAGCCGCAGGTGATAGAGACAGGGACGGAGGTCACTGTGAGACTGCTCACCCTGGACTCACTTCCAGGAGCTGAAAGGAAGATCTGACTGTGGCCAGTCACTTCCTGGAATGAGTCCTCTGAGGGGACAGAGCTATAAGAACAGGCCCCCAAGGGCCCTTTAGCTCCTGCTCTAGGGCCTGGGAGAGAAGGAGGCCAGAAGACTTAGGGGATCCACAGAAGCTCCTGAGCCTCAGGTCTCTCATCCACAAAATGAAGGTCTGAATGACATCACAGAGTGACTGTGGAACTTAAGGGAATAACGCACAGAACACCACCACAATGCCTGGAATATAGTAAGTGCTTAATAAACCCCTGGGGTAGGAAGAAAAGGAAAGACTGTGGACCCTCAGTCCAGAGTGAAGCATGAAATGCTCTGGGACACCTGTAGCCTAGGGGGTAGGTGACAAGACAAAGCACTTCCCAGGTACTTTAGGAGTGTTACTGGCTTTCTGTGTGAGCCACGTGGGCAAGGTGGGGTGGAGGGAATATAGCACTACCCCGATGCACAGGAGACACAGGGAGAGGGCAGCTGTGCTTTTCACTTGCTGCTCCTCAGTGTCCGTATCTGGAAAGTGGGGATCATCTTGGCAGGTGCACAGGCCTATTGTAAAGCTGAACAGAGCTACTGAGTGGGAAAGTCCACCATAGCGAATGTGGACGTTTACTGGCTCCTCATTGGCCAGAGAAGCCATTTGGAGTCATGATTCACAGTGCTGCCTTTGGAGTCTGGTTGAAGTAGGTACAATTGTGGTTTCCACTTCCTCAACCAGCACACCTAGGCAAGTCACTCAACACCCGTTAGAGACAGTTTCTTTGTCTCTAGAATAGCAATAATAATTATGCCCATTTTACAGGATTTGGGCGAAAATTCCCCAATGAGACCACTTCAGTGATAATTCTAGCCCATGTAAATAGTTACTGTGTAGCTATTGGATTTTTTTCCATTCTGTGGATGGAACCAAGGGACTTATACATGCTAGACAAGCACTGTACCACCACAGTCTCACCGCTTTGCCCAGGTCAGTCTTGAACTTGGGATCCTTCTGCCTCAGTCTTCTGAGCAGCTGGGATTACAGGTATGCACCACTGGGCCTGGCCTAATATATAGTATTTTTTAAGATGACATTATTCTTTAAGGACAGAGCCTGTGTCCTATACCTATAGGCAGGTAGAGTCACATGCCTATAATCCCAGCATCTCAGGAGGCTGAGACAGGAGGTTCGCAAGTTTGAGGCCAGTCTCATCAATTTATCAAGGCCCTACAGTGAGACCCTATCTCACAATAAAAAAAAAAATAAAAAGGGATGAGGATGTAGCTCAGTGGTGGAGCATCCCTGGATTAAGCCCCCACTGCCAATAAATACATAAGTCAATAAATAGATAAATAATTCCCTCTCTTGATGCTGTGAGTTAAGCCAGAGAATACATTCAACTAACACTCAAGAAATCTTCCGTAGCCAAAAAACAATCCTTAGCTCTCAGCAACGTTATGGTATTATGGACTATGAACTCTGGGAGAACTGTTCCAATCACCTCATTATACAGTTGGCCACACTAAGACTCAGAGGGCAGAACAGATAATCCCCAAAGCTCATGAATGCCATGTCTAGACCTAGGACCAAGGCCTCCTGACAGGAAACCAGTATCCCAAGTTCACCAAGGTTATCCCTTACTTGGAGTTGCTTCAAAGGGGAAGGGATTCATCCCCAGGCAGGGGACACCTGCTATGGCCTCCCCAGACTCTCAACAGCTTAGAGCCTAGTCCCCGTGCTCTGCGATCCTTGCCCCAGGCCACCCCTAGCTGGCCACCTAGGCTGGCCTCAGCCTGCCCCCCACTCGAGGCTCCTCAGCAGCCCAGGTCGGGTGCTCCGTGATTGCTTCCTGTGCTCACAGGCTCTGTTTGTTTGCTCTGTAGCCCCTTCCTCACACCCCAGCACACTGGAGGCACTGACCTGCAGCATGGGACTCCAGGGGCCAGCCCCCAGCCTGCTCTTAGAGGTTGGCCAGCCCTCCCCAGACCCACCACCTGGAGCCCAGGAACCAGCAAGACCCTGGAGACACCCCCCTCAGCACTCCTACCATTTTCCGACTCCCACCCTCACCCCTTCCCCAGCAGCTGGTCCTGCCCCCAGCTGGGGAAGAAGCCAAAAAATCAACAGGTGGAGTCCACAGTGAAGCCCTGTAGGCCTCAGGCTGAAGGGGACCCAGGCCCCCCTTGTCCCAGCCCAACCCCTTTCCCAGCTGCAGCCCAGGGGAACTTGGGCAGTGGGTCCAGATGACAGTGCCTCATGTCAGGACTGGGAAACTGCTGAGGTTGGGATGTGTTTGGGGGAGGAGAGAGGTTCCTAAGTCTGTCCCTGAAGGTCTCCAAGACTACGATAAAAAGTCCAAGGCAGACAGGCAACAGACCTTGACTTCACACCGGCCACTCTCCACATGACGTTAGAGCCAGGTCTTCACATGGTCTCTTCTGTAAAACGGGGCTTTCACACTGTGGTCCATGGCCCAGGGCTGTGTGGAGGTGGACACGAGCTGTCCAAGGGTGCACACTGCCTGGTGGGCAGGGGGTGCACGGAGCTGGGCGACTCCCTCATCCTAGGTCCCTGGGACCTGAGGGGTTTCTTGGGAAATGGAGTTTTAGTTCTCCAATCTGGACAGTCTCTGGCAAACTGAGACACACTGGTCATGCAAACAGTAGGCTCCACTGTGAGTCTCTGAAGACTCCCTCCCACCCCACAGAACTCCTACAGTGTTTTGGGGTGTAAAAGACTCCCCCTGCAAATATTCCTGGTTCTTCTTCAGGAAACTTCCTGGCCTGATGTCATTTGGCATCTTCTTCTCCATCCTCTTCCTCTCTCTGCATCTGTGTCCACAGGTGTTCCTGCCATTCTAGGCCTTGTCCCTTCCGTCCCTCTGCCACAGGACCCATCATCTCTCCTCTGAGTTCCCTGGGTCCCTGCCACACAGCCACACATTGACCACTGCTTTTCCACTCTCTCTAGGCACATGGACTCACCCCCATCACACACACACATGCACGCACACACACATACACACACACACACACACACACACATACACACACACACACACACCCTGTTCACCTGAACCTCAGCAGGAAGGATTTCAGTTTGGCTGAGGCACCTGCTGACCCACAGTAGGATCAGGCCTCAGAGATAGGTGAGAGGGGAAGTCACACACTTTTCCTCCTCAGGAGCAGAGCCTTTCAATCTAGAAGAGTGGTGAAGAGCAGGTGTCATCTGGGGAAGGAGGGTCAGCTGCCATGAGCTCTTTGTAGCCCATGGTCTGCTTCAGGGGCCCCTGTGTGGTTTTCTGTCCCCAGAGCCCCTGCCATCGAGGCCAAGGCAGGCCAGGCCAGGAGCATTACACCCCTGAATTCCATCCTGTTGGTGCTGGACCGAAGGTGCTGGCGGGAGTGTGTGCACTGTGTCTATTCTGGGGGGCATCAGTGGTGAGGAAGCATTGGTGGGAGCAGCCCCTTGGAGGTATTCCTTTTCTTTAGCTGGGCACATGCCCTGAGCTGGCTGGGGCAAGGGACACAGGCATGGAAAGGACACTGCCCTCTCCTCAGGGCCCCTGGCCACTGGTTCACACTGTCCCTCCTCAGCCCCAGAAGAAAGCTCCATCAGCAGAATTCCTGCTACCCTGCTGCTGGGGCCATGCTGATCCAGCACAGCCAACCTCCCAGAAGCCCTCCTTGTTGGGGCCTCAGGAGCACAGACTGAGGGAGGCCAGAGAGCTGGAGTGAGGGAGAGATGGGTGACCCAGAGGCCCACAGTGCAGGAGACCAGAGGGACAGCAGAGCTGGGGAGACACCGTGCAGCTCAGAGATGGAGAGCAAGAGACAGACGCCAGGCAGGCACCCCTGTGGGTCAGCAAATGGCGCTGCAGCAGACAGACCCAGCAAGCAGGCAGGGCCCTGAGAAGAGCCAGGGCCCATGCCAGAGAGGACGGCCAAACCAAGACAGAAAGAGGCAGAAAGCAAGCCTGGCTGACAGAGAGAAGGAGGAGCAGCAGAGGGAAGAGAGACAGAGAAACAGGACTGGGGTGGCCACAGGAAAGAAGGGGCCCAGGAAGTCAGAGGCGGCAAGAGAGGCCTGGGGGCCAGGATGGGTGGCCGCAGAGCCCCTTGGGCTCACAGACACAGGGCCGCCCAGCTGGGCCAGTCAAGGCTGTTTGCAGAAGGAAGACCCAGCTCAGTGGTCACGCACACCAGGCCTGGCGGCGGTGGCCCCTGCACTTCATGACATTCATGTTCCAAGCTGTGGGTGCTGAGGCCAGGCTGTGGAGGCCCCACAGCACCTCTGCTCCCACCCAAAGGGGGCCTGGGCCTGGGCTGGGGCAGGAGGGCAGCCAGACCAAGCCTGGCCACAGAGGCTGCAGCAAACTAAGGGGGGGCAGGGGGTGACGAACAACTTGTGTAGATTGATACAGCAGGAGTGGAAGCAGTTTATTGTAGGACAGGAGGGGTATTTATACATTCCACACAGCTTATCTTAATTAACATAAACTAGATACAACAGTCAACCAATAAGGAATCTCCACACTTAATGGCTCACTGGCGTTACTTCTCAAACCACTCCCTCTGGCATTTTGCCAGGTGCCATCCAGACTTGTTTACAGACTCTAACAGGCCTCCAGAGAAGAGGGGGACGGTGGTGGCAGAGGGGCCTTGGAGCCTCTGGCCAAGCTCTGGGGAGGAAGGTGAAGGGGGAATGTTGTCCCTCACCCTGGGGTAATATCCAGTGAGGGCGCTCCTTTCTCTGTGGGTGTTGATCTCCCCATTCACCCCAGGAAGAGCAAACTCAGGCAGGTGAAAGCCATGGAGAAGCCGAGAGTATGTGCCCTGGCTCAGGGGACAGCGCCACTCCACTCCAGCTGCCTATGGCCTTGTGAGTGTGAGCCCAGGATTACTAGATTGTCAGAGATTTTTTTCGAAGTTATAAATCTGGAATTTTATGTAGAAAACTCCTGAATTTTCAGTGATGGCTAATCATTTGTTCTTGATGTAGGCATGATGGGAGCCAAAGGAGACACTCAGAAGGTTCTAAGTGGCCCAGGTGCATGTTTATGGCCATCTCTGGGGCCCACCTCACCTCTGACCATCGGCACATGGATAGCTCCATCACCATCCTGAAAAGAATCCAAACCTTGCCTAACGTCATGCCCTTGGAGAACTGGTGGAATGTTCCGCCAGGAGGAAGCCACCTGGCACCCGCACTGCATGGGTGGCGACACATGGTCCAAGATGCCAGGCCCCTGGATGGCTCATTTACTGGCCAGGGGTCTTGCTCTCTCTTTCACTTCAAAAGCCCCCACCTCCTCCTATCTCTGTTCTTCAAAGCTTTGGGGACACCCTCTGCCTGAGCCTGATCCAAAGGCCTGGTCCAGCCCACACATGGCCAGAGCTGGCCTGGACCCACAACAACTGAGACTCCTGTCCTTCCTTCCTCTGGCACTTGAGTTCCCAGGCCAGCACCCTGGCAGGGCCTGGTGCAGAAGTGGAGGGACGGGACAAAGGGGACAGTGTGTGCTGGTGTGTGCTGAGAGGGGCCTTCCTCAGGCCTCGTCCACCCCACCCCTTCCCACTCTACAGCCCACACCACCAGCCAAGCATCACAAGGGTTAACTGGTTACCCCCAGCTGGGATCACGGAAACATAGGACAGGAACGGACCTGGGAGGTCATCTGTCAAGGGTAGAGGAGTGATTTTAATGACCCAATTCAGCTGCACTGGAAGACCTCTCACCCCCACCCCAGCCTGGGTGGAGGGAGAGGTGAGGCCAGCAAGGACCTCGAGGCTGGGAGTCCCTGAAGGGTACAGCTTGGCTGCATGGTCCCCTCCTTGAGAGTGCCCCCTACCCCCAGTAGTGCCAAGCATTGGGAGGAGCACACAGCCCTGGGCTGAATAATTGACTAACAGGCAGGATGAATGGTAGCAGGAGAGACTGTTGAGGGACAGCATGCTGAACCAGGAGCCAATGCCGAGGACCATAGGCATAGCATTGCTCAAGGTCACTAAGCTAAGGAGAGGCTCCCACACTAGCAGACTCTGCTCTTCATTTTTTTAAAACTTTTATTTTTAGTTGTAGATGGACATGATCCCTTTATTTTATTTATTGTTATGTGGTCCTGAAGATTGAACTCACTGCGTCACACATGCTAGGCAAGTTCTCTACCCCAGTCCGACTCTTGAGTTTCTTTAGGCTTCCTAGTCCAGCTTATGCTTCCCAGTCTTCTCAGTTCCATTCACAGCATGATCTTAAACGAGAAGACTCCCTCTGACACTTCTGTAGACAGAATGAGGAGAAAAAAATGAGCTGGTTGCAGCAAGAAGGCTTCATGTCAGACATCAAGAAGGACTTCCAGAATGTGGGACTCCCCATAGAGGCAACCAGCCAAGTGCACTCTGCAGTCTCCTGGACTAAAGAGCTGGAAGCCAAATGGATGGGGAAGTAACATCAGAGCTAGGTGAGGAGAGGCTGGGGTGACATTTCTCTGTTGGCTCCCAAGATGGTGGGAGTAGCAATCCACCTAATTTCCACTCTACTAGTCTGGAGAGAATGGAATCCAGGAATGTTCCCAGCCCAAGGTCAATGTTACCAATTGGAGGTGGAAGCCCATGGTCATTACTGCTTTTTTTCTTCCCCCAAAACCACTCAATGAGTAGAACCCAACCGAAGCAGACAGAGCCAGGCTCAGCCTCTATCTCTACTCCAGAGAAGCCCCTGAATCAATGTGGACTTGTTGGCTCAAGGCCCCATGGTGGGTAGGGCTGGGCTGGAAGACAGAGAAGAAACCGGTGGGAGGGGGACGTCACAGGAGCCACCTGTCTCCATCCCAAGGCAGGGGAAGCAAGAAAGACACAGCCATCTCTTGGGAACTCTCCATATCACTTTAAAGGGTGACCCTGTGGGGAGAAGCCAGCCCTGTGCAAGCTGCGAAGTGTGCTGCCAGAAGGTGAGAGCCATCCTGAGGTTGCCCTCTTCCCAGCCTTCCCTACCTGAGGGCCTCCACAGGAATACACCTCCCCAGGTCCCCAGGTGCCAGGAGAGCTAGGTTAGGGGCAAAGAACCAGGTGGTCTGAGTGGGGCCTAAAGGAAGCTGCTTTGCCTCCCTGCTTGGGACAGTAGAGAGAGCCCCTCCTTCCCACACCTTCTGCCCCCCTCCCACCACGCCATTCTGCAGCCATCCAGGTCCCTTGTTCTCCAGGAGGCCACCTCCTCTCTGACATCATCTGTAGTCAATTCCCCTGAGGGCCATCCCCAATTTTCATTTCCTCTCACTAATCCTCACACACAGTCCCTTCGCATACCCAGAACAGCCTCTGTCCTGAGCTGGCTCCACTCACCAGATCTGTGTCACAGCTCACAAACCCAGGCTCTCAGCTGGGACAGGATCACAGAGTTCATCATCTCCAGTCCCCTTCCTCCTCTGGGGCCTCATGGTGGGGATGGGAGTGGGAAGAGGAGCCAGGGCCCCACAGGGTTGGTAAGCAGAAGGCAAGTGGGATTCTGGCCCCCACTCGTCCTTGGCCAGGAACCTTGTGCAGTTTACAACCTGGATGCTCTCCACAGTGGCTCTGGATGAGCCTAGGGAGGCATGCTCAGAAAAATGGGACTGGATCCCACTTGGAGTCCCTGCAAAAAGAAAATTCCAAGAAGGTTATAGTAAGTCCTGGAACAGCTCAGGAGGTGAAAAGTCACCAAAGGAAGGTGATCTTCAAGATGCATTTGAAGCAAATGTGAAGATGGAATGGGCCTTCCATCTCTGGAATTCCTGTAGTTAGAGAGTGAGGTCCAGGGTTGGGAACAGATTGGAGCAGTGGGCAGAGATAAGGTTCACAAAGGAAGACCTGGGGCTAGGCACGGTGACGCACGCCTATGGTACTATCAGCTCCGGAGGCTGAGGCAGGAGGATTATGAGTTCAAAACTAACCTCAGCATTTAGCAAGGCCCTAAGAAACTCAGTGAAACTCTGTCTCTCAATAAAATACAAAAAGGGCCCTGGGGTGTGGCTCAGGGTTTAAGTGCCCCTGGGTTCAATCTCTAGTACAAACAAAAACCAAGGAAGACTTGGGAGGTCTGTGCAGTGTGGAACTTTAGGTCACATCAGGTGGCTAGGGCCCATAATGGATAAAGGGATAGGGAAGTCAGGTGAAAAGGGGCTTATGGCCCTGTCTTAGGTCCCGTCACTGCCCGAGGTGGTAGAGAACCGGGGTCTGTGTTCAAGTTCAGCCTCGCCCATGTGCCTGGTCTGGCAAGTGCCTCCTTCTGGGCCCAGGATCCCATAGTTGTAAAGAATCACTAGAACAGCAAAACGCATTCCAGCTTTCTCAGTGCTGAAGGGAACCCGTTTCTATCCTCTGTCATCTACACCCAACTGATCATTCACGCCTAGTTCAAATATCACCTCCTCTGGGAGGCCTTCCCTGATGCCAAGCCCTGACAACTCATCAGCTCCCATGACTTCTTGGACTCCAAGGGTCACCACACAGACATGGTTTCTCTCAGTTTCTCTGACACCCCTACAAAACTAAGAGACTCTGAGCATGGCTCTTGAGGAGCAGGCAATGGATTGGGTGGACAAGAGAAGCCAAGTGGACACATGCTCACACCTGGGTCTCAGAAGGACAGTCAACTTGACAACTGGGTCAAGGAGTAAAGGTTCACGGGTATTCTCTCAGCCAGGCCCCAGGCCATGATTGGCATCAGGGTGAGGGCTTGTCGGTGGGGGCAGGGAGGCAGGCTGGGAGGACTGGCTGTGGAGGGGGATTCCTGCCCATCCTAGGTCCTCCTCCTGCCTGTTTTCCTTCCCCCTAAGTCTGGTGTTGAGCTCTGGATAAGCTGCAGGAAGCCAAGGCAGAGGATATCCAAGGGACTCTGACCCATTCCTCTGATAGGCATCGTGTCCATGTTCTGTCTTGCTCAACATGCCAGAACTGTCCCAGCTGCCCCTTCTCTGGTCACCCTGGAGGGCTCTGCCTGACCCTATAGGGATCCCAGGCCCTGTTCTGTATGTCCACCATGCCATTCCTCCCACCAACTCGGCCTGGACCCAGCATGGCCAAGCCAGGAGAAGGGAAGCCAGGGAGCCTGACTTCTGGGATTCTGGCCTCAGCTTTGCCCTTAACCTGTGGGTTCCTGTCGTGGTGTGTGTGATCCTGGCTGACCCTCAGATTGTCCTCACTGAGGACTGAAAGGCAAGGTGAGAGGCTCCAGAGGAGAACAGAAGAGGACTGACTTGGGTGTGGAAGGCTGGCCCTCACTGAAGCCTGGCCCTCACCACCCTGGAGAAGCCACGTCCGGTGCCCGCCTGTCTTCCCACCGGCCTGAGCCTGCACCCGCTCTGCCCCAGGCTGAGGAAGCATCATCCTGCTTCACTATTGCAGACCCATCATCTCAGCTCTGGCTTCCTGCGTAGGCCCCCGTTAGCCTGATGCTTGCATTGGTCAGATCGCTTGGCCTGGACCTTGGGGAGGAGGGAGAGGAGGGACGGAGGGAAGGGAAGGCAGGGGGGAGGGCAGGAGGGAGGGATGGAGGGAGAGGGAGGGCAGGGGCGGGGAGGGGCGGGGAGGGGGAGGGCAGGGGCGGGGAGGGAGCCAGAGGACAAACTCGACGCTAATTAAGTCTCATTAAAAAAATGAAGACGACAATGAGGCATAAGGAGAAGAAGAAAGAAAACCCCAGTGGAGGGGGAGGGAGAGGCTTGCCGAGGAAGCAGAACAGCAGCGAGGGAGAGGGAGAGGGGGAGGGGGAGGGGGAGGGGGGGAGAGGGAGAGGGAGAGGGAGAGAGCACGCCCCAAAAAGACACGCGCACACCCCGCTCTCCCTCCTGGCAGGCTGGCCCCACGCTTCCCCGCTCGGCCCTGCCCTGCCCCAGCCTGACACCGTCCTACTTAGGCCCAGAGCCTGGGCTGCCCTCTGGAGCCCAGGGCGGTGGCCCTCAGGACCCAGCACACTCAGACTCCAGTCCTGGCTCAGCGCCTCCCGAGCTCTGGGCTTCGGGCTCATCTCCTCCTGGGACCTCAAATATAGAACCCTCATAGATATAAACTCATAGATATGTATCTGCCCAGCCATTGTCTTAGAACTTCCTTTTGCCCTTCTCCTTTCTTAGAACTCCTGTTTCCTGCATCCCTTGTTTTCTTTTTGGGATTATCCCTTAATTTAAAAAAAATAATAATATGTTTTTTTTTGTTATACATGGACAAAATATCTTTATTTTGTTTACTTTTTCTGTGGTGCTGACTCCCGTGTGCAAGGCAAGTGCTCTGCCTCTGAACCAGCCCCATCCCTTCATTTTAGTAATATTGTTAGTCTCTTGAGAAAAGATATTTGGGGACATAAGATTTGGAAATCTATATGAAAATGATTAGTTGATGGAATTTCAGGTTGAATATAATCTGAATACATTGCTTGATATTTTTTTGGCAGTTTCAGTATTATTCTGATTCTTGACTTTATATGTCTTATTTTTCCTCTTTTACAAGCTTTTTATCTCTGATCTTACGTTTCACGATAATATATATTTAAAATTTTTCACTTATTGTGTTATATAGTGGTATATTGGTTTCTTTCAGTTCTTTTTTTAAAAAAAATTATTTTCTTTTTAGTTATATATGACAATAAAATGTATTTTGACTTAGTATACATATGTGAAATATAACTTTCCATTCTTATGGTTGTATAGAGTATGTCCAATTTATTTTATTCTATTCCCCTCCCTTCCTTCCATTCCCCTTTGCCTAATACAGTGAGCTTCTGTTGTTTCCCCCACCCCTATTGTGTGTTAGCACCCCCAGAGCAGAGAATATTCAGTCTTTGATTTTTAGGGATTGGCTCATTTCACTTAGCATGATAGTCTTCAGTTCCATCCACGTACCGACAAATGCCATAATTTTATACTTCTTTATGGTTGATTAATTGCATATTTATACCACAATTTCTTTATCCATTCAACTGTTAAAGGCACTTAGGTAAGTTCCAGAGCATAGCTATTGTGAATTGAGCTGCTATAACCACCACTATAGCATGATGGTTTTAAGTTCTTTGGGTATATGCCAAGGAGTGGGATTACTGGGTCAAATGGTGGTTCTATTCCAAGTTTTCTGGAATTAATAATATTGCAGTCCCACCAGCAATATATTAGTATACCTTTCTCCCCACATCCCTGCCAATATTTGTTATTACTTGTATTCTTGATAATTGCCATCCTGGCTGTCCTTCAGTTCTATGAATTCTTTTAAACATTATTTCTTTAATATTCTCTTCTTTGATTTTCCCTGGTCTCCCCTTCTGGAATGATTATAATTGAATATGAGCCTTAAAATTTATTTATTTTAATATTTGTCATCTGTTTTCCATTTTCTTTGGCTTTTGTTCTATTTTTCAGGAGAATCCTTCATTTTATCTTGATTTGTTTTTTCCTCCTGTTTTGCTTGTCATCATTTCAATTTCAGTGTTTTGATCTTTAAACATTTCTTAACATCCTTTTGCTTTGTGTATGTGATATTATCTCTAATTTCAGCAATGAAGATAACAATAGACTTTTTGTAAGAGCTGTATGAAAATTAAGAGCAATAATACCAGTACATCACTTAGAAAAGTCCCTGGTACATAGAAAGCACTCAGTCATGTTAGCTATTTTTCCTTTAAGGATATCAGAGATTTTTGAAGTTTTGTTCTGTGTCTGTATTTTCTGTTGTGGGTTTTGTCATCTTTGTTTTTGTCTCTTTTATGGGATGGAACTTTTTCTCAAGTGTCTAAGGGGTTCAGTAAGTGAACAGTTTTTTAAAAGCATGACACTAAGAATGTTACCCAAAGCTCTCTAGTTCTAGTTTTGGTGTATTGCCATGGACTCTTCCCTAAAGGATGTTGAAGCCTTCACTCTTGGACAGTGTGATTGAGGTGAATCATCTTTTCTGCGGGGAGAGCCCTTGATATCATTTAAGTGCACCCTCTTTGGATTTATTCACTTTTCCAGAAAAATTATTTTCTAATTCCTTTCCTTGGGAGAAGGAGTTTAGATAATAGGTATTATTGGAACCTATGTGGATAGTAGGTGATAGGCCTCGCCCTCAAAAACCTTTTATTTATTTATTTCTTGGTGAGGTGCCTCATTCTTGTCCTATACTATACCTGACTCTGTTAAGTTGGAGCTTGTTCCTTTCAGTTTCTTCAGAGACCAAAGTCTGATGTCTTGTAGAGGAAGAATTCATAGTCCTTTAATTGCAATAAGTAGATAGGTAGGTTCCTTGGAGATCAGACTACTTTGCGTACTTTCATATAAAAGTTTTAAGTCTTGTAAATACATGATTCATCTATGCATTTTATATTTCTAACTTCTAAGCTTTTAAGGCACTTTGGAGAAAATATACTAGCTTCTTTTAGGAAGTCCCTTGGATTTCTGAGCTGCTGAGTTAGTGACTTTAAAATTTTTTCTGGGGCTGGGGATGGGGCTCAATTGGTAGCACACTTGCCTAGAGTGTGTGAGGCACTGGGTTCGGTTCTCAATACCACATAAATATTTTGAGACATGTCTCACAATGCTTAAACTTGCAACTCTATTTTAGCCTTTCTGATAAACTGAGCCTCTAAGCCCAGTTTAATGACTTTTTCTGAATCTGTTTTCTACCTTCCAAAAATAGGTATTTATCACTTGACATTTGTCTTTTTTAATATTTTCTCTTCATGTTGTGGGTTTTTTTTTTAAATTAATGTTTGTTTTTGGTAAGTTTTTGGGAAGGGGCTGTTCTGGCATGTTTTAAAATCTAATATGTATTTGCTTTCATCACTGTTAATTTTCCTTTTATTTTTTACTTCCTACTTCCTAGGATTCTTTGGATTTCATATTTTTGTAACAGTTTTGTCATAAATCTATCAAGTTCTGTGAGTTATCCCAAAGGACTTTTAAAAAATACATAAAAATAAACAAATAAATAAATATATTGTGTCTATCTACAACTAAAAAAAAAAGATTCCATCTTACCCCAGTCAGAATGGCTAGCATCAAGAATATTTAAAAAATAGCTGGACACTGTGGCATTTGCCTGTAATCTCAGTGACTTGAGAGGCTGAGGCAGAAGGATCACAAATTTGAGGCCAGCCTCAGCAACTTACTGAGTCCTTGTCTCAAAATAAATAAAAAGGATAGGGGATGTAGCTCAATGGTAAAGTGCCCCTGTGTTCAATCCCCAGGACAAACACAAAAACAAACAAAAAATAAATGCTGGTACGGACCTGTTAGAAGTCAGGAACACTTATACACTGTTGATGGGAGTGTAAACTAGTACAGCCACTGTGGTAATCAGTGGGGAGGTTCCTCAAAACCTAAAAATAGAAATATCATATGATCTAACTGTACTACTCCTGGGTGTATACCTGAAGGATACCTGCATGCCTATGTTTATTGCAGCACATATCACATTAACTGTTATGTGCTATTAGCCAAGGTGCCTGTTAATGGGTGAATGAATAAATAAAATGGAGACTACATATACCATGGAGTATTATTCAACTATAGAGAAAAATGAAATCGTGATCTGTAGGCAAATGGATAGAACTGGAGAAAAACATGGTATAAGAAATAAGCTAGACTTAGACAAATATCACATGTACTGTCATGTGTGATCTAGAGGGAAAAAAAGATTAAGTAGAAGGGAGACTATTAAGAAAAAGGGCATCATGGGGGGGAAGGATAGAAGGGACAGTGGGTGAGAATATATGAATATACATGTGTGAATATACCACAATGAAACTTTTTATTTTGTATAATTAATATGCACTGATAAAAATTTGGTTTTGGATTGGGCCAAAGGAATATGGAAAATCCTGATGAACTATTCTTGTGATAATATATACCTGTGCAGTAACCAAAAACCTCATGTCTTCCAGTTTAATTGTATCTCCTTTGATTGAATTGTATTAAATACATATGGAAAATTTTTGTAATTTGTGTCCATATTTATATTCTCCATGAAGACTCTCACCCTTGTATTCTACATCACTGCTTTGAAAAATAGGTTGTTATACAATTTAGGCCTCAAAACACGTGGCTGTCATACCTGAACTTGAGTTTTCCAAGGTTCGGTTAGTGAGGTACTTAACAGACTGCATTTCGCATAGAGAACTATAATCACTATTGAGCTACTTTATGTTGCTTTCATTGTTATTCTTGGAAGGTGACCATCCAAACTGTAGAAAAGAGGAATGGTGCTGGTTTTATGAAGTGGTTTTATGTCCTGCTGTTTTGCTAAATTATTGTATTTAAATTTTTCTAATTTCCTGAGTATTCTAAGTGTACATTCTATTTCTAAAAATTAATACATTCCCCTTTTGTTAAATTATTATTTTCCTATTCAATAGTTCAAACATACTGTTGTATAAGCATTTTTATTAGTATGTTAATGGAGTTTGGTTTATCTTTAGGTCTCCTCCCTTAAGTTAAGTGATACCAGTTCTGAACATCTAAAGTCCTCCAAATGACAATCCCCAAAGGTTACATTTCTGAATTTCAAAATACTGAAAGTTGAAATTCCCAGAACCACAGTTTCCATTGTGGATACACGGGGGTAGGTGGGTATTATATGATAAGAGTACAAATTTGATGCTAAGTAGGAAAGGGGTTGGTGCTTTTACAGTTATATATGAGATAGCTGCATAATTATATATGGAATGAATGTTGGAAACCCAGTAAAACATTATTTTGGGTGTGTCTGTGAGAGTATTTCCAGTGTAGATTGGTGAGAGATTCTCAAGTGGACTAGAATCAGAAGATCCAGAAGCATAGCACACTGGATGGGACAATTTAATAGGGACTTCCTTTCATGTATAAATGAATTGTAGAAGAATTTTTAAACAGAGCAGTACTAGTTAGAAAATGAGCATGAATGGATTTTTTGAGGAACACCATGTGCCCTAAAAGAAAAAAGAAGCTATATATTATGATGTAAGGCTTCAAAATATAACTAAAGATTGTGAGGTCTTATAGACTCTTCTTGCAGTTGCCAATTTCTATTCTTGTGATATGTTTTTTGATATGTCAGATTTTCCTTTTAGTTTTTTTTTAATTAAGTGCATTTTAAAATAATTTACTATGGTGGGTATTTCATTAGTATCATTTCTAATACTGGAGGTATAAATTGTGTAAAGAATTTTCTGAGTTCTGATTTGTTGTATGCATTATTTGCAGATTTAACTGTGCAAGTGCATTTTCACAACATTGACTGTATGGGAGCGTGGAATATGTAAAAATGTAAAAAATTCCTCAGTAAATGAAGAGGTGTTCTTTTTTGTACATCTATGTTTATGAAAGATTAAATCTATCTTTAGTGTCTCCATTGTTTAGGTCATGACCCCTTGTGGGTCTTGATTGATTTCATCAAGAAACTTAGATTATTCATCTTTGTATTTCATAGAACCATTGTTCTAACACTGGGTACACAGAATTACCAGTTATAGTGATATGCATTTGTACGTTTAGTTTGTTAACCTATTTGAGTAGTTTGTATGCTCATAACTCATTATCTGTGCAGTTGTTGGTAGTATATTTGAGTGTGCTTGCAAAAAATATATATTATTGGCTATTATAATTTGTAAAATGAAGTAATCTGATATGTTTTGTGTTTCTTGAATCCCATTATGAAAATGTAATTGCCCTTTTAAGAAAATTTTAAACTGTTTTTTTTCCAGAATTATATTTTTGGAGTTTGGGTCTTTCGGGATCTCAGCATTTAGGATTATGTCATTCCAGATTGTGTTTTCAGGATTATGACCCAAACCCATAGATAGAATATAAACAGATGTTTTGAATAACAAACAAACTGTACTAGATCCTTTTGTATATATTATAGTAATTAGTTTAATCTTTGCATTAACATTGTGAGTTTGGAAGCATTATTTCATTTTTACTAATAAGGAAATGAAATGTGTAACAAGGTTAAAGAATTTACCATTATTAAATGGCAAAATAAGCTTTAAAGTGACTAGATGTTGAGTTGACTTTTTTTGGAATTTGATTTCTAATTTGTATCACTATTGTGAAGATTCATAATCATAATATAGTTATATGAAAGTGCTTTGTGAAAGTGCAGGAGATAGATGTTATCATTGCCTCTTGTTAATATATTTTCAGTATGATTTATGTTAGGTATTTGGTCTGAGAAAATGGCAAAAGTGGCTTTGGAAAAAAATTACAGTAGAGTGTGTTATTTGTATTTTAAAAAAGTAAACTCACATACTTAAAATAATAAAATTTATAGTTTTGGTTTTATTTTAGGAAATTAAAGCTTTATTCAAATGTTTCTTGCAAAAACAAATACAGTTTACATCTAATAGATAGGCAAAGATATCTGGAATTATATTTGAGTTGGCAGACGTTTATCTAGTTTAGTGAAATTGATAAGGAAGAGAGAGGCCTGGGTATGTGGCTCAGTAGTAGAGCACTTGCCTAGCATGTTAAGGTTGTGGGTTCATTCCCTGAAATCTTCTCTTCAAACCTATCAGAAGTACTTTATGAAAAGATAAGAGATAAAGGATGATTACATGAAAAACCATTAAAAGTTTCAATCAGAATCCATAAAACAGTGACAGGATGGACAATAATTTAAAAATCAAGTAATTGTATGTTCTAAAATATTAAAAACAGTATCAATGTAGTAGTTTTAATAACTTTTATTTATTTATTTTTTTTAAAGAGAGAGTGAGAGAGGAGAGAGGACAGAGAGAGAGAGAGAGAATTTTTTTTTAATATTTATTTTCTAGTTCTCGGCGGACACAACATCTTTGTTGGTATGTGGTGCTGAGGATCGAACCCGGGCCGCACGCATGCCAGGCAAGCGCGCTACCACTTGAGCCACATCCCCAGCCTAATTTTAATAACTTTTAAGTTTGACAGCACTGGGAAAAAGATTATAGGCCACTTTATGAAAATAAATACAAATAGAAAATAACAGGTGAGCTCAAGGCTTCTTATCCATTCAGTACATGGCAAGGATTTAAACTAGGTTGAACTGGCTATACCTGCATTGCCTCTCAAAAGGTTTCTTGGGGCTAAGAGAGCAGCTCAGTTGCAAATGATTCCCAGATTCTTTTTTTTATTAAAGAGAGAGAGAGAAAGAGAGAGTGAATTTTTTAATATTTCTTTTTCAGTTTTTCGGTGGACACAACCTCTTTAATTTATTTTTATGTGATACTGAATATCAAACCCAGTGTCCCGTGCATGCCAGGTGAGCATGTTATTGCTTGAGCCACATCCCCAGCCCAATTCCGAGATTCTTACAATCAGCTTTCCTTAATTACTTAAACTTTTGATTATACTAGATATGTTCTTTTGAGAGAAAAATTAATCTTCACAATTCAAAATAACTTCAGGTTTGGTGAAATACTCATGGCCTTGCTCATGGCATTCAGATACATCATCACAGCCTCTTTGCTTTTCGTTGACCTGTTATTTCTATTTTTTTTTTCTTCTTACTTTTCTTTGAGAACTATTTATTGGTAATGAGATTGTTTTAAAGAATGCTGATTTTATTCCTCTTGTTACTGTCAAGAATGAATATTTCATAACCATTTCTCTCTCTCTCTTTGGTCAGTCTGTAAATTTCTCTCTCTCTCTCTCTCTCTCTCTCTTTCTCTCTCTCTCTCTCTCTTACACACACACACACATACACACACACACACACACTAATTTGTTTTTTGTTTTTTTAATTTTTATCTTCTCCAACTTTTTCTGAGTCCTAATGTCTTTTTTTTTATGTGGGGATGATTTTCAAAATCAGTGCCTCATACATGCTAGGCAAGCACTCTACCACATAGATAAAACCCCAGTCCAGTCCAACTGTCTTGATCTGAGAATTTTAGTATGTTGGCCTGGAAAATTCTGCCATCATAAGTCATATTCTAAGCCTTGTATACAACAATATAGATTATTTCAGGAGAATTTTAAGACATTCTTTTTTCGGGTTGGGGGCAGGTATGGTGAATACCAGGGATTGAACCCAGGGCCACTGGGCCACTGAGCCACATCCCTAGCCTTATTTTGAATTTTTATTTAGAGACAGGGTCTCACTGAGTTGCTTAGTGCCTCACTGTTGCTGAGGCTAGCTTTGAACTCAGGATCTTCCTGAATGTTAAGACATTCTTTTACAAAATTTGCTTAAAATGTGATAGGTAATGTATTACAAAAAGAAAGAAAAAAGCCTGTGATCAGAATCAGAAGGCTAATTATACATTTAATAACTTTGCATACATCAGAGCAATCATCATGAGGCACGGGAAAATCAAATAACAATTCTCAAACATGATTAGTACATTCATTGATGGGAACAAATCGGGCAGGAGTGATAGGTCAGTCCTAAGAAGGGGGGGTACATTCAAATTTATTGGTTTGGGCCCTGTATGCCTACGTGCCAAACTGCACAGGGTCCAGGTTATTTATCTACTAAGTGGTCAGGGGGAATATCTACTGGGCAGTCCCGGGAATTGTCTTAACAGCTACAGGAATTCCAGGTTTTGTAGTGTAGCATAGGAACTTAACAATACCTGGTCCTTTACATTTTAACTCAGGCTTTGCAGCTTAGAAAGTTTACAATATCTGGTCTTTTACACTTTAACTTCAATTTCAATTTCTTTTACTCTTACAGTATAAATGAAGATTTATGCACATAGGGAATTTATAATCTGGTTGGAGATGAGATGAACCATAAACACTTGAAAAATTAAATGCAAGCAAGAAAATAATTACATAATAATCCTGGCTTAATGAGATTAATTATATAAAGTGTTTAACAGAGTGCCTAATACATGGTAAATACTTTGAAGTGCTTATTTTCTTCCGTTTTGACTAAACACTAAAAGTTCCATAAAATAATATGTACATGTAGAGATTTGTTTTGTTTTTAAATGATAATAACTGTGCTTGAGTTTCAGAGAGATTTCTATGAAATGGGCTCAAATTTGAATATTGGTAGAATATGAAAAGAAAAAGTGTTTGGGGAGGTTAGCAAGAAAAGGGAAAGGCAAACAGCAAGGCATGGACCTGGAAAAGTTCAGTTCTATCTGAAGATTCATTGCTTCAGTTGAAGCCCAGAGTGTGTGAGCAGGGATTATGAAAGGTGAAGCTAGGAAGAGTAGTCTGGGACAGATTGTGGATATCCTTATTCTGCTTGGAAGAGGCTGGTGCTGAAGTCTGGCTGGGCACAAATAACCGAGCCATCACAAAGCTTTGTAGATTCAAACAGCCACTCTTTATTTCCCAACTCTCACTGGCACTGCACACACCACACGGGAACACACTCCCTCCACCGGGCTCTGTCCAATCCCGCCCCTCCCCAAGAACTCACAGGAACTCCAAATTAGCAGGCGCCCGAGGCAGCAAGAGCTGCCCCATTGCCCGACAGTAAAGGTCAAATATGCAATTCAATCAATCCAGCATCACAGCAATTATATACAGCTTAACTCAAATCATCATCTCAATGGTTCGCTGGCATCACCTTTCAAACGTTCCCTCTGGCAAATGTCAGGCATCATTCTGACTGGGCTGTGGCTCTCAACAGGCTGGACTTTATATGTCACCTGAAATTTGTAGGTTTATACTTTATACATAGAGAATGAATGCTTTAAATATAGAAAAGTAGGCCCCCTGAAGAATGCTACTTTAAGGATGAATGTACATATAAAAAGAATTTTATTGGTTTAAAATGTGTTTAGAACCCCTTTGGAGCCATAAACATCATACAGTATAGAAGATTTGCCATTTGCATGGCGTGCTTTCTGAGACCATTTCAAATCCTCAGATTTTAACATTGTAAGATTTTTGTACAAATCTTTACTTGCCCTGAATGTATTTCTATTGAGTCTTATGTTTCTTGTATATACTACTATTCTACATGTTAACATTCTTTTCAACTTTAGTGAATGTTTTATTTTACTTTATGAATTATTTTTGATCAGGTTGGAGTATTTGGCGAATCAGTTCAATGATTGTTTTTTTTTTTTTTTAATCTCAAACATTTGGTGGACTTGTTCACATTCATAGCTACAAGTTATTACCAAATTTGATAATCTGTTCCTTTTCAGGTTAAGAGCTATCATTTTCTTAGTCTTAACACTTTCCCTTCTTCCAATATTTTTATTAACAGTTTGGCTTTCTTTGGTGGCGATGAGGAAGACATTCTTTACGAAGAAACTTTGTGGGCTGGGGTTGTGGCCCACTGGTAGAGTGCTTGCCTAGCATGTGCAAGCACTGGGTTTGGTCCTCAGCACCACATAAAGATAAATAAATAAAATAAAGATAATGTGTCTAACTACAACTAAAAAAATATTTAACAAAAGAAACTCAGGGTTTTAAAAAATAACATTTTTTTATTAGTTGCTCAAGACAATACAATGATCTCGACATATCATACATTTGATTCAAATAGGGTATGGATTCTCATTTTTCCACGTGTACAAACTGCAGGAGCACATTGGTTATACATCCATGTGTATACATACAGCAATCCTAGTGTCAGTTGTATTTTGCTGCCCTTCCTATCCACCCCCTCCCTGCTCCTCCCCTCCCATCACCTCTCTCTACCCATTCTACTGTGACACTTATTTCTCTTTTTTCTTCCCTTCCCCCTCACACCCTCGTATATGTATTTTGTGTAACCATGAGGGTCTCCTTCCATCTTCCTTGAAATTCCCCTTCTCCCTCCCATTCCCTCCCACCTCTTTACCTCTTTTCCTTGTTTCATGGTAATCTTCTTCTCATGCTCTTCCTCCATACACTGTTTTGAGTCACCTCCCTTAAATCAGAGAAGACATTCAGCATTTGTTTTTTAGGGATTGTCTAACTTTGCTTAGCATAATCTGCTCTAATGCCATCCATTTTCCTGCAAATGCCATGATTTTGTTATTTTTTAGTGCTGAGTAATATTCCATTGTGTATAAATGCCACATTTTTTTTTTATCCATTCATCTGTTGAAGGGCATCAAGGTTGGTTCCACAATCTACCTATTGTGAATTGTGCCGCTATGAACATTGATATAGCTGTGTCCCTGTAGTATGCTCTTAGGTACACTTGTACATTGCTGGTGGGACTGCAAATTGGTGCAGTCAATTTGGAGGGCAGTATGGAGATTCCTTGGAAAGCTGAGAATGGAACCACCTTTTGACCCAGCTATCCCCCTTCTCGAACTATACCAAAAAAATAACACTTTTTAGTAATTGCCTTTGAACTTTGAGATGTAAATTAAAAACATTAGGCTAAACTCAAGCATTTTTAGTCTTTGAATTAGGCCTTAGCCTCTCCATTGCCTTCACAAAGTATCTTCTGCATGGGTAACCATGAGTGTCATAGTCTGATATACTGAATATGTTTGTAGAATACTTCCCTTGATCGATATCTTCTTTTCTCATACTTCTTTGTGTGCCTGTATCTGTGTGTGTGTAGATATGCATATCATATGCATCTGGTTTCATGTTTTTTTCAGTGAACTTTCTAGCCCCTTGAGCAAACATCAGGAACATTTGTAAAGATTTAATATTTAAGAGAGTAAAATGTGCTGTGGTAACTGATTGGTTGGGAACCCAAGTGAACCTTTATGAGATTGTAGAAACCTACTGCTGGGTGGTTACTTATACACTGAAATAAGGCAATGATGTCGATATAATTAATTTAGTGGTTTGGGTAGTTGAGGGTTTTCTGTATGGAAAAACCAGTATTTGTTATCAGACATTTGGAGATGGCTTTGTGAAAGAATGCACCACTCTTTCCTATAGCATTTCAGAGGTAATATGTCATCTAAAAACTTCCTAATCTTTTTTGAAAAGGAATGATAGACAAACAAATGTAAATAGTACAGGAATTTTTTTATGCTAGTTACAGAATAAATACCAGGTCAAAAATTTTTGAAAAGAGCAACAATTCTATATTTGTCTCCAAAATTAAATAGATGTCCCATTGTATTTTATTTGTGTTTGTTTTTATATTCACTGCTTTTGCCTGTAACTGTTTCTATTGTAAGTACATCTATCATATGTTATTTGTACTCATGGTGTATATGACATGTTACATCTACTGGACTGTGAATACTGTTTTATTTCTATTGTTAGTCTTTTAATCCGGTAACTGTGCCTAGTACAGAGTAGGTGCTCGATTAATATTGTGAGTTGAATGAATATGAATATTTGACTGTATCATTTGAATTATCATTTATTAGAAGACTGAACTATCTTATCTTAGCTTTTCTTGTGGACTGGTCATGTACCCTAACTAGATTGGAATGTGTTATGAGTAGGAACTTGATTTTGTCTTTCTTAAATTCTTCTTTATAACACTTTGGGCTGTAGTGGGTAATAGGTATTCTCAAACATGTGATTGAACTGAAATATGTTGGTAGTTTTTATTTACTTATCAGGAGATTCCTAAAAACACAGCCATTAATAAGAAATTTGGAAGAGATTCAAAATGCCAGTATATATACTTGTCTGTCAGCTTGTGGGCTTATGTAAGAATCCATACTTTCATGGAGTAAAGAGTTGTGGTTCTGGGTCCTTGCTTTTGAGTGGCCTACTTGCTGTATTTTGGCCTTCTACCTGTATCACAGATGATGTAAGTCAGTGGCTCTTCAAATGTGGTCTCAGATTAGAACATCACATAGGCACTTGCTAAAAATGCAGATTCTCCTGCCCCCTCCAGATCTACTAAATCAGAAACTCTGAGGGTGGAGCCAAATCTGTGTTTTAATTAGTCCTCTAGGTAATTTTGAAGGTGAATTTTGATGTCACCATGTGATGTAACTATCTTTAAGACAGAGGGCTAAAGTCAATGCTTATGTGCTAGAGAAAACCCAACTAGTAGCCTAGATTAATGTGAATAAAAAGAGTTTCTCAGCAAATCATAGGGGTGAGTTAGCACGTGTGAACCCTTAGAACAGTGCCCAACCTGTGGCAAATACTTACTTCAAAACTACAATTTTATTTCTTATGAGGTCGATTGCAGTTGCCCGTCATGCATTTGGTGTATAAGCCCATGACAATGATATGACTTTAATTCTTCATGTGGTTTCCTGCCAGGCTATGAATTCCTCAAAGGCATTGGTTGAATAAATACCTTTTCCCAAAGCAATTGATATCATGCTTTCAGTTGTATTTCCTGTTTACTATATTTATATACTGTAATCTAAGGGGAGCTCTTCTTTTAGTATTTTGACTAGAAAACATTGTTCTTTGGAAATTCTTCCTTGAGGCTAAAACATCCTTGGACACAAGAAGATTTCTTTAAACCTACACAGGCCCTTGAGGTGGCTGCCGGGAAAGTTATCTCATGAAGGTGCTGTTCAAAAGAAGTAAAAAGCCCAAGAAAACAAGAAATATCTGGCCCTTGTCATTTTGGCCATAAATTTTTAGCAGAGCATTATTGCAAAACTTTGACACTTGTAGGCATGGTGGCAAACACCTACCTGTAATTCCAGTGACTCGGGAGGCTGAGGAAGGAGGATCACCAAGTTCCAGGACAGCTTTGGCAACTAAGTGATTTAAGCTAAGTGATTTAAACTTTGGAAACTAAGTGATTTAAAAATAAAAAGGGCTAGGGATGTGACTTATTGGTAAAAGATCCCTGGGTTCAGTCTCCAATACCCCAAGCAAACATTGAACCTTAGCAAAAAACAAACAAACAACAAAAAAAGTTTTTTTTTTTTTCCCAAAGGCCCTAATTCCTGAGAAAAATCAAGTCTAGTGGAGTTTTAGACATCACATATACCCATACACTGAGTGAGCCCTTTTTAGGATTCTTTTGAATGTCTCCCCATTATACATGTATCTCACATCTTGACAGATATGTTCTTAGCAGAACATGGAAGTAAAAAGGAAAGTTGAACCAGATTTCTCCCAGCTTATTGTAATGCAAAAACATCAATAATAACATCTAGCTCTCAGCCTTCTGTGGTGGCACATGCCTATAATAACCAGCAGCTCCAGAGGCTGAGGCAGGAGGATCTTGAGTTCAAAGACAGCCTCAGCAAAATTGAGGCACTAAGCAATTCAGTGACTCTGTCTGTAAATAAAATACAAAATAGGGCTGGGGATATCGCTCAATGGTTGAGTGCCCCTGGGTTTAATCCCTGGTACAAATAAATAATTAATTAAATAAATAAGAAACCTAGCTATCATTGAAAAATCCAGGACAAATGCTAAACTAGATGGATCCCTTAGGACAAGAGGCATGGAAACTTGTAGGAAATGACTGTAACACTGATCCCTCTGAGGTAGTGCAGTGGTTCTCAATCCTAGCAACCTCTAAGCATCACTGGGGAGCTCTTAAAACATGCCAATACTTGTTTTGGATTCCAGTTCTTCCTAGAGACTCAGATTTCACTGGTATTAAGATGGAACCTGAGAATCAGGATTTGGGTAGCACCACTTTCAAGCAAGATCTACCTGTTCCTTAAGGACCAGTGTTCCAAAAGCAGCGTGATGCAGGCATTCAGTGATTCAGACAATACTAACAACAGGGACCCTACCACGTTCTCCGTACCAGTGGGTATGTTGTTATCTTGGGCTGAATGAGTGGAGAGTGGCCCACATCACAGAACTCCCACCTCATGACACGTGACACAGTGAGAAAGAGTGCACGTGATCCTTTTAAACATTTAATTAAGCAACTCCTACACTGTCATGACGAAATGAAACTTGTTGAGGGTTACAGAGTTTAATGAGAAATAAAAATAAAAAATTCTCACAAAAGCTCCATTTAAGCCTATTATAAGTGCTGCACTCTCTTCTGAACATGGATTTTGAAAACAACTGTCAAAATGTAAATCCTCAGCACCCTAAAAATGACTTATCATTTTGATTCAATCTATAAGTCGATGATCATATTTCTAGTGCCAAATTTTGACATATGAGAACTGCAATAGCAAAGAATAGAAATGCATCTTGTTTGCCCAAGTCCTCCCCAAGACTCACCCACCCTGTGGGTTCCCCAGAAAGCACAGGGATGGTCCAAAGAGCCAGTCAGTAAGGCAGCATTTGCTATGCTTTGCTGCTCTGAATTCAGTTCTGCTGCTTTGCATTGAACTCTGTACAAATGTTCTGGATGATCCTGGGGTTGTATTTGTACAGGTTGTCAAACTCATCCACAAAGAAGGAGTGGTCTCTGGCAGGGTGAGTGGCAATGACCTCCAGCTTGTCCTGTGCAACCCATGCAACCCTTATTGAACAGGTGATCACTCCTATGGGGACAAAGATCAGATGAAACAAATGCCCCTAAGAAAAAGTGTTGTTGATGAATCTTTGCTGTTTTGCTGCCCTGTCAGCACAACCCAATCCCAAATCAGAAATATGTCAAGCAAAAGAAAAAAACTCCCATGGGACTCTGGGTTCTAGAATTAAGACCAGGTATGGCCATTCATTCATCCATTCATTCAAGAAATACTTTTGAGCATCCACTTCAGAGAGGAGGTAACAATCTTCAGTGGGGAAAATGGAGAGACTGCCTGCTGTGATAGTTCTTATTTGGTTGGGGGCAGTTGGATATCAGGTTCTTGACCTTACTCTACAAACTCCTATTCCTATACCACCTTCAGGTTAACCAGGGTGGATGCACAGGATGGCCAGGAAACAGAGGGCAGAACCTGAGGTGGTCTTCCTGCCCAGGCACCTGCCCTGCAGCCCCCTTTCTGCCAGTGGCCCATCTCATCTTCTAGGTGTACAGTCCTGCTTATTAGGAGCTATCAGTGCTTCACATAGCTCTGGTCTAATATGCTTTCAGTTAACCATCATGCTGCATATTAACTGCCAGTCCCTTTTCTCACCTCTCCAGCTTCTTTTCTCTGAATATTGTCTCAATTAGGAGAAGTTAGCCTTGGGTTTTAAAATGCTGGTTAAGTGGCCATGGGAACTGAGCTTAGACTGAGCAAGCCCATGTTTCTGCTCAAAGAAAGAAAGAAAGAAAGAATATCCCCATATAAAGACTAGAGAACAGTATGCAACTTTTCAGATCCTTGAGACCACCCTTGCACAGAACCTTCTACTGTCAATTCTGACAGATGGTTGTTAACTCTGGACTTGGATTATCTTAGGAACACAATGCTCATTGCATTTTTAGATGAATCATAGTGTTTGGCTGAGCAGGAACCCGCCTCCATGTAATTTGTATCTATTGGTCCCAGTTCTTTAAAGCTTCTCAGAATATGATCCCCTGAGAACTCCCATTTCCAACAGTCTTCTCATTCCCTCACTTCCTGGGTGAGGCCCAAAGAAGGTTCCTAGAGAAATAAGTGAGGGTGGGACTGAACGTGAGCTTGGACAGATGTGCTAGAAAAAGCCCTGGGCTGATGAGCCAAGAGCTGGCCCATGTGCCACTCACTCTGGGATTTGGAGCGGGTAGCTTATGACCCTTGAACTAACTCTGCTGATGTGAGACCAAGGGAATTTGTGACAACTGGCACAAAGAACATCACCATCTCACCATTGTGAAGGTGCCCCACAGACTCTGCAAAAGGCAAGTCCCTGAGAAGACGTTGCCTGAATGCATTGTCTAGATACTTTGGTTTCTGGAAGTCAGCACCACCTGTTCATTAAGAATTGTCTTAGGAAGGATTTAAAGCAGCTCTCAAGAATACAAAAAATCCTGAAAAAATAACCCATATTAAAAGTATGCACAGAAAAGGGAAAAATAATTGACCACTGCATTGTGTGAGATTTGTACCCTAGCACTTAGAGGTCTCCAGTTCCTCTGACTACTTTATTCAGTTTTATCATTGTTATTGTTGCTATTTTTTCTTTTTCTTAGTTGTAGATGGCTACAATACCTTTTATTTATTTATTTTTATGTGGTGCTAAGGATCAAAGCCAATGCTTCACACTTGTTAGGCAAGTTCTCTACCACTGAGTTACAACCACAGCCCATTTAATATTACTATTATTATTATCATTTTGGGTTTCTTCAGGCTATTATATTTTTATGCTCTTTTATGGCACTTTTGAGAAAATATATATTAATTAATTCATAAATGTGATTTATTTTCTAAACACTTAAGTACTTTGTTCATTTTTTGTGTTCTTTTAAATAATTATTTCTTAATTTTAGGTGGACACAGTATCTTTATTTCATTTGTTTATGTAGTGCTGAGGATCGAACCCAGTGCCCCATGCGAGTACACTATCACTTGAGCTACATCCTCAGCCCTCATTTTTTTGTGTGTTTTTGAGCCTTCTCTCGACAACTTAGAAATTTTTATATGGAAATATCACTTTTAAATATTCTGAATCAAAATTTCTTAGGGTTTTCCCCCCAAACCCTCAATATCTAATTTACAAACATAGTACGACTTCCTTAAAGAACACTATTAGTCTTTAAAAGGTATTAAGGACAAATTGGTGTCTTCAACACAGCTAGGGATTTGTTTTTCTTTCATAGAAAGTGAAAAATAGAATTCCCTTTTAGTGTCTCAAGCCCTGGTGGGAAAAGCCTCAGGATGTAGGAGATCAAGGAAAGGCTCCCTGTTTTCAAAGACACTGGGGGAGTCTCTGGCTGCCCTTCATCCTTCCCTCTTTGCTACTCAGACACCTGCAATATTTGCTCCTCTAATGGCTTTGAACAGTTTTGAGAGTCACAGACAAAACCAACACACAGAAAAGCAGAGCCTTCCTTGCCCTCCAAGGACAGCCTCTCCCTGCCCTAGAGAGGAGCCTCAGCAGCTGGCTGAGCCAGATTCCCCCTACCCTCTGATGGGTGGCCATGGCTGGTATCCGCACGTCATCATAGGTCCTGCTGCGTTCGGTGATGAGGATCATCAGCTTTCTCTTGTTGGGTTTGGACTACTTGAAGAGCTTCTCCAGGGCATAGTGGATGGAGGCGCCAGTGCTGGTGCCACCACTCCAGTACCCCCACCCTCTTGATGGCGTTGAGGATGTCAGGCTTGGTGCTGTACTTGTCAAACCCAAACTCCAGCCGCTGCTCGTAGGGTACTGCACGGCCTGATACGTGTGTCTGTGTCTGAAATCTCAAACTCCTTGCTGATGTTGGCCATAAACTGCAGGACTGTGCAGAAGTTGCCTGTCCCCACACTGCTGGAGCAGTCAATGACAAAGCCAATGTCGGCTGAATTTAAGCAGGTCTTTCTGCAGGCCAGGCGGTCGGTGTCACAGACCCGCTTCATCAGGGGTTGCATGGTCTTGGAGAAGCCCAACCAACTCTGCACGTTGAACCATTGGTTCTGCACACAGCCTGGAGGACAGAGGGGAGGGACACTCACCAGGTCAGCAGTCAAGTCCCCCAACCTGGCACCCTTACCTTGGGCCTCCAGGTCGGTGAAGAAGCAAACAGACTCCTGTTTACTGTGCTAGTCCTTGTTGATGGCTCTTTCCCTTTCTGTTCACCTATGTAGGCACTTGCTGAGACAAAGACCTCTCCAGTAATCTCTGAAATCACTCCTGTCTCCACAGATAACAATGCCTCAGTGGGAAGCCCTTGTGCTAGGCAAACTCACAGGGAGATGTAAGTCACTGATTTCTGCTTCAGATTTATGCCTCTTCAGCTCAATTCATTTGTACTGGCAGCCAGCCATGACTGGCATTGGTGAGCACCAATGCATGAGAAAATTAAAGAAAGCTTTTGTTATCCTGGGAAAAACAGAGCACCCCTAAGAAGTGACTGAGGAATGTTTCCAGAGCAGGCTGCACCCACTGGGAAGGGGCCCTAGAGTTGCTGAGTAGTCACATGGGTCAGGGTAGTACTAGGTGCTCTTGGAGAGATTCTCTCATTCAATCCTCACCTCACCCTATAAGGGGAACAATGACCCCACCCCCATTGTTAGAGAACAAACTGAGGGCCACTACAAGGGGACATGCCTGAGTTCCCCAAACTAGATTGGCTAGCTGTCTGCCTTCAAAACCCAAGCTCTGCCTTCCAGACAACCTTGCCAATAGGCAAACAAATATTTATTTATTTGTGCCTAAGCTTGTTCCAGAAAAAATTCAAGTCAGCTACAAATAAACATTGAGCAAACTTGCTGGTGTGTTCCTGGAAGTGAAAGGGCTAGTGTTCCTAAGGTGGAACATTTGAACATTTTTTTTAGAGTAAGAGAGGAGAGAGAGAGAGAGAGAGAGAGAGAGAGAGAGAGAGAATTTTTAATATTTATTTTTTAGTTCTTGGCTGACCCAACATCTTTGTTGGTATGTGGTGCTGAGGATCGAACCCGGGCCACATGCATGCCAGGCAAGCGCACTACCACTTGAGCTACATCCCCAGCCCTAGGTGGAACATTTCTTCCCATCCCTTCCTTTGTGGGTCACAGAGCATGTCTGACCTCATGACTACGGATCAATCTGTATAATTAAAAAATTATTTTGAAACTAGTAATGGCTTAAACATTCTAGGAAATATACATGTTTTCTTTGATTTGTAAAAACCTAAAGCAGGTTACAAAACTTTCTATGGAGGAGGCGGCACAAGAGGTTGAGTACTTGTAGGAAGCTGATCTTCTGGATGGAGAGGCAGTATCCCTATCGGACAGCCTGTGTGAGATTCCAGCAGCAGAGAGTGGTGGTGCTAGCCAGGGACAGGTGGCCATTGGCCTGAGCACAGGGCCTTTGTGGTGTCACAGCAGCAGGGCCAGAAGCAGGGTTGGGACTATGCTTTAGAAGGCCTCAAGAACAAAGAGAAACAGTGAAGGGTTTGGAGCAAGAGCCCCAAAGTTGGAAGAACTCTTTATAAGCATGAGTTGGGCTTCACTGTTAAATCTCTACACAGGAGACCCAGGAGAAAGGCAGGTAAGATGTTAAATACTGACTTGAAGTGGGGAGATGTCACTGGGCAAGAGAAAGAACAGAGAGAAAAGGGATGCAGTTTGGGAGCTGATCAGGAATTCTGGGATGGATGGGGCTGTTCATGCAAAGTCCCGAGAAGGAGACATTTTGGGTGGAAAAGATGATGATGAACTTGGCTTGCTGCATGTAGGACTTCAGGTTCTGACAGGGCTTCCAAAAGGGAAAGGTCACCAGGTGTGATGGCACATGCCTACAATCACAATGACTTTGGAGTCTGAGGCAGGAGGAACAGCAAGAGACTGTCTAAAAATAAAAAGGAATGGGATATAGCTCAGTGGTAGAGCACTCTAGGGCTCAATCCATAGTATGGAGGTACTGGGAGAGAGTCTTTCATCTGAACAGAGAAGACTGTACAGCTCAAGAGATGAGAACTGAAGCTGTGACCTTGGGAAGATTGGAGGAAGAGAAGATTGTGAGGGAAGATGGATGAACAGGATCTAAGTCCTGAAAAGATCCATGTTCAGGGTACATAATGGAAGAAAAGAGCAAGTGAAATAACAGCTGCACAGGGCCAGGAAGCCAATGAAGAGGATTTCATGGAGCAAGAAGAAGTCAGCAGCCTGCTATGCTGCAGGAGGTCCAGCCTTATTAGCTCCAAAAACATAATAATAAAGTTGGAGGAGCATCACGGACAAGATTTTGCCAGGCGTGATGGCACAGGCCTGAGATCCTGTTAGACCAGGACGCAAGAAAAGACCACTGAGCCGGGCAGCCTTTCCCTCCCAAAACAGCGGGAACAAAACAGCAGCCCCACCTTTCCTACAGTCCAGCTTTATAGCCCAGAAAGTTACACAAAGGTGTGGGGGGGTTACAGATAACAGAACTCTGACAAGCATCACACTAATGGTAGTTTACATTTTTTGCTGGCCCCAACATCAGAATTTATGAGGACCATTAGAGCCTCAGAGAGGGTCATTGTCTGGCCAGGGAAGGCCAATATTTATGAGGTGTCACTAAAGTTTCAGAGAGGGTTGCTATCTGGTCAGAGAGCCAGGCATGGGTGAGTTCAAGGCACGGGCAGGCATTCCAAGCAGGTTCAGAGTTTGCAGTAATTTATAGTAAAGCCGAAATTAGCTTTTCATGGCTTTGTGGCAAGATGGCTTCCAATTTTAATAAAAGATCAGGTTGGGTTTATCAATCCCAGCAACTCAGGAGACAGAGGCAGGGATCCCAAGTTCAAGGCCAGCTTCTGCAACTTAGCAAGATTCTGTCTCAAATATAAATAAATAGATAAATAAATATACCTGAGGATGTAGCTCACTGGTAGAGCACCCCTAGAATCAAACCCCAGTACGAAAAAAATAAAAAATAAAAAATAAAAGACAAGCTGTCTAAGCTTGCTGGCTCTGTTCCTCCCTCCCTCCATCCTTTGTTCTCTCTTTCTCTGTCCTTTAGTTGAAGCTTTGCTTTTGAAGGAAGGTTTACGTGGACAGCCACTGGAAAACACCAAAGGTGGTTTATTAGACTGGAACAGGAAGCCAACTATCCAATCTGTCCTGCCTCAGGTCCAGCCAGACATCTCAGCAGAACCCAGAAATAGCATTGGAAACATGACCTGCCTGAAATGTCGAAACACCTCCCTTCTCTTGTTAATCAGATTGATTAATTTGTAGCATGTTTGTGTGAAAGTACATGTGTATGTGGGTTTGTGTGTGTGTGTGTGTGTGTGTGTGTGTGTACATACATGTGCATGCTCATGTGTTTATATGAAGCCTTCCTGGACTGCCTGGTTGACATCCCTGATGCTGTGGGAGGAGCAAGGAAGAGCCTCCACATGAGACCTTTGGAACACTGCTCCTGCCTTCTGTTCCCAAGTTGCTGGCCTTGGGTGGGTGTGAGACTTTTCTTTGAGAGAATAATTTGAGGTTCCTTCATTGGAGACACCACTACCTAGATGTGAGATTCATACACTTTTGAAAGCCCAAGAAAACAATCTTCCTGGAATTTCAGCTTTTCAGAGTACAGGGGAGCTTGACTGTGGGTGAGTCTCTGGCAATTACACACCTTGTTGGCAAAGTTAGGCTCCATCACATACTGCTTCTCATTTTCCGCAGCAGCTTCTACAGTGATGAAGAAAATGTTGATTCCTGATTCTCTTGCAAGCCTTGAAGCCTCCTCCACTTTGTCTGTGGGCCAACCATCTACCATCACTATGGCCACATTGGGAACACCACCTCTGTTTCCATTGGCTTTGGAAAAGAAGGTCTTGGTCACAAAGGAGATGGCCCAGCCTCGAAGAAAAAGACTCATGCTTGAAGGGATTATGCCAGTGGTAAATTCAGAAACAGATCACAGCAGCACAAAAAGGTCCAAAAATACACACTCACTCCCTCCCAGTTTGACTGTTCTATTTTTTGAAACACTTTAGTTTTAGGTGTACAATTCAGCAGCATTTGTGAGTGTACAGTTTAGTGGCACTGGGGCACATTCACAATGCAGCTGTCACATCACTCCCTTAGTTTCATTTTAAGCCTTTAATTTCTAATTGCCTTGAAAAAAGTTATAGGGACCAGCAAGTAGCAGGGAAAGACTTTCATAGAAATAAAGGGACTCTTATTTGCTTGGGTCAGACTCACTCTAAGTCTCTAAGCTGCCTCACATTGTGTCCTAGAGCACAGGATCGGGGGAGTTGAACTGGAGTGACAGTAGCCTTCTCTGGGCTTCCTAAATCCTGGGAGCTGCTGGGCCTGCAGGGCTGTATTCTGTGGTCAGCGGTCTTTCTGCCAGTTCCAAGCCAGGGGCCCAAGTTTGGCTGTCCAGGGAAGAGCTATACCAGGAACTGAGAGACTGTGTTCTAGCCCTGGCTGTGCCAACCACTGGCTATGTGGCCCTGGGTGGTCCCTAATGGTCTCTGGGTCTAGACTTCCAGGCCAATGATCTGCTTCAGCTGAGTGCAACAATCATGAGGCTTTGTGAAACCTTGAGATGCCTTTCTCCCATGTGCAGCATCTCAGGACATTTTCAGAGTCAACTAGATGACAAACTATCCTACTTTCACAGCAATTTCCCAGTCTCAGTGCTAAAAGCCCAAGTTCCCCTGGGCAAATTGGGATGACAAGGCTCCCTTGCTGGGTTGTGTGGAACCAGTGTGTGTGTATATGTGTGTGAGAGAGATGTGGATATATACCCATGCATCCTCTGAAATTATACACAGGATCTTGTGTATGAGTACTATCTGGGTAGCAAGGCCATACATATTCTTTTTGGAGATTCTCAAATGAGTCCCTAATAACAGCTAACAACCACCTTTTTGTAAGTAAATATTATCACACTCAATGCTTCTCTGGTTTGGGCAGTATAATATTACCTGTCAAATGAAAATATCAAATGGTTACATCTAAAGTCCTGGAGAAGTGTCTTAGTGAACCCCTGTGAACTGTCTGCACTGAACCTGGTTGCTAAGGGAAAACATTGGCTGCTGAAAACTGCTTCCATGGCCAAGGGATAATTTCCATCAAGTCCCAAAGCTTCCAGTAGTCCTTTCTGGCTCAATATTAGGTACCATAAGGAGGCCAAAAGATCACTTTGACCCCACCTAATCTTGAGACTAGTTGAGCCCACAGTGAACTTGATGCACATTCCACCCACCTAGCAGTGGATTTTTATTGTTGTTGTTCCTTCCTTCCTTCCTTCCTTCCTTCCTTCCTTCCTTCCTTCCTTCCTTCCTTCTCCTCCTCCTCCTCCTCCTCCTCCTCCTCCTCCTCCTCCTCCTCCTCTTCTTCTACTTCTTATGGTACTAGGGATTGAACTCAGGGGCACTTAACCAATGAGTCATATCATGAGCCATTTTTTTAAAAAAAATATTTTATTTAGAGACAGGTTGTCACTGAATTGCTTAGGGCTTTGCTAAATTGCTGAGGCTGGCTTTGAACTTGCAATCCTCCTGCCTCAGCCTCCAGAGCTGGTGGATTACAGGCATACACCACTGTGCAGGGCTTGTAGTGGGTCTTGAAACCAGATGCTGGATGTCTGAAAACTACAATGTCCATACTCTCTTGCATCTAGATTTTACTTTCACAAATTGATGTATTTACATGAGATTTAGAAGATGACAGGAGGCAGGGGCTGTACCTTTCTTTCAGCAGTTTATGCTGATGAGAATCTGTAGAGTATTTGACTTCTCTTGGAGCACCATTGACAGACATGTTTGTGTTGGTTGCTAGCTTTGATGGTGTTAGGAGAGAGGGTGCAGAATAGCCCTTTTGTGGATAAGAATTGATCAGGGAGGACTTGGTTCTGGAGTGGCAGCTGTAGAAGAAGCTTCCTAATTGTAGGCTTCCTGCTGAAACAGGTTCCTGAAAAGGTTAAGGTGGCAGAATTCAGAAAGATCTTGGAAGAGGTAGCAGTTCCTTTGGAAGCCCTATTGCCAAAAAAACCTCCCAAATTCTGCTTCTTCAGTCCTTTCTATAATTCTCATAATGTTTAATGCTCTAAAATAAATCACTTTATACCTGAACCAGCTGGTTGGATTCTGTCCTCTGAACCCAAATCCTGAACCAGAGGCAGAATTCAAACCTGTGCTACACTGAAAAAGGTATACTAATTAGGTTGAAACACCTTTCTGATCTCCTCAGGGAAGTTAGTTGTCTTCTGAAGTTTTTCTCCAGTAAAATTTTGCTCATGGAAGGATTAAGTGGAGAACAAGTCAGAAATCAACTTTATCATGTTTGTAATGAAGATGCTTTGGAATTTGGGGCATGGAGAACAGCAGCTTGGTCAGTGTTTATTTAACATTGTTCAAAAGTGACAGGCTCTGCATTTACTTGATTCTTATGTTTGATGGCTACAAAATGTTCTCTCAGGGTTGGGGAGGAAAATAATTAATCAGATTTATTGTAACTCCCTCAAGGATAAGATAGTTCTACACCCTGCACGTAGATTCTCCATGCCAAGCAAATGTGGCCCACATCTCCAGTCCTTTGGATTTTGATGGTATGAACAGGTTCCCTGAGAAGCATATAATCAGCCCCCCTTGTGTCCCCCAAAATAAGGCTAACATTTATACATTAATTTCACATTGGCATGGGTTCTTTGACAGTCTGAGCATGGTTAGTGTGAAAATGTGAAACTGTTGTTTCCTAATGCCCCGTCACCTCTGGGTGAAATGATAAAATGGAGTTTCTGAACCTGCTCCAGTGAGGATTACATCTTGAACTTCTGTTTCCCCCTCCAAAGGCTCAAACATCACAAAAGATTCATCTTGAAATAGAGGACAAGACTCTGTTTGCAAAGCCATTGCTGCAACAGTAGCCGATTGGAACAAGACTCCCAAGGAGCACTGAACTGCTTTCTGATGGAATTGGTGGTGGGATTTAATGTTCAATCTTGGCAACTTGGAGTTCAACCAGGAAATAGTCACAACAGCAGTCCTGCTTGTCCTGAAGAATGTTGGCATCCCGAGGAACCAAGCAAGCTGGAACTAGATGACACACATGTTTTGACAATTCTTGCCACCTGAACTCATTATAATACTTTAGAAAAGACACAGATGTTACATGAGTCATTTCTTGATGGATTCTTTTTTTTTCCTCCTTTAAAATAGAATGTTAGAAGACAACCACATAGAAAGAGAACCATGGCAACAAGATAGAATTATCTGAAGTGGGGTCACATACCTACATTAGAAAGCCCTCCTCTCTGGGTAATTTTCTCAACAGCTGTCTTCAGGTCTCGAGAATTCATGTGAGTTTTGAGGTTAAACTGGTTAGCAGGGTTGTCATTGAAGAGGTAGAACAAAAAAAAATAAAAATTAGCTCAAAACTTATTACTGTCAAGAAAGGTAAAAATAATACTTAATTCTTTTAT
This sequence comes from Urocitellus parryii, assembly GCF_045843805.1. Classification (NCBI taxonomy): domain Eukaryota; kingdom Metazoa; phylum Chordata; class Mammalia; order Rodentia; family Sciuridae; genus Urocitellus; species Urocitellus parryii. The sequence goes on from NW_027553327.1 coordinate 4,671,153, forward strand.
ATACAAAGAGAAGCTGCTTCAAAGCCTTAAACTGTGGTTCATAAAATGTTCCACTGTTGGCAGAGCGATGGGAAGACAGAGACTGGGATCCTTCACAGGGGATGGAGAGAGGTTATTTCAGAACTGTGACCCAATGTATGGGTGTGCAATCCATGTAGTCAGATGGGGGTTGGTTTACTGCTTTGCTACCACCATTTGGGATTCTTAACAATTTTTGAAAGAGGACCTGCATATTATGAGGCTATTTTGGGCTTTAGGTTACTAAGTCCTCAAGTGTGGGCATGGAGACCTTTTTTTTTTTTTTAATTTGATGGTACTGGGGATTGAACTCAGGGCCTCCTTCATGCTAGGCAAGAGCTTTACCACTGAGCTACACTCCCAACGTGGGAGGAGACTTTCAAAGCATCTTTTCCAAGATCCCCAGAAGTAGATCAATGAAGGATTTCTGTGTACCTGTGAATTCCTTGAGTCCCTGTCTATCCTCAGGGCCTGGATTGTAATACAGGCAGAACTTGGTAAATGTTGAATAAATAAATGATTAGAGATAGAAAGAAATATACTATGTTGAATTATCCTGTTAGTGGCTCACAAAATAATAGCAATTGGAAGATTTGTATTTGAGCACATGTGTTGAAAACCTTCAGTTACTAAACATTAGCCTATTCTTGGATAAACCCCAAGAATGGCAAATCAAATCTACCTTTAAAAGGGACACAAATTTTACTGCCTGGAAATAGCTTAATTTACTTATCAAAAACTCACTAGATATACTGCTGACCACTCTATTTTACCTTGACACTAATAGCTCAAGGATCTCAGTAAATAACTGTTTCATAGGAAGTACGTGCTTTTGAATTTCACTGAGCAAAATGCCCTTTGCACACATGCAATAAATTTCGATCATGCGATTCTTGTGACTGAAGGTATGATTAATAGATATAGGTATCAAAGGGCTCTGTTGCCACATACTAAATCTAAGCAGCTCAAACAGAATTAATTTTTAGAAAGTGGGTGGCTGATCCTCACTGAATGGTCAGTGTCCTTACCTTATTTTGAAACTGAAATTAATTCCATGAATTATGTTTAATACCATTTTTTTAAAATATTTAAGTTTGGTAGGGTTCCTACTCTTTCATTCATAGTGGCAGTATTAGGATACCTTCTGAAAAGTTAATGGTTTTGGACAACAGGTGATATTCAGAGACAGAGTGTGGCCTCTATATTCAGAAGCACATAAGAAGCCTAAGTAAGAACTGAGGTTTGGGCTGAGTGGTAGAGCATTTGCCTATCATGGGTGAGCCACTGGGTTCTATCCTCAGCACCACATAAAATAAAGGCATTGTGTTCATCTACAACTAAAAGAAAAAGAAAAGGAAGAAGAAGCCTAAGTAAAATGATAGACCCAAACATCAAGAGTTAGGGAAAATCAACGTATCTACCCAAATATCTCTCCTTTCCATGTACATTCCTCTTCTACCTGGAAAATTACTTCAAGTAGCTAGCTGGACTTAGAATTCAAGTCCTGGACAGTAAAGCACTAGGAGTTTCCCTCCATCCCACACCCTAGGGCACTTCTCAGTTCTTTCAAATGTTTTCTTGGGTGAACCTGTGGCTGTTGAAGGCTCACAGGCAATAAGAAAAGCAATGAACCTCTATAAAGAACCTCACTTTCCATGTCCAAACCAGGGGACAAAACTTCATGTATGTTATCAAGATGATTATTACCTGACAATATTATTAGGCCATCTCAAAATCCTCCTCTTCTGGCACATGAAAAAGAGCAATGGCACTCAACTTCTGGAAAGGCTAGTCTTCGATATGCTCTATCCAAGGCAAAAAAATTTCAAAGAAAGAGTTTGGGTGACAGCATAGAACCTATGTTTGATTAAGAGAGTCATAGAAGGGGAAACCCCAAATCTATAGACTCCCTTCAAATTTTTGGCACATGTTCAAACGTGATTGTATGGAATGAGATTCTGAGAATCCTCAAGGAAAAAAAAAACATCAACAGGAAGACTTAAAAAGTCAAGGAGAGATTTCTGCAGATATCCACTGTTGGTGAGACAGAATTTGAATCCCATGTCCTGCTGAATTAGATAGGCTTGCCAAATATCTCAGGTTTTTCACTGAGTCTACAGAAAGAGTATGATTTAGAATAAAAAACACTTTCCAGGATTAAGAAAACCACCATAGGGCTGTGGTTGTGGCTCAGTGGTAGAGTGCTTGCCTAGCACATATGAGGCATTGGGTTTGATCCTTAGCACCACATATAAATAAATTAAAAAGGTATTGTGTCCATCTACAACTAAAAATATTTTTAAAAAAAGAAAGAAGAAAACCACCATAAGATTGATAGCAAAACCTATATAGATGACCCTGACAAAACTTAAAAATAAAACATAATAAAACCTTTTCAAGAGATATTTGATCCATCAATAACTTAATTGTTTGAAAAAATACAAGCGATATTTTCACAGGAAGATAACAGAATCGAGAGTTTCTATAATGTATTATCCATAATGTTCAAAATACAATTTTTAAAAATGCTATACAAATGAATAACATAGGGAAATGTCATTCAGAGTCAGGAGTAGGGTAATGGGTGGGGGTGGGGAGGCAGTCAATAACAACAATATGAAAGGGGTGAGAGACAATCAGATTTTGGAGTTAGCAGACAAGGACTGTAAAAAAAATATTCTGATAAATATGTTAAATAAGCATGTAAATATAATGGTAGACAAGGTGAAAATGTGAAATTGAAAGAATGACATGGGAATTCTAGATCTGAAAAGTACATTTGAAATTACAAATTTATTGAATAGGATCAACACAGATTGGACACAAGTGAATATACTTCAAGGTATGTCAGTAAAATTATTGAAAGAGTTTCAGAAGCACAGAAAATGGGGGAGGGGGGAATGAACAAATTTCAGTGACCTGTAGGATAGCATCAAATGCTGTATCATATATATAACTGGAGTCTAAAAAAAGAGAGAGAAAATAAGAGGTATAAAAAATCACTTAAAGAAGTATTGGTCAAAATATTCCAACTTTTAGTGAAAAAAATTAGGAAAGAAAGAAATTCAGAGATAAAAAGATGGAATTATCAGAATACATATAAAAGAAAAACACATTTACGGACATAATGATATACTGTTCAAAATTCATCCAGAGGGAGGGAAAAAGACACATTATATACAGGAAAACAATGATTAAAAAATGATTATTGAGTTGTCATGAGAATTATTGGAATCTAGGAAACAATGGGATGATGACACATTTTTAAGTGGCAAAAGGAAAGTCTACAAGTCTACTTGGAATTTAAATCCATTGGGAAAAAAAGAACTGTTTGCCATCAGTGGTATTGTTTCTAAGATAATTACTAGAATCATTCTTATTTGTTAGACTTGGAAAGTAACATAAAAAATTCGGTTTCCAGTAATGGTGCCCTACAGCAACTCTCCTATCGAAAACAGCTATAAATTCTGTACAAAATATTTTTACAATCTTCTTAAAAGAAACACAAAGCTGACAAGATAACAAAGAATGACATGGTCAAAATTTGATAATACATGGAAATCCGGTTAAGTACATGGAATAAAAGCCATTTTTTCCCCTTTTGGGTATTGAACAATCAGAAAAAACTTGATCTTTAGTTTGGACAGCCATGTAAGACCCAAGGGGAAAAAATCAAAGACCCAGACAATCCAAAATAGAAGAGTCTGAGAGGTAACATACTTCACACTAAGCTAAGACACTAAAGAACAAACTCAAAGCAAAAATGGCATAAGTGTAGTGACACTCAGATGTATTTGTAATCATAATTTATATCAGCTGGGTGTTCAAAAAAATCTTAGCAATGAATTCACTTTAAAGTAGCTTTGAATTTTGATAATGCCTCCAGACATCCACAAGAAGCAAAAACAAAACCCTCCTGAAGAAGAAACCTCTATCTCAGAGCTCATATTAGTCTTATACTTTCTAAAGGACAGTGAGTAGAACACAAAAATAAACCAGGAATATAAAAGAATAAGTCAAGTCATCATGAGCAAGAACTAGAAAACAAGAGTCCATTCAAAGGCTCCTCTAATATCTCAAGTGTAAGGACTACAGAGACAGTAATTATGAAATAACTACTAAGTTTAAAGAATAAAAGATCATTCTGAAAATATCTACTACAAACAGAATGTTATTTGGAGGGGGAGAAAAAATACCCAGCAAATTTGATTGAAAAAAAGAACCAAGGTGAATGTCAACAAAACCAAAACTTCACTGGACAAAAGGATTAGAATTAAGACATGAGAAAATGAACTAGAAGATAAATGAGAATAAATTACCCAGAATAAAACAGAGATGACATGCAAGGTGGCACACACAAGTAACCCCAGCTACTTGGGGAATGAGGAGAAGATTGCAAGTTTGAGGCCATCATTAGAAACTCAGTGAGATCCAGGCTCAAAAAAAAATAGGAAAGAAAGAAATTCAGAGATAAAAAGATGGAAAATATAGACTAGAGAAAAGGAGAGGACCTACGATATACATATAATTAAAGCTTTTTTTTCAAAAAGAGAAGAAAGTGCAATCGGAGACATATTTAAAGAAATTATGAGAATTAGACAAAATTAAAGAAATGCCAACCTAAACATTTAAGAAACCTAATAAAGTCCCAAACAAAATAAAAAGGAATCCATAGTCTGACAAATCAATAAAACTACAAAACACTAAAGACAAAGAAAATATGAAATGTAAAATAAGAAAGTGGCAAAACACAATAAAATATTTGTGTCTGATATATTAAATAAAATAAGTAAAATGCATTCTGTCACCTACAACTAAGGAGAACAAATCAAAATCATAATAATAAAAAGTAGCACTAGTGTGGCTCTGATTACTTCTGAAAGTTTTAGGAATGAAGGAGATATTAGGGCTAGGGTGTGCCTTAGTGGTAAGTGTGTGTTTAGCATGTCTAATGGCGTGAGTTCGAACCCCAGAACCAAAAAATAAATAAAATAAAATAAACAATAAAAAGAAAGATAGTGGGACTGGGGTTGTGTCTCAGTGGTAGAGCGCTCACCTAGCATACATGAGGCACTGGGTTCAATACTCAGCACCACATTAAAAAATAAACAAAATAAAGGTTGTGTCCATCTATAACTAAAGAAGAAATTCTTAAAAAAAAAAGAAGTAGTATCTGAAAAGGCTTTTTAAAAGAGTAGCTGGATCTGGGCATGATGGTACACACCTGTAATTTCAACAGCTCTGGAGGCAGAAGCAGGAGGATCTGGAGTCAAAACCAGCCTCAGCAACTTAGCAAGGTCATAATCAACTCAGTGAGGCCCTGTCTCTAAATAAAACATTAAAAAGAGGGTGGTGGGGCTAGGGATGTGGCTCAGTGGTTAAGCACCCATAGGTTCAATCCCCAATACCCCAAAGAAAAAAAGACATCTGGAAACTTAAGTGACAGAGCTTATAGAAAACTATTTCATTCTTGATCATTTAATCTCTCTCTCTGGCCTCACTTTACCTATACCTAAAGTAAGGGTTATTTTCAAAGCTAGTTCCAGCTCAAAGATTACACTGTCATTATATACTTCGTCAGTGGGAGGTGATTCAAATTATAATATTCTACTGCCTAAAAATAAAATGCTAGCTATCATCAGAAAGAACAATGGAAATAAAAAAAGAAATCATATCCCAAATTCTATAAAGCTATCCATATATGAAAAACCAACACAAGTGTTGAAACTGCCAAACTTTTTTTAATATATACTGTGTGTTTTGTATATGTAAAAACAAAAAACAATAACTAAAGCACTTGTTCTTAAACCTTGCATATTATAACTATAAGGTAGCTTTAAAAAATGAACAAACAACAACAACAAAACCCAGTAATTCCAGGGACCATATTTCCAAAGATTCTGATAAATATTATTGATTGGTCTGGGGTGGAGCCCAGGGAATAGGTAACTTTTAAAGTTCCACACATTATTCTAAGACTTCAGCAAGGTTTGAGAAATGTTAAAACTTAAATAACAAATAACAAGATATGTTTTAAAAGAGTAAAACCTCATAATTAAAGCTTGTGAAATTATCAAGGCTATGAATAGAATGAAAAATTAACCTGCTCACAAAATTATACCATACCATCATGGGGTTTACCTGTTCCCAAAATAAAGGAGTAAGTTAAAGGACCAATTGAATTGAGGATTAGTTGCATAGAGTAGTAAGTGTGTACAATGTTACCCAAGGTATAATGCAAACTTTAGATAATTATATTCAGAAGAGCTCATAAGAATTCCAAGATAGCAAATGCCTGGGGGTTATCAAAGAGAGCAAGTACTTTCAAAGTATATAACTATTTTGAAGCAGATACTCAAGATCATCATTCCTATTAAAATGTCCTTAGTGCAAGGGTCAGAACCAGAATACGAGACTGCATGGACCCAGGATGGCACATACATAACTCTAGCTTTGAAAGAATTCATGACTGAAGATCATACATTTCTCTGGGGATAAAAGAAATAGAGTAAAACTTAACACAGTGCATTTGCTGCTATTTATTTATTTAGCACTTATTTGTGTTATGTACCACACCTGTACCAGATACTTCAAAATAACTCATTTAAGTCTCACAAGGCAATTAATTATCCTCACTTTACACACAAGAAATCAGGGCTCTGGAAGGTCATTTTGGCAAATATGTATTAAAGGCATGATATACAACAGTAAATTGTAGAGCATGGAATTAAACAAAGATCTATACCACTGTGCCTTTCACAATATTTTATATATTATCATAATAACAAAAATAAACATCATTTTAAGTGCTTACTTTTTTCCACTTAAATGCTTAGAAAGTCTTCTCCACAGTTTTATGAAGCCACTTCATCAAAAGATATTTCAATCATTTTTGACTCCCCCTTTTCTCAAATTTTACATCCAACGCCTAGTACATCTTGCTGGTTCTATCTTCAAAGCTGTTCAGAATCCATTATACTTTAATGACATAACAAAAAATACATTCATATATCCCTGCCACCCTCACTCATTTCTAGCCTGAATTAACTCAGCCTCCTAACTAGTCTTCCTGCTTCTTCTATCCTTCCACATCTATTCTCATTTTGGCAAAGGGATCTTTTTAAAGACAGCCATTACCTCTGCTCTCTGATTAAAACATTACAATGACTGCCCATCTTGCTGAGGTATAATAGGCAAGACTCAGTACTTCTATGACATTATTTCTTCCATCAGCTTTCTCTACTCTTGCCACATCTGCCTCTTTGTTATTCCCCAAACATTCCAAGCATTCCCCCTTCTCCTGGCTGCTTCCCCTGCTTACACAGCTTCACTTCAGGTTATTACATTTTCAGGTTTTAACTCAAATGGCATCTTATCAGTAAAAGCTTTCTTCCCCTCTCAAGGATTACACATCCCCCTTCAACAGGGCATTTATCACCTTCCAATCTGTTATGTATGTATTTATCACTGTCTGCTCCCAATTTAAACTTGATTAGAGGAAGATCTCTTCATTCTCTCTTCATTGTTTTATCTTTTCTGGTACCTCAAATGGGATACAGCATGAAGTAGGTATTTAAGAAATATATGCTTAATGAAAATATAAATTATTACTGACAAAACCCAGATTAATGAATACTCCAGCATACAACCTCCACACCACATGCCCTGCACAATCTTATAACCAACTACATACAATTCTAGCACTTTCTGGTAAATATCCAAGCCTCTTCCAATTCTATCACACATAATCATCAAAATCTAGGGCCAAGCCAGGAACAGTGAGTGGTGCACACTTATAATTCCAGTGACTTGGGAGGCTGAGGCAGGAGAATCATAAGTTCGAAGTCAGCCTCAGCAATTTAAAGAAACCCTGTTTCAATTTAAAAATTAATAACAAAAAAAGGAGGGATGCTGAGGATGCAGCTCAGTGGTAAATCACCTCTGGGTTCAAACCCTAGTAATCCCCAAAAATCAAGGGCATGGGTTATGGGGAAGGACCAGGAATTAAACCCAGGGACACTTAATCACTGCGCCACATCCCCAGACTCCTTTTTACATTTTATTTTGAGACTGGATCCAAGATGCTGAGGCTGGGTTTGAACCTGTGATCCTCCTGCCTCAACCTCCCAATCTGCTGGGGTGGTGAGCACTGTGCCACTGCTCCCAGCTAGGGCCACTAATTTTTGTGTTTCATATATTTGCTTTCCTAATAGTTAGAAATTTTCAAATACTGACCTTTGGGCTCTCTTTAACTCAAAGCATTTTCCTCCAGCTCTCGTTTCCTTCACTTTCAATTCTTCCCTCTTATGCTATTCTAAGAAAATTAACCTTCCTAGCAAATTAGAAACTCTGATTCTTCTACATATGGTTTATTTTCTATTATACTAACTAGACTACATGTTTCTTTGGGGTCTTTAGCACAATGTCTCACATACAGAAAACATTCTCAAATCTTATTAGTATTCTTTCTCCAATTCCTTTCACACATGTACAGCTCAGTAATACCTTGATTATTCTTTTTTTCTCCCATGAATAGCCTATTCTCTTAGAGTGGGAGAACATTGCCAAAAGTTAATAGACAGTCTATTAAAATGTGCCTGGGGAAATAAATGACAAAAGTTTTCAGTACAATAGAGCTGTTTCCTTACTCTCAAAATCTGAATGTGGCAGAGGCAGGCCAGGTAGTTGGGACCTTGGATTGCCTTTGAAAACTCTGCCTTGTCAACTTGAAAGAGCAGAATGGACAGGTTCCTGAAGGGACAAATTAGACAGAATTTTAAATCTTTGTTGGTGTTAATAACATGAGAAGAAATTTAAAAATGATCCATATTTCATCAAAATTCATTTAACTATTTTATTTCCTATTGTTTTACTAGGAATATTTCTAATGGTGAATAAGAAAAATGAAGTGAAATGTTTGAATTTAATGATGATCTGATGCAAAAAAATGTTTTTTTTTAATTTCTAATTTCACTAATAAGGGAGACAAAGATCACAGAATATTGCAAGCCCTCTTCCCCTTTAATACTTAGGTTCAGAAAATATGACAGAGTTTTTAAGTTTCTCTATGGGAACTTAATTTAGCACAAGTCAAGACACTGTAAAAATGTATTGTTCTTAATATGATGAGCATGAATGAGAAACCTACCTTAAGTTTAAAGTGTGCATGTGTGTGTCTGTATCAAAAAGTAAAGATTGACAACACAGGAAAATCAAAAAGTTTAAACATGAGGGAGAGGGTGAACAGGACAGGATGGGTTAGAAATTCCCAAACTCCTACTTATAGTATTGAGTTCTTGTTTGTTTTTGACCAAATTAGCATGACTTATTTTACAATTCCTAAATCAGAAATTAAAATATAAGCAGCTATATAAAAAATCATATCCTGCAAATGCACACATTAAAGTTAAGCCCTGCCTTTAACTCTTTCTTGAAGCCTGAAATCCACAAGCTCATTTACACAATGCATTACTAATAAAGGTAAAAATGTATAAGCATTCAAACATGTTGGGTACTATATAGACATGATCAGACTCATTCTAAGAAAACTTACAAATTTCAAATAGACGACATTAGAGCACCATAACAGTAGAAATGAAAGTCACCAAAGAATATAAACATAAAACTGTAGAAATACAGACTTAGAAGAAATCATAGACACCATGGACCACTTTCACATTCATTCAACCTGTTCATCCATCATCTCCATGAGAGATCTTCCCTAATGATCCCATCTAAAAGAGCTGCCCCATCACACTTTATTCCTGTACCCTGACTTGTTTTTCCCCACAGCTGTTACCACTGTAAACCATTATTCTACACAGCTGCACTTGCTGATTATTTGCCTTCAGACTAAAACAAACTCCACGAGGGCAGAATCTCTGTCATTTTTGTTAATCCCATAACCTAGACACACATGGTGGGTATTCAGTAAACATGTCATGAATATAAATGATGAAAGTGAAGCCCAGAGAGGTTAAAGGATTTCCTCTAGGTCACAGAGCTAGCAGCAAGCACGGTCCTTATTGATAACCCTGTCTACTATAATCTTGCCTTGTTGGTCTTTCCAGAACCATTTCTCCACAAAAGCAGTCTGTTTTAGCACATGATTCTACTTAACAGATTTTTCCCTCTCTCTCTGCCAAAGAAAATACATGTTACAAAAAGAGGTGAGGGGGGGGGGTAAACTGGATAGCATTTTAACTTCAAGTACTTTACAAACAAAAATTGTACTCAAATTTCCTAAGCATATAGGATTAGCCCCTAAAACAGGCACAACCAATAACAGTTCTTTAAGTTCCTCCTCAAATTAAGTGTGTGCTTTATAACTTTTTTTTAATATAAAACTTCTACAAATTTCTCATTATATCAGTTTTATTTATTTTTTATTTTTTTTTTTAGAGAGAGAGAGGGGAGAGAGAGAGAGAGAGAGAGAGAGAGAGAGAGAGAGAGAGAATTTCAATGTTTATTTTTCAGTCTTCGGCGGACACAACATCTTTGTTGGTATGTGGTGCTGAGGATCGAACCGGGCTGGCTGCACGCCAGATGAGCGCGCTACCGCTGGAGCCACATCCCCAGGCCTGTGCTTTATAACTTTTAAGAACCAGCACTGAAAACCAACTTACCAACTCAGAATGGCCTGTAAAGTATCAACTCACTTTCATTCTTCTCAGGGCCCACAATAGCTCACCTCTGGATATATTTTATCTGGCAGATTATGTAAGGCAAGTAATTAATACTGAAGCCTCTTTAGCTCCTTTAAAAATACATGCCAGTCTCACAAAACATGGAACATAAAATTAACTCTTGGCAAGTTTTAGATTCTGAGAACCGGAACCATCTGCAAACCACAACTGGACCACAATTACCTAGGTCCTTCATTCAAAATCCATGAAACTAAACGAAACACAGGAGCGGTGAAAAGAGAAGAAAAGGCCAGAAAAAAAGACTTCACATACAAAAAAAGGGAGTTGATATTTCCAAGGCCCCACGGAGACAACTTGCGCTGTCTTCCTGGATCACTTTCTTTGCAGAAAGAGAAATCAACTACCAATACCTTTGGCAGATAACGTGTCCAGACCTAGGATGGGACACGGTAGGACAGCATGTTTTGCTCAGTGTCTCTCAAAACTACTGTCGGCCCAATTAGTAAAGTAAAAGGGACGCCCTAAGATGTAGCATGGCAGGAGAGTGGAAATGAGACTGGGAGTTAAGAGTGGGAAGCAGCAGAGGAAAAGGCGTGGGGAGGGTCAACAACGCATCCAGAGCTGGAGTGAGAACCCGGGTGGAAGAAGTGGGGTTAGCGAAAGCCAAAGGTGAAGGGAAGAAGGGGATGAGGTTCTGGGTGGGATGGGCGCGAGCCAAGGGAGAAGGGACCCGTCGCCGGCTACAGCAGCCTGCGCTAGAGGCCGGAACCCCTTAGCACCGCTGGCGCCCGCCTGGCTGGTTGTTGCTGAAGAAGACGCAAGGACCTGCCTTGCTTGGCCATGGCGGCCGCAGGCTACCCAGGCGCCCAGCAGCTGAGGCAACAGAGGCAGCCAGCAGCACCTCCCACTCCCTCCGCAGCTCGCGGCCCACACCTCAGTCAGCAGGGAGCAGTCGCTTGGGCACAGGGCCAGCCGAGCCCGTGACTGGCCGAAAGTTTGTCAACTGGGGCTGCGCCGCAGCCCCTCGCCTGCCGGGAAATGTAGTCGCAGGGCGGGGCGCGGGAGGCCAGCAGGCTGCGCCTGGGCTGGGCGTGGCCGCGGTCCTGTTCCGCCCCATCTCCATCTAGGGGCCTTGGAAGCGCCCAGAGCGGATTTCGTCCATGTATGGGCTAGGCGGAGCTGTGCCCCCCGCCCTCCGGGGTCAGAAGCTGCGGAAGTTCATGGTAGGCGCTCCCAGTTGTACGCACACTCACACAGGGAAGTATCACGCTAACATATCAGCCCGAGTTGCACATCTTTTAGAGCTTCCTGATCATTTTGTTTTTAAAAATAAAAAAGCTCAAAGCAAGCTATACTCTCCACCTGCAGGACGTTGGTCCTCCCACCGGCCGCACTCCGTCCTCTCGTTAGCCCCGACATCGGGAGTTTCTCTGTACTCCACGACCTTCCACTCGCCCACTCCATGTCGCCGTCGCCGTCGCGCTTGCCTTTTTACCCGAGGGGCTCAAACCTGCTGCCTGATGAGTTTTCATTTACAGGAAACTCTGGTCATCTCTTCCCTGAGACAACACAGCGGCTTCCTGGGGTTTGTTCCCATTTCTAGTTTGTTGAGGTCTCCAGAAAGACTCTTTCACCTGAAGTACATTTCCCTTTGTAGTAATCCTGCAGTGAATCCTGTAAATGTTTCAGATATCAAGTAACATGTAGCATGGCAGGAGAGTGGAAATGAGACATGCTGTATGTTTTTTCGGTCTCATTTTTCCTATCATCCCCCACTCCCCGAGATTTTTGCTCAATTCAGTAGAGCAGATATTTTGATTTGTCAGTTATATCCCGCGCCCTGGAGCTGTAAAGATAGATGACACAGTTCAGAGTTCCTATCATCAGAAATTGAGATTTTATACACACACACACACACACACACACACACACAATGCCTTGAAACTACACTGACATTATTATTACCCTATATAAACGTATGATTACGCTACTGGTGTGACTCAGCACCATATACAGCCAAAGGAATGAGAAGTTATCCTCCATATGTGTTCAATATGTCAAAATGCACCCTACTGTCATACATAGCTAATTAAAACAATTAATAAAATAAACTACACTATGTGAAAGAACAAAGTCCCTTTCTGCTCCAGACCAGATCTCCCTTGGGTATCTAGGGACCTCTCTCTCCTTTCTCACTTGTCAGGTTCCCAGTTTCTTCCACATTTCACTTGCATACTAGCAACACTATCAATCTACCAAAGGCACACCCAAGTCCATTCCTTTTAAATGGACGTTTTGTAAATGTTTTTCTTTTCTGAATACCTTGATATTATTATATTACTAAAAAAACTCACTACAACGAAGGGACAAAGGAAGGAAAAACACTTAAGAATTGAAAATTAAATTATTGGGCACTTATTTCTTCAACCTATAAAGTTACTTGTAATCCTCTGTTACATAGGATGATCTTTTGGGATATCAGAACTGATGTCCATGGGGGGGGGGATGTAAAAATATAGGGTGATGAGTGATATGTAAGGGAAGGACATCCTTTCCTTGTCCTCTCTGGCCTCCCCCTCTTCCCATGGATACTTGTGCAAAGAACAGGAAACACATTGTATCTGGTCTAGTTGCAAATAAAGATGGCAAGCTCTAGCTTCTCTGTTATTGAATGTTTCCGTTTTGTGATTTCATCCTTTAGTACAATAAGAAGTTGATCAGGGCCTGGTGTATTCCCTGTGTCATAAATTATTTTGGATGCTAAGTGTCCTTTGAGATACAACCCAGTTTTCTCATTTACAACTCAAAAAACAAAAGTCCAAAGAAACTGATTCTTGTCCACAATGAGATTCTGAGTGCCGAAGCCAAAAGTAGCACCTAGATTTCCTGCCTGCTAATTCAGGGATTTTTTTTTTTTTGTTAATTAACAGGTTGACTCTTCTCATTTGATCTACCAGAGTACCAAGGAGACAATTATTCAATAACCACTTTTTTTTTATCTGAGGGGTTTAAGTAATCTTACAGGTTTGAATATTAGCTGTTTTTCTCTAATGTAGACGTGTGGTGATTCATCCTTCAACTCAATTCATAACAGACTATGAAACATAATTAAAGTGAGATAACCTAGACTACCATATATATGCAAAAAGTACTGTTTTGATTCGTGGTTTAACTTTATTACTTTTTTTTCCTTTTCAAGAATTTATTTATACTCAAGATAATGTTGATGATTTATGTCATGAGAATATCATTCAATTTACCAAAATATTAAAAGTGGTTATAGTAGAAATGGGATTATGGAGCAATTTTCACTTGTTCAAAAATTTTTCATATATGGTTATATTTCTTTTTAGTAACAAAAAATATTTTTAAATAGGAGAACTTCCCTTGTAGCTCTTTTGCCTCAAATTGCTTTAAGATAATAAGATACATGCATTCCCAAATTTCCTCCTAAATGAATCAACTTCTAAAATTATTCATTTTTTAGTAGTGAACTTACTGGTGTTTCCCCTGCCCCACTTTGTGCTTTTCTGCTTTTCACACTTTCTATATTAATTATGAATTACTAAAAGTATTTTATTGAATATAACATATATACAGAAAAAGCCAATGAACTTTGACAAATTCAACATATCCATATAACCACTATTCAAATCATGACATACAACATTATAGGCATCCCAGAAGCTTCCTCTCAATGTATTCTCAGTTATAACAGCAAAAATGTCTCTTAAAATCCAGGGAAATATCCTTTAAAAGTTAATGCCAAAAATGACATAGCATTTGTAATTAGTCAAAGTTAAATTTTATTTTACTCTCTACTTAATTTTCCAGATTTGGAAATCTTGAGCAAATGAGATTTTTTTCATCCTTGATTATTTTGTTTTTAATATGGTAATATCAGTTACACTACAAAGTAACAGTGAGATTATATGAGAGATGAAATGTAAATCCCTTTGCATAGTGCCTAGCATATGGTAAATACTAATAATGGCTATATTTTAATACAATTCAGAATATTGACTAAAATGATACATATAAAAAGCAGGCCTTGAGCTGGGCAAGGTGGCACATTCCTGTAATCCCAGCTACTTCTGAGGCTGAGGCAGGAGGATTACGAAGTTTGAGGTCAGCCTGGAGAGTTTAGCAAATTTGTCTCAAAATTGCCTAAGCAATTTGTCTAAAAATTAAAAACAAAAAACAGGCCATGATAAATATGAGGGGTTCAATTATTGTCCTTTTTACTTTCTCATCCCTCTTCCCCTATTCAGAATTTTAATTTAGTAGAGTTAAAATAATCTTATAAACAAAACAAAATTAATGCCTAAGTCTAACATTTAAGAACTCATAGTGTGGTTGATTTCCTGGTCTTTTCCTTTATAATGAAGTCTAAATAATATAAAAATAGTGTTCCCTAAGAACACAGAGTTAAAACCAGATTAAAATGAAAAATGTAAAATACTAAAAGTTTATTTTGATAATAGGAATATTTTCTACTTTTTGTTATATATGTGTATGTGTTGTGGGATGAGCATTATAGTTCTATAAAATGACAATACATCTGATTTTGTGTGTGTGTGTGTATGTGTGTGTTTCATTAAAATGAGTGGTTATTTTTTTTCAAGTGATTTTATTTTATTTATTTTATTTTTGATGCTTTTATTGAAAAGGTACATTTAAAAAATACACAGACATTTTTCCATTTACAGATTGCAGATATAGATACTCTAAAAGAGTTCACTATTTTATTGTTTTATGATACTTCTTGCCCCTGATATCACAAATATTCTAGTCTTGTTGATACCAACTTTGAAAGGGGGGCATGGGAGCATGACCTGCAACATATTCAGTGAACAGAAAGACAAATTGTTCAATTATAAATTTTATATCTTCTGTACATTATTGCATTAGGGAGCCACAAAATTATGTAGCATCATTACAAATGAAAATAGGTTAAAAATGAAGATAATTACGTAGAAATACATGGATTCATTTTCTTCTTGCAGAATGCACAGAAGGTGCCAAAATGTGCAATTTAGGAAGCTCTTTTTGTGTTTGTATATATTTGCTTAGCAACTCAAACCAGTGAGGAAGCTACAAAATAAGTTAGACAAAAATAGCAAACAGGTAGTAATTATAGCTATGTTATATGGCTTTCTATTTTGTTTAAATATCTCCAAATAAAATATGAAATAAAGAAAATACATTATCTTTTGTTCTCTTAACGAGAAATTCAAAGCTATTTTGCTTCCTAACATTTACACAGCAACTAAAGATGTTGAATTCAGACAAGAGATACAATCTAGTACTACACAGGATACAACAGTACTTGGGTCTAAAACAGTACACAATCCCTGTCGACGAGAGTACACCAAAAAGAATACGTGATCCGTTGGTAAGATGGTATTCACAAGTAAGCACTTGTGTTCTATTTTTCTTCCACACTAGAATATGCCTGGTTGGATTCCAGAGCTATTTACAGACATCTGAGGAAGATCCTAGTTTTCAAGTCTGTCAGGAAAATATTCCATATTGTTCTAAGCCAGATTATACCCATGGGAAAACAGAGACTGGTTTTCTTTTTCTTTACTTTCTGACTGTACATTTTCAAGAACCCAGATTTCTCAGATACACCAATTAAATGGAGTCGAGTTGGGGTGGGAAGAGGGAACCTGTGCTGCTCACATTCCAAAATGATTTGATCAGTCCATAAAAGCACTCTTGAATCTAGTGATTTGTTTTTCACTGAAGCTGGGGTTTCAGGTGGTAGGCTGCATTTTGTGGGTAGGTGGGATACTTACTGTAACACAAAATGCTCAAGTTGCTGAAATCCTTTTGGCTTGGCTTCTCGACTTTCCTACTGGCCTGGCTGGTCTTGGGACTTGCAGATGTCAGTATGGGGCAAACAGGATGGAGGCCGGAGTGGCACAGATGGGCCCGTGCCCTAGCCTCAGGAGAGCTGGAGGGATGGCTGGAGCCTGGAAGAGCTAGGCAGATGGCCGGGGTGGCAGTGACAGTGCAGAGGACACAGCCGCTGCTGCTGCCAGGGGTGAGGACAGGAAGGCTGGGGCCAAAGGTTTCATCATATCTTTCTGGAATGCAAGTTTTGCTGTTAAAATGCTTGGGCTCCGCTGGAGTTTGTTGTAAGGGCTGTATTTCGGCTTCAGTGGCTTCCCTGCAACTGGTCTTTATGCCTCCTGCTAGAAATGTGCTGTTTGAGTTGAATTTCTGAGTTAACATGAACATCACAGATTTCACAATGAAATGTCTTGTTCTGTAGTCCTGACCCCCTTATTGCCATTCTGCATCTTTAATCTTGATCCAGGTCTAGGATAGGACTTAATTGGACCAGCTCCATTACGAGCCTCAACCATGGTCTTGTGTTTAGATCCAGTGTTGTGTGCCTCTAGCTGTGACAGGGAGTTCAAAGCCACTTTGCATAGTGAACAATAAAGCAATTTTTTGGCTTTCTCTTCTTCGGATTCAGCAACAGACCCTGGTGCTCCATTTGTGCTTTTGGTTGTCCCAGGTGGCAGGGCAGTTGTGCCAGATTTGAGGAGAAATGAGCCACTTTCAGAGCATGATGGCTGACTGAAACTATTGGCTTTCAGCTTTCCTTTATCTTCGGATTTGTCAGAGCTGTTGCCTGTGATTGGAGTGATGGAGCAGCTGGGATTAGCCTTTGCGCTGTCCTTGGAAGAAACCATTTTGGGTTTATTTTTCGTTGCCTCTAGTGCTTTGTCCTTCTTGGCATGTTTGCTTCTTTTGTAGTGGGCCTCGGCCTGGCTATCTGAGTTAAAGCGAAGTTGACAGACATTACAAGAAATAACTTGTTTCTTCTTTGGGGGAATGGATACTCCAAATGTGTGGTTAATGACTGCTTTTTGCACAGGATCCATTGTGTTAAAATTTGGAAAGAGCCCAACAGCCGAACTACCGTCCATTGGAAAAGACATAAATGGTTCGATATCCAGTGAAGGCTGCATCATCAGAGTAGGAGTGCGCACAAGAGCAGGAAGGGTAGTAGTATGGCATGTACTGCCTGTGCTGGTGTTGGGGCTGGGGCTGACCAGCAGTGTCCTCGAGCTCTGGGCTGGAAACCGGGGCTGCCCATTGCTCAGCTGCTTCACTCGTTTGCGATGGGATTTGCCATTGTAATGGACCTGGGCCTGGGCTGCAGAGTTCAGCTGGATGTTGCACACCTCACAGAAGGAGAACAGAATTTTCTTTTTCTCTTTACTTAACTGCTCCTCAGGCCTGTCGGTCTTAATGCCCCTTTCTTCAAAGCCCCGTAGAAAAGCTGCCATATTCATAATTCCATCTTCAAGATGGTACTTCATACATTGGGTTGTGTTCTAAAACCCCTTTTTTAAGTCGGTTGATGGGAAATTGTGCATATTTTCTTATAGATTTAGAAAAACAAATTGCTTTTAGGTTTCCAGATCAGCCCATAAACATCAATTTAATCTTCGATGAACTTGAAACGTAGACCATCTGGGCGCGCCGGCAGCAGGCGCGTAGGGCAGTGGCTCCTCCAGCCTGGAATTTGTTGCTAGCGCTCTGGCGGTTGCTGCGGTCCCGCCAGGGCTGCACTGAAGCTCCGCGCAGACGCTCTCCGGCGATCTGCTGCACCCCCGGACGGTGGCTACCATGACAGCGGCGGCGGTGGCCTTGGGGAATCATATCACAAAATTTTTTGATAAAGGGGAATTCAAGTTCTCCTTATTCATGTGTCCAGTGTGAATAAAAGCACTGTCATAAGGCAATCCATTTGAGGAGCAGGTGGCTTACTAGGGATTGAACCTAGAGGCTCTTAACCACTGGGCCAGCACTTTTTATTTTGAGATAGTGTCTTACTGAGTTAGAGTCTCACTAAGTTGCTGAGTTGACTTTGAACTCACAATCCTCCTGTCTCAGCTTCCAGATCCACTGGGATTACAGGTGTGAGCCACCACACCCAGCTCCATTTTTATTTTACAGCTTAGGAAACTTTTTTTGATATTTATTTTTTAGTTATAGGTGTACACAATGTCTTTATTTTACTTTATGTGGTGCTGAGGATGGAACCCAGAGCCTCACACATGCCAGGCAAGCTCTTTACCTCTGAGCCACAACCCCAGCCCCAGGAAACTCATTTTTAAGTAATTTGGAAAACATGTGACATACTGACCTGTTTATGCAGGTGGGCTATCCTGGACCTCCTACCTAAAAATTAATGATCATATGGTTCTTTTCAAACCTGAGTTCCTCTAAATCACTTGGCTTAAATGAACATCAGTTTGTCATTGTCCTTGACATTCTCTACCCTTCTCCACCTCCTATGTATACACACTGGGGTTCACAGTATTCAAAACAGTACTATCAAAAATTTAGTATTCACTAAAAACAGGCCAAACTCCATTAACTTTTCTACTTGCTGCTCAACTAAAATGCCATTAAAAAAATATAACACTTCGTTATATCAAAATATTTGGCAATGTAAAAGGTCTCCTTTATATTATTTTCTTGGAGTTTGGAAAAGAGTGACCCAGTTTCATTTTCAAATCTGTTTATTTAAAAAAAAATTACATTCTAAAGATTCAACAATCTATCAAAATTCAAGTCTGTTTTTTTTTTTTTTTTTTTTTTTTTTTTTGTCCCTGGTAGGACTAGAAAACGGTCATATTTTTATAACCCTTTTAGGAAATCTATCCTAAAAAAAATATTATACTAAGTTTGACTTTTCAAAAGTCAAATGCAACATTACTTATTGAAATGTAAAAATTGGAAACAAAGTGTCCATATACAGGATATGAATAATGGCACATCCAACATTAAGTAGCCAGCCATCAAAATGTCATTGCTAAATCCCTCTTATATTTTCAGAGTAGTAGTATGGGGGAAATTCTTATAAAATAAATAGAGGAAAGCAAGATACAACATCCACTATGTAGGATGATTGCAACTATGGAAATAAATAAAGTCAAATATTAACATTTGTTCTGGTTGGTGGGTTCTGGGAATTTTTCCAAAATTTTGCTGAATGTAAACTTAATGATTGAAATAAATTAATTCATAACAAGATATAAAATTGACTTTCCTTTTTCCTCTGAGTCTCTTTATATGCTCATTGGACAAGATTAAAGCCCTTGCTGGGCATAGTAGCACTATCCTGTAATCCCAGCAACTCCAGAGGCTGAAGCAAGTATATCCCAAGTTCAAGGTCACCTCAGCAACCTCGGCAAAAATACTCAGCAACTTAACAAGACCCTGACTCAAAATTAAAATTAAAAAGGGCTGACAATACAGCTCAGTGGTAAAAACCCCTGGGTTCAATCCCCAGTACCAACCAATCAACCAACCAACCAACCAACCAACAAAAAGATTAAAGCCCTTTTTTTCACAAATAAAACAAAAGCCATTTTTCTCTCTAACTTGAAATAATTTGAAATGAAAAAAGAGGTAAAGAAAATAATCAAAAACAAAGGAAAAAGAAAGGAAGAAAGTATCAATAATGGAAGTTAGAATACTCGAAGAAGTCCACTTAAATTTCTATGGATTCTTTGGGTAGAATTGACAGTAGTGGGGTAGGGAAAAAGACATTATAGGTATGAGAACATACTGAGGTAGAAAGCCATGAGTTCCAATGACAGAGACAGAGAATTTTGGATATCAGACAAAGGGTGTAAACAAATTCCTCTTTGGGAAAAGAATAGAGTAAATGGGAAAGAAAGAGTAGTTGTAACTTGTCACTGGTAGACATGATTATCACATGCTGGCTTAGGATAATTTTTATAAAAACCTGGGATAGTTATGATTGATATATAAAATTCTTACTTAAGTAAAATTCTGTGAGCTGTATAAGAAAGAACTAGAGATGAACTTATAATGATTAAATCAGGTTTTTAAAATAACCCATCTGATGGAAAGTATTAAGGAAAGAAATTTATTTATAGCTATACTTTAGCCATTTCTTACACAAACATAAAAATTCCAATTAAGAATGAAGAAAATGTGTAGCTGGGTATGGTGGCATAGGTTGGTAATCCCACTGACTCGGGAGGCTGAGGCAGGAGGACTGCAAGTTCAAGGTCAGCCTCAGAAATTTAGTGACACACTGTCTCAAAATAAAAAAAAAATTAAAAAAATTCTTTAAAGAGGTGGGGGTGTGGTTCAGTGGTTAAACATCCCTGACTTCAATCCCTGATACCCACCCCCCCAAATGTGAGGAATATTAATGCATATAATTAAATAGTTATTTCATAAATTAAATGTTTTGGAAATTGGCTAATTATATCCATCATTCAGTACTGTTTGAACGGAAGACATGATGAATATAAAGTGTCTAACACAAGTCTGGCATTCAACAGAAATGGCAGCTTTTATCTTATTTATTTTTATGTGGTGCTGAGGATTGAACTCAGGGCCTCATGCTTGCTAGGCAAGCGCTCTACCACTGAGCTATAGCCCCAGCCAAGAAGTGGCAGCTTTTATTGATAGTTAATGATCTGCAATATTTTTTTTGCAACTTCATTTAATCATTTATTTTATGTGGCTGAGGATCAAACCCAGTGCCTCACATGTGCTAGGAAAGCTCTCTACCACTAAGTCACATCCCAAGCCCCATGATCTGGAATACTTTACAATTTCTGTGCCTGCATGAAATATTTGATGTTTTATGCTGTCATACTGTAACAACAATTTTACACACATGTAAAGACAATTTATCAAACTTAATATTATTATTATTTGTCAATATTAAAGGATTATCCAAAGATTCACTCTTGATAAAAATAAGCAGATAACTATGAAGACAGATGTACTTTTTAGATAAGTAAAAGATCAAAGAAAAAATACCTAGTAAATTTTCCACTCATTTTGTAGATGTGGTCCTGTATTTTATCCCTGTGAATAGTAGAATCTATTCAGAACAGGAATGCCTGACTTCAGAGCTTATTTTTCTCTAGATAAATTGAGAAGCCAAACCTATAATATTGATTAATGAGAACTTGGAAAGCAAACAGAAGATACTTTATTGCTTATGCTATTTAAACTACTTAGATCATGCTTCAGAATTCACTGGCTATGATGCTGCTTCTTCTTTTAGCTATATGACACTGGATGTTTATAATCTAAATAGATATGATTTTTTGGGTTGTAAAAATCTCATGGGCTGGGGAAATATTAATAAATACAAAGCATCAAAAAGAATTTCCTTTGATAGTTGATTGCAGATAATTAGAATTTAAGTTATCAATGGCTTAACAATATTTAGAGAAAGAATAAAGATGTACTAACAGAGAGAGAGAGAAAGAAAAGAAGAGAGGCAGGGAGGAGGGGAAGAGAGACTTTACTAAGATATGATGCAGTCTACCCTGAAAAGGGTAATGATGGGAAAAGTTTGAGAGGTACCAAGAACAGCAAAATATAGCCAAGGCTTAAATAAATATATAAATAGATAACTGAAAAGGAGATATGTGTACACATGCATGTGTGCAAAAAAATGAGACTAGAAGACAGTCTTGCAGTGCCTTAAAAAGTTAAAAATAAAGTTACTATTTGAGTCAGCACTTCCACTCCTAGGGATATACTCAAAAGATTAAAACATGTATCCAGCTGGGCATGGTGGTGTGCACCTGTAATCCTAGTGACTCAGGAGGCTGAGGCAGGAGGATAGAAATTTCAAGACCAACCTCAGCAATTTAGTGAGGCCCTGAGGACTTAGTGAGATGCTGCTTCAAAATAAAACATATAAAAGGCTGGGGATATGGCTAAGTAGTTAAGCACCACTGGGTTCAATCTCCAGTACTCAAAACAAAAAAAAATATGTATATATAAGTATACAAATACACACACACACAATAACTGGTACATAATTATTCAGAATATCATATTCATAACAGGCAAAAAGTGAAAGTAACCAAATGTCCTTCAACTCATAAAATATATCAGTTGATGATAAAATGTGGCATATATACAATGGAATATTATTCAGCCATAAAAAGTAATTGATTACTGATTCACATTACAACATGGATGAGCCTTGAAATATTTTGCACAGATAAAAAACCAGTCACAAAAGACCACATATTATATGATTTCACTTATATGAAATACCACTGTAGAAAATTTATAGAGACAGAAAGTAGATTAGCAGTTGCCTAAGGCTGATGGGAAATGGAAAATTGTGAGATGACAGGTAAAAAATATGGATTTTCTTTTGGGAATAATTAAAATGTTCAAAATTGACTATAGTGAGAGTTGTACTACCCTGTGATTATAATAAAACAACTGAATTGTACACTTTAAATAGAGGAATTTTATAATATGCGAAGTCATTTTATAGCCTTGGACAGCTTTATTCAGATTACAAATGTTTTTTATTATACCAAGACTTTTAAAAGGTAGAATAAGTAGCTGGCTTTTTAAAAAAATTAAAATCTAAGGCTAAACACAGTGCAGGTGTAGCTCAGTGGTAGAATGCTTGTCTAGTGTGCTTAAGGCCCTGTTCAATGTCAGTACCACACACACACATACACACACACACACACACACACACACACACACACACAGGAAAATGAATCTTATTAATTAATAGAACATCCATTAGGAGGGTACCTTCAAATAAATGAATAAATATATTAATTTGACAACAACATTTTTAGACTTACCTTTATATTGAGTGATATGATTCCAAAGGGGTAAATTTTCTTTTTCCTTTCTTTTGGTATTACAGATTGAACCCAGGGGCACTTAACCACTGAGCACATCCCCAGCCCTTTTTATATTTTTTTATTTTGAAGCATGGCCTCACTAAGTTGCTTAGGCTTCTTTGAATTTGCAATTCTCCTGTCTCAGCCTCCAGAGCCACTGCATGAATTTTCAATTCTTGAATTTGTTTTATCCTTGATTTTTTAAAGTTTGTTTTTCAGTGGATTATAGTTATACATAAAAGGAGAGTTCATTCTGACATATTCATAAAAGAAGTAACATAGATTTCTCCATTTCAATCCTAATACTCCTTACCTCTTCCCTTTCCTTTGCTTTCTCTCTGGTTCCCTTCCTCTTTTCTATTGGTCTTCCTTCTATGGACTTATTTTTCACTTGATGCATTATAGTTACATATAAATTGGAATGCACTGTGATATATTCATAAATGTCCTTAGAATAATTTGGTTAACTACATTCCCCAGTTCTTCCCCTTCCCCTTGCCTCCTTCCTCCCCAATGTGTCCCCCTACCTGCAAAGCACACTTCTACTCTTCCAATGTCCCTTCTATTTTTCTGAAAAAATGATGGTTAGATGTCATAGAAGAAAGTGGCAATGTCTTAATCTAATGCCTACTGTCTGGCCCAATGGCTCTTCCATCCTTGTCAAGAGAGTTATAACCTTTTATCCTGTCATTCAACACTATCACTCGATTGCTTTTTTAAAAATTTTTGGTTGTAGATGGACACAATATCTTTATTTATGTATTTGTTTATTTTTATGTGGTGCTGAGAATTGAAGCGTCACATGCACTAGGCAAGTGCTCTATCACTGAGCCGCAACCCCAGCCCTCAACTTTTTCTTAATTATCTCATTTGCAAATACTCTTTCTCTTAAAAATTTTTCACAGGAAACTGGAAAGGTAGTAGAGGTTTTTGAAAATCTATTGCAGGACTGGAGTTGATACTCAGTGATAAAGCATAAGCTTTAGCATGTACAAGGTCCACAAAGCCCTGAACAGAGGAAAAGAGGGAAAGAAAAGGAGAAGAAAGAAAAAATGAAAAGAAAGGAAGTCCATTGCAATAACTCCCTTCTAAAAATCTATAGTCTAGAACTATGATAGCAGAAGAGAAAAATGAACAGATGAATGTAAAAGACAAATTCATTTGATCTGATGATTAATGATTCGCAGATTATGGGGAGAAAGAAAAAGAGGCAATTACTAATATATGCATGGAAGGAGTGTCAAAATTGAGAAAGTTAGAGACAACTGTTTTAGAGAAATTGATAAATTTAGTTGAAATTAGTAATAAATTAATACATAGGTTATTTTGGTAGAAAATTTATCACTGACAGTATGGCATGTTAGAAAAATCAATATAATTTTATGTGTATTTTTATTTTACTACTGTGAACTTCATAAAGATGAGTTCTAAATCTAATTCATTGTGTAATCCCAGCACTGATCTTACTGCCTTTAATAGTTAAAATAATTTTCAGTTGAGTCAACTCAACTGAAACTGGTAGAGCGCTTGCCTAGCAAGTACGAGGCACTAGGTTCGATCCTCAGCACCACATAAAAATAAACAAATAAAACAAAGATATTGTGTCCAACTACATCTAAAAAAATATTTTTAAAAATCTAAAGGACATATGTATTTTTCCTCAGTCTTAAAGGATGTATTCCCAAAAAATTTAAAACTCAGTATGTTGAAATGTCATCAGTAATTCATTTAGAATTTCTGCTCATACCTACATCCTGGGAACAAATTTTTACTCCTCACACTTCAGATAGAGCCCTAATATCCAGAGTATACAAAGAACTCAAAAAATTAGACAATAAGATAACAAATAACCCAATCAACAAATGGTCCAAGGACCTGAACAGACACTTCTCAGAGGAGGATATACAATCAATCAACAAGTACATGAAAAAATGCTCACCATCTCTAGCAGTCAGAGAAATGCAAATCAAAACCACCCTAAGATACCATCTCACTCCAGTAAGATTGGCAGCCACTATGAAGTCAAACAACAACAAGTGCTGGCGAGGGTGTGGAGAAAAGGGTACTCTTGTACATTGCTGGTGGGACTGCAAATTGGTGCGGCCAATTTGGAAAGCAGTTTGGAGATTCCTGGGAAAGCTGGGAATGGAACCACCATTTGACCCTGCTATTGACCTTCTCGGACTATTCCCTGAAGACTTTAAAAGAGCATGCTACAGGGATGCTGCCACATCGATGTTCATAGCAGCACAATTCACAATAGCTAGACTGTGGAACCAACCCAGATGCCCTTCAATAGATGAATGGATAAAAAAATGTGGCATCTATACACAATGGAGTACTATGCAGCAATAAAAAATGACAAAATCATAGAATTTGCAGGGAAATGGATGGCACTAGAGCAGACTATGCTTAGTGAAGCTAGTCAATCCCTAAAAAACAAATACCAAATGTCTTCTTTGATATAATGAGAGCAACTATGAACAGAGAGGGAGGAAGAGCAGGAAGAAAAGATTAACATTAAACAGAGACATGAGATGGGAGGGAAAGGGAGAGAAAAGGGAAATTGCATGGAAATGAAGGGAGACCCTCATTGCTATACAAAATTACATATAAGAGGTTGAGAGGGGAATGGGAAAATAAACAAGGAGAGAAATGAATTACAGTAGATGGGGTAGAGAGAGAAGATGGGAGGGGAGGGGGGATAGTAGGGGATAGGAAAGGCAGCAGAATACAACAGTTACTAATTGGGCATTATGTAAAATTGTGGATGTGTAACCGATGTGATTCTGCAATCTGCATTTGGGGTAAAATTGGGAGTTCATAACCCACTTCAATCTAATGTATGAAATATGATATGTCAAGAGCTTTGTAATGTTGTGAACAACCAATAAAAATTTAAAAAAGAAAAAAAAAAGAATTTCTGCTCATAAAAATAATCAATTCAATGCATTATGTTACTAACATAAGCAAATATATTATGCTTTCAGACAGTAATTGCTCCTTAGTAAACTTACTGTTGAAAATGCCTATGTCCAATATCAAATAAGATTTATGTCTAATACAGGTCTTCATTTTGGAGTAATGGCTTTTTATTAAAAATACTTACTGTTCTGTTTTTCACCAAGAGCAACCAATGTTTCAAGAACTTTAATTCCCTCTTGAACAGCCAAAAGTTCATTGTTACTGGCTGGTCTGTTTCTTTCAACAGCTTTAAGCTTTTCAACCACTATGGGGGCTAATGAATGGATGTAGGGAGTTGAAAGGGCATGGTTGGAATGCTGGAAGACTGAGAGGAGAAGCTGGTAACATTTGGCTTGAACCTATGTAAGGAGATCATTCAATCAATTAACACATGATAGTTCTTATCTGCTCTACAATCACATTACATCTTAATATGTATGTAATACAGCACAATGAAAATATAAATGTTATTTTCCGTATAAGAGAAATGAAAGAGAGTAATGGAACTTTCTTTCAATAAGCTAACTGAATAAACCTCTCAAAAAAATCGGAATCTCTCAAAATAATTCTTTATACCAATTTAAGTTTTGTAGCCATAGAAAATAAAGTCTCACTGGCTTTTAGATTAGAAAAACTTCATATGAATAATTATTTTTTTAAAAAGGAAGAAGGATAGGAAGAAAAGTTATAAGTATTGGGGGAAAATAGTGGAATAAAATTGTTTCAGCAATTTGTAGAATACAAATTGCCAAACTTCACTGACATCAGAAATACCTGGGGAGCATTTTAAAAATACAGATTCCTGAGTCACAACTCTGAAGACCCTGATTCAGGGAGCTAGGGGGCTAGGAATGTTCCTAAGTTGTTTTATTTTTCCTGATACGCAGAAGATTTGATAATCATAACTTAAGACTTCACCACTGTAAAATAATAAAACATGTTTTCTAAACAAACAAGTTTTGAATAGGCTTATTAAAACATGTAATAATAAATTTATACATTAATGTAGTGAGTATCATTTAAATAAATATTGGAAACCCTGAAAATCTCTCCTAATATGGCTGAGAACTAATCAAAGATATTAGAGAATTTCTGCATATTTAAGTAAACATACAAATGTGTTTCTTTTATAGTTAAACCCAGTGATATTTTCTAGTTTTTCCATTTAAAACTCTTACTGTAAATATTTAGGTTTTCCTTATATATAACACATTTTAGTGAATCAACCAGATATTCTCCTGATAACGTGGAATGTTTGCTTAGGTGTAACTTACCCATGGGTCACATGAATTTAATGCATTTTTAAATGTGTTCATGCAGCCATTCTGTAATGACTGAACTCCTATTATTTCACTACAGCAGACCACAGGAAGGGTGCAATTGCTGTCAGCATGCTAACTTCATCAGGTGTGGACACAGAATCTTCTGAAAATGAAAAATGGAAAAAAAGTGCCATTTCCAAAACTTTTGGAAATTTAATCTTCAACAACTCTCTCCTGCTCCTAACATTAATCAAAGTTTATCAAGAAAATAAATTAAAATGTTACCATTTTGAAACATGTAATTATAAATAATTCAGGCAAAATGGATACTAAAACCACTGTGTGCAAGTTAGATAGACAGCAAACAATTAAGGTAGTTTCAAAATATCTCCCCATTGATTCCTTGTTAGTTAAAAAAGGGAGAAATGACAACTGTATAGTGGAGAAACAAGGCAGATACGATCTTAACGAAGTCATTAAAGTTAAGATTCCCAATAATGAGACAAAGCAACATTATATGCTTTCTTATATAAGGCTCTGAGAAGACATAACAATATTTATATAGTATTTTTCCAAAAATGCATAAAAGTAAAGAAAAAAATAGATAACTCAAAATTCTGAAACATTCTACAAAAGTAGATGGCCTGCACTCTTCAAAAATATTAATGTCATGGGGCTGGGATTGTGGCTCAGCAGTAGAGTGCCCGCCTACCACGTGGATCCTCAGCACCACATAAAAAACTAGTGGATAAATAAATAAAAACGAAGGTATTGTGTCCAACTACAACTTAAAAACAAACAAACAAAAAAACATTAATATCACAAAAGATTAAGCCTGAGGAACTATCCCAGATTAAAGAAAACTAAAGAAATATGACAACTAAGGAAAAGAAAAAGTTTTATAAAAGTCATGATTAGGACATTTAAAATATGCATATGAATAATAACAGCATTTTATCAATGTGAAATTGCCTAAATTTTATAATTCTTCTATTATCATGTAAGGAATGTTCTTGTTCTTAGGAAATCTGTGAAGTATTTAAAGAGTTATGATGACTTCAACATATTTTCAAATGGTTCAGCAAAATTAATAATAAAGGTACAGAAGCTGAAGTTGTTGCTTAGTGGCAGAATACTGGCCTCCCACATGTAAGTCACTGAGTTTTATCCTTAGCACTGCATAAAAATAAATAAACAAAATAAAGATATTGTATCCGTGTATAACTAATTTTTTTTAAAAAAATAAAGGTATAAGGGTTATGTGGATAATAATAAATCCTTGAGGCAAAATGTTAACTGGTGAATCTAGGAGGAGGGTATATTGGTGTTTTCTACACTTGAAATTAAGTTTGACGGGCTGGGGATGTGGCCCAAGCGGTAGCCCACTCGCCTGGCATGTGTGCAGCCCGGGTTCGATCCTCAGCACCACATACAAACAAAGATGTTGGGTCCACCTAAAATTTAAAAAATATATATTAAAATTCTCTCTCTCTCTCTCTCTAAAAAAATTCAGTTTGAAATTTATTTCAAAAATCAAAGGATTAAAAGTGAAAAAAAAGTTTTGCAGCATTCTTGATGGGATTTATGTACATGTGTATGTATGTCCACATAAATACACATACACATATTTTAAAATAAAATATCTCAGCTCTTAGAGTAAAGAAGTAGGGTTTCCAAATGGAAATTCTTCATTATAATTTTTTTTCTTAAGCAAGAAATAAGGGGGGCTGGGGATATGCCTCAAGCGGTAGCGCGCTCGCCTGGCATGCTTACAGCCCGGGTTCCATCCTCAGCACCACATAAAAACCAAGGTGCTGTGTCTGCCGAAAACCAAAAATAAATATTAAAAAATTCTCTCTCTCTCTCTCTCTCTCTCTCTCTCTCTCTCTCTCTCTCTCTCTCCTTTCTCTCTCTATCTTTAAAAAAAGAATTAAGGGAATTGCTAGCCTTATACTATATAAATATTCCCATGGCTTTGATCCTTCATTCATAAGTATACCTCCTGTGAGTTCAGCTCTGGACAGAATATCTTAGGCAAGTTAATTGTATTATCAGACCTTCAAATTCACTTCATATAATGAACCAGCTTGATAAAATAGCAAACACTTTCTGTTAATGTTGACAATTTAGGTCTGGGGTTGTGGTTCAGTGGTACAGTGTTTGCCTAGCACATGTGAGGCACTGGGTTTGACCCTCAGCACTGTATAAAATTAAACTTAAAAAAATAAATAAATAAAGGCATTGTATCCCTCTACAACTAAAAAAATTTTTTTTTAATTGACAATTTAGGGTTCGGGCTGAAGCACAGTGGTAGAGTGCCTGCCTCACATGTGTGAGGCACTGGGTTCAATCTTCAGCACAACATAGAAAAAATAAAATAAAAAATAAAGATATTGTAGGGCTAGGGCTGGGGCTTAGTGATAGAGTGTCTAGCACATGCGAGGCACTGGATTTGATCCTCAGCACCACTTAAAAATAAAATAAAATAAGGGTATTGTGTCCAACTACATTTTATATATATATATATATATATATATATATATATATATATATATATATATTTATATATGTGTGTGTGTGTGTGTGTATTCTAGATATGCTCAACAAAATTAAAACTAAACTACTTATAGCAAATTCTTAAGCATTTCTTCTTCCTGATATTTCTATTTATCTATCAATCTGCACATACATTCATATATGAGGCATTTAATCTTTTTAAGTTTGTTAAAATCTATGTTAAGATGCAAAATATTAACACTTTATAAAGGTAAAATAATTTCAGTTACATTAATATAACTAAAGTTTTTCCCTTATACATGATTTTTTTAAAAAAATCACATTCTAAATATCTGTACATTATTCAAAATATAAAAAGCATATGGAAAAGAAAATAAGAAAATAAAACTTGTAATTCTACCATCCAGTGACAGTTTAGATTTAATTTCTAGGTTTTGACTTAATTTCTTCTGGTCTAAGTTAATTATATATATGTTTGCTTAAAAATATGATATATAACAGATAAAATGGACATATAATTCAAACTAATATATCATCATGAATAATTTTTCCCACTGACAAATATATTTATAACACATTTTATTATTGTAAAATAAATGTATTGATGATAAATAATTTTGAATTTAATTTTTTAATTAACAAGGCCAAAGAGTATGCATTCTGTGTGTGTGGTACTATGGATTAAATTTAGTGCCTCATGCATGCTAATCAATTGTTCTACCACTGAGCTACATATAGCCCAAGTATGCATTTTCTTTCTTTTTTCTTTTTTTAATTGGTATCGGGAATTTAACCTACTTTATCACTGAGCCACATCCCCAGTCCTTTTTATTTTAAAATCTGAGACAGGGTCTCACTAAGCTGCTCGGGGCCTCACTAAGTCACTGAAGCTGGTCTCAAACTGGCAATCCTGTGTTAGCCTCTCTAGTCATTGGGATTACAGGCGTGCACCACCACTTTTACCTAATGTGCCTTCTTTCCTTTGTTCTTTCTTCTATTGGTTATTAATTCTCTTATAAGACCTCTTTATTTGTTAATAGAATAAACAGTGACATAGATATTATTATTAGTTTTTCAGATACTTTTCAATGTAAGATGCTTTGATGTCTACATAGGCCAATATATCAGTCTATGTATATGTATATTTCCTCTGCAGTATCTCTCACTGACTTATAGTTAGTCTTTTGCCATTCTGCCAAATAAAGCTCATCTGTATTTTCTTTGTTTTCTTATTTTAAACATTTTATATTACCATTTAAATTTATCTCATGTTTATTTTAAATCATGATATAAGATGAAGGGATAATGAGAATTTATTTCTCAAACAGTTAATTGGTACACCCATTTGAAGAATCATGAATAAATGATATTTATTGTTTATTTGCTTAAAATACATGTGTCTTCTATAGAAATCTCTTCTGTTCTACTGTCCCATCCACTGATTCCTGGGCTACTAAACATTTTTAAATTATGTGGAATTTTTGTATTAGGCAACAGGACAAATATTTCCTTATTATTCTTTTTTTTTAGTTCTTCTACATTTTCTTTATAGCCAAAAAAGAAAAAACTTGAGAGAAAAAGCCAAACACAGAAGAAAATGGACAAAAACATGACTAAGGATTTCCCTCCAAATGAAACACAAACATGAAAAATACTTATATTCATTAGGAAAATGAGAAGTAACAATTAAAGCAACATGATAGGACATATTAGCCATCATATAACAAAATTTGGAAACCAAATAATACCAAGTATTGGTCAGGATATGGGGAAACAAAGATCATCTTATGCTGCTGATGTGAGTGATAATTCACTTGGCTACTTTGGAGAACAATTTGGCGATGTCTGATAAAATGGAAGTTAATATATGCCATCAATTCCACTTATAGATATATACCCTAGAAAATTTCTCACGGCACACATGCAAAATCAATCCATGTTTGCTAAAGCAACGTTTTTAATTGGGAGAAACTAAAAACAGCAAAAATACCCATTGACAGGAATGAATAATTGAACAAATAAATGTGATGTAAAGCTACATAGGAGTTAAGAATGAATGAAGGTTTTATTTATCTACATTAATAGAACCAAAAATTAATTACAGAGGGAAAAAAAGTAGAATGGGATATTATAACATTACTTATGTAAATTAAATAGTACAAAAATATATATCATTCATGGTTACTTATCTCACTTTCTATATAATGCGTATATACATATATATAAACTAAGTATATTTGTTAAAATAATTGATACATATTAACATAGAAAATATAATTTATAATAGGGAAATTTCTGGAATAAAATATATCAATACCAAGTTTATGGTTCCATTTAGGTGACAGATACTTGAACTTCTTTCCAATTTTATATCAATTATACTAACACATGTCAATTCTGGGTATATATCATATCTTTTTTTTAAACTTTCCAGTATATATGAAAGTTCTAAGACAAAGATATTTAAAGTCAATGATTCAGACAGAGTTATTGAAACTTCAAATCCAAAAAATGTGACTAATGCACCTCTCTGAGTTAATTCAATGTTATACAGCAATTTTCTGATTAGAATACTTAAATAATTAATTAATTAGGGAACAGATAGATATCTGAACAGATCAAAAGTTTTAAAAAACTCTGACAGGTTACCTGGTCTTGAATATTCCAGGATACATGCAAGAGTGCTATGAATTAGAGCTGTCAGTTTTGGCCATTGAAAGTGTCACGATACTTTTAATCCCTTGAAGAGCTGCACTGACTGGTAGAGGAACCTGATTGTCTGCAGACTTTATTGCTGTGTCTTTTAATATTCTTGCAATTAAGAACAGAATTGTAGGCAGGATTGGCATACATCCTAATATAAAAACAAATCAGATTACCTCATAACTACTCAATGCCACTGTAGAAGTTTCCATTCCTTATTTTTTTTACAATTAATTATGTTTGTCTTTTTTTCCCCTCTTCCTTTAGACAGGGTCTCACTTTGTTTCTCTGGCTGGCCCCACATTCCTAGGCTAAAGTGATCCTTCTGCCTCAGCCTTTGGAATAGCTGGGACTAGAGTGCATGCCACCATGCCTGGCTGACTATGGTTTCATATTATTTATTTTCTTTGTTTTTATATAAAATTTGCTACATTACTTTTACTATAATTCAATGTTTGAAAAAGAACATAAGAAATTGCCATTTATTTTAGAGAAGAGAGAACTGATATTTTCTTTTTCCAACCCAGCCATTTTGTTACTGCTAATATTTCACCTATTTAGTAGTCCATGCCCTTCATAATTAAAATGAAAAAGAAGATAGAAAAACAGAAAGAGAAAACTACCATATACATTGAGAAGCATCTAAGTTACCTGGTGAATCTTATTAGTAATTCTAAAATATATAATTAAACTTCAGTGTACTAAAGGCAGCCTAATCAAGCCAGAAAAATGAGAAGACTACTGAGGTAAGCAAAGAAGAAATTATAGAATCCCAGAATTTGTGGATAAAAATTCAACCATGGTGGTGGGGGTGGGGGGGCCTGGGGTTATGGCTCAGTGGTTGAGCATGTTCGAGGTGCTGGGTTTCACCCTCAGCGCCACATAAAAATAAATGAAATAAAGATATTGTGTCCAACTACAACTAAAAAAAATCAACCACACATTTAACAAAAGAATCCCTTCACTATTCTTATAGGTAGCTTCCTACAAAACTCCAAGGAGAGAAAGTCATTCTTTTTACACATGTAGGGTAACTGTAAGAATCAAAAAATTGTCCCTTGGTTATACTGAAATTTACCAGTATGTTTACTAATAATTATTTTTACTTTCCAGCAAAACAAGGAAAGTTTGCTTCCATACAACAGTTTTTCAATATCTATTATATTTACTAGTCATGATTTCTTTAGATACTCCTTAGAGATGGCTGTCACTCTCCTCTGAAATTCTTTAGCTTTTCAATGTTGCTCATGAATGTCAACCAGATTAGAAAATAATGAGCTTTGTAATTCTACCTTACTATCTTCCCAGTCTGCAGTTCTGTCTTGTTTGAAACATATCTGAAAAGTCAGCTTAGGTCTTTCATTTTTTGAATCTTTAATCATTATAGGATCTTAAAAGTACATAAATCTTTTTAAAAGACTGACCTCTCATTTCACACTTGAGATTTAAGAGAAAAATAAATTATAAGTGTTTAAAATTCAAGGCAAGATCACTTTCATTACTGCTTATAATGCATTTTGAAATACTGATCAATACTGTACCAGCAGGTGAACAAAGGGACTGTAAATCAGAGAGAATGGTGACTGTGGCTGACACCAGAGGAGCACTTTCTTCTGACAGCCGGGTTTTAGTGGCTATGTGACTTGGAGAGTCTGACATCTTGGTACTCAGATGTGGCATATGCTGAACTAAAATGAACATCAATAGTTCCATAGTTGCAAACATAAGAGATTTTCCAGGAATGAGGCCACAACTGTAAAGTCCTTCTCCTAATACTGGACAGGACTCTTTTTCCATTTGATCTTCATCTTAGATAAAAAATAATTTTGGTGAAATTTTCAGCAGAAAATTGAAAATGGCATATAAAATATCACAATAAATACCTTTAAGAAATTCCTTCAAACGGATTTACAAGTAAATGCCTAAATAATGCCAAATGTCTTTCTTAGTATATAATTCTATGCCTTACTAGAATTTTGTGTATTAACTTCTCTAAACTGATGGGTAGTTATTTTTTACTTGGAAAATATTAGGTATTTATTTCCTAATAAAGATAACACATATGCTAGGTTAAACTACGTGAAGTTAACATTTTTGGAGGGGAAAAATGATGAGCTATCAGCAATTTCATTTGGTCCTAATGAAAACAAAATCAGTTTCAAATTTTCTAAATGTATGATCATTTTTTAAATCATAAACCTCCTGGCCTTACACTCAGCACCTCAACACCAATCAGCTATTATAAATTGAATCAAATAAGTTGAATTAATTTTAATTTTAAAGGATAAACGTATATTATTAAAAGCTGAGAAAACATACATATGAAAACAAAGTATTTTGCAATTAATATTAACATAGAGGGCTGTGTAACAAATAAGAATATTAACAATCTTGGGAAATGGTCACATTTCATTCCAACAGGTATTTAAGCAACAGATGTCTTAAATATTTAAGTTGAATTATTCTCCCACAGTTAAAAAATACTTGAATTAAACAATATTGTTAGAGTTTAGTGCCCTTAAACCAAATCTAAGCTCAGTACCTGAGAGTTGTGTGCCACAGACAACAGGGATTTTTGGGGAGTCCCTCCTCTATTCACCTCAGCAAGGATTACAAACTTTCAGCTTTCACAGGTAGTCTGCCCAATGAGTCTGCCTCAAATTTCAAAGTCAGAGAAAGCTCAATCACAAATAAAGTACCTTTACCTCTTCCCTTAATGTTTCCACTTTATCTAATGCCCAGCTTCTTTCCCAAGTTGATTCATCTTTCTTCATGTGATCCCACCGTTCCCAGCCTAGTTGACTTCCCAGGGATTCTTCAAGGATTTCAATCATATCTCATATGTCTTCAACCGGGAGGTTGAATAGTCTAGTATATAACTAGACAGGGATGTCTAGTTAGACTATTCTCCTCAATATAAGAAAAATGTTCAATTCTTTCTTATCTAAAGCTCCCAAAGTCTCTTAGACCCTTTTATCTACCCACATGCCTCCTCTGTCTTGCTCCTTCCTTTCCCAGCCTAGATGTTTCCACTTCATTTACTTTCTCATTCACCCCCCCCATCTTCTACAATCTGGCTTTTACCAACCCAAGAAAATCCTCTGAAGAAGGTCTCTAATAATCTCTTCCGGACCCTTTTCTTTCCTCATTTATGTACTGTTTCTTTAGATGTTATAATCTGCATTTTTTTTTTTGGTACTGGGGATTGAACCCAGGGGTGCTTAACCACGGAACCACATCCCCATCCTCCTTTTTGTTTTGTTTTCATTTTGAGACAGGGTCTTACTAAGATGTGTAGGGCCTCACTTAATTTCTGAGGCTGGCTTTGAACTTGTGATCCTCCTACCTCAGCCTTCAGAGTCACTGGGATCACAGGCATTAGCCACCACTCCTGGCCTCATCTGCCTTTCTTGAAATTTCTCTCTTATCTTATGGGGGGGGGAAGTGTCCTCCCGGCAGCTCTGGTTCAACCCAAACTTCTGGCGGCTGCGGTGGCCGCGCTGAGCTCCAGGCGGGGCTGGCGGCGCCTCCTCGGTCTTCTCTTCCTAGTTGGCCCGCCAGCAGCGGCGGCGCAGCCTCGGAGCCTGTCCCGCCTCCTGAGCCGCGGAGTGGGCGCGGTGGCGCTGCAGAAGGTCCAGGGGTCTACTCTGTGCGCTCAGCTCGCCTCACTCCTGCAGGGCTCCTCCAGGTGCTTGTTTATGGCTGGAGCCTCCGCTGCTCGGGCTGCGCCATCCCCCATCCTACCTCATCCCCCAGACCTCGCCCCCCCCAGCAGCGCTCCCCTAATTGACTGCCCCCCCACCCCTCTCGGCCTGGCTGGCCCCATCCCCCTCCTCCTCCTCCCACCTGGGCGGCCAGGCCCTTCCTCCCTTGCACGCCTCTTCCTCATCTTTTCCCTCCTTCTCCTCTTCCTCCAGCAGCCTGACGCGCTACTGCTCGGCGCTGCTTCTCTGCTTGCCTTGGTTCCGGGCGCACCCAGAGAAATGGGAGAATCGCCTCGTTCAGAGCGCCCGCCAGCACAGTGGCCACCGCAGCTAGCCTAGGAGCACCCAGGGCCAGAAGGCTACACCAGTGCCAGGCAGTTTTGAGTTCTTTCCCTCTGTCTGATTTCAGAGTGTATGTGGCTTGCTAGATGGAGCTCTGTTGAATATTTGCTCCAAACTCCCAACTCTGGGATCTTTATTCAATATGAGAAACTCCTTTCTCATCTTTAAGAAGCAATATGTACCAATAGGGTGTTCAGGGCTGCATCTCTTCTTATTGGTTGGTCCAACTTTCCTGTTCATTGGGGGGTGGGGGGTCACTTTTAATTGTCCTCTTTGGTCAGCCATCTGTAATGCTTGATCAGCACCCATGCAGTTTAGTTCTCCTCTGTTTTCTAGAAATCATTAATTGAACACATGAGCCTGAGTATATGTTAAATGTTTTTGATATCTCTTTTAATCCTCAGAGTAATCTCATCATAAGTTATGATCAGACATATTTTTTTTTACAGAAGAGACACTGGCTCAGAGAAATGATTTAATTATTCCAAAGGGCCATAGGCAATGTGCCTGAGTCAAGATTCAGGTCAAGGTTCTGGTGACTTCATGTTGACACTATGTTGCTTTCCATCCAGGAGCAGCTTGTTGGTCGTGGAGTCTGGAATGCTTATCATATTCCACATCAAAATGTCGCTGCTAGGTTTCACTGTGTTTCCACGTCCCTAGTTGCTGATCAGGGTGGTGGCCATTTACCTGTTTAGAACTAGGAGTACGCCCAAGTCTTACTGGCTAACTGGGCTTACAGGTCTTTCTTAACTCCCCAACATCCAGCTCATCTTGATCTTACTACTAGGCTAAATCCTGCTTAGATGAGGCAGAAACTGTACATGTCAGTGTCCAGATCTGTGTGAAGATTTTACATCTTTATTCTGACATTGTTACATTCTGAAGCCATCAAAGGATTAAAGGGAGAGTTCCTTGTTTCTCATTCTAAACTTTATTTTTTTTAGTTACTAAAATAAAGTTTAAGACTCTAAGCATATCATCAGAGCAGTTTATTTGCCAATGATGCAGTGTAACACACATTAAAAAATGCTTTCAGGAAGTAAAACTTGGGGCTAGGGTTGTGGCTCAGTGGTAGATCACTCACCTAGCACGCATGAGGCTTTGAGTTCGATTGTCAGCATTATATGAAA
This sequence comes from Urocitellus parryii, assembly GCF_045843805.1. Taxonomy (NCBI): domain Eukaryota; kingdom Metazoa; phylum Chordata; class Mammalia; order Rodentia; family Sciuridae; genus Urocitellus; species Urocitellus parryii. The sequence continues at coordinate 4,709,134 of NW_027553327.1, forward strand.
AAAAGATAAATAAGTAAAGGTATTGTGTCCATCTACTATATATATATATATATATATATATATATATATATATGTGTGTGTGTGTGTGTGTGTGTGTGTGTGTGTGTGTGTAAAAATAAAATTGGTGGTTTAGGTTTCAGCAGGCCATGAATCCAGATATTATTACAGTTAATGAAATTAATGGTAACTATTATTTGTTGATTATGTATATTGTTCCCAGACTTTATGTACATTCTCTTGTTTAATCCCCAAACAATTCTACATAACAGGGACCATTATCTTGGTTTTATAGATGAGGAAAACTAGGCACAAATCAGTTAAGCAACTTGTCTTAGATCAGGTTATAGGTTATCAATCGGAGAGTCAGGATTTGGAGATAGGGTATCTGATTTCAGAGCACAAGCTTTCCATCAAACATAAAGAATTATAATGTTTTATTTAAACAAATAGAAAATTATAGATAGTGTTGTTTTTCAAAGTAATGTTACCTTGAGACAATATATATATACCCATTTCCTAAGAATATTGACATTTCCCCAAAATATTTTTGGAACTGCCCTTTGATCCAATTATAAATATACTAGAAAATTAGACTTGTTAGATTCCTAGCCTGGTTTTGATTTTAAAACACCATTAGCTTAGTATAAAAATAGTTCCTTCAATCAAAAAAATTGATGAATATTGTCCCTCATGGAAATATACAAAATCAATTAATTCCCCAAAGAAGAAATAAAAATGACAAATAAACATACAAAAATAGTTTAAGCAAATATAGTCAAAGACATGCAAATTATAGTGAGAAAACAATTTTCATCTATTAGATTCACAAAAACCTTAATGACTGGCAATATCCAGGACTGGCAAGGCTGGAGGCAACAAGGACTTTCGTGAATTATTGATAGTACTACAACACAGTTCCTTTTTTTCTGGAAAGAAGTTTGGCAACATATATGAAGTTTTAGCTGGATATATTCCTGATCCAGATATCATAATTTTGTGGGGCGGATGGTTCTGGAGATTGAACTCAGGGGCACTTGACCACTGAGCCACATCCTTAGCCCTATTTCTTGTTTGTTGTTTGTATTTTAATTAGATACAGAATCTCACTGAGTTGCTTCATGCCTCACCTTTACTGAGGCTGGCTTTGGACTCAGGATCCTCCTTCTTCAGCCTCCTGAGCCACTGGGATTATAGGTGTGTGCCCCGACTCCCAGCTCAGATACCACAAATTTTTATTGTATCTGTAAAGATATTCATGATGCATTGTTGATTTTTTTTAAAAAGGAATGATATGATAATAATCATGGTAGAATCTCATTTTATTTATATTTATACTTAACTTTATATCCTATCACTATACAAAAAATATCATATATAAATAAAATTCTGGAAAAAATGTTCACACACATATGATCTACATTGGCACAGACTGTAATAATTTTGAACTGTTTTTAAGACATGAAACATATTCACAAATGAAGTGGACTTGCCATGTCTGAAGACAAGCTTTCTTTTTGTGAAACGTGGATCAGTCTCAAATGAGAATTTACAAAATTGTTTTATAATATAATGGAAAGAAGCTCTCCAAATGGTGAATACATTCAAGTGCTCAATATTTGAAGGTATAATTCTGGACTGTTTGTTAACAAAATCTTCATACTGATCTTATTTTTGTACCTCATTTGTTCTGTTTATTTACATCAGTTTTCATTAAAAAATTTGATTCCTGACCCCTAAAGAAATTCACTCACTCAATGTATGAACAGGCAGTAATTCCTTTAGCTTTGGCATGCATTAGTAAATGAAAGCATATTTTTAGTTGCTTGATCAAGCTCAGGAATCTGCAAGTCTGCTAACATTGCATTATGTGGATGGTGCCCTGAATAATACCATGTACCTTTGGTGCCCTGAATAATACCATGTACCTTATTGCAAAAGCTGAATATGTGCTTGTGGAATTTATTTTATTTGATTTATAAGGACTGCTGCACACAAATAAATTATTGTAGTGTCTGTGATTAATGGGACACCACACGGCTGCATGGACTTCATAAATCATTTGATGCAATGTCTAAGTGAATTTTACTTGCAAAATCAGTTTCAATCAGCCTGGCTTGAAAACTAGGTAAAGCAGAAGGAGCTGTCCAGTTGTGGGAGGTATCAAGGTGGAGCAGCAGGGAGCACTACATCCAGTTTATATCTCCAGTTATTAGTGCTTTGGAAGAGTGAATACACAGCACATAAATTAAATCTGCAGATGGAATTGAAAATGTCACAAATTCTGAGAAGGCCAGGGAAATGATACAAATTGGCCTGAAGTGATAAGTGGGGGTTGGAATAAAGACCAAAAAAATGTGACAGATTTGTCCATGTGCATGAATCTGCAAATGCTTTGAAAAGTTGGTTAATTTTATAACTCCGTTAAGATCCCAAATATCATATAAAATCTATTTGGGAATAATGAATATTTTAGAAAGTGACTACATGGTTTTATTCCAAGATCAATAATATTCAGCATTTGTTTTTAAAATAATGATTTTATGGCTTTTTCAATACATAGATAATACATATTCATCATGGAAGAATCAGAAGCCATAGATCAGCAACAATAAAAAATATTCTTTAGATTTTTAATGGGATATATATTCATATAAACAAAAATGAGGAAATGAACTAATGTTGCATATTTAATTTGGTATCCAGCTTTGTGTTGTTGTGATTATTGTTTTCTTTTTTCTTTTTTTTTTTCAGTACTGGGAATTGAACCCAAGGTCTTTCATATGCTGGGCAAGTATCCACCAATGAATGACACCCTGCTAGCCCCTTTTTTTAAAAATACATTTTTTAGTTTTTGATGGGCCTTTATTTTATTTATTTGTTTATATGTGATGCTGAGAACTAAACAGTGTATTACACATGCTAAGTGAGCGCTCCATCACTAAGCTACAACCCCAGCCACACCAACACTTTTATCTCTCTCTCTGTCTGTCTGTCTATATAGAAGAGAGAGAGAGAGAGAGAGAGAGAGAGAGAGAGAGAGAGAGAGAGAGAGAGATGAGTTGATGGGTCTTTATTGTTATTTATTTATATGTGGTGCTGAGAATCAAACCCAGTGCCTCACACATGCTAGGCAAGCCTAGAGTGCTTGCCTACAATTAAGCTACAACTCCAGCCTCACTACCCTTTTGTTCCATATTTTTATTGGTGCTCTAGAATTACACATAATGGTGAGATTCAATGTTATATACTCATACATGCAGACAACATAATAACATAATTTGGCCAATATAATTCCCCAGTATTTCTCAATATATTTCAGTCAATATCATTCTCCTTCCTCCTTTCCCTCTAGTATGCTCCTATACTGATCTCCCTCAATTCTTCTATTTTCATGAGATCCCCTCATTTTCTTTTCCTCTTTCCACATATGATAGAAAACACAGGAACATTTGCTTTCAGAGTTTGGTTTGTGTCACTTAACATAATGTTTTCAAGTTCCATCCATTTTTCTGCAAATGACACAATTTCATTCATAAAGGTTGAATAAAACTCCATTGTTTATACATATAACATTTCCATTCTACCTTTTCAGATAGCCATTGTGTAACCAGTCTGGTGTCAGGTACAGTTTCTCAATGAACAAGGCAGACAAGGCCTCTGCTTTTATAGAGCTTATACTGAAATGATTGGAGCATAAATCAGCAAAGAAAAAAATCTTATTGGTACTAAATACTTTACATGGAATTAAAATGAAGAGTGTTAGGGTCATCCCAGATAGACTGAATGGCTATGTTAGAAGGGGTCAGGAGAGAGCATTTTTTTTGAATAGGTAATCTTTAAGCTGAAATAGGAATGAGCAGAAGTGAGCCATTGAGTATGAGGTCAGAGTATTTCTGGCAGGGGGGAACAGCTAATACCAAGCACTAGGCTGAGAACAAGCCTAGGAGACAGGAGGACATTGGGGTGGTGCTTAGAAGAAGAGGGATGATGAAGAATACAGGGGAGCCAGACATAGTGAGGAAGGGGAAAAGTCAATGTGTTGGAAGTCTTAATGAATTGCTGATGCAAAGGAAAACTCAGAGCAGTGAACTGTCAGAATAGAGAGACATGAGCAGAGAAGAGTATGCCTGAAACTGAGATTATAGAGGAGCTATAGTTATTGGTGATGATGAGGTTAAGCATAGGAACCAATGAATGAAGAAATTGTGATGGAAAAATAGATCACTGGATGACCGAAGTTCATTAAGAAAAAATATTTTGTATGGCTTTCTTTATTTTCTTTAGATATATTTCATAGTTAACCTACATAAATACATTTTAAAAAATTAATACAATTCTCTAACTAAAATACAAGGATAATTAAAAGAAAACACTTATAAAATTTTATGTATTTCAATATTTAAGTGCTTAGATACAATTACATTAGATATAGAAGTAGCATACAGTAGATATATGCTTGCACCTATGCATAGTATCTCCTATGAATTTAACAGCTACAAATACAGATTAATGCAGGTGTGTTATGAGGGTGACTTAAGTAGCATTGCTTCAAGTGATACACACACATTTCTAAAATGGAAAAGACCTACTTTCAAGAACTCATTGTATAATTCTGAATTTTAAAAAAGAGTAGTCTTCTACTTATTGGATACTTGCATTCCTGAAAAATGCCATATTAAAACTTCACAAATACTGTAATCCCAGTGGTTGGGGAGGCTGAGGCAGGAGGATTGTGAGTTCAAAGCCAGCCTTAGCAAAAGAGAGGTGATAAGCAACTCAGTGAGACACTGTCTCTAATAAAATATAAAATAGGACTAGGGATGTGGCCTAATGGCTGAGTGCCCCCGAGTTCAATTCCTGGTACTCAAAAACAACAACAACAACAACAACAACAACAACAGAAATGTCAAAAATACTTTGTGTTTCTATGTTAAACATAATTAGGTTCAAGGATAAAATGGCTATAAACAATTCTTTTTAGCAACAGGAAAAAATCCAGCGCATTAAATAATGGTGCAGGACATAAGATGAGTCTTTGTTTCAGGGACTGGCCATATAGTGTAGGAAGCATATGGTCTGTGTGTTCTGCCAACTGAGGAGCATCATGTTCCTACAATCATTATGCCCACAGAAAATGACCCATAGATTTGGAAAAGCTGATATGTGTGTCCACCCACAGAGTCTATTTAACTGGTTTAAAGCAAGGCTCAGTTCAATTACTGGTATAGGAGAGGCCCAGTTGAGTGCTAGGAGAGAACTGTCTATATTAAAGTATAGACCCCTTGCATCAAGGCCATCAAGAATGGTGGTACAGGGCTGGGGATGTGGCTCAAGCGGTAACACGCTTGCCATGCATGAGCAGGGCACTGGGTTCAATCCTCAGCACCACAAAAAAATAAAATAAAGAGGTTGTGTCCACCAAAAACTGAAAAATAAATATTAAAAAATTCTTTCTCTCTCTTCTCTCTTAAAAAAAAAAAGAAAAAAAAAATGATGGTACAGTTTGTACACTGCATAGTCCCAGAGGGCAAAACTAGACAAATGACTATTTTTTTTTATCTCAAATAAAAATCTTAAGCTTGCTAGGTGGCTCAAGTGAAATTGGATGTGAAAATATCATATTCATATTTTAAGTAACAATTTTTTAATTGTTATGTTTCTCTCTTCATAGACCTATAAAATTTATTGCATATATTAAAAATTAAGCCTTATAAGGTATTTTAAATTTTAAAAAATTATATAATCATGAATTCACAACCCACACACCATTCTTTTGTCTTTTTCTAAGAAACCCTATCCTATCACAACTTGGAATACAACAAACTCTGAAGTACTCAAAAGAAACAAGAAACTGGAGATTGCAGACACTCTTAGAAAAATAATAAGCATGCTTCCATATTAGGATAATCATAGATGTGAAAATACTGTTACAGAGAAATTGGAATTGATTATTTTATATTACAGACTAGTTCTTTTGTTCGCAAAATGGCTCTCTGATTTATAAAGGGGTTTACTTCATGCACTTTTATAAAGCTTCCTATTACAGTGATAAAGTGACTTGACCTACAACAATATTCCTTGAGGCATAGTTCTTAAAATCTGAATAATCATTTGATGGTATTTATTGAGTTTCTACAATGTGCCCCTCACTGTGCTGGGCTCTGGGTATCTCAATTAAGACCAGACACTACCTCTGGCCAAGAACAGCTTCCAGTGTGAGAAGACAATGTGTGAACTGTGAATTCAAACACAATAACACAAGTAATGAATTTAGAGTTGTGATTGAGGTGTCCAGAGGACAGTGCATATAATTGAGCCTGGAGGAGGTGGCAAGGGTCTTACCAAGGAGATGGCAGTTCAATTGAGTCTTGAGTAGTAGACATTTTCCCAGGGAAAAAGTAAGGAGAGGAGCAATCTAGCCAGAGGAAATAGCAAGCACAAAGGGACTGAGGTCTGACAATTGAATGGCTAGATGAGCCTGAAAAGTGAATTGACAGAGGGGTGATGCTGGGGTGAGGGGAGCAATAACAATGAAAGTAGCTACAGCCTGTGGAGGGCTTTGGATGTTATGCTGAGGAGTTTCGATTCGATCCTGCAGAAAACTAAAAATCCGCAGGAAATTTTATGCAGAGGGCGATATCAATTTTGTTCTTTAGGGAAGCAAGTGGGAGACATGTGGAAGTGGGACAGCAAGGGGAAAGACAGATGACAGAGAGCACTTAGGAGACCTGTGTTAGTGGCACTATGCCCTGGTGGCTTTCATGTGTAGATTTCACCCTCTGCAATCAGGTCAGGAGCTGTGGGCAGGAAGTAGGTTGATAATGAAGCTTAAAGTTGGCTTTTATAGGCAGCAGGTAAGAGACTGAAAAAGAAGAGAGGGTAAATGCAGGAATGAGGTACCAATATGGACTTCAGTGTAGAGCAGTCAGTAGAGGTTGGAATCCGGAACCTAATCTAGGAAAAACAAAGCGGAAGGGATAAGAAACCATGGAACAGAAATCTAAGACACAGGATGTGGGAGGGGGGTGGGGAAAGGCTTTAGGCCAAGGTCAGGGTATGGAGAGTGGCACCAGATAACAGACATGCCAGGGTTTCTCAAACTTTACTTAGTATCAGAATCACCTGGAGGCTTTGAAAAATACAGCCCCCAAGATGATTATTTGGTCAAGGTCTGGAACAGCATCTAACAATTGGCATTTCTGCAAGTTTCTGAGACACTGATACTGCAGGTCCATGGACTAAATTTAAAGTAATGAGGTTCTGAGGGTGCTTCCAGCCCTACAATAACCTGAGTTGTCTACAAGATTTAAAAACATTTGAAACTTCAGGTGTAGGCAGTCAGTTACTAGAGAGAGGTCTGAATCTGTGGAGAAAGGCCAGTTCTGACAGATCAAACACACAGTCTGAGCGGCAGCTTAGGAAGGTGGGCAGCTGTCCATGAAGACCAAACAAGACTTGATTTAAATTGTTTTGTTTTGTTCCTTTTCTCTGCAGGCAGCACCTACAAAATATGAGAAGTGAGAGAAAGGGGCAGGCCTGTGCAAGCACTGTGCTCAGAAACTGTCTCTGAAACAGGATCTGTCAGGCCAGACCTGGGGTTTCTGCCCACCCTATCCTTCATTGCTCAGGCTGCCATCCAGGAACATCCAGGGATCCCTGGGACCAATGATCTCAGCCTCATTGTGAAGTTCACCAGTTTTTCCTGGGACCTTCTTCAAATGGGACTGAAGGGTTTTGTTGCACTATTAAAAAGGAAAAAAAAAACATAGGTGCAGATGATCAAATTATTGAGTTTATTAAATTGTTGTGCATCTTTTAATATCACAGACTGAAGAGGCTTCTAGAAACTAGGCCACATTTTCTGGAGAGCTGCCAGTAATTATACAGTATGAATGCATATACAAACGAGATGTTAATGCTCAACAATTTTTCTTATTCATTTTTCTTTTTTTTACTTAAGCTGTGAAGGTTACAGTAACACTGAAGCCATAACCAGTACAACCCAGGCAACAGATGGCAATGTGCTTAAATTGCAAGATGGATTTGAAATTGGAATTGATTAAAATACTGATGCCTATAGTAGATGAAAAGAGTTGATCCATTTTTTGAGATCCTTCAAATATGGAAATTATTAATCAGTGAGTCTGCTGGTTTATCACTAGGTATTAGAACATTACAAACACCAAATTCCTCTAACATTATTATCTATGTGACATAAATCCATTTGGTTGTATAAGAAAATAAACACTCAATTTCCACATCATGAATAAACATAAAAGGTAATCAAGGCAACAGGGCAACTTGAACAGCATGAGTTACATTCTAGTTACTTGCTATGAATTTATTGACTGACTGACTGACTGACTGACGGACTGACTGGATGAATGAGTACTGAAGCAGAAGATAGAGGTAACCGTCAGCCTGGCACTAGACCAGTACAATAAAAAAAAGGTTAAATATTCACTGTTGGATACAGAGTTCCAAATTGAGGGGATGTTAGAAGGACAGGAGAGATGGAGGAGGAAGAAGGATAGGAAAGTATAGAGACTGGATTGCTGGTCAGGAGGGACCTGGGAGACTGGAAGAGGACCACTAGAGAAAATTGGATGACTGAACTCCTGATGAAAAAACACTCCAGCAAAGTAACTCTTCAGACAAGGAATGAATTAAAATCAGCATTGACATAAACAAGCTCTTGGTTCTAATTATTTGGCAAGTAACTGCTGCAAATCTCAAAGAAGTTGTGTGGGCGATGCTGGATCTGTGGTTTCTGGAGTCTACTCAAGTCACCTCAAGGCTTTTAGACAAACACAAGGTGATGGAAAACCCGAAATGTTGGGGATACCAATTAATTCAACAGGGTTCAAGGTACAAATATTTTGCTTGACACAATGGCGAGTGATATGTAATTCATATCCTCAATCTTCATGCAATCTGTATGGTGAGAACATATATGTTTAGAAATAATTATATAATAGGGTAAACTTTGATAAGTGCCCAGAAATATGAGAATGATTCAGAATATCCACCCATTCATTCTTTTAAAAAATGTGTGCAATTCAGTAGTATTAGTATATTCACAAAGTTGTACAATTATTACCACTATACATTCCTCAATATTTTTATCACTCAAAGAGAAACCTCTCTCTTTCTAATCCAGGATAACTCTAATCCATTTTTGCATCTCGATGGATTTCCCTATTTTCAGTTGATATCTCAAAATAAACTGGCCATAAATGTAGGGTTTATTTCTGGACTCTGGATTTGTTTATGATTTATAATTTCTTTATGTCTATTCTTACAACAGCATTTCACTTTTGATTTATGTAGCTTCACAATAAGGTTTGAAGTCAGGAAATTTAAGCTATCCAACAATGTCCTTTTTCATATTCTTTTGGTTATTCTGAGTCTCTTACATTTCCATCTATACTTCATATGAGATTGTCAATTTCTGCAAAAAAAAAAAAAAAATATATATATATATATATATATATATATATATATATATATATATATATATATATATATACATATATATCATCAATCAGCTGGAATCTTGATAGGGATTTCATTAATCTGTAGATCAATTTAGGGATTAATTTTGTCTTAAAAATATTAACATTTCAACTCATGGGATGTCTTTCTACTTATTTGAATCTTAACTTATTATAAAGATATTTTATAATTTTCAGAGTATATTTTTAAATTTATTTTTTTAAAAAAATATCCCTAGATATTTTATTCCTTTTGGTACTATTAAAATGGGATTTTTGAAAATTTATTTTCAGATCATCCATTAAAAGTAGTATATAAAAATACAATTGACATTGTATGTTGATCTGACATTCTTCAGTTTTGCTGAATTTGTTTATTAGTTTTAATAGGATCTATTTTTAGTGAATTTCTTAGGATTTTCTACACATAAAATCATGACATCCCTTAGCTTGGCTAGGTTTTGAATTTTACTATGGATGATTATTATTTCCTTTTCTTTTCTGATTTCCCTAACCAGTAGGATGTTGAATAAAAGTACATAGAATGGACATATTTGTCTTAATTAAGAAAATTTAAGCCACCCCTTCCTTTTAAGTACAATGTTAGCTGTGGGTTTTCCATAGATGCTGTTTATCTGGTTGAAGAAGTTCCATGAATTCCTAATTTGTTGGGTATTTTTGTTTATAAAATTGTGGTGGGTTTTGTTGAATTATTTTTCTGTGTCTAGTGATTGTGTTGTTTTTATTATATATTCTGTTACTATGGCATATTACATAATTGGTTTTTATATATTGAACCAATCTTACATTCCTGGGACAAATCTCACTGGGTCATGGTGTTTTTTTGTTTTGTTTTTAAAAATATATATCTCTGTATTTGGTTTGTTAGCATTTTATTTATTTTACACACACATATATATATATATATATATATATATATATATATATTATGGGTGGATGCAATATCTTTATTTTATTTTTATGTTGTGCTGAGGATTGAACCCATGGTAGGTGAGCACTCTATCTCTGAGCCATAATCCCAGCCCTTGCTAACATTTTACTGAAGAATTTTGTATTTGTTTCTATAAGGGGTAATCCAAAGTTTTCCTTTCTTGTAATGTCTTTGTCTATTTTGGAATCAAGGTAATACTGGCCTCAGAGAATAAATTAAGAAATATTCTCTGCTAAATTGTTGAAAGTTTTGTGAGGAATTGGTCCTCCTCTCCCCCCCACTCCTCCTCCTTCTCTTCCTTTTCCTCCTCCTCATTCTCCTTCTTCTTATTTTGGAGTACTGGGGATTGAACCCAGTGCCTCACACATGCTAGGCAAGTACTCTACCAGTGAGCTAAATCCCCAGCACTTTTATTTTATTTTGAGATAGAGTCTTACTAATTTTCTATGCAGTCCATAGCCTAATTGTGCCAGGGAAATGGGTTAGGTAGCCAACAGACCAAAGAAAGTGCCTGAAGACAGCATGGGAGATGTATGGTTTATTGAGAAAAGCTTACAAAATATCAGGACTGCTCCAAGAAGAGTTCAATTTTGATAGTCAGAGAGAACCTCAGGCCCTCACAGTGTTCTGTCCAGTAGTGGCTGGTTAGATGAGTGACATGCATCATTTCCAAAATGCCCTCAGTTCTGTGCCTGTCCTCACTTTGAGATAGTTTTTTTTTTATGTTAGGCTGCAGAAGCAGTGACATCATCAGCATGTTTGCTTACTTTGCTTGAATGACCAGCATTCCCAGGAGTAATGGTCCTGGCATATATGCAAGAAAGTAGTTTTCAACAGAAAACACTAACTTGCCCTAGTTTCTAGAGTACATAAGAGAAAGCTGGTGGCCTTCAAGATAAAATGGATCTGGAGTTTCCAACCCAGGCTTGATCTCATCCCTTAGCGTGGCTAGGTTTTGGGAAACAGAAAGGAACATTTAAGGATGTTGTGTTTTACTGTCCTCCTTTTATTTAGGGGAAATTCAGTTGCCTAGACTGTCCTTCAACTTGTGATTTACCTGTTTCAGCCTGATGAATAGCTAGGATTACAAGTGTGTGCCACCACTCCTGGTTATTCATTCTTCTTTACATACTTGATAGAGTTCACCAGTGAAGCCACCTCATCTTGGGAAGATTAAAAAATATTTCTTATCACTGATATAATCTCTTTACTTTGGTATACATTGTTCAGATAGTTTACTTCTTCTTGATTCAACTTTGGTAGGTTATATCTTTCTAGGAATTTGTCCATTTTATCTAGATAAGATTTTAATTAGATTTTTATCTACTTTGTTGGCATGTAATAGTTTTTTATATTTCCTTATAATTTTCTTTTGTTTGCTTCTGTAAGGTTGATGGAAAGGTTTCTTCTTCCATTTTTTTCTGTGACACATTGGTTATTCCACATATTTGGGACTTATTTATTTATTATTACACATATTTATTCTTGTTTTGACTTACCTAATTTCATTTCATTGTTTTCAGAGAATATACTTTGTATCATTCCTCTTTTTTATTTTTTTAATTGTAAGTTTTATTTTATATTCCTTCACATAGTCTGCCCTGGACTATCCTATGTGCACTTCAGAAGAAAAAGTTTGCTGCTACTTTGGGATGGCATTGCTGTCACTGTCAGTTTAAAATATGGTTGGTTTATAATGTTATTTATGTCCTCTATTTGAATGTAGATCTTCTGTTATGTTGTTCTTTCCCTTATTGGAAGTGAAGTATTGAAGTTTCTAAATATTCTTGTAGATTTATCTGTCTTACATTCAGTTCTGTCAGGTTTTGTTTCATGTTTTGGGGGCCTGTGATTTGGGAATTCTTAAGGGAGAAAACATCAGGCAGTGGGTGTCGCTAGACACATATGCACAGAGATCATGTGCAGGTGCTTTTGCCCCACCACAAAGGCTCTTCTAAACAATCTTTTCTGCCTTTGGTGTCTCCCCAACAAACACCTGAGAGACAGTTAGGCAATTGGTATACAAGCTGCCTGAAAAGCATCAGGCAATTTTCTGTTTGAGTTAGACAGGTTGGGGCAGAGGATCAGGGAGGTGGGTGGAGTGGAAGACAGAATTATATTCCCTTTATGTTATGTGGAAAATTGAACTGCACCATCCAGGGATAATGGAGGAAAGAATTACCTCAATGGTCCAGAAACCTAGAAGGCTGTTTGAACTTGCATGTTTTCCATGTTGTCTTGGGACCTTGACTATAATATTCCTAAAGAAGTGAATTTATGTCAATGGAAACAAGAATACATGTCTTCTAGGGTCTGACATCTTCCATACACACCAAGATTTTTTTTTAACTTTTTACAAGTAAATAGAAGAATAGATATATTTCTCCACACACAAATACACAGGCACATTCATACACACTCTCATGAAAATTTATATTCATATATTCATATATTCTGATAATACATATATTTATCTTCCATGGATTTATCTCAAAAAAGTACAGATACATCAAACTTTTCTAGGAAAACAATTCTAGGAATATCTAATTTTTTAAATTTTGATTTATATTTTTAACTAATGCCTCTTCTTGGGCAGTAATTTTCTGTGTTTTTCATTTCACTTTTCTTAACTTACCTTTTTGATTCAAGATGTGGCCAAAAAGCTAGAAGACCTATCAAAAATTTTCTATAAGTATTATGAACCTGAATTCAACTTTTGAAAAATATTGAGTGACTTTGAGATCAAAGTACTCATCTCTGATGGGAATAGCACCAGGTAGAATCTTTTGTGCATATTGTTAGTGAAGGATGGTGAGCATTCTTCCACTGAGCAGAGCTGGGGATAGGGCTTCTCCTGTCTCAAAAAAGCAAAGAAACTGAGAAGGATACATACTCAGAATAAAACACCATTCCTCCCTGATAACTTCCCTGGAGCCCTGCATGAAAAGGTGAAGACAGGTGGCACCCCTAGGCTGGGCCTAAACTCTCCACTAGAAGTAGTTTCAGATTCATTCCTGTCTACTGAACAATGATAATCTAAACACTAAAATTTTGATACTTAATCATTGCCATTATATTATTAGGCTAGAGATATTTTATAACAGGTATCCTCAAATGCCCATATAGGACATATTGGTAAAACACAAATACAATGTATTACCTTGGACAAGCTAAGAATTATAAAATGTTCACCTAAGTACTTGAATCTCTTACTTTGTTTTATGGGTTTTTAACCTTTATCCTGTGAATGTTTGTGCTGAGGATATCTTTCAGAAATGATCCCCTAGGCTACTACCTGTTTGACTGTTATTTTTGGTGTAAGAAGTAAGGCTGACAGTCTGTTAACAATGTTATTACCTGAAACAATCACAAAATGCATGACAACAGACTGAAAAAGCTACATGAGAAGATGCTTATCTTTATTATTTTATTTTAGTTTCTGAGGATGGGGAAACATGTATTCAGGTCATTAAAAAGAGAAAAATCAAAACCCCAAGCCCCCAAACCAAGCACTATATATTGATTAAAGGGAAGGTCAGACATGTCCATATTTTACCTTATTTGAAATTATTTCTTCAAAAAAGATTTTTAAGATAACTTTTAAAACATTGTACTAATATACTAATAGCCATATCCTTAATCATATGGCAAGAGATAGATTTTATATTCATTTTTAAAAAGGGAAATCTGCTGGGCATGGTGACACATGTCTGTAATCCCATTGGCTCAGGAGGTTGAGTCAGAAGGATAACAAGTTCAAAGCCAGCCTTAGCATCTTAGGGAGAACCTGTGTCAAAACAAAACAAAACTGGGATGAAGATCAAGTTCGGTGGTAAAGCACCCCTGGGTTCAATCCCCAGTACCTTCCTCCCACCAAAAGGAAATATTTATTGAGCTAATGCAATGTAGGTTATAATTGACTGATTATAGAACTGAAAGTTTTATACAGGGCAAAATTGTATGTTGTAATTTTAACAGATTTTACTTCAATTTGACAAAACGCACAAAACTTTAGCAAGTGGAGAGAGAAGTAGGCTTAAAGTTTGCTTGTTCTTTTGGCTGAACAGATGTGATGTATATCAAGAAGGAAACTAACATTTGAGATTGAACAACTACTAAGCTAATGGGTCAGCAGAACCGTATTCTAAGTACAACATGAGAGTCTTGCCTGTAGAGATGGCAAAGAAAAGCACATTTGCAAATTATCAGGATATACCATTCAATTCTGTGATAGGAAATATGATTTTTGCCTACTATGGCCTGAAGTTTTAAAATCAGCTATAAAATATAATGAAGAAATCCCAGGTCCTAGGTGAAAAATAGCCTAGGTCCTGCAAATGTTGGGCCAGTTAAATTTCAGTTTTTCCAATTGGGAAATCCAGTTCTCCCAGATTTCTACTAGAATGGGAGCTATTTGAAATTCCTCAATCAAATTTTTCCTCTAGTTATTATTTTCCAGGTTCTACTCTCACTACCTGTTTTGGTGGTCAATCTCAGTCATATTTATCATATTCTAATTCTGTGAGCATCAAAATGAAATTTATAAGAAGGTTTAAATTTGATAGATTCTAGAGGGGTAGCCCCACCATTTTTATTTTTCATGTTACTTAAGAAGTCCTTGTCTATTCAGGTCTTAGGAAGCTAAATTCTAACTTACAGAGCCCACTTTAGAACACAATTTATTGCAAGAGGAAGTACAAATATTCTGAAGCATCACAAATGAGTTGTAAATGGTTCTTGGACCACAACAGATCCAGAGGGTAAGGTATAATTTCCTCAGTACATTATAAATATCTTAGCCTCCAACTTCCCCTGTACCAGGAGTAGAGGTGAGTAACTAGATAGGTCCACTGCAAGGAAGGGTAAAAGGCCCAGTGAGGATTCTTGGGATTGAATTCTGACATGAATCTGGAAGAATACATCTACAAAAGCTATTGGTTCTTTGAAATCTATTGGGTTGGATACAGTGCTTTTGTTTCACACTGTGGCTTTAATATTCTAGATTTGGAAAAAAACAATTTCTCTCAACTATAAGAATCACTGTTTCTTTCCACTCAGTGACTTGTATGGGCTGCTCAAGTATTAAATATTAATTCTCTATGTGATTTAACAATGAGTGTATATGCAGCCAGAGAGATGCTGTATTGGAATCAAAACCAATTAACAACTCAGCTTGCTCACAGCTTATGAATAAGTAGGAAGAAAAAGGACTCCTTTACAAATGCTCAAACACACTCACCTTCTTAGCCACTCTTGCTTCTAAAGAATTCTGGAGACCACTAGGTGTCGCTCTGCACAGATCCCTACGTTTGATGCAAAGGCCACGAAGAGCTCCGTTCCTTAGCAAAGCTGTTCTCCTTTGCTTCGTGAGACAGACTGTACACGATGGTTGTAATTTAGATATGGAAGAAAACTTTCTGGGATTCCTGCCCTTCATGTCCATTTTCCATTCTCTTGATTTCCTGGCTAAGACGCATTGGGTGGGGAAGCACACCCTGCCAGGTCTAGTCTCCTAGATTTCCCAGCTCCTCTAGGCAGAGCAAGCTTTAAGAGAGGGAACCACCTTCATGGTGAGACTTGAAGCTATGACTTCAAGACTTTCTTCTGCTTCAAATATTTGCTTTAATACTGGGTCTTTCCTACCAGGTGTGAAGGTAGTCCAGCAAGATCTGCCCCTGGGCTAGGTACACTACAAGTTAAACATATTGTTATTTAGATTTATATGTTACCTGGTGCTCCTCAACATCACATTAACATTAAATTGAGTTATTTAAATATATTAAGTTAAAATGATATTATCTATCCGTCTCTTTGAAAGGCACAGAATATGGATTTAAGAGTGTATGTTTCAGTTAATGAAAAGGCAAGCCTGCCAGGGATGTGGGGAAATATAAGGCTGGAGTGTTAAATTCTCACGATATATATATTAAAATTCAAGATTGTTGATAGAACTACACAGTCAGAATAATATTTTTTTAAAAAAGGAAAGTAATATATGTTAGGATTAAAATATTAAATTCAAAAAACTTAATAATCACATGTGGATATGAAGAAACAGTCTTCTTTAGAGTCAGAGCAAATACCAAAATCATTTTCTAGTAAAAGAGGTAACTGAGAGACAGGTGAGGCAGTGTATACCTGTAATCCCAGTGACTTGGGAGACTGAGGCAGGAGGATCACAAGTTCAAGGCCAGCCTTAGCAACTTAGTGAAATCCTTATTCAAAATAAAAAGCAAAAAGGCTGAGAGTGTAGCTTAGTAGTAGAGTGCCCTTGAGTTAAATCCCGAGTATTGCCCCCTCCCAACGCTTTGAAAAGTTACACACTGCATTATTTGGGAGACTGATATGGTGTCATGAATCCCACTACAATATATAATTTGAATGCTTCAATAAAAAATAAAAATTAAAAATTCCAATGTAGCAGAGTAACACTCAACTAAAGAACATCTTCAGCCCTGATTTGGTATTAGTGTATATTAAAATTAAAGTGAATTGTGTCCTACTTGAAAAAAGAAAACCCACAATTGCCTTTCAAAAAAAGAAAGAGGGAACTGAGAACTGTGATTCCCATCACTGGATTAATTCATTTGATGTATTAATAGTTTGAACGGATTACAAATCTAAACTGAATGTTTAAGTTAGATTTGCATAGAACCCAAAGGTTTAATCTGTAACCTCAATAGATATCAATATTTTATATTAAGAATATTTGAATGTGAGGTATTATATAGAGTACTTTATTCACATTATCATATCAAATCTTCATAATAACCTATCACTTAGTATTTTATCTTAAATTTATTGATAAGAAATTGAAATGCAAAGGGGTGAAGTAACTTGCTCAAATGACATCCTAATAAGAGGTAAGGCAGGATCTAATCTCAGATTGGAGGGTTCTCAGGGTCAGAGCCCTTAACCACAGTGATTATTACAATTCAAAAAATGCTTTATACTTTTCAAAATGCTTATAGCATTTATTTGTGGACAATATCATTCTAATCCTGAGAGCAGGGAGAGTAGACACGACTTCCTCATCTTACAAATGTGAATCTAGAAGTTTGAGGAGTAAAGAGACTTGCCCAAGGTCATGGAATCAGAACGCAGATTCAGGCCTAATTCTATTAAACAGTCTTGCTCCAAAGATTAGACGTACAGTTAGCAAGGTAACGTAACAGCAGACAGAGGGAATTCTAAGTAGAATAAAGACAAATGGTGTCTATCGTGCAACTTTACTGACTATTTAAAATCTGAACAGCCTTTGGTCAGGGGGAAGCAATGGTAGTTAGAATTATTAAAATCTGCATGACTTGATTTAATTAATTCTTATATTACTATATGCTTTGGACTCTCAAATACATTGATTTGTGCAAATCTGGATACTTGTAGGCACACCTGATTACCTGTGTAATCATCTTTATGCCCAAGAACTGCCTATTCACCCACAGGGATTGGATTAACCTCCTGTTATGGTTTAGCTATTAGGTATCTTCCATCCTTCCACCCCAAGCTCATGTGTTATACAATGCAAGAATGTTCAGAGGTGAACTGATTATGAGAACTGTGATCCCATCACTGGATTAATTCATTTGATGTATTAATAGTTTGAATGGATTACTAGGTGATAACTGTCAGCAGATTGGGTATGACTGGAGAAAGTAGGACACTGGGGGTGTGGCCTTGGACTCTGTCTCATTCCTGACTCCTTGAGCTCTCTCTTTCTCACTACTTCCTGCCTATCATAAGCTGAGCAGCTTTGCTTTCTCATGCCCTTCCACCATGATGTTCTATCTCATCTTGGGCCCAAATCTATGTAGTCAACTGACCATGGATTAAACCATGAAACTGTGAGCCCCAAATAAACTATTTCTCCTTTAAGTATTTTGTAATAGTGACACACTACCACATGTTATGCTCTCTCATCCTCTCCCTACCAGAATTGAAGAGAACAGAATTCATGACCAATTCAATTAATATCTATGTGTGGCTAGAATGGCAGACCATGTAAAAATGGAGGATCATTGGAAATGTGTGAGTTATAGACTGAATTGAGAAACAGGAAAAATAGTTCTTAGAAAATTAAAAACAAATGAATCAATGAGGTGAGCAGAGATGAAAAATTAAAAAAATAACACTTTTCTGGAATGCATTTCCAGTTTCTGGTCTCACTTCCATCAGGATGCCTGATCCTTTTCTGGCCATTTGGCTAGAGATGGGTTTGGCTATTTATGTAGCAAGGTGTACTGATCCAACTTCCCATTTCAGTTGGTTTTTGTCTCTGTTTCTCCCTTTGGAGGTTGCCATGGTTTGAATGTTTTCTGTCCATCCCCCAATTCCATGTTGAGACCTAATCCTCAATGAGAAAAAATTTAAAAGATGGGCCTTTGTGATGGTGATTAAATTATGAGGCCTTATGAATGGAATTAATATCCTTGTAACAGAGAACCTAGAGAAGTAGCTAGTGCCTTTCACCATGCAAGACACAGTGAAGGTACCATATATGAGAAGATGTGTCCTCACTGGTCAACAAATCTGTTGGTGCATTGATCTTTGACTTTATATCCTCAAGAACTTTCAGATAAATTTTGTTGATTCTAAGATATACAGTTTATGGGATTTTGTTATAGGAACCTCAGAGAGAATGGGGGGTGGGGAGTGGAAAGAGCAGGCCCAGAGAAGATGTATGGTGGTCATAACTGAAGTCATAGCCTTGCAAGTGATGGTTGTTGTACAAATACAAAGAATCAGGCAATTCCTTAGGACATCTATGGATATAAAAATGAACAGAAGTCATAACAGGACTCACTTGGCTGGAAAACGGAAGCTTTTTTTTTTTCATCCATAAAGAATAAGCACATTGTACTTCTTTTCTGTTTTTCTTTTTTTTAAATTTTTTAGTTGAATATGGGCCCAATATCTTTATTTATTTATTTCTATGTGGTGCTGAGGATCGAACCCAGTGCCTCACATGTGTGAGGCAGGCGCTGAGCTATAGCCCCAGCCCTGTTTTTCCTTTTTTTTAAGTTACTATGACTAGCATTGGGCTTCACTGTGGCTTTCTACTAGGTGCTTTTCTTTTTTCTTTTTGTACCAGGGATTGAACTCAGGGGCACTTAACCACGGAGGCACTTCCCTAGCCCTTTTTTGTATTTTACTTAGAGACAGGATCTCACTGAGTTGTTTAGGGCCTCACTAAGTTGCTGAGGCTGATTTTGAACTCAAAATCCTCCTGCCTCAAGCCTCCTGAGCTGCTGGATTACAGGTGTGCAAACCACACCCGGCCTCCTAGGTTCTTTTCTATGTATTATAATAAATCTAGCTATGAAATGTCAAGAGAGCATAATGCTGTAACTAACATTTATATAGTGCTTTAGCTTAGAAAGTACTTTGACTTATTAATACTTTACAGTGCTATGTTTTATGGTACCCTCTGTGTACCATGTGCCCTGTAAAGGCTTTGTGTATAACAGCCGACTCCCATAACCGTATGCAGGGGGAGGCATTTTATCCTTAACTCACAAATCAGAAAACTGAAGTTCAGTGAGCGGAAATGATCTGCCTATGAATATTCAGGCAGCAGTGTTCGAACCATGATTTGGAGCCGCAGTTTGCACTCTTTTTGCCCAATGAGGATACGTTCCTCCTTCCTTCATTTCACTTTATTCATCCATACAGATGAGAGGTAATCACTTCCATAAAAATATACATGATTAGGTCAAAGTAATGTCAAGTAAAGTATTCAAAAATAATTGAGAACTATAAAATGGAAGTACAGACTGACTTAATGAAGTCAAGTGTGAAAGTATTGGATCAATTTTATCCAATTTCTCTGGCAGAGATGAGAAATGAGTCTATCATCAATTTTAATTTAATTTAATTATTTTAAAAATTTAACAAATACTTATTGAATGCCTGTCTGTTCCATGCCAGGTATTGTGCTAGACATTGGAGATTGAAGTTGATAAGACATGAATGCAATTCATACTCCTAATGGGCTCACAAAACAGTGGGGAAGGTGATTTATAAACAATCCAATACAGTCACTAAAGTGTACTTAGGGAAGTATATATGAGTACAATAGGAACTCAAGTAAAATGTTTGTAAAATGTCATTTTTTTTGCTGTGCAAGGACACTGAAAATATTGCCAAAGAGTTGGAAATTGAGCTGAAATGTTAAGGATTCATACTAATTTGCTAGGTATACAAGGAAGTTAGCATGAAAAAGATCACTGTCTATTCTATGTGCTTTGAAAATTCTTGTGAAGGAGATACAAGAATTTTCAGAGCCAGTTCCTCCTGGGATTTGTGAATCCATTTTCTTGTAGTGAACATGGACTAGAACAGGGAGCTGAGCTGCACTGGGAAGTTCTAAATCTGCTGCTGTAGAATTTCCTCTCCTAAACGTAGATATCTAGCTCTTTGTTTTTTTTCTTTTTTGGGTACCAGGGATTGACCTCAGGGGCACTCTATCACTGAGCCACATCCCCAGCCCTATTTTGTATTTTATTTAAAGACAGGGTCTCACTGAGTTGCTGAGCACCTTGCTTTTGCTGAGGCTGGCTTTAAACCTGCAATCTTCCTGCCTCAGCCTCCCACGCTGCTGAGATTATAGGTGTGCACCACCATGCCTGACTGATATCTGGCTCTTTTAAATGCAGGGTTGTGTAGGTACCTGTGTGTGTTTAGATTCTTATTTCTGAGATTTGGCTGCTTTTGCCTTTGGAGGACAGAATACAGTACCCACTGTGACAATATGTAATTTAATAAAGTACCAATTATATTTATTATTTTCCTAACACAGTCAGTTTCCTTAGTTATGTATTACATTATGTATGTGATACTTACATATCAGAATACTGAAATGCTTGGTAATATCTTGTAGCCTACTTGGGAATTGCTTAAAGTAATATTTATTTAGACAAGAAGTTGTTGGATGATATCAAATATCTGGAAAAATAGCAAGAAATCAATGAATTCTTAAAACTCAGGTTTTCCAGATCAGTGAGAGCATCCAGTGAATATCTGAATTGATATGACTTAGTCTAATAAATGCATTAATAATTAGCATCTAAAGAACACATGAATTGATTTTCCATTTGCCCGGCACATTATAGGACAGGCTATTAAATTAATATAGGTTGCACAATGACAAAGATAGGATGTTATTAGGTTATACATGTTGTGGCCCACATAATCCATTGGAAAATATTCTTTGAAATTTTAATTGAAGTCATTGGGATGTGTTTCTTTCCTTTTCTTTTCTTTCTTTCTTTCTTTCTTTCTTTCTTTTTTTTTTGTGCTGGGGATTGAATCCAAGACCTCATGGGGAATACTTTCAAAAGTTTGTTTACATAAAATCTCAGGAAAATGAAACCCAAACCACAGTAATGTTAAATGTGAACAGCCTCTAATAATTCAATTCATGGTGAGTGTGACACAGAAAAGTCCCCAGGAAAAGTGTCTCTGATGTGGGGTCATAAAGGAATAAAAACTTTAGTTGGAAAATACAGGGAATACCTGAGAATACTGCATGGTCATCCAGTTATTCTGTGAAGAACTATTCATGTCCAGAGACTTTCGTTTCCTTTGGGCAGAGTGCCAATGGAAAAGGCAATACAGAAAAAATGTATTTAGATTTTAGTGCATTTTATTTCATTTCACATGACATTAACATCAATAAGGAATGATTTTATGATAGAATTGACTGAATATCTATCCACTTGGGTTAACATTGTCAGTTGATAACACTGGATTAATACTTTTTTAAAAAATCTCTAACCTAGATAATGCAATTATGAGCATTATCAAATTTGCAGACAGCATCAAAATGGAAACACTTAACACTTCAGAGCTCACATACTCATGGCAGCATAATCCTTCAAGTTAAGTAGCTTAAATGCAGTTTCCAGTCTTCTTTAATGACCTGGCAGTAGTCTGTGACTTATCATTAAAAGGAAAAAGTACAGTGTGCTGCCGTCCGTAGGACTGTTGAGTTATAAGAATTACCTGTACCATGTTTTATCTCAACTCATGGCCTTTGCACTAGTAAACACATAAAGGGACAATAGAACATTGTCATAAACTCCACAACTGGAGACTGTTGGCTGTTTTTTGTGTCTAGGTGTGCTTATGAAGATCTCTCCATCAGTGTGGGTTTTTTTGTTTGTTTTTGTTTTTCATCACACTGTCTCAGTAACTATATATTTGTCTGTTGGACTTATCAGTTTCATAAGCATAAGGAGTGTGTCTTTTAAAAAAATTATCAGGGCTGGAGATGTGGCTCAGCGGTAGCGCGCTCGCCCGGCGTGCGTGCGGCCCGGGTTCGATCCTCAGCACCACATACCAACAAAGATGTTGTGTCGGCCGAGAACTAAAAAATAAATATTAAAAATTCTCTCTCTCTCTCTCTCTCTCTCTCTCTCTCTCTCTCTCTCTCTCCTCTCTCACTAAAAAAAAATATATATATATATAAAAAAAAACTTTAAAAAAAAATTATCAATATATTCCCACTATCCAATATGTAAATAGGTGTTCTGCATTTTTTAAAGAATAAATGAACTACATTTATGTTTACTGGCTTTTTTACAGGAGTCCAGAATTCAGCAGGGTTTTCATCAAGGACTCCAGTTTGAACTTGAGCTATGTTGGTCTTTGGGTTCAGAAATGCCTAGCTGCAGCCAGGAACTGAAGAACTTGTCTCACTGAGGACTCTATGAGACCTGGGACGCACATAGTGTGTGATTTAAGTGAGAGACAATCCCCCTGGGGGCTGTCAGAGCTATTCTGGACCTCAAGGATTGGCATCTTTGGGAAGCTATGCATATCACAAGATAGGGGTGGTACCAGTGATATAAAAGTCAAGTTTGATTAGTGGATGTCAAGTGGAGGGAGCATGGAGGAGAACCATGTGGCAAGAAGTGTGCTTCTTGGATTGTCTTCTGATTCTGAGATGCCTTTGGGCATTCCAAGATAGAAGTAGAAGGATGGTTTGACCTTTGTAGTAGGTGAGAATGGGAGCCAATGAAGGGTGAATTATTTCTGCATGAGTGGTATCATCTATGCCTATAAGTTCATGAGGCCTGAAGAAATGGAGGTTACATTTCTGTCAGGAAAAATTGTTATATCCTGCCAGCTCATTGGTTGGTAACCTTTAGTTAATTAGGACAAGTGACATTTTAACTATACCTAATTGTCTTTCAAACGTCTGATTAGAAAGAAGTTCTGAGTTGGAGATTTCATGAATCATATCAAATCCATTTTGAATTTGTCACGTGTATGTCCTGAAAGGAAAACCCATAGCCCTGGCTTCATCCTCAAGGAGAATGCAGATTCTGAATGGGAATGCCTGTTCTAGCTGGGAAGCTCCAGAGGAGCAAGGTTGGCATTTTATTTACCTCTGTCTTCTCCATGGCTTGCCCTGGGTCTGGCACAGAGGAGACACTTAGGAACTATTTGTTGAACAATTTGTTATTTGAGTTCATAGCCCTCATGGGGGCAGAGAACATGTAAGTTGTTCCAAAAAATCATTATTTTCATGGAAAAAAAATGAATAAGGGACTCAGCAAATCTCATAGTGCAAGGGTTCTGTATTTTTTCTAAATTAATTTTTCCATTCCTCCATTTTTCACTGTAACAGCTGATATTGGTTAAATTATTTCTTAGGTTTTATTCCCCCTTTTCCTTTCCTTTTTTTCTGTACCCTTTCCTCTCCTTCCCTCCATTTTTCCCTCTCTTCCTTTCCCTCATTCCCTTCCTTCCTGTATCTCTTTTTCTTTCTTTCTAGCAATGTTGGTGAAGTGTCACAAGCACCTGAAAGACAGTGACAGAAAATAATAACAAAAAAATAATGTCTTGCATGTCACTAGGAAATAGAAAACCAAAAAGCCAGAGGCACGCAGTCACCGCCACATCAGAAATGGAATTCTAGCTACACTTATTATTTTCCTTTCTCTTTTGTAGCAGTTTGGTGACCTGTACATTCAAAAAGCACCAGGAATTCACTTGCTATATTAGTTAAGTGATAAAGGGTCTTAGTGACACAGTAATTGCTTAGTGCAAGTCTGTCAGGTACACCTTTTCTAGTAGTCTCCTACCTTAAATCAACCCATCAATTCATATCTATGGACACATGTATCTTTCTTGATGGACAATACATTATATGGGAGACAGATTGACAGGGACCCTAACTGAGTGAGTTTGTAGGTGATGCTTTTGTGTAGGCTTCTTCTGATGTTGGGAGGAGGGCATCACCAGAATTTGGAGCATCCCTTGATTTTAAGAAAGTCCCAACACTGCCTGACTTCTGCAGGTGGTATACAAAGGCATGTTTTCCTGATTTTTGTTCTAATTCATAATCCCTTTCTGCTCAGAATGCATGCTGTCCTTGCACTTGGTCTCTTGGTCACCTCTGCAGTGCATCTGCTAGGTTGGGCAATGACTTTGGAGGAGCTGATCTTCAGGGTGCTAGGCTGTGGTGATTATCTTTTGAGGAGCTGTGGTCTGAAGGGGGGAAGTGATCAGGGATTTGACTATTCTGGACGTCAAGGGACCAGAGGCTCTACCTTCTTTCTTGTCTCCAAGATCATTGTTGAGTTTCCCCCTTCCTCTGTTATCACTGCTGTTGACTTCAATCCTATGGCCACTTCGACTGCCAGTGGTTTGGCAGAAGTGAATAGGTTTTGCATACACAGTGATTCTCTGCTACCTTTATGCTTCTTTATAAGTTTCTTATTGTGTTTTTCTGTCCCCCTTTAGTTTGAAAGCTACATCAGAATTGAGACTACCTATGTGTTTTCACATTTCAACAGATATAAACTAAGCTTTTAAATGGCTGGGGATGTAGCTCAGTGATAGAATACTGCCAAGTATGTGTGAGATCCTGAGTTCAACCTCCCACCAAACAAACAAAACAAAACAAAACAGAACCACCTTATTTCCCATTCTTGGTTCTAATCTCCATGACAATTCCTATCTCACCTACCTTCAAAACTAAGTCCCTGTGGTTGTCAGGTATATACTTGCACACAAAGAAATACCGTGTTTGCTTTGAAATTAAAATCTAACTTGTGTCCTGTGCTTTATCTGGCAACCCTAGCACTTCAATACCTTAACCCAGCTGAAAATGTTTCATCTCCCTTATGAACTGTCACCTCCTTCCTCTCTTAAGGCATTGTGGTCCCATGTGGCCTTGCATTACATAGGGGCAATGGTATCATCCCTCCTCTACTGAAGCACACTGAAATCAAACCTCACTTGATTCTTTATCTCCACAAGCTGCTGAGAACTTGTACCTGGTAGGTGTGCTGGTGTGCCCATATTTGTTTGTTGGATTCACAGGTCCTTTGAGCTGAGAACATTCACTCAATAGGCAGGTTCTACATGGTTACAGCCTTTTGTCTGAGAGTAAAATTATCTGCCACCTAAGGTTTGAGTTTCACAAAATATGAATTAGACTCCTAAGCACTCCAACCGTCTTCTCTAACATTTTCTCTTCTTGGATGATGGGCTACACTTACAAGGTGTTTAGGCTGCTCTTGCTCAAAGTGTACATGAGCACTGTTGTGCACTGACTAATCTACATCTATCTGGAAGATTCCTCCCGGCCCCTGCCACTGATGCTTTGCAGTTAGTCTGAATTATTAGGCTGGATCTCTGAAGATTTTGATCTGGTTGGAATGACAGAGCTCTTTTTGTGCAAGCTTCACCAGATTTTCAAGGTTTCCCTCTCTTCTGTCTCGCCCAACTGTTCGTCAGCCAGCAGGGGCTGAACATTTCTAGCAATGAGAACCATTTGACTTTCCCTCTATTCCTTATGGCTTTCAGCTTTTTCCCACACTCCCTCATTTTTGCCTCCCAAGAGTGCCAAGGAAGTTTCGGAGGGAGCTGCTGGGCAGCTGTGTCAGGTTTCTATCCCAGTCCCTATTGTGCCAGTTCCTGGGGCAGCTTCCTCTCTCTGTGGCATCAATCACAGCTGCATCTGTTCTCTGAATTACAGAGACATGTTATTATCTATCATCCTCTGATGGCTTCCATCCTCCAGTTTCTTGCTGTAGGTTCATACATATTTTAGCTTTTAGCATTTTTAAAGAGTTCCCCAGAGGGAAAGGAATAAAGCATGAAGGTAATTTTGCTGTATTTCGAGAGTCCTCGATGCAATCTAAAGTGTTCTGTGAGACCTCTTTTGCCCTAAAATATTCCTTTTTCTTTCTCTTTTTTCCTCCATACAGCACTGAAGATTGAACCCAGGTCTCATACGTGGTAGGAAAGCACTCTCCCATGGAGCTACATCCCAGACATTAAAAAAAAAATATTTCAAGACAGAGTCTCATTAAGTTACTCAGGCTGACCTTGAAATTGCCATTCTCCTGCCTTAGCCGCCCAAGCAGCTAGAATTACAGGTGTCTCCCACCAGAGTGGCTAAATATTTTTTTCTTTTTTTTAAGTTGAATGTGTGTGTTTTTTTTAATGTTTATTTTTTAGTTGTAGTTGGACACAATACATTGATTGATTGATTGATTGATTGATTGTGCTGAGGATCAAACCCAGGGCTTCCCACCTTCTAGGCAAGGGCACTGACTAATGTACATCTCTCTGGAAGATAGTTCTAGGCAAGTGCTGTGCTGCTGAGCCACCACCCCAGCCCATGGCTAAATATCTTAAACCAATTAAATCTTGTCATAAAATTTTCACTCCCAAGGAGTAATGACACTTTCTTTAAGAAACTGTTATAAACCATACAGTGTTCAGAGTATTTGTTTGAATCTGTGAACACTGGTCCTGTACATCTCTTCCCAACTCTGCAACTCTAGATGGTTGACATTGGCCATGTTGGTGGTATTTATACCATGAAAACTGGCCAGTGCTTTAAATTGTGCTCCCTGTCCCCAATAGAGCCCGTTTACCTGCAGACCTTTAAATATATTGTGAAGGAGATTAAGGTGGGATTAAGCCCTTTTCTGGTAACAGTTAGGACTCATACCTCAGCAAAATTACATTATCAGCCTGGTTGAGGATCCCCTTGGAAGTCAGGGAGTAGAATCTGAGATAATGTGGTAAGATTCAAGACAGAATGATTTCAGTTGAAGAAAATCAGGTCAGAAAGGCCCAGAGCACAGCGACTTCCAAGGGAGCTGTCTGCAAAGAGCAATGATAAGAAAGTATTACTAATGGGAGCAGGAGAAGGGCCAAACCCAACTTCAAAGTTAGCTGAGGAGTTTAGAGGGTGAGGTAGGCTGCTGCTTGATGCAGAGATAGAAAGTTTGCTTTCTCTTCCTGGGAGGAGTTGACCTTGCTGGAGTTGGGGAGGACCATTTGTTTAACTCTCTTTCTCCTCCCAACAGGGGCCTGACACATATGTTCAACTACCAAGAACAGCACCAAGTGCAAACACCTGCTGGCCCTACTTATTACCAAAGGAAGAGGGCTTTAGTTTAACACCTGGGCAGAAGTAGCTGACTCTGTTAGAACTACAGAATTTTGGCTTTGCAGTTATTGCAGATTCCTGGATCGTTACTCAGAGAAACAGTGCTTAGTATCTGGGAGAAAGGGCCACAGAGAGAATCTTTTCCTTTCGATTAGTGGGTATTTGTTACAAAAAAGAACATAAACAGATTTCCTTAGCTCTCTTGTAAGCAGAGAACATTGGCACTTTAGAAGAGCCTAATGTGAATTCATTTGTATTTAGTGGAAATTTGTTTCCTGAAATATTAATGAAAGGTGTACTCACCAGGTTGCCCTCTTTATAAATGATGACTACTTTTATATAATCAGATTGTGCAGCCATTTATTTTAAATGTAGGCACTTGGCTAATGTGAGCAATGTCATGACTGTTATAAGACTTTGGAGAACACTATTCAACAATTTCTCTTTCTCTTTTACTATGCCCTGCAGCCTTTTCAGCATTTCTAATTTATTTATTGTTGGAGGAATAGCAGTGGCAACATTTTTGAAGTATTTTCCACATGCCATTGTGCCAAGTATTCTCATAAGAGCTCCATAAAAATGATCTTAATTTAATTCTTATAACACCTCTATTAGAAAGGGTCTGTCAGCTTCCTCTCCCCTAACCCCAGTTTATAGATGAGAAAACTGAGGCTTATAAAAGTTCAATGGTTTGACTGAAGTCTTGCTTTTCCCTCCATGTCTGGCCAGACTGCCCATTTTGATGCTTTTGAGAGCAACATCCAGGTGGGGGCTGTCTCTTGACACCTTTTTCTCAGAATAGGATATTTTGACATTCTTTCAAATGTCAAAATTGACTCTCAAAATTGCTGACTCACTGTCCCATCTTAAGTTCACTTTGTCAGGGACTCTGATCTGTGACCAGAGTATCCTTTACTTCCCTAACCATATGGGTCTGGCATGTGGCTTGTGCTTTCTAGAAGGAGAACTCATGATCTGTGTCTGGAGCCAAATTTTTACTATCAGCATGGACAAGGGAATGACACCAAGATCAGATTTGGATTTCAAGGTTAAATGAAGTCATTGTTTTTTTGGTTCTGCACATATATTTCTTTATTGATATTATTGAATCCTGTGTTGTAAATGGTAGTAATTTTCTATTATTCTGCACTGCAGGTGTTGATAGGATTTGGGTTGTTATTTTGGAATAAGGAAAAATTGGCAAGTCTGTGTCTTCAAGATAATATAAAAGGAAGTATATTCCGTGCAGGCACCATGGCTAGAATGCAGAAAACAACCACCATCACTTTTTATACACAATTAATCTTTCTCAGAGTGGTATCTCTGTTGCAGATACAACCCCAAAGGGACCTTGGTTGTTTTTCTCCTGCCATTTCAGGAGATAACTACAGATTTTCTTGGAGCAAGCACAAATTGTGCAACTTTTATCCAAACCTTTAAACATCAACACAAAACTATCATTTTAAGAAATATTTGGGCCCAACATAGTGGTGCTCGCTTGAAATCCCAGAGACTCAGGAGGCTGATACAGGATGATTGTGAGTTCAAAGCCAGCCTCAGCAATGGCAAAGTGTTAAACAACTCAGTGAGACCTTGTCTCTAAATAAAATACAAAATAGGGCTGGGGATGTGGATTAGTGGTTGAGTCCCCTGAGTTCGATCCCTGGTACAAAAAAAAGGGACTTATTTAAACTTTTTTTTATATTTACTGGGGTTGGAGAGATTTAAAGTCAAATAAGATATATTTACTGAGTAATGGTTCCCGAAATGTGGGCTTGAATACCTGCTTCAGAATCCCATCAACTGCCTATTGGCAATGTGGGGTTCAGGCCCCAAACTGAGCCTAGAGAACCAGAATCTTTGTTCATTGTGCCCAAAAGTTGGAATTTTAGAATGTTTTTCAGGTAACTCTCCCACTTCCACTAAAGTTTGAGAGCTACTGGAATTGAGAGAAAGGCCTGAGGTTTATTGTTGTATAGACGTGAATCTTAGCTCTGTTTTGTGGTAGTGTTACCTTGGGCAAAATACTTAACTTCTTATTGTTCCAGTTTCCTCATCTGTAAAGTAAGAATGATATTCTTTTCCTGAAAAGTGTAGATGCTATGTATACTAACTGCCTGGTACAATAAGCAAACACAGCTCACACAGCTATTATTATTACTCATGCATCACTCTGGTGAAATAGACTCTCTTGATGCCAATGAAACTGAGAGTCTCATAAGAAATCACTTTACACTTTGCATCAATTAGCTTTTGAAGGAGTTACTTGAAGTGGAAAAAATAAATTGATGGAATGGAAGAATGAGTCCCTTTGGAAAGCTGTGGTCACCTCTGGCTTAGGGGGATGGTGCTCTGTTCCAGAGCAGTGATTCCTAAACCTTAGACACCACCACAAACTCCTGTTTGGCATGTTGTACATACAGATGATGAGGTTTCATACCATGTCTGCTAAGTCAGACCTTTGGGGAAAGAACCAGAAGGTACATGTATAATCAGCTTCTGCATTGATTCTTAGCCTAATTTAGGGGAAGTACAGCCCAGAGAACATAAATGTTTTATCCCTATGAAGTTTTATCACTCTTTTCTCTCTTCTAATCCAAATAATGAATAACAGGGAATATGATTTTGATGGGCAATGGTGATAACATCAGTAATAGTAATAATTAATAATAATAATGGCTAGCATTTATGAGCTCTGCCTGTGAGTGAGTCA
Source organism: Urocitellus parryii (assembly GCF_045843805.1). NCBI lineage: Eukaryota > Metazoa > Chordata > Mammalia > Rodentia > Sciuridae > Urocitellus > Urocitellus parryii. The sequence goes on from NW_027553327.1 coordinate 4,739,712, forward strand.
TCATTCTAAAGTTTAAATGCATTAAGTTTTTAATCCTTACAGTGATATTAAAAAATAGATTTTTTTGGTGGTGCTGGGGATTGAATCCAGGGCCTGTGCATGTGAGGCAAGAACTTTACCAACTGGGCTGTATCCCCAGCCTAAAATAGGTGTTTTAATCATCTGCATTTCACAGAGAGAAAACAGGGACAGATTTTAAATATAGAGCAAGGCTAGGGAACTGTGCTCCTGACCACTAGTCTACTGCATTTCCTAACTCAAGTGAAGAGCATAGGCTCCTTCTGTCTACACTTCCAAAGTAAGCAGTAGGCTTTACCTCTTTGGTTTGAAAGAGCCTCAAGTTTTTTCTAGCTGGAAGGAGGGGACCAGGTCTGGAGCCATGTCAGCCTTCTGGGAAGTTGATGTGGGGAAGGGACAGACTTGCATAGCTAGTCACAGACATTCTGGAACTTTCTCATTAAGAGGCTGAAACTGGAGTGTGGTTAGATTGAAGCACTAAGCCCAGGCTTCTCCCTGTGTTGTGGCAACATACTGGGGCACTAAGGGATTCATAGGGAAAGGCCATGCTGCCTTTTGTCCTACAAATGACAGTGAGCTGAGAAAAACTCATCTTGGAGGCTCAGCACCATGGCTCCTATTGGGAAACACAAAGATTTTTTTTGTTTGTAACCCCAGGGCTCATGTGTCAGGTTTGGAGGTTAATTCTTTTTGTCTTATGCCCCAAACTTCACTTTTTTCTACTACTAATGGTATACCTGAAAGAGATTTCTTTGACATATACTATAATAATGAGATGGATCTTGAAATTATGGAATAAAGGTCAATCTTATTAGCCTTAAGTTTAGTTAAAGTTTAACTTTCAAGGATTTGTCCCCCACTTCTGGTCATTTTCAAAAGGATAACTCTACTAGAATTTATAGGCCAGCATCAAAGTGAAGACAGCAGGGTCTGGACCTTACTGGTTTCCACAAATTTCTGGAGCCAATATTTAGAAGGACAATTTAATCTTCTCCTTCTGAATACTAATAATTCTGATTTGAAGAGCAATGCCTTGAAACATTTTTCCAGTAACACAGTCTTATTTCCAGGCACCCTAATCTTAAAACTAATTACCCTCAGGCTTTATTTTTGTTTTTTGTTTTCTTTTTTCTCTGAGGAATGGAGCGCTGTTAACTATTTATATTAAAATTCTAAGAGCTACCCTTGTTTGAGAAACAGGTGTTAGAAGAGAATGCCAAAAGCAAACATGCCTACCAGCTCTGAGAAGCCATTCTCCTTCACACTGCTTCAACCAGGGAAAAGTCTCCATGTGCTCACTGAGAACAAGTTTGCTTGTGCTACTTGAAGCTGCTTCTGCAAACAGCTTCACTTCTGCACTTCTAAACTGTTCTCGTCAAGCGCATTCAGAGCACAGTTCAGGCATGAAACACAAAGTGTGACAGAAAGAGATCACCAACTTGCAGGAGGAAAGAAGACCAGCTAAGAAGGTCCGTTCTCCAAAGTCTCACTGACATCCATTTGTCACACTTGTTTACAATATACAGTTGAAGTGCAGGTGCCCACATGAGTGAACTGTTTTGGATCAACAGCACCAAAGCTTCAATGTGAAAGCATGCCTGTCACCTGTAAGAAGCAGTTTTGCTTTCTTCTAGCTCACACAGGAAAAACACCATGTGCCCACTTACAACAAAGTTAGTCCTGCAAGTTGAAACTGCTTGCAGCAAATGGCTTCCATTCCCCACTTGCAGCCATCACTGGTTGACAGATGGCACAGAGGCTTCAATGTGAAACCGTGAATCCCAATCATTACAAGTGCTTCTGACACTCTAGTTCAACCAGGGACAGCCTAAAGTGCTCAACGAGAACACACTTTGTTCCTGAAAGTGGAAGCAGCTTGCACGAACTGCTTCAGTTAGAAAATTCCAAGTTCTTTTAGCAACCACATTCAGAGCACAGTTCTGGCCCAATAGAAAATGGGTCCTACCAAGAGGATCCCGTATCTATGATCACCTTCATAAGGTAGCTTCCCAACTTCTGTGTGGAAGTGTGTTTCTCCTTGACCCTTACACTGTTGTGGAGACCACTATGAGTCCAGCTTTGTGCAGGATCATCTGACCTGGACTTTTTGCAAGACCTGTACAGCCCTCACACATGCTCAGATGCTCAGGACTTTTCAGACCAGTCCAGGCAACAGTAGGCATCCATTCATTGTCTGCAGTCTACAGATTCCTAGATGCATGGCATTCATTACCATCAAATGCAGAATTTTCATCAAAAACTAATATATACATCATTCCAATCTGAATCAAGAAAATCGGAAATATCCCCAAATCCAAAGAGTGGATCCCCATTGTGATGCTACAAGTTGAAAATTCCACAGCTGACTTCATGGGATTGTTCACAGTCAAAAGACAGCTGCATGAAAAATATTACATGACATGACCTTCCTGCTATGTGAAAAGTGGCATGTGAAGTACACATGCATGTCTTCCTCAGACACGGGTTCATTTGCAAGACACCTTGTGCACTTGAAAATACTCCAAAAGGGGAGAAATCAGAACCATGTCTCCAAAGTATTTCAGCAGAGACCAACTCCATCTGTCTATCTATCTCTCAGTGAGTGTGTGTGCTCTTGTGTGTGTTCGTGTGTCTTTGTTTGTGTTTGTACCATGATAGCCGATACTTCATTGCCCCCATTGGAAAACTGACTCAGATAATGCCATCTGCCAAACTCCTAAAAAACAAAGTTCTTGCTGATAGAATGAAACATTCCTTCCTGTTGGTTTGGATGTGTCCTTTAGGAATCACTGCTACATTTAGTATATTCAAATCATCAGAGTAGATCAGGTAACAAAAACATACATATTTCAAAACAATAATATATTAATGGAAACAACAAATACAGGATAGAGTAACAACTGTGTTACTAAACAAGGTCAAGGACAATGGCAAACTATAGATTCAAACTTTGAAGCAAATAATCATCAATGTAAATATTCCTGGGCTGCCTCAGCCCTGCCCAGGCACACAGCAGCAGAATGGTTTTGCAAGCATCCTCAGGAGGGCTGGAGCCTTCTTTGCAGGACGAGAGGGAGGTTGAGGCTGGATCCATCCATCATTCTTTTGGGAGAGGCTCCTTTTCCTCAGCACAAAGTTGGATTTTTTGTGAGGATTCTTGGCATAAAATACATTGGCCTGCGCTGGAATCCTCAGCTCTGGGAAGAGAGGGGTGTACAAAAAGAAGGTGGCACTCAGGAGGTGCTCCCTAGGACATGCCAACATCTGAGAGCCTGTGCCAGAAAAGGCCAGAGCCACAAACCTGAGAGCTCTCCAATTCAGCACCAATACCAACAAAGACAGCCTCCACAGTCCTCCCTGAGGAAGAACTAAGCAGAGCACTTCAACAGACTTAATGTCTGTTCCTACCAAAGGCTTTGGACTCCAGAACATCTCAGGTCCTCTTGCATCTGCCAAAGCACACCACTAGATTTACGTCTGAAATCTCCCACATGAGGCTCCTGTGCCAAAGATTCAGTCCCCACATGAGCCATCTTCATAGGTGGGTTTGGAGGGAAGCATTGGATGGTGAGTGCTCTAATGTCAACATGAAATTCTCATTCAAGATGAATACACTACTGGGAGGTGGGAGGGCCTGGAAGAAAGGTTGAGCATGGTTGGAGGAAGACCTAAACAGGGTTGCGCCCTGGGCAACAGTACCTTGTTTCTGTTGGCTCCACTGAATCCTCATTCTCCAAGTAGAGGTCCTCCTTCTCCTCTCCATCTTTCTCTCTCTCCTTCTCTGCCAGCCTCGTTCTCTCTCTCCCAGTCTATGCCTGTGTGGCAAGGGCTGAGGAGCTCTCCACTGCCACACACTAGAGCTTTAAGGACAGCCTCAGTGCACAACCAAAGAGAAAGCTATGAAACCCAGAGAAAAGGCCTAGGATTCCTCCTCTGAGTTATTTTCCTCAAGTATGGCCACAATGAGGACAGGCTGACCAGCACGGATACCACATTAGAGCCATGCTTTTGCGTTGGTGGAGCCCGCCTCCATGTGAACCAGGCTTCTGAGAATGGAGGCCACATTCCAAATGCTGCCCTACTGAGAACAATGGTTCCAAAGAACAGCAAAGGGACTGCTTCCCTCCAACATGGTGTATGGCCCAGTGGTGCCATGACCCCGAGTTGGGGAATACAACAGCCTGCTTCTCCTTCCTCTGAACACCTGTTTCCTGTCGCCCTCCTTTAACCTAGAGCCTGTTCTCCATCACTTCTGGGTTGGATGTGGGGATCTCTGCTATGAATTTCTTAGGCTACCAAGGCCCCAGACAGACTTCCTCTTCCATAGACTCTACTAACCTAACAGTAGGTTAAGATAGGAGACAAGTGATCCTAGAACTCATAGGGATGGTGGTCTTCAGGGTACATAGGCTGGGATAATGGCTGCTGTGGTGTTTGGCTCACAAAAACCAACCAACCAACCAAAGAAAAAGCACTGGCATTATTATCAGATGAGCTTTGTGGCTAAGTGCTCAGGAAGCCCTCATCTGACTTTAGTTAGGGATCTCACAACCTGGCTATTGTGATCACTCCTTGGCAAGTGGACTCAGGTGCGGAAGACCATGGAATTTATGCAAAAACAAATGATTCAGGCTGTCTCCCAGGCTGTGTTTTCTTCCCAATTTCTTCCTGTTACTGCTTGCTAGAATCCTGGCAATGCTCTGCCCAGGCAGTGGATTTCTGGTCACACAGAAGGCTTTCAATAGTACTGCTTCAGTCAACAAAATTCCAGTTCCATCTTTAGCCCATGCATTCCCATTTTCCTTTGAAACCACTCCTATCACAGACCATGAAAGCATACTGCTCCTGGAAAGAGGCTTTCCTCCTCACTCCTCAATGATGTCAGTTTTGTATGCCTGTTCATGTCCAGGGGAGGGCACCTGGTGGGGAGCCGCAATATCCACTGGGGTATACTATTGGACCTCAAAACCTTCCACCAGCAGAAGTGCAGTTGGCTTTGTGCACAAACCAACACACCTGTTGGAGTGTTCTTGGGGGTCAGAGACTACTCTTTGGTGCTAAGAGTTGACCTGAGTCCACATCCTGACCCTTGCTCTCTGTCATCTGATTGTCCCACTTACTCTGACGGCGAGAGATGATTTGGCCCAGCTCATAATCCTCCGGTTTCTCCTCAGTAAGCAAGTGTAGGTCGAGGGCGCTGCGGATGACGACAGGAGCCCTATCGTGGCAGGTCACCTGGAGCAGCATGGGAGACAGGCCTTCAGGAAATGGGCCTTGAAGTGACTACTCAAGGACAGTGGGCAGGGGCATTCCGGAAGCACCTCCACTCTAAATACAAGGGCAACATCCATGTCCCTACTACCTGAGGCTGACCTCCTGCTCATCGTGTGGGCTCTTCCCATAGGCTACTAGCCCAATCCTTGTACATAGGACTTCCTGGGCTTGCCATTGCTCTTTGTGGAGCTGCACTCCTCTCGGAGTGAAAGGACCCCACTACCTGCATACAGATGCAATCTCATCCCACAAGTTGGGAGGAATGGGACAATAGCCTCCAAGATCCCAGGTCTGCCCGAGGATGCAGGCAGAATTGGGAATGGCCTAGGCACAAAACCTAGAGGCTTTGGTCTGGATTGCCAGAGCCAAAAACAGACCCAGGAACATGACCACACACAGGAGTGCTGAAAGATAGCCACGAGAGCTCCTGTCCTCCAGAGGCTCATTGCTGGCTGGGATGAAGGAGAGCACCTCATCCGGCAAGGGTGGTCATTGGGTTACCTGGACATTTAGTGTGCTTGCTCCACATCCATATCGACTCTGCAGAGAGACTCTCTCAGCTCCTTGTTCAAGGAACATGGAGAACCTCACACTGCTGTCCTCCTCCATAGATGTCAGCATCCCATACAGGGGAACCTGCAAACTAGGTCCTATCCTATTCTCATCTGTCACCCATACCTGCCCCTGCCCTTCTGGACTACATGCTGGCACCTGACACACAGACTCCCTCAGACATGGCAGTGGACAAGCTGCTGCTCTGCCTCATCTCAGCTCCAGCCCTTCACACTGCCCTCTCCCTTCTTGATTCCCCTCTATCCTCCTGATCATCCAGAAGCTCCAAATTCAAGAGGGCATGAGTAGTTCATGGTATTGGACCAGTGTCTGCTCCCCACCCAGGTGTAAGCACCAGGGGACACCCCTGCTCCCAGGCTTACCAGAACACTCTTGGCCATCTTTGGACTTTGTGTTTCTAAGTGGACACGAATTAAGCAGGTGTCTCCCACCTGCTTGTGGGAAAGCGGCCTGGAGGACTTGCAGGTTGATTCTGAGAACTGTGGGGGATGGAACATCAGCAAACCCAGAAACAGAAAGCCACCCCAGCCTGTCAGTTGGCTCTATGGGCTTCTAGCACATATGTCCAGGTGCTGAGGCTTCTTATTTCCTCAGGTGGGAGTGGAATGGCAGCACAAGTACAGCTTGAATAAGGTAGATGTTTACCTCCTTTCCCTTGACCTGGGGGCATTTCCTCACGATGAAATATTTTATTCCCGGATTCATGGACAGACACACGAGTGAGTGGTCAGAGACCTTGATTTCTGCAGAGTGAAGTGGAGAGAATTGTTAGGTGGCACTCAAGGATTATACCACAAAACACCCACAACCCCTAAGAGTCTCTTCCAAGCCCATCACACTTTGGTATTTTGGGGCCAAGGCCCACTTTCTCTTGGCTGTGAGTTATCCTGAGCCCACTGTGAATCATGTCTCCCCACTGTCTGATTGTCCTACTTACTCTCATCCTCAGACATCATACTCAGCAGCTCAAAGTTGTCCACATCCTCATGCTGCAACAAATTTTGGTCCAAGGCCCTGCGGATGAGGCTTGTCACCGTCTCCTGACAGGTCACCTGGATCAGGGTGGGACAAATGTCATCAGAGAATGGCTTTTAGAGGAGCTACCCAGAAGCCTGTGGTCAAACATTCAGGAGAAATCTCAGTTACATATACAAGGGCACAATCTTGTTATCCTGCTACCCGAGTGTGTCCTCCATATACCCTCTGGGTTCTTGCAATGTGCTAGTAGAACAATCCTGGTACAAATATCTGCCTGTACCTGCCATCTCCCCTACCCCTGGGGAGCCACATTCCACTCAGGTCAAAGGACCAAACTGTCTATGCACAGACACACTCTCATCTCACTGAGATGAGAGCAATGGGCCAGGGATCTGCGCACCAAGTGTGCTCTGGGATGCAGGCTGCCTTTGTGGGTGGAAGAGGCAGATGCACTGAAAATTTTGGTCCTGACTGCCACGACACAAAACAGACTCAGATACAAGAGTGTGCACTTGAGTGCTTCATGATAGCTTTGAGAGGCCCTGGCCTCTGGAAGCTCGGTGCGGGTCTGGTTGTAATGATGCACTTGACTCATCACTGGCAGTCACTGAACATGTCTCCTCTGCAGCTGTACACCTGCAGCATTAGCGTGTCTACTGCACATCCATAGAAATTCTGCCAAGAACCCCTTTAGCCCCGTATTTACATACATGCAAAGGCTAACATTCCGAAGCTTTGGCATGACCCCCCAGGTGATCCCGACCCCAAATTCCTACACCTAGTCATGCTAAGGAGGTTCTCTTCCCTGCCACCAGGAACACATCCCCTCCTACACATGTGACAAGTCACTGCCACCTCCTCTGCTCCAACTTCACTCATTGAGAATACAAAGTTCTAGGCACTGCAGCCTGCACCCTGGACATATCTCTGCCTTCATCTGTCCACAGCACTTCCGTCTGTACTTCTGGCCTGCAAAACTCACAATACACAGGCCCACTCACCACTGGAGCTGGGCATGCTGATGCTCTCCCTCCTCAGGTCAAGCCCTTAGGACGGACCTCTCTCTTCTTTATTTCCCACCACAGCCCCGGGGTTGGCTGTGTCTCCTGCCTTCCACTGTGTGGACACTCAGGAGGCAGCCCTGCTGTCGGGCTTACCAGGATGCACTTTGTCTCCCTCAGGCTCTGTCCCTCTAGGAGGACGTGAACAAAGTGGCTGTCTTCCACCTGCTTGCTGGAGTGAAGCAGTGAGGAGCTGCTACTGGTGACTTTTCTCATGCAGCACTCATTGCTTTGGGTGGCCTGGGGCAATGATCCTGCAGCCACTGCAGAGCTGCTGCTCACAGCTGCTGGGGTCCTGGATGCCACTGCCACAGAAGGCTCCAAGAACTGTGGGGGATGACAACATCAGCAAAGCCCAGGAACTGCACCCCACCCAGCCTGGCAGTTGGTTCTGTGGGCGTTCTACAACATCCATCCAGAACCTGAGGTTCTTGTCCCCTTGGAGGATGTGGAGTGGCACCTGGAGTAAAGAGTGAAGAAGGTGGCTGTTTACCTCATTTGGCTTGACCTTCAACGACTTGCTGGCAGCTGTTTCCCGAAGAAGAAAGTTATAATCCACTCCTCCATCCAGGTCGTAATATACTTTCCCATCAGCAGGGATCCTTAGCTCTGGAGAGGCAGGGGCAGAGGCATGGTAGCTGACACTGAAGGAATACACTACCCAACATCCCCCACAACTGAGAGCCTCTGCCAGCTCAGGTCTCACACACAGAACTGAGAGCCCCCGAATCCAGCTACTGTTCCACCAAAGACTCCCCACTGATTCCTCCCTGAGGACCCTCTATGCATAGGAGGTCCACTACAGGAACACCTTTCAAGGAAATAGCCCCTTGTACCCCAGAACCTCTTAGTTCGTGTTGGACCCACCAAAGAGAAACAGCTAGACTTTGTATCTGGATTGGTCCCCAAAGACTCATGTGTTCAAGGTTTTCTCCCCACTGCAGCAATGATCACAGGTGGGTTTGGGGAAAAGCACTTGATGGTGGGTGCCTCCACCTTTGCCAGTAGATTCATCCACTCATACAGGGCTACACTAATTTGAGGGGTGTGGTTTGGAGGTGTGTTGAGTGTGGGTGGAGGATGTCCACTGCAGGGCTGTGCCATCCAGAGCAATATATTTCTCTTGAGTTTCCCACTTCTGCATTTCCTCCTCATGAGTATAAGTCTCATTCACATTTTTAATCAATTTATTGTTATACTTCTTGTTCGGCTTGTGTTTCTCCTTCTTGTTCTTGTTCTTCTTCATCTTCTCCTCATGCTTCTTCTTATAGTCATCTTGACCTTCTTATTCATGGTCTCCTCCTTCAACTTATTTTCATTTTCTACTCCTCCTTCTCCTCCTCCTCATCCTCCTCCTCCTCATCCTCCTCCTCCTCCTCTCATCCTCCTCCTCCTTCTCTCCTTCTTCTTCTTTTTTCTCTCTCTCTCTCTCTCCTCCTCCTCCTCCTTCTCCTTCTTCTTCTTTTATCTCTCTCTCTCTCTCTCTCTCTCTCTCTCTCTCTCTCTCTCTCTCTCTCTCTCTCTCTCTTTCTCCAAGAAGGGTTTACAAGCTATGAAGGGTTCTATTCTACTACATACTTCTCTCTAGAAATGGCCTCTGGTCCTAAGTGGACTCAGTTTGCAATGAATAGAAAGATTGGAAGCTAGAAATGATTCTTCATTGAACTGCTTTTCTCATGTACTCGTCTAGGTCAGGAAAGGCTGCCAAAGTAGGCACCCTGTGGTTGTCTGTCTTCTTTGACACAAGACAAAGAAGCCTCTCTTCTTGGCCCCACGTGGATAATAGCTTTGCAGTGCCTCCTCAGGCCAAGGTAAGAACACATGATAGGCAGGTCCACAGCCCCTGGGGAACATGAAGAACCTGCAGATTTATGCCTCATCATTACACTTTGTTTTGTGCACAAGTCCCACCATACTCTTCCTGGGCATTGGGTCAATGCACACGGTGTTTTGGCTCCCAGTTATCGTGAGCCCACTGTGACTCACTGCTCCCTACCCTCTGATGGTTCCACTTACTCTGATGGTTCGAGACAATTTGCAGAAGCTCATAGTTTTCTGGATCCTCCTGCTGGAGCAAGTGTGCATCTAAGGCCCTGCGGATGATGACTGGAGTGCTGTCCTGGCAGGTCACCTGAGCAGGGTTGGAGAAAGCTCATCAGAGAGGGAAGTTGGGAGTAGCTACCCAGAGGACAGTGCTCAAGGACAATCAGAGACAAGAGAGCTCTCAACACAAGGGCACCATCTTGTTACCCTGCTACCTGAGGCCTTCATGTGATCATGTGGGGTCTTCCTATGAGCCTCTAGTCCAATCTTGGTACAAGAGTTTGCTTCAACCTGCTATGCCCTACAGGGTCAAGGGAATAAGGACCAAAAGGCTTTGTACAGACACACTCTAGTCCCATCAAGATGGGAGGAATGGTCCAGTGGACTTCCATATCCCTGCTCTGGTCTGGGATGCAGCTGCATTTTTGTGTGGACCAGGCACAAACCCTAGGTGCTTTGGTCTTGACTGCCAGGGCACAACACACACTAGGACTCTTTAATGATAGGCATGGAAGTTGCTGGGCTCGAGAGTGTCAGTGCTTGCTGGGGTGTCAGGAGGTTCGGACCCAGCAGGTGCAGTGGTTCAAAAAGTCTCCCCTGGAGGTGGACACCAGAGTCTCAGGATGGATACTCCACACCCAGGAAAATTCTGCAGAGAGACCCGCTAAATCTCTATTCACATACATGCAAACTAGGACACTAATGGGCCCCTCCAAGGCACCCAGTTGTCTGTGACCCACACCTACCCACCCTAATCATTTTACAGTAGCTCCCTTCAACAACCAGCAACATATCCCCCTCCCACACACAAGAAAATGACTGCCAACTCCTCTGCTTCAACCTCCACAGTTCAATATACTCCTCCTCAATACCAAAATCAGTAGAGGATGGCCTGTACCCTCGATATTTCTCTGACTTCCTCTGAACCCAGCACTCACTCCTGCACTTCTGACCTGCACACCCCAAAACACGCAGGCCCACTTGCACCCAGACCTGGCATGCTGCTGCTCTCCCGCCTCTCTCTTCCTCATTTTATGCTCTCCTTCCTGACCTTCCATAAGCTCCAGTTCAAGAAGACAGGCCTAGTCCAAGGTGTTTGCTGTGGACTCGGTCTTCCCCAGTGTGGGCTCCCAGGAGACTCCCCTGCTCGAAGACTCACCAGGATGCTCTTATACTGTGTCGTCCTTTCATTTTCCAGGTAGACGTGAATGAGGCACCTGCCTCTCACCCGCCTGTTGTACTGGGGCCGTGGGGAGTACCCAGTGGAGAACCCTGATGTCCTGGACTCTGGCTCTGCCCCTTCCCAGGGAGAAGGCTCTGGCTCTGGGGTTGGCTTAGGAGCCATGACAGGAACTGAGCTTGCAGCTAGAAGAGAAAAGATGCCAACATGACTGCCTTGCCCTGAGCTTCGCACAGACAGACAATACCCCTGCTGCCAGGAAGAACTCAGGCCCTTAGCCCACACAGGACCTCTTTGCAGACTGGGGTCACTTCCTGAATGGACAAAGGCTTATCCTAATTTCCAGCCCAACACCAGGCATACAGACTCCCCGCAGTGGGACAAGAGTCGGACCTTTCCTCATATACCCTTAGGTACTCACCCCGGTCCGCCTGGCTCTCAGGCTCTGCCTGGCTTGATATGCCATCTTCAGTTGGGGCCAGCAGGTGGTGTGCTTGATGCTCCAGGTACAAGCCAACCAGCAAGAGCCCCATATATGGCAGCAGCTGCTGCAGACTCAGAGAGCCTGGAGGCTGATGGGAAGCCTCGGAGTAGAAGTTCACCCAGGTCCCCAGGAAGGAAGGTGAGGCACTGTGGGGAGGCAGGTGTGGAGTCAGCAAAACTCTGGCCTTGCCTTCGCCATGGCCTCCAGAGAGAACCTCTGACCCTACACTTCTGAACCCTCCCTGGTTCTGAACACACCAGTCCACCTCAGACAAGACACAGTGGCTATACAGGCAGGGACAGGACAGGTCGCTACAGGCAAAGAACCTTCAACCAAGGAGCGTTAGATCCATGGTATGACCAGCTCTCCCCTCCTCTGGGCAGGTCTGACACTCTTCTTCCCCTTGGCTACGTGCTCTCCAACCTGGAATGCACCTTCCGGGAGTGTCTGTCCTCCTGCCCACTCTTCTCGAGGCTCAAGAGACACCTCCTCCCCTGGCGTGGGCTGCAATGCTACCTCATTCTCTGTGAGCTATCACTGAGTCCCCCTGAGCAGCGGTGGACCTCTCTTTTCCCATGAGTGCAGACCACATCTCTGTGGCCCTGGGGGAGGACAGGGAGGTGTAGTGTGGGGGGATCCATTGTCCCAGGGGCTTCCCAGAGGACCATGACTACCTACAACTCCCCGCCTTACCCCTCCTACTGTTGAAGCCCCACACCTTACACTGCAGGCAGAAAACTGAATTGGGGAGAGCAGTCTTTCCTCAGCCTTCCCAAGTCAAATCACCTTGCAGGTCCCAATTCTGGAAACAGGAGCCCACCTCTTGACCCCAATCCCATTCCATGTTGAAGTTGGTCCAGGGGTCCACCATAGTCACTGAAGAGGACAACGTTCAGTTATGCCTCATGGAGTCAGAGATGCAGTCACATATAGGATATGTACTCATGGCACCTGCAGTTTTAGGCTGACCCCCATGAAAAGGGACACAATGGCAGTCATTTGCACCCCATTTTTCACTGAATTATGAAACGTGACTGGAAACGTGTCTTCACACAGTGGGTGCTTTCTCCATGTTCATCAGTGAATGAGCCCAAACTGCTGATTCCCACATATCTCTGGGTGTGGGAGCTGCCATGTCCAAAGCCCCTGTCCAGCTATGTCCCAGCTAGGACGCTCTGTCCCACTATGTATACTAACATGTCTTTATTAACCCAAAAGTGCTTTTCCGAAGGCCTGAGGTTTGAGACGCCTCTGGCACAGATCTACGTTCTTCACAAAGCCAACATCAACCAGAAAGGCCACCTGGCTTCGCTGAGTCCACCTGGGAATGAGCTCAGTGCACACCATTGAACTGTGGTGCCCAGTGTGTGGGGACTGCTCCACGGACCTCTGTGGATCAGCTGGAGTCAGGATGGTTTCTCTGCCTGAGAGGGAAAGTTCACTCCCCTTGCAAGGCTGTGGCAGGCACCTCCAGGACTCGTCCCATTCGGGGCTGACATTCCACTATGAGTGTGGTCCTCTATCTCATTAGGTATCACAAACCTTTGGGTCCCTGAGAGGTACATGGAAGCTGCAAGACCCAGGCATGAGGGGGGCTGCACACTTGGGCTTGGTGGTCTGGTGCTTACCTTGGGAACAAGAGATCCAGCACCTGCTGGGTGGGGATGGAATCCCAGGAGATTAACCCCATGTTGCTGCTGAAATGTAGGTTCCTCCCACCAATGACAGGCAGGAGCTTATTCCTAAGCTGGTCCTGCCTGTAAGGTTCAAGGCTCTGTACCCTGAAGGGCTCCTCCGTGTTCTGATCATTTTCACCCTGGGTTGGAACCAAGAATTGTGGGTTCAAAATGGAAATGGTGACAAACAGAAAAATGACTTGTGCCAATACACTAGAGTCAAAGCACAATAGGACAGTTCCCATCAGTACAAACACACACACACACACAAAAACAAACACAAACACACACACACACAGAGTAAGAATAGTAGTCCTTTGCCATTCATCAGGGATCAGACTAGAGGGCCTGCTGGGCTCACCTGCCCTGTGCTACTCACTGTTACTCTTGAGCTCCTCTGCGACAATTGCCAGAGGATCTGGCGTCTAAGATGAAGCCTCACCCAGTGTAACCACAAAAGGGCTAGTTGGCCCCCCTGAGATTCCTGGGAGCCTGAGGCTCGGCATTGTTTGCAAGGACAGGGGAACATCCTTCTCACTCCAGTGTCTCCATCCAAATGAGCTCGGATGGCTTGGTCAGTGAAGTGGGTGCCTGGATACCAGGGTTCCATGTTCTGTTTGATCCATTGTCAAGGCAATGATGTCATTTCCTGTGCCCATACCTGAGCCTCTTTTCACATAAGACCACTTTCAAAAGCCCTATGGGCTGCTGATTTCTCCTCCATGCCTACCCATCTCAGGTGCGCAGGTGTTCACCAACAACTACCCAAATAACCCCACCAGCATCTGCCCTGCATGGTGCCACTAGAGTTCCAGCTTGGAGCCTTCAAAAATGCATTCACAACCAGTCCTTCCCTCTCAGCAGCATTTGGACCCTGGTCCCATCATTGTGCGACTCATGGTGTGCCCAGTCTTTTCTGGAAAGTAGGGTAGCATCTAATCAGGGATTGGTGTCCCTGATTCATACATAGCATATGGTTTCTATGAAATCCAGTGAGGGAGCAGGAGTAACGAAGCTGATTGCACAGATGACCTCAAGGAATACTGACAGGCCAAATGAAAAATATGTTCCAGCTAACCATTGGTATTTGGGCTTCTCAGCCCAGTCCTGTTTTTAAAAAAGGTGCAGATAGGCAGTGTTCATTAAAAAAATGTCTGCCATTTAAAAGTGGGTAATTTAAATGGCATCTAGTTACACGTCTGATAGAATGGTCTGGCAACATATGAATTTCATTCTGACAACAACAACAAAACATAGAAAAAAACATAGACATAAAGATAAAACCTTGTCTTCACCAGGATGCCTAGAAATAGGTTTTATTTGGCTCATGCAAATATCTTTCAATAGAACTTCTAATTTCTGAATGAACTCATTCAATTTTATAATGTCTGAAACCCTCTGTGAGCATGGGAAGCACTGCTGACAAGACACCAGAGGGCCAGAGCACTTGTGCCCCCTGTAGGGGTGTCTCTTGGCTATCACCAAAGACCATTCCACTCCCGGGGCAGCTGAGAGCAAGGTGGGCCTTGGAGCAAGGATTAGTGCTTCAGGTATAGACTATGCAAGCAAGGGACAATGTCTTTAATAAAACTAAAATTAAAAAGTCACTTCGAAAAAAAAATTAAAAAGAAGAAGAAAATAAGGTCAAGTAGTGGAACGGGCAGAGGCATCCAGAGGAAGCCCATTTTCACAGGAGAAAATCCCCCAGTGAAAAGCATCAGAATAGATACTAAGAAAAATACCAACAAAAACAGTGTGCTCCCACTATGTATCTACTCCACATGCAAAAGTTAGAAAGCTAGATAATACAATCCTGGCCACAGGTAGAGCTATTCAGAAGAACCACCTGGCAGTGCTTAGTCAAAGAAGTAAACATGCACACTTTGACCTAGAAATTCCACCTGTGTGTAAACCAGGTGGTGCTTAAGCAGTTTCACAAGGGGACATGCACAGGGAAATTTATCCTCAGGTTCCTTATAGAGTTGTCTGTGCTTACAGAAGGTTGAGGGCTGTCAGGGTGCCCACAATTGGGAAAGTGAAATGCTTAAAAGGTAATGGATGCCAACCTGGATATATTAATAGAAATCAATGAAAAACAATATATTTACATGACAGTAAAATCCCTGAGTTCAAGTTCTTGCTATCCTACCTACCAACAATCATGCTTGGTTAAGACACTGACATACTTCAAGGCAAAAAAAAGGAGAAAATATAATGTCATTATTACTTTTCTTAAATGCAAAAAAAGGAAATGGTAATATTTACCCAGCCATGACCTGTTATGCATAATATGTGAGATTATTGTGGACATGTTGGTAAATGATTATCTACTCAGATACGTTCCGTGACTCACCAAATGCAAAGGTCCATGAAGAATTACCGTCTCCATACATGAATTCATCGTCAAAAGCCTTGAGACAACAGGGGCTTCACAAAATGGCTTCTTGGCCAACTTGATGAGTGTGTCCTCGGATAATGCTTCCACCTGAAAGATGTCACCAACTTGTTCTCATTCACATTTCCACAGTGCCCCAAAAAAGAAACAAAGTCTGATACTCTATTGAGTGAATCCTCAAGTGGACCAAACACCATACTTCCTTCCATATTTTAGAATTAACAAATGCAACTTCAACTCAATAACTTGCATTAGGCAACATGCAACCACAACCTCTTACACGTACTCTTTTACACACTCACGTGTCCTAGGTTCTGATCTAACTGTCCATTGAGCAGTCAGAACACGTGCTACTTCACATTCCTTACAGGCGACCATCCCATTCTCTGCCAAGCTGAATACAAATCCCTGGTCACAGGAGAATGGAAGCCTATCTCCCACAACAACATGCATCAGGAAACATCGGGGTTTTCAATAAAAACTCTGGGGACACCCTTTTGAAAATCACTTAACCCCTGAAAAGGCGCCTGCCATTCTCCTTGCTGTGGGGGGCGGCGTATTTGAGTCGATTTTCAAACACCTCTTCACAGTTGAGAACATCACTGCACACACACAAAATAACAACAATTATTATTATTATTATTATTATTATTATATTATTATTATTATTATTATTTTAAAAAATCACTGCAGAATGGCATGGAGTAGGGAAGCAGCTCAGGACAGGACACCTGGGAAGCTGAGAGAGTGCTCCCCTCACCAGGACAGAGTAGCAACCCCAGGGGCAGTTCCCAGAGACCCACCTCCTCCAGCCACACCCTACTGCCTACAGTTACCACCCAATTAGTCCCCACCAGGGGTTCAATGCACTAATTAGGTTAAGGCTCTCCTCACTTGCATTATCTCACACGGGAACTTTTGAGGGACACCAACAAACGATCACATCTGTGAGCTACAAACATCTGTACCCTCACCCTTTCTCATAGGATGTATTCCTGAGCTGTCAGCCCTCAGGCCTTCTGTAGTTTCATGGATTGGAAATCTCACTTATAAATGGTGCATCCAACTGAACACACTGCTCTACAGGGAGTCAGGTATTTCTGGTCCTATACACACTGGACAGAGAGATGTTGAGG
Organism: Urocitellus parryii; assembly: GCF_045843805.1. Lineage (NCBI taxonomy): Eukaryota > Metazoa > Chordata > Mammalia > Rodentia > Sciuridae > Urocitellus > Urocitellus parryii. The sequence goes on from NW_027553327.1 coordinate 4,756,530, forward strand.
TCCTACTAGGTGTCAGGTACTATTTAACATCCTGGGATACAGCACAGACCTGGCCTTGGCCTCCCAGAGTCTGTCATTTAGCTACTTGTTTATGTGTAGCCTGAGATTAAGCAAGCTTTGAGGGGAGGGGAGGGGTGTGTGTGTGTGTGTGTGTGTGTGTGTGTGTGTGTGTGTGAAGATTGTCACCATTCACAGATTACATTTAACTAATTAGTGTTGGGAGCATCAAAGGCAAATGAAACAAAACCTCTTCCCCAGGGCAAAAGAGGGGAGATAGGGTGCATACTCAAATTTTAGTAATTTTATAGGTTACTTCCGATACACTCTTATAATTTTCCTCGCGTCTCTATGGTTCTACCCCTCATAAAAGAAGTCTGTATTTGTTGTAGAGGGATCTTTAAATAATATATTATGGAAAACATCAAAAGATAATGCCTTGCTTAAGAAAACAGCAGGCATACTAATGACCATTATAAAACATTGGGGTTTTTAAAGTCAGCATCCTGTTTTATACACAGTCTACTGGTAAGAATTACGCTTCCCACCTGGTGTGGTGGTGCAAAAAATATGTGGTTGGCCATTATTTTTCACATCCAATGGACTGTTTTTTTTTTAGTGGATTGATGTTATATTTTTATGAACAAAACTTCAGTTTTCATGAAGTCCAATATTTCTATTTTTTTCTAGTTGCCTGTGCTTTTGGCATCTTATCAAAAAAAAAAAATCATTGTCAACTCCGGTGTCCTGAATCTACTGCCCTATGTTTTCTTTTGTACGTGTTGTATTAGGTAAGAGTTCAACTTCATTCTTTTGCATGTGTATGTCCAGTTTTCCCCAAAATGATGTGCTGAAAAGACTGTTCTTTTCCTCACTGAATGGTCTTGTGTCCCTTATCAAGAGTCATTTGATCACATACACCAGGGCTTACTTCTGGGCATTCTATTCTGTCCCTTTGGTCTCGGTTTGGCTTCCTGTCAACACCGCCCAAGGAGCGGAGGCCACACAGTTGGCACTGCGGGCCAGCCTTGTGACTGGAGAATGATGTGAGCTCTGAGGCGCAGGCCAGCGTTCTGCCAGGTTTCCACTTAACACACTGAGGAGACTGAAGTACTTTCTCACACAGCTGTATTGCCAGAGGTCCATGAGGCGAGGCCGCATCCTCTGAGTGGGGTCTCACAGGCGCCCTCTGCCTTTTTTTCCATTTCTCTATTCTGTGTCCTTTATTTTGTATTCCCATTTTCCTTGGGCTGCCAACTCCCAAGATGCAAACATAGCTGCAACAAGGTGCCAGGATGAGTGATGGGGTGCAACAAGGGAAGGGTAATACACACACACCACATAAGCCCACAATCATAGCCTTACTCATTCCCACAAACTTATGCATCACACAAATACAGACTCACAAAAACAGTTCATGCACACAGATACGCATACACACAATACCTAGGTATACAGTTGGACATCTCCAAACAGATGCACATTCATTCTCATATATGCACACTCCAGGCACATGTCCTCATGCACACACAGCCATATTTGTTTACCCACACTCACAGTCCAGACATGCAAAGTCTCTCCTTAGTCTCCACAACTATAAACATTCCCAACTTCTACAGAGACCTGGAAGGTGGCTAGCTATGAATCCAGAGGCAGGCTAAGCTCCAGTCTGGCCCAAGGGAGAGTGAAAAGGCAGTGGGACAACAGAAACCTGTTATCTTCCTGTCATAGGAAGCAAGGTGTGAGGAGAACCTACATGCCAAAGAAGCAGTCCACACACTCTGACCTGGAACCCTCAGTGAGGGGCCTTCTGGCTCCTAGAGTTGTCCCCCAGGAGTAAGAATGTTGGAGTATGGAAGGAAGTCTTTATGGTCACAAACTGAACCTCTCCCCTTTGTTGAAGGCTGGGCCACCTTAGGCATCCCCTTTCCACATTAACAACTCCCCACACTAGGCCTATCCACAGGATCTTGTCTTTCCTTTAAGATCTCCTCACTGATACCTGTACCTCCACAAAATGGGGTCTCATTCAGACACCTCAAGGTAATGTCCCCCTCTGAAGGATCCTCATGCTGTTTCCGCCCCTGCACACAGCTTAAAGACACCAGAGGTACCCTTACCTCCAGCACAAGACTCCCAAATTAACAGGCCACACTTCCTGCATTGCAGATGAAGATGCCCATCCTAGGTGAGCCCACCTCTAATATGGCAACTCCTGTTGCCAAAGAGTACCACTACAGAAACCGCTATCTTCCAACCCAAGGCGCCTGCACCCTCCCCGTGGGGCTCCCAGCACCTACCTCCTTTGGCTTGGGTCCCATATTTGGCGGCTCTGAGTTCTGGTGGCTGCAGGTCCTTCATCCCAGCTGCAACACCATTGGCTCCTACACTCCAGCAGCTCCAGTGCTCTATCGGCAGTGTTGGTGGCTCCTGAGTTCTGGACGCCATCACCTCTATAGTGTTAGATTCCGCGTTCTCATGGCAGTGTCACTGGCTCCTGTACTCCAGTGGCTCCCACTCTCCCTGGGCGGCAGCAGCGTTGGCTACGGCACTCCAGAGGCTCCCGTGAACCAGATGCTTTCATTCTCTGGTGTGGCGGCAGCAGCAGCAGCGGCGGAGGCAGAAGCAGTAGCTCCTCCTCCCATGATTTGGGGGCGGCTTTGGCTCCTGCGCTTTAGGTAAGTCAAGGGCTCCTGCACTCCAGCCACTCCGGTGGTCCCGCAGGGGCAGCGGCTTCCATGCTCTGGCGGCAGCATTGGCTCCCGCACTGCAGCGGTTCCTACACCTCTAGCTGGCTTCAAAACTCTAGATGCAGCAGCGGCTTTGTCTACTGCGCTTTGGGGGCGCCATTAGTTCTTGCGCTCCACAGCTTCCTGGCGGAGGTGAGGCGAGGCGGTGGCAACTCCTCCTCCTCCTCCCTTATTCTGGAGATCGCGTGGACTGGTGGACTTGCTAAAGGACAAGCGCAAGTTCTCTGCCCTCACTCAGGGGGATGGTGGCAGGAGCAATTCCTAAATTTGGACCAATAGGGTTGCTACTTTTTCCAGATCCTTATTAGCATAAATGTGAACCAATAGGGTTGACCCAAGAGTTATATAAACCCCTAGCTGAGCGCCCTCCCTTGGAGAATTATTGTGGGCTCCTGGGAGTAGTTTGCATTGTCTGAATTCAGAAGCCTGGAACCCTGCAATAGTGTCTGTGGTTGGCTGGAACACCAATGGGCAGAGTCTCCCATCAAGCCGCTTGGCTTGGCTCAGAGGCCTGCCACTTACTAGGAACCCACCTGCCAAGACAAGCAGAAAACTCAACTGTCACTACAGGGAGCTCTTAGCGAGGTATGGGTGCTTATCCATATAAATCAATATAAATGAGGATATAGTTTATTTTCGTATAATTTCACACGTTAATTTTTCAAAGTAAAAGAATTGGTTTAAAAATTAGACATATTTACCTAATTAAAACACATTTATTTATTTTTTTTTAGTTAGACACAGGCAATATATGGGGACACATTTCTATAATCCCAGTTATCAGGAGGCTGAGGAAGGAGTATTGTAAGTTCAAGTTCAAGGTCAGGGAATTTTAGGTAGACCCTACTTCAAAAAAATTTTTTATACCTTTATTTTGTTATTTATTTTTATGTGGTGCTGAGCCAGTGGCTCACATGTGCGAAGCAAGCGCTTTACGTAGCTGAGTCACAACCCCAGGCTGGATGTGTAACTCAGTGGTAGAAGGCCTGCTAAGCATGTGTGAGACCTTGGGTTCAATTCCCAGCCCTGAGACAGTGAGAGGTGTGCAGGCACATGCACACACGCATACACACAGGAAGAGAAATGCAAAAAATAAATATATGATATAATCATAGATGTGGAAGATTTTATGGTATTATAAATTTGTAACCTTTAATAAGAGTAAAACTAGAAGAAAATTATGGTCAGCATTAAAAATTTTATGGAATGACAAAATTTTGAATCAATTCAGAAACATTGGCAGTCTTGTCAACATAAAATGCCAGTTATATGGCTCTCCACAGAGGGTCACACTACCCTCCTTATCTTGATATTGATATATCTCATTTTCTCTGGCTCTCCACCAATAGCCCAGCAACATTGAGAGTTCTAATATGAATATAACACAAGTTCTTATATATTTCATTAGTTTTGTGTTACATGCCAGTATAAAAACCAATTCCCAGCTCTATGTACATTGCACAATATATGAGTTGTGCCCACAGAGAATAACAGAGTCCATGTAGAAACTAGTACCAATGAACCTAATGTCACCAATAGGAACCATGTTTTGTGGCTTTTCACATAGGTTCAAGCAATCCTGTAAGTCCTGACATTGTATAATTTCAGTTTAATGTGAATTCCATGTAAACCACAAATATTTTCCCTTAACCTATAGGAACACTCCATTCTCATAATATAATCATCCTGCTTCAAGGATTCGATCAATGCATCCTGACTGGGATGCCTACTCTATTCTTTAGCCTCCTCAATGCCACACATTTCTGGCAGCTCTTGATTGCAGGTATGCTGACTTTAATCCCTGACATCTATCTTTATTCATCCTCTTCAGAGGCCTTTATAGTTGTTTTTCCCTCTCAGTGGAATGTCTTTCCTGCCCCTCTTTTCCAAAACTTCTTCCTCATCTATGAAATGTTAATTTGATTGTGATTTTTCTGATGTTTTTTTGACTTTCTTGACATTATATTTTCTATTCTGTAATTGACACTGAGCATTCTTAAGAGTCTTATTATTAGTATAACTTGACCGTTATTTGTGTCATTAACAATTAATATCTGTTTCCTACATTAGAATAAAACTTCACTAAGGGACTCTTTGTCTAGGCTTTAACTGTGGGTGTCAGACATTAACATCAACTTTAATATGTGGCATCTTATCCAAAGCATCTGGCAGTGTCAGCCATGTACTATAAAGAATAACATTCTTTATAGTCATCTGGCCAATTAAATGAATTTTTATATGATTTAGGATAATAAAATATGAAGTGTGCTATAGTAATTTGGGGTTATTTAAATACTATATTTATGAAGAAACTTATAACATTTAATGTCATAATTAGAATACTATAAGATGTTTGAAGTACAATGAGTCCTGAATACCTGTGGGATATGTAGGAGTAGATTCAATCAATTATGAGTTTGAAGACATCTGGAAATAAATGGAATCTTAACTATACATGTACACACATTTATTCTTGACACTAGTTCCAAAACAATATTGAAAAATATATTTTGTTGAGATATTATATGTAAAAATGAAGATATGTACACAGGAAGATATGCAATAAATAATATAAACATATAACACTACTGTATATAATAGATTTGAAACCCAGCAGATTTTAGTGTGTGTGTGTTTGGGGTGGGGCTTAGAATCACTCTCCCATGAATACAGAGGGACAACTCTGCACTACAACACAAGGAAAGGTGGCTGTTTTTCCATCAGAAATACCATTGTTTGCATTAATTGATAATAGAATAAACAGAACTGTATATCATTTACTTATTTAGGATGCTTACGCTAAAAGAGGGCCTTTTCAACCATGATCCTCAAATATTAATTAAGGTCATGATTTGACCCAGCAAAAACTTAATTGAAAAAAATGTATCATAAATGTATTTGTATATATAATCTCTTCAATACCCTGATTTTTATAATTTACATGTCTTTTGTACCTCTTTACATTTTTGCTTAAAAGCTTATTTTCTAAAATCTCTATTAGTAAACTTTATTTACATTAATATCCAAAATTTCAACAAAAATATTTTCTCTTTTTCAATTTTCTCTTTGAATCTAGTTCCAAAATTTTAGAAGTCCACTCTCCTGCCTCTCCTCCCCCTTCTAATCCTCTTCATTTTTTAGAAATTATTATGCTGTACTCTCTTGGTGAAGATAAGTACTTAGTAAAAGATGAGGCTTTAAAAACGTGACTAAAGATTTTTTAAATCATTTCAAGAACACTGAATGGTGGTAATATCTCTGAATACATATTTAATGCATTTACACATATTTTAGTCTTTCACAAATATTCATGAGTTAGGATCACAACCAGAAATCAGATATTGAAGATTAGTACTGTCTTTGTAAGGAATTTGAGCAGAAACATGAATGAAGAAGAAGCTTGTCTTTGCTGGATAATAATTGGATGTAGCCATACTCTAGCTTTATTCCCATCTCTTGTTATTTAATATAAAATGATTGTTTTAAAACTTCTAGTTGATATGCTTGAATGATTAGATTTAGATGTAAATCTAATTAGATTGAATTCCTTATTAAAAATTAGGAAAACTGCCATGATTCTAGAGATTGAGTTAAAGAAAAGGACAATTGGAAATTAATTTAATTCTTTTTCAAACTTTGGTCATTCAGTAAGGGCATCCAAAGGGATAGCTTTCAAACACTATTACAGCTCTGGATCCAATAGTCAACACATCCCTATTATTGTTTCTCAAAAACCTCGATAATAAATTCATTAGTATAATACGGAGAAAACTATCAGGAACTCCAGGAGGCTTCACATCACATGCTTTTGCTTCTGTGGTGAACTCAGATGGTGTCAGCACTCAGAGCACTGTGACCCTGGCTGCATCTTCAAGAAAACCTGATGCCTTAGCCAGGCTGGAGGGAGAGTGTGAAGCTGCTTTGTCACCATTGAGGACAAGCACTCTAACCTCTAAGTCCTGCTTAACTACAGTGATGAATGTTTTTCTTTCTTTTACCAGGCACTCACAAGAATTACAGTTAAGTGTTAAGTAACTTTTATTATTGCAATTTTGTTTTGCTTTTTAAAAGCATCTTGAAATCCTGTAGAGTTGCCATAATTTTGATCCTACAAATTTGTGATTGTGTTGAATTATTTAACTTGAATGATAATTTCTAAACTGACGCCTATAATAAAAAAGAAAGATAACCCATAACACAATATTTAATCAATGATTTAATTATCATATTGGAAATAAAACTTACACGCAGTTTAAAATACTACAAAACATAAAATAAAAAATAACCAAATAACACTTTATATTACCAGGAAAATATTTCACTTTCAAGGTCAACATTTAAAGTTGCCACATATTTTTTCCATTAAAATATTTTTAAAAATTAAATTAATAAGAAATGCATGATATAGTTAGTGTAATACATAGTATTTATGCTCTCTATATTGTAAATATATGTAATAAAAAGAAAAATAAGTGCAAAGAAAAATTTACTGATTTAGAAAATCTAAATGGAAAATAAAAATATTTTTCTTTTTTTAAAATTTTTTTTAATTGGTTGTTCACAACATTACAAAGCTCTTGACATATCATATTTCATACATTAGATTGAAGTGGGTTATGAACTCCCAATTTTTACCCCAAATGCAGATTGCAGAATCACGTCAGTTACACATCCACAACAAAATATTTTTCTTTAAATGGGCATATTGAAAGATACTGATTTGACATTGACAAAATTAGATGTTAAAATTGACATTTATCTTTAAGGAAAAGGAAATAATGGGAATCAGATTGCTCATTACATTTTATTCAGCAGAAAGAATTTAATCTCTATTTCACTTTACTATATATCAAGCACTTTGTAAAAGATTATAATTAGAAATTTATTGAATCAATTAATCTTCAAATAACCTTATATTACTATTACTGCATCAATTTACATCTGAGGAAATTGTAAAATTTACAAAATAATTTTCAAGACTCTCATGTTAAGATATACAAATAAAAATTGAAGCAATGTTGCAATTTTAAATTAAATTCAACTATTGATTGTCAGAAGTACATTTTACCCTAACCATTGCAAAGTGTGAGACACTACTATAGAATTGTGACATCATTTTAATATTTCTATCATGATGCATTACACACATGAAATATCTCATCATCCATCATTATGTTCATTTAATTTGAATTATATTTTGTTTTACCCACAAATAGCTCTCTGCTCTCTCATGCCAGAGATAAACTGTTTGGGAGACACGGAGATGGGGTGACAGAAAATAGCACCTGGAGCTTCCCCCAGCAAAGGTGGAAGAAAAGCTTCTTACGTGAGACCTTCAGGCCCAGGCCCTGAAAGTAAGGAGAAAAAGCTTCACTTAGAGGTAGCCTTGGGAGGGTTTAGGCAGGAGGGATGGAAAATATGATCTTAGTGGAAAATAAGATAGTAAGCAGGGTGTGGTCTTGATCCAGGATGTAGAGGGGGTGATCTAATAAGGCAGGCCTGCCATGAGGAATAAAATAGAATGGACAGGGGGAAGGTCAGACTTTGTAAAAGGAATCTGTCTTTGGGGATAAGTAGATTGGGCAGGCCATGAGTGTGGGTTTGGATGTCCAATACAAAGGATATGATATCACATAGACTGAATTTGGGGGTCCTGGATGCCCAGTGGAGTGTAGCTATGTACAGGAATGATGTGGAGCTGCTAGCAGGAAGTAGCCCAGGGAGTTGAAGACCCTCTTCTTGGTTGTATAGGCCCCACATATGGCAGGGAGTTGGTCAGCATTCACTGACCAACCTTCCAGATCTGAGAACCAGTACAGAGCCCAGTGACAAGACAGGCTGAGCTGGATGTGGCATGGGGGAGGAATAGGGGGCAAGTAACTCTGGTCGCATGGATTCCCAGTCAGCTTAAGACCTTTTCTGCATTTGATGTTCACTCACTATTTTTACTGAGCACCTACAGTGTGAGTTCTGCTCCAGGTGCTGGGACTGCTGTGGGATGCTACAAGCCAATCTTCATCCTGGTCCTGCAACCAGCCCCACCCATCTCTTCCAGAGCCCCACACCTGATAATCCCAGGATTTGGAGTGTTTCCTACTCATAAAGGCACTGAACTAGGAACACCACCTCTGGTCAACAGCCATGGTTTATAGATGAGGCCTCCAGTTACTAGGGAAGGCCGGTGCTACCCAAGGTCACACAGCCAGCCAATACTTCACAAGCTGGTCCTATGGCTTCCCAATCTTTGGTGAGGGGGGAACTTCTGGAAGGTCCCTGAGCCAGCCCCATCTGGGCCCTGGCAGGAGGGCAAATAAAAGCAACACATTAACAAGGTCACAATGGCTGGGGAAAATTGAGGACACAGTGCTGGGGACCTAAGGAAGCAAGGAGCAATCTGAGAGGGCTCCCAGGAGGTGGTGAGGTGCCTGAAGTCTCACGCTGGCTTAAATCCCTTTGTCCTCCAGCCTCCTCAACCCCACCCTCTTTCTGGATGGGCCCCTCACCCAGCTTCAGTCTTGGCCTGACATTACCCATGACATTTGCTGCAAAGAAATGGAGTCATAAATCCAAAGGTTAAATTTGTACATTGCCTTTCACTGCTGGGCAACATCATGGTCCCTCCACCCATCAGGAATCCCATGGGTATAGATTTTTGTGGGACTACCCACTTATCTCAGGGCCTCTGCTTGCTGAGGGCCTGAAGGTTTCCCCTCTCCACTTCTCTAAAGCACCCAAGTCACCAGGTCCCCAAATGGGTTCCTGGGCACACCAGGCCCTGAAGTTTGGCACATAGGGATTATATCAGAGAGAATATTACCTACCCCACTCTAAAACCAAGGCCCTGAGATGACCTGCAGTCAAGAAGAAAAGAAAGAATTTCAGTACCATTTAACCCAACTGACCCCAAATTTGACCATGAAACCCTTGTTTGACATCTACCAACTGTGGAGCTTCAATTCTATGGACAGTGATTCATGAGAGCGAGTTAAGAATGCTGAGGTATTGACTGGAGGGCCAGAGAGGACCCCTGGGAATGAGGTAGGCTATATGAATTATGAATGAGACTAAATCAGCTCTTAACACCCCTATATTCCAGATCAGATCAGCCCTGGTCCATGTATCAGTGCTGAATGGGGCTCACTGTGTGCCAGGCCCAACTGGGCTGACCTGGGAACTCTGGTTTCTGTCCACTCAGCAGTTCCCCAAGGCTGTTTAGAAAGGTCTACCAATAGCCCCTGCCTCCAGGCCCCACTACCTGGGTCTGGCTACCCTAAGAAGGGTCATCAGGGGCCAGGGGCGGCCTCCATCAGAACAAGGCATCAGACTGCCATCAAACAAGACAGGTCAGTGCCACCATCATTTCAGTCTCTATCCTCCCACACCAGGGCAAGGATATGGACTCCAGTCAGAGATAGGGAAGACTATTGGACTTAGCTGGTAAGGCTGGAAGCTATGTGAAAAGGGTAGGCAAGAAGTGGCCCTGAAACAACCTCTGCAGAGATGGCCATCCTTAGAGCTGAGAACTCGCTGGGGTATGCATATGAGAGGGGAGCTGCCTCTCTAGAGTCCAGCTACCTGGCTGTGGCCAGTATAAGAGGCCAATGAAGGTTTGAATAAATAAATTATAGTGCATTTTCTGGAAGGGATTCCACACACACTAGTAAAGCATGATGAATAAGAATAGTTTCAAATGTGCAATATGTTTAAAATACAGTGACAAAAGAAGAAACTTCAGCAGAAAACACACAGTGTGGTGGGACCCAGCCAGACCCATATACTCCAGAGATGGTGTAGAGAGATACAGAGGTGTGGGGCTGTGTGCCCACCCTGTTGGCTGGAGTTCCAGTGCTGGCTCTGTGACTGTCTGTCCTTTAAAGCACTTAACCCAAGGTGAGGATCACTTTCCTTCATTTGTCTGGTTCAGAGTTGGACTGCAGGCCAGAAATGAATGGACAAATGAGTAGATGGTGGTGAGTAAATGCAAACATCTAGAATTTGGTCACAAGGAGGATGCTAGTGACCTTGATCAGGGTGTGAGTGCAGCTAGCTACAGGGCAAGGACACTAAAAGGTGAAGAGACTGGCCCCTGATAGAATACTCATGGGGCTGGAGAGGAAATAGGGTGCACAGTTCTTAGGGCTTATACCATGGGTGGCTACAAAAGGTTGGGAAGACTTGCTTGAGGGTCAGAGGTCAGGGCCCACCAGGCTAGGTACCTAGAAGCATGAACTTCACTGACCAGGCACAACCAAATACCTAGGACCCTCAGTAACCCTATGATAGGGTTGGGGTAGGTGTCGCTTGCTCATATACTCCCTCCACTACACACACACACACACACACACACACACACACACACTTTCTCTCTCTCTCTCTCTCTCTCTCTCTCTCTCTCTCTCTCTCTTTCTCTCTCTCTCTCTCCCTCCCTTCCTCCTCCTGACCCTTCTTCTGGATGCACAGACTGAGAACCCCTGAGGACAAATTCTAGGCCATAGGCCCAGGACTGCACAAGGGCCCATTCTGCTTCTCTACCATCCTGACTTTGCCAGCTGGAACCCTCTTGGTGCTGTAGTGGCTGCCATAGGCATCCATGACACAAAGCCAGAATTTCAAGCCAGGGCAGGAGCAAGGGGTGGGGGAGATGCTCAGGATTGGGCAGCAGAGGCAGGGTGAGCCCAGGACCTGAACAGTTTTGGAAGGCTTGGTTCCACAAGCCCTGACCCTCACAGACAGCTTATCACTTGCATCAAACAAGGGCAATAAACTGTGCCCCTCTCTTCTGGGTGGACTCCTGGAATCTCCTCGTCCTCTTTGCCCAACTCAGCTCCTACCCACACATGTTCACCACCCCCATTACTCTTGAGAACAAGACTTTCCACAGAATTTTGGGAACACCAATTCCATTGGCTTCCCAAATTCTTAAATTCAGAGCCCACCTCAATTCCTTATCCAATGGTAGGTGTGGGTACAAAAGAGAAATAGGAGCAAGATAAAAAGAAAACTGGAACACAAAAGGCCTGCCAAGAACTTCAGACACTTGCCAACAATGAGCTCCTAACTCCCAGGGAACCAGTGTGTACAAGGAAATAGGTGCTCATAATTTCTAAGACATTGCTTGTGGGAAATGAGACAGAGCATCTTGTACCACAGTTAGAGGTGGAAAAATGTTTTATCAAGGCTTCAGCACTGAGAGGAGTTGGGTTCTGATGTACACACAGGTGACCAATTTGTGGCCTGAGAACATAGTGATTCTTTAAAGTGTGTGGCACAGAAGGTCACCTGCCATCTTCCTTTGGTGACAGGGAAGTCATTATTTATTGGGAGTATTTCATTCAATTGTGGATATTAGCAGTAAAACTAGGTCCTGTATTGAGACTTTCTCTGTGAGGCAGTGACTAGCAGGGTTAGAGATCCAGCCACTCTGTAACCATGAATGAATGGTGAGTCTGTGGCCCAGCCCCACCCTACCGGCTCATGCAGTCCCTGAGCTCCAGTATCTTTAATCTACCATGGAAGTTAGCAGGGTTGGGGCTCAGGGCCTATGGTCATGCCTGTGTCACCATGGGCAGGGTCTGTGGAGGGGTCTCAATGAGTGCCCTGCTCTGTGGGAGTTTTCTGTGGCTGCTGAAATAGATCACTGCACTACAGTGGCTCAAAAAAACATGCATTTATTCTGTCACAGGCCTGGAGGTCAGAAGTACAAAATGCATCCTGGGAATTTAGAACCAAAGTGTTGGGAGGCCAGGCTCCTTCTAGGGACTCAGGAAGAGACCATTGCCTGAGCTTTTCCAGCTCCCAGAGAACATCACATCCCTAGACTCCTGATCCATTCCTCTAATTTCAAAGCCAGCTGTGCAGCATCTACCAATCTATTTTTCTGGCTTTCTCTGCTCCTCCCCCCTCTCTCCTCTTCTCTCTCCCTCTCCCTCTCCCTCTCCCATCTTCTCTTCTTTCTCTTCCCCTACTCTCTCTCTCCCTCATCTCCTTCCATTCTCACATTCCTTCTCTTATACTGACCTCCCACCTCCCTCTTTCCCCTACCTTGGACCACCCAGATAATTTGGGATAATACTACATCTCAGGCCCTTAACATCATCCCCTGGGCAAAGTCCCTGTGATTACAGACATTCACAGGTTCCAGAATTAGGAAGTACTATTCTTAGGGGCCCTCATTCAGTTGAGCTCAGCTTTGATCCTAATTCCCTGGGGATTAGAGCAGATTTCTCCTCAATTCCTCTCCTTTTCTATTTCTGTCCATCCCCAATCTGGGTATTTCTGGGGCTAGCCCAGTCTCATCCCTCCCCATATGCCTGGTCTTCCACAGTCCCTACTTTGTCTAGTATCACAGGTAAGGAACTATGATTTTAGTCATATCTCTGGGATATTTTCTTCCCATGACTCCCTGGGTCTACTTCTTGTCACCAAACTGCCCTTGGAGGAAGACCTTATGAGGATCTTCAGTCTTTGATGGAGACACCATGGCCCAGAGTCTCTAGGTGATTTGTCTGGCAGAAGTATATCACTGGGCTGTCATCTCCCTACTCATACTATACTGTCTAATCTTTCACCCCAGAGGACACACCTACCTCCTACTTACCCTCCCTGGATCCCTTGCTCAGGTTACCCACAGGCTCTCAATTATGAAACCTGAAAGAGCTTTTGTCTTTTCCTTAGTAATTGTCCTAACAATTTCAGAACACAGCTACCCTATGCCTTCCCTTTCTCCTCTAGCCAAATATAAAAGGGTCCCTGGAAGCTTAGGTCTGGGCCAGATATACCTGTCCTCCCTAAAACTCGTGTCCCTAGCAGGTCTCCAACTTCCAGAGATTCCCAAAGCCTCAGTCTGCTAGGAACAGTGCCCTGTACACTAGACCAGGCCTCAGTACCTAGTCCTGTGAATGCACATTTAAAACCTACATTCCAACCACAAGCAGTGATATCCCCTTGCCAGGCCAGGCACTCAGGAAGCCAAGCCCTGCCCACTTGCTCCTATGAACATTCCTTTATTCCCTCATTGTGGCTGCAGCAGACCAGTGAGACTCAGACACCTCCAAGCCCACCTGTGTGGCCCAGGTCAGGCCCATCTGGAGCCTGGGTTTCTTATCTGTGAAATGAGAGAACTAGGGGTATAAATGGGGCACATCAATGGACACAATCCCAGGGTCCTCCTGATATCCAACTTCTACTTCCTGAACACTGCCAGGGTGCCTATTCTACCTAATTCTACCTTCTGCTCAACCTAGCAGGCCTCTGCATGGCTTGTTTCTGTTGACTATCCCTGGTCTATAGTCTCCATGGGTACAGTATCATGGTTGTATGGCATGCAATAAAATGTCACAAAGGTGCTTTTGGCTTATTCTATCTGGTCTCATACTAATGCTAGAACAGGTGAAAGCATGGGTGATTCATGAGTCCCTATGGCAAAAGGTTCCTACCTATAACCCTGCAGGGAGGTCCTGAACTCTGTCTCAGGAAGGCCCTGCAGTCTCTCTGTGCTAATTCCATCACATGAAAAATGGAGATCACAAGATTCACCTCACAAGGTACTACATGGCCACATATATACAGGGAAAGTGCAAAGAGGAAAAACTTGGCTCATCAGCCTAGTCTTCACCAATGTCCCCACTCTATAGAGAAGAAAGCCAAACCCAGATTCCAAGGTCAAGTTGGAGCTAGAAGGGGCATTGCTGGCATCTGGTCTAACCCTACCTTTGGCACACTAACTGCTCTGTGGCACTCTGGCTTCTCATGCCTGTTTTGGTCAGACAACTCCCCTCCTCCAGTGCCTGCCACAATCTCAGGCATATTCTCCCAGGCTGTTTTTATCCTGACAACCTCAGGAGGCTAGAATCTTCCCAACTCCCTTTTCATCTTACCACATTCTTGTCCCAAAGACGTCGAAAGCCTGGCTGAGGCCATTACCCATTCCCATCTGTGGAGTACTTGGTGTGGAAAGAGTATCAACCTGGCTGAGTGAGATCTCCAATACACACTGGACCTGGTAGCCCCTCACAAGGTGGGGACAAGGAACATGATGTCTGGTACCTAGCAGGAAATAAGCCACTCAGATGGGAGCTTGTAGCCCTATAGTTTCCACTGCAGATCAACATCCTGCTACCCCCAAGGGCCCTTATTACAGCTGAGACCCAGAAGCAGCATGATGAAGATTGTCATGTGACCCCTGTGCTTGGGATCCCAACTTCCAGAGTTCCCTGTACATCCTGGGACAGTGATGGTACTCTCAGGTGGGGTGATCATGATGACTAACTGGAAGGGCGTTAAAAATAAACAAAGGTTTTCCTGCCTTGTGCCAAAGCTGACACTCAAATGTGCTCTGTCCCAAGAGCAGGGTGTAGAGATGCTGGGACTCTGGGGTCCGACTGTGACAGAGGCTCTGTGGGCCGGGAGAGAATGGGCAAGCTGCAGTGTCAGGGAGGGCTTCATTGCCTTGGGGCTGGATTGCAGCTCTGACAGCAGGTGAACAATGGAGTCCATTAGGGCCACCATCTGTCCTGGCCATGACAGGTCCTTTTGGTGACATCTAGGAGGTATGTAGATGGAACATCTTTACAGGGAGAGTTTTTCTATTGCTAATTGTCAAACAGGAAGCCAGACACTTGTCACACCTGTCTCTGTGTCAGCCTCTGCCTGACATTAATTGGGGTCAAGGCAAGGAGATGAAAGACAGACTAGACATGTCCCAGTGTGAGGGGCCAAGTGTCAGATGGTGGAGCTCAAAGAATCACTGGCAGGCCTCCCACTGGAATAGTGGTGGGAAGGTAAGTTCTTCATCTGTTCATTTCCCCCAAGCCCTCCCCACCTAAGGCCAGGATAATCCACCCTCCATATCCTCATGCAGTACCCCACTCACTCCCTCAGAGAGGGGGGCTGTTCAGCATCTTTTAGCCTTCTGCTCTGAAAATTCTAGCAGCCAGGGACCACTTCCCTTTGGCCAGCAGCTGCAGTACCTCCATGAGACCTGTTGGGGGCCCTATGATTCTTTCCACAAGCCCTGCAAGACTTCATGTTAATGAAAGAAGAATATGCATTATAATTCTACAGATAGTTCTCCCTGATGAAAAAATAAAATAGAAATGAATTTATTGATGGTTGGATCCATGAATTAGGGATTTGGAAAAGAAAACTCATGGGCATTTACTCTCAAGATACCCCTTACTTTTAATATTTACAGAGGCTGTAGGCAACTATTATCAACTGTTGCTTTTTTTTTTTTTTTACAAAGTTTTTTGGTAAAATAATAGGAAAAAATAAAAATAAACTGAAGAAATAGTATATAAATAAAAAAAATGCTGAGGCTGACTTTGAACTCAAGATTCTCCTGCCTCAACCTCCCAAGGAATTACAGTTGTGGGCCACCACATCCTATTCCAGGAAAATATTTCATAATATGCAATAAATTTGGGACAAAAAATGTAGTGACATAGAAATTAACTCAAGCAGTATTACTTTATTGTGGGCAATAGTCTTCATTCAAAACCGGTGTTTTCTATCCTCAAAAATTTCTAAGATACATGTATCTAACAGATACATCCAAGTATACACAACTAAAGAATAGAAGAGGCCTAAAATAAAAAAGGCCTCTTTTTTCAACTGACTGAGTTTCGAAATGCCAATGATACATGAAATGTTAACATATTATTACATATCACATTAAAAAGGCTGAGTGAAACCTATTACCATATCTTATGCTTTGTTGACTTTTGAGCATTAATTTCAATTTTGGAATTTTACTATGCTTTTCTTCCAACATAAAAATATTTATGTTTTCCTTGGCATCCCTAACTAGCCCAGTAACTGTAGTGTCTACTGAATGTTCTCAGAAGGCAGAGTGACCTGGTCATACAATGAATTAAAAACCAGACTTTGAGATTTTAGGGATCCCATGGAGTTTCCAGTATGTACAAGGATACCACAAGAGAGGGGAAAGAGCATAACCAAAACATCGTGGATTGCTTATTGTGTTGATGGGGGAAAATACTTTGGCCACAACCTAATATTTATAAACCTGTGGAGTCTACAGGCATTTGGAACTTTGTTGAACATCTCAAAGCAAGCATAGTTAATATGTAAGACAGGTGTGGTTGTGCATACCTGTAATCCTGGTGGCTCAGGAGGCTGAGAGAGGAGATCATGAGTGAGACCTTCTTTCTAAGTAAAATACAAAATAGGGCTGGTATTTGGCTCAGTCATCAAGTGCCCCTGTGTTCAATCCTGGTACCCCCGCCCCAGAAAATTGTTAATATGTAAAAATTGGGTTATTTTCTCATTTTCAGAATAAATATTTTTTTTCATTTGACTACAGTTGTTACAGGTATTACTTGTGAAGCATTCTCACTTTCTAAACAATACATTTGAAGAATTAGTATTTCTGAGACATGAATCAAATCTTGCTTTTGTTACAAATTAAAATTAATTTTACACATTAAAATCATTGAAGAAAACATTAATATTGAATTTTCGCTTTATAAAATTACTTTCCACTTAGTGTCACATGATAGTGATGTTAGTTTTAAAAACAAGTCATTCTTAATCAAATCCAGCTCTTTCTTCTTTTCCACTTTTTCCGATTGGGCAAAGGGTGATGTGAGAGCAAAGATACACATTACACAGTGTGCTGTCAAAGACCTCATATAATAGTGGAAAAAAAAGATTAAAATATTTCAAAATAATGTTTTGTAAGTAGTGACCTATGAAAGCAGAAGATAGGTAGGATTGATTCTGTTGTTATTGTTATTGCTTAGAAGATATTGTTCTGAGAAGGTTTCATGGACTCAACTGTGGATGACACTATATTGGCAATAGTGTCACTTTACTTATATACTTAAATTCACTTCAATATGCATATACCTGCTAACTTTCCATGCACATAACTTCTGTACAATCCTGTTCTTTATAGTGTAAGAAATATCCAAAAGTCCAGATGACTCAGCTTTTCTGTGAGCATTTAAGGTATACCTACCTCTGTTTTATTTTAGAAATTAACAAATATTTGGATTAAGAATATGGTTTAATCTGTATATAGAGTATTTTATATATTCCCCCTGGTCAACAGATGCTCTGAATAGTAAAGAAAAGCACTAGATGCAGCATAGAAGCAAAAGCTTCTTTTACTTAATGAATTGTTTTAATTCACTACATTTTCATATACTAAGAGGAGGAGAAAACTGGAAAGGATCGCATTATTTGAAAGAGCCACTACACTTTTCCTTTTTTTGAGCATGATTTAGATATCTGTGAATCATATTGCCTGTGATACATGCAGAATAAACCATCTCTAACATTGTTATACATTTTCCTTTCTAAGCTTCACAATTAAAGAAACCTCATTAATTATGTGCATTTCTGCAGTTTCTCAACAAATAAGGAGACAATCATAGTTAAAAAAATTTAGTCAATTTAATTTGCTTCTCATCACTACAACAAGTTCATCCAAAGCTTCTTTGTTTTATGGTATGTCTTATGGCTATTTATTTGTGATTATGATTTGTGTGTTGGTAGAGAAAAGAAGGAAGGGATTGTAAAAGCAATAAAAGAGAAAAAAATCCATTATTCTGGAAGAAACTAATTCAATAATTTTATTGTCTTTATTGACTGGTTATAAGTCATCTGTTCTCATTCCCCAATGTTCCAAACTCTAAATTCAGTGTTGATCAGTAGACTGTGTCTTCTGGAATACATCATGACTTGGATATGAATTGAAAATTTAGTGTATTGGTTGTTTCAGATCCCTTAGTAAATTAAGTACCATTAAATAATATCTCATAGAAGATGCTTTACCTGATTACCAAATGATCAAATATTCTTTTTCTCTCTACCACCTACTGAGAGATTTGTTATATTCACAAGTATGTGCTTTCTTAACACATACTTAAGAAATGTGCTAAGTATTTCCATAGTTAAATTTGCTACTCTGGGGTTGGGATTATAGCTTAGTGGTTAAGCTCTTGCCTCACATGCATGAGGCACTGGGTTTGATCCTCAGCACCACATAGATACATAAAATAAAGATATTGTGTCCATCTACAACTAAAAAAAATAAAAATTGCTACTCTGAATAGTAGCGAGTCAGAATAGAATGTATTTGAATCCTGTTCCACAAAAAAATTCTGATTGTTTGTAATCAACCTTAGTTGTTCCTCTTTGGAGTTTTAGTCAGTGAATATGACAGATAAATGGCTGGAGACTTTTCATTCATTCCTTTCTCTTTAGAAAGCAGCAAAAAAAAGGACTTTTTTTTCCTCTCAGAATTTTCCAGATCCAACTTCAGAATTGCATAAAAATACAGAAAAGGACAAAACAAAGAGAAATACGGAAAACCTAGTAACGCTCTAGAGATTAACATACATGCAGTCATTTACATGTGAAAAAAAAAACAAATTTTTTCTTCACTTTCAAGTTACATGTTTTATTTCTGCCAGTTTTAAATTTCCCAGCCCTTAAGCACAAAATTTATCTATAAATAGTATCAATTTAGCTCTTTATAGTGCCATCTAAAGATGTTGAGTTTTACTCAGTTATCCCTGTGAGTGATTAAAATATGGGTATTAGACTGGGCATGGTTGAGTACACCTGTAATCCCAATTTCTCTGATGTTGAGGCAGGAGGATTGAGAGTTCAATGTCAGCTTCAGAAACTTAGGAAGGCCCTCAGTAACTTAGATACACCTTGTCTAAAAATAAAATATAAACAGGGCTGGGATATGGTACTAGTGTTAAGTACCTTGCATTCAATTTTCAGTACCTACACCACTCCCCGCCAAAATGGGTATTAGATGGGCAATGGGAATGTGGAAGGGATATTAGGGGGCACACAAATGAAAGTCCATTAGAATAACAAACAATGCATTATCTTCACTAACACTCATTCAGAATGAAATCAATTAGGCTTTGATCAGAAAATTTAAAAATTCTCTTTCCCCTTTCTTATCCCTTTCCATTGTTCTTATGCTATTGATTTCCCACTTTCACAGAAATATATACATAGATGTAAATGTATATATACCCACAAGGACAAAAAAGATATATTTCATTATATTTTAGAGAGTAAACACATCCTTCTGAGGGCCAGCAGGGAATACATGAAAATGTGTACAATAGCAGTTTTAATAGTAAACCAAAGATCAAAGGATACCCAACTCTGATAAGAACAGATATTTTACCTGTTTAATTGAAAAACTTAAAAAAAATTATTAAAAATTTAAAAGTGACATAATGTGTTTAAATTGAGGAGAATGGAGGTGGGGTTTTAGCTCAGTTGAAGAGAGCGTGCCTAGCATATGTGAGGCACTGGGTTCAATCTTCAACACCACTTAAAAATAAATGAATAAAATAAAGGAATATAATATAAATTGAGGAGGACAAAACTTATAGTAAATTTCTGGTTTTTATTTTTTGAACAAAAATCTACTCTTTTCATGTACTATTAAAATATATGCAATGTCTGAATTTCACCAATTTTAATTATTCACACTATATGTTGCACATTGCTCTTATTTGTGTATGATAGGATTAAAATATTAATACATGTGCTTAGACACATGTTGGAAAAACAAAAACAGTGTTCAGTAGTACTATTAATTTACTTTTTATTTCACTGGTGTTGTAACTTGGTTAAATAATTCAGTATATTTTAAAACCAGTGTATTATAAAACCAAAACACAAAATTCCTACATGCATCTGTTCCCTTTGTGTAATTCTATATTTTCCACTCCTCAAATTTCTAGTTCATAATATATTGATGATGACAGTAGCTATATCACCTCTACCATATGATATACTATTTGCCCTTATATTAAAGTAATTTTACTCACATGTTACTAGGTCTACTTAACTTGGTTGCTTGTACTCTATGGTTTCTCCATGACCATATGGAATCCACTCCATTTGTAGATATATTGATCAACTTTTTAAATATTATTCCCATGTTAGTACTATGTGAGCAAATTATAACATGTTCAAAATAATATAAAACAAGTCATGAAGAGCAGAATAGAATCTTAGAAGGCCTTAACCTTATATTGGAGCCAGGCAGCCAGGAAACAGTGCCTTATCAACTAAAATGACATTCTACTTAAGACAATATTATGAGATTAATTATACATCTTCATATAAAAGGATTATGAAGTCAAAAGTAAAAAGATACCAAAAACTTTTCATAGAAGCAATTTAAAATAAAAAAGATTTGTGCCATATGAATGTCTTGAACCACAAGCATCAGATAAATTCTAATTTTCATTTGAAAAACAAATCTGTGTCATCTGAATATAGATATTTCCTGGAAGGATGCTTCTTATCATACAATTTTGGTTCTACTTATTTTGGTATGAGTAATTACAAATATATTTATATGTTTTAAAGTAGCTTTTGAATTCTGGAAAATGTGGTATTTAAATAAATGTGTCTTCTAAATTAAAGACCTCTGTAGGAATGGTTGGTTCTAAAAGCACAGAATATGTTAGATAAAATACAACATGGAAATTTAAATACATACAAAATTTTAAAAGACATACTTGTACCTTGGTAGTAGAAAGAAACAGAAATGTTGGCTGAGATTGTGGCTCAGTGGTAGAGTGCTCACCTAGCACATACAAGGCCTTGGGTTCGATCCTTAGGACCACATAAAAATAAAATAAAGATATTGTGTCCAACTACAACTAAAAAATAAATATTTTTGAAAAGAAATAAAAATACACATACACAGCCTATATGTGTACAGTAACTGGATATTTAGTTCTAAAACATCCATGCTAAAAGTAGGAAAATTTGAAGTATACCCATTGAACTGGGTAATATTATAGAACTGGAATTGAAATTTTCAGTTGAATTTAACTGTCTGAAAATGAGACAGTGTTTTAGATTGTCTGTACACTATTCTCCCACTTTTCAATATTTGATTATTAAAAATATTTGACCTTAAGATAAAAAATAAAATATATCTTTATTTTTGAAACAATTAGATATTACTGTCTTGGACAGAATTTTATCCATTCCCTCATTAAAAGAAGTTACTACCTGACTTCTAAATGTACTTATACTGTTTTCTTCCATTTTGGATTTCTAATTTTGTTGAATAATTTACTTTTATATTGAAACAAATCCAAATATATCTTTTTTCATTGCAGGTAGGGTTTATGTTTTTTTTTTTTGGCTATCTTCAAAGAATTCTTACCAATTCAAAAATTACACACAGAACAATGTATACTCTATGTGAATTAATGTGTTTTTGGCTTTGAGAAAACCTTTGTCTTAACTGAAAATCTTTAATAAAAAGCTTAAATATGAATTTGACTAAGAAAAAATTTACATATGTATGTACTTATTTGTATAGACACAAATATATACATACACATATATATATATATATATATATATATATATATATATTACACACATATATATGCACACATACAAATATCATGTGTACGCATGCCTTCTAAATACATATATATGTACATACACACATGCACACACATATGCGCATATATTCTTACTATTGACTTCCTAGTTTAAGTTCATATTACCAGGATTATTTTATATTATATATATATATATATATATATATATATATATATATATATATAATTTTTATTTATTCTTTTTAGATGTCCATTATGCTAAATTATGGTTTGGCATATTATATATACATGGAGTATAACATTCTAATTGGGATCCCATTCCTGTGGTTGTACTTGATGTGAAGTTTCACTAGCTGTGTATTCATACAGGAACATGAGAAAGTTTTGTCAGATTAACAGGGTTTTTATAGACTGCAAAGTATTTTCATATGTCTCATATCATAAGACCACATCAGAAAGTAAAACAAAACAATGGCTATTCTGACGATTTATATAGGGTTATTCAGCAGATAACACCACTTATAGCTATGGAATTTTGTGTGAAATACCATTAATTTATTCTTCCCACAACTTTAATCACTTGAATTTTTTAATAATGATTGCAAGGGATTCTTTAGCATCTCATGTCTATATTTACTACCCAAGAAAGAAGATAGTGGCATATAGGTAATTAATCTTTTTTTCTCCCATTTCTCAGATGATGACAGTAACATGACCAAAATGAATCAGATTGCTGTAGTTTTTTTTTATGAAGAAAGTGACTTGTTTCATCTTTTTTAACGTACTTAAGTGTACAACTTTCCCCCTGAAATAGTACCCTAAAATATGAGGAAATACAATTATAGTGAGAAGAAACATACTTTCTTCATTAAAATCAATAGGATTATAGCACTATAGTGCTGTAAGGTGATCATTTTATAATACCAGATACTGTTTTAAATACATCATATCATATGCATTATTTTAGTTATTCCTAGTTATAATAGGGATTAAACAATAATATAGAGAAATTATTAAATAATTTTAATGTTCTGAGTATGTGCTACATATATGTCATATGTGTTCTAAAGTAAATAATTTGGAATTTAGATATGAGGTTTTTCATGAAAAGAGTTTAAAAAAATCCAATTTAACATTTTAACGGAATTTTCAGAATACAAACTATAACTCAAATATAGCAGTTAGAATAATTCAATTTCACTGAAATTTTTGTCTAATAAAGATTTGTTACATGTGACTTTTTTTTCTTTCCATTGTTTAGAACAATTACTAAAATCATTTGTAAGACTTTTTGGAGAATAAATCCTGACTGAATTTTTACATAATACTATTTCAAACCTTAGATTCAGAAAATCAAATTTGAAATGTTCATATTATAGGCAAGAAAATATATTAATATATACACATGAGTTTATGTTAATTTTTATGTTTCAGGGTTATTTTTAGTAACTCTGTGGCACACATCTTTATTATCCACACATTCATGCTACATGTTATATATCAAAATAAGTGCATAAGGTACACAGGAACTATATGTATCTGTACAGTGAATTATATGAGACACTCTAGTTAGAGTCTTTTTCAATTAATTTTTTTAAAAATACACGACACTGGAATGCATTACAATTCTTATTAAACATATATAGCACATTTTTTCATATCTCTGGTTGTATATAAAGTATGTTGACACCAATTTGTGTCTTCATATATGTACTTTGAATAATGATGTCTATCACATTCCACCATCCTTGCTAACCCCATACTCCTCCCTTTCTCTCCTACCCCTCTGCCCTATCTAGAGTTCCTCTATTCCTCACATGCTCCCCTCCCTACCCCACTATGAATCAGCCTCCTTATATCAGAGAAAACATTTGACATTTGTTTTTGGGGGGGATTGGCTAACTTCACTTAGCATTATCTTCTTCAGTACCATATCCATTTACCTGCAAATACCATGATTTTATTCTCTTTTATTGGTGAGTAAAATTTCATTGTTGTTATATGCCACATTTTTAATCCATTCATCCACAGAAGGGCGTCTAGGTTGGCTTCACAGTTTAGCTATCATGAATTGTATTGCTATAAACATTGATGTGGCTGTGTTCCTGTAGCATGCTGATTTTAAGACCTTTGGGTATAGAACGAATATAGGGATAACTGGGTCAAATGATGATTCCATTCCCAGATTTCCAAGGAATCTCCGCACTGCTTTCCATATTTGCTGCACCAATTTGCAGTCCTACCAGCAATGTATGAGTGTATCTTTTTTGACCATAGGGAAAATAGAGGCAGATTTCATCTTCTTACTACTCAAAAATAAATTGCCTGATAAATTGCAGTAAAATTCCAAGGAACATTTAAAAAGTTTTATGTATGTATGCTTTTCAATTGTTGGCAAAATTTCAGATGCCTTTTGAAAATAAGTTTTGATATAAAACAAATAGCTAAATTTATATTTTATAGTTCACTGTATGATATACCAAGTAAAGAAATCCCTTAAGTATATTTTTTAATTCAGCATAAAAATAAAATTTGAGATTATGAAAAGTGCACCAACTTCTGAATTCTAATGTCCTGTAGAGGTTTACAATAACACCTCTCTTGAGTAAAGTCTGCAATTTAAACACACCACAGCTAAATTTCCACTTGCAGTTTGTTTTAACCTAAGAAACCACTTTGTTAGCAAGCTCTGGCATGCTATGGAAACAGTACGAAAAATTACATTAGCAATAAAATAATAAGTGTATTTACAATGAGTTCTTCTCTTTCTTCTTTTTTTTTTCTTCATAGTGCTTGGGATTGAACCCAGGGCTTTGTGCAAGTGAGGCAAGCACTCTACTAACTGCTATATCCCTAGCCCCACAATTGAGTGCTGGGGTTATGCATTAGAAGTTTTGTATTCCATATCGAAAACTTTAAAAATCAGGCTTTGTAAAAAATCATTCATAGTATAATTTAATTTTATCTATTTCTTCCAGTAATTAAGAAATTATCCCAAACTCAGTCATGGTGTTGATCAGCTTAAATGCATGGTGAGAGTCCTTTGCATTGTGTAGCTTCAACAAAAGTTAGAGAAACTACTATACCATGCATATTTCCTGGAGCTAGTGACAGAGATGTGATGGGTAATAAAAGCTGTGTGATGGCATTGGAAAGCCAGTCTGCTTGGAGAGAAACTACTAAAATTACATTTTGCATACTTGGCTCTTTCATGGTGACAGATAAATATCCTGCATAACAAATGTGTTCAATACTTAAAATTGATATATGTCATAATTAAATGTGAATAATAATAAAAATTGACAGATGTCATAATTAAATGTGAATAATAATAATAGTTTGAAACAAATCCATTTTTTAAAATATATTTTAGTAATTTAGATTGAGTTTGGAATGTATAATTCAATTGTTGAGTTAATTGAGTCTGTGTACACATGGATTAAACAAGCTCTAATTATTCTAAAGTTGAGTAATTTCAGAGCATTCATTTTACTTTCTGGCTGATATTTGAACAGTTCCCTTTATTCAAAGAAAGTATTTTTTCCCCTTTCCCCTCACAAACTCTTATATGTAATTTTGTATAACAATTAGGGTCTCCTTTCATTTCCATACAGTTTCCCTTCTCTCTTCCTTTCTTGTATTTGGGGTAAAAATGGGAGTTCATAACCCACTTGAATCAAATGTATGAAAGATGATATGTCATGAGCTTTGTAATGTTTTGAACAACCAATAAAAAAAGACAGTATTCTGAGGAGATAAATAAAAGAAATCTCTAAAGCAAACTTGAATCTTAATATGAAAAAAGTTAGTATTGTGTAAGATTAAAGATAAATTAGTCAAAATAAAGTAGTCATAAGATATGCTTTTCAAACTCAATGTGTGTCCACTAATACATTGAATGTAATGACATAGCTAACCTACCATAAATGAATGTCAGTGTCAAGAGAGGCCACATTTAACAACCCATCCTCTTAAGTAAGATTTATAATTTCAAATGCACTTTGTGTGTGATATTAATTGAAAGAATTTATCACTCATAGTAAGTAGAGAGAATCATTCACTTCACCAATGAAACTTAACAGTAAAGAAGTCTTTATTTTTATTTATATATGACAATGGAATGCATTACAATTCTCATTACACATATACAGCACAACTTTTCATATCTCTGGTTGTATACAAAGTATATTCACACCAATTCATGTTTTCAACATGTACTTTGGATAATAATGATAATCTCATTCCACCATTGATTATAACCAAGAAGTCTTATATCTCAGTCAAAATATTAATAATAATTATAAATACTTAATAATTATGATGTATAAATTCCTATTTTAAGCATTTTATTTCAATAAATTATTTAACTATTCTAACAATCCTGTTAGATAGGTTAAAAACATTTAGACCATTTTACAGATGGGAAAATAGAAGCAAACAAAAGATTAAGTCACTTACCTGAGTTTCAGAAACTAAGTTCTGCAGGCAGAATTCAAACTCAAAAAGTCAGATGGTGTTTGTAAATCTTACTGAAAATTCTGTGTTTCTTCAGTCTTAGCATTTGTACTTAGACTAGCACCAATAACAACAAATTGGGCAATTAATTTTGAAACCTGCTTCCTGACCATCACCAACAGGCCTTGCCAGATAGCTCTACCAAAGCTGCTCTGCTTCCATGTAATAACTAGTATAGTTTTGCCTAGAATACTCTCAATGACAGGCAGATTATCTTCACCTTAGCTAGTATTCTTCTGTCACCTACCATTCAGGTACCAGATCCAAGAACCTTTGCCAACAGGTGCTCCTAAAATAGTCTGGACTATGAGATTTCTGGCTGTTTTGGAGAAATCTTACATCACTGAACATATACTGGGAAGGTGGAGGAATTGAAACACATCACTCTGCCCAGAGACTTTTTTTTTCTTTCCTTACCCAAGATCCCTGGTGTTACTCTGCCTAGGCCAATGCCATTTATCAAAGACATATATTGTAATCAAATACTCAGTTAAGGATGATGCAATTTGAAAATGGCTCCCCATCTTGGACATAGTAAGTAGTACACCAGGATCAGTGGGTAGTCCACCCTTCACATTTCAGAAGTACAAATCTTTCTTTCAGTGATTAGCATGTGGAAAATGGAATACCATATTGTGGGAAGAGGGAACTTCCACTTATTTATAAATGAATGAAAATAAAAACTGCCACAGTCTGGCTGGGCACAAAATCACGAGACACTCACAGCCTTGTAGATTCAAACAGCAATTCTTCATTCCCGAACTGTCACCGGCATGTTCTCTACATGCACGTTCTGGGGAAATCCACCCTCTCCACCAGGCTCAGAATCCCAAATACTCTCTCAATCCCATGAGAACTCAACGGAAACTCAAGGAGCAGGTGCCTGGAGGCAGCAGGATATGCCCTATTCCCAGCAGGATACACCTTAAACTTGGAACCGCCCTAAACCCAAGGAGCGCCCTAAACCCGGATCTGCCCTGGTCCTGGAGCAAGGTCACCTTACATGCAATGTCACTGCAAATAACCTGGGTCATGCCATGCGTCATTCCTACTTGGCAATGGCTCTCAGCAAAAGACTACTTACTGATTTCATTGTCAAACAAAAAATGATGGAAACAGTATATTTCTCACTAAAAGAAGTAAACATTAAATATGTTGTAGCTAAAAACAAATAGATAATCATAAAATCAGTAATGCATACACAAGTAACTTCTCCTTTAGTTGAATAAAGCAGAGTAATAAAGGCCCATGAAAATGTACATGTAGCATTTAAAATTTGAGGGTTTTTAACTTTTTTTAAAATTTTGTCAACACTTTACATTCTATTGAAGATTTTTTGGCTCTAGGACCTGGCCTAAGTAAGAACTTGTGTGAGCCAGAAGAATAGGAAAATGAATCAAAAAAAATGAGACAATGTATACAGGGTTTAAATGAGTATCTAATTCTCTCTCCTTCAGAAATTCTGAATTACACAAATGACAAGACACAAGTCACCCAAATCTGCTTAAAAGACCCCCACAAGACACAACAAATTAAAGTACCCTTAGGTATATACTCCCTATGGTCTACAAAATTGATGGGCAGATATATGACACTCCTGTAGATAATTATCTTGCAACCCAAGCAGAAATTTCTACATATATCAAATAGCTAGGCTGACTGTTGGTAGTGTTCAGTGGAAATAGATGAAATTATTGATTAATCAAGATAAGTATAGAAAAATAGGTTCAATATCAATGTAGATACACATGAAAACCAGTATAAATTAAACAGAAGAATTTAAAAAAAACATATCATATGCTTTCTATAGGGTTTTGTCATTTATTATATAATGTAAATCTTCACTCATTTTTGTTTGATTACATTTTAAGACAAGTCATCTGACATCAATAAATTAAACATAATGAAAAATAACCACTAAATTTTTTTGTATTAATAAAGACATTGGTGAAAACAAAACTCAAAAAATGTGTCTGTCCCAGCCTTAGAATTGATAATTCAGCACAAAAAAATGGATCAAAAATTGTTCATAGTGATTTTGCTAATTTATATCCCTATAAACAGTATAAAGTGGATCCCTTTTTCCACATCCTTGATAATACTTGTCATCTTTCTTTTGTAATAGCCATTTTAACAAGTATGATTTGATCTCCCACTGTGCTATTAAATTGCATTTATCTGATGGTTAATGATACTGAGCATTTTTTCATATATCTGTTGGCCATTTTCATGTCTGCTTTTGAGGAAAGACTATTAAGGAAATGTTATCTATCTTTAAGTTATTTTGGGGGATTGCTGTTGAGAAGTTTTAGAAGAAATAATTACTATTGACATGACAGGAATAGAAAGGATATACTAGAGATTATTATGAACAACCATATGTTCCCAAATTTGATAATTAGTATAAATGGATAAATTATTGGGTGATTACTCCCTACCAAGATTAATCATAAAGAAATAAAAAACTTGAATAGACCAATAATAAATAACAAGGCAGTTTGCTTCATCAAAGTATTCAAACCAAATAGGTGATAGTCTGCATGCAAATTTAAGTGAGAAACTTTTGTGACCTGGTTATGAGTTACATTCAACAGTGTCTGATGGATACTATTGATGATTGTCTACAAGTGTTTTTACTAAGCCCTCCTCACAGGAGAAGGGTCCAACCAGGGTGTGTGGGCCTGGGGTAGGATTTGTTGAAAAAATAAGAGGGCTTGGAAAAGCAGAAGAACAGGGGGAGATTGAGAAGATTAGATGAAAAGAATAAAGGCAAAGGAGGAAAATGTAGGGAAAGAGAGAGAAAAATAAAATGAATGGTAGAAAGCATATTTAAAGTTTAAGTGAAACAAAACCAAATTATTAATTTTCAAGTTTATAATGGAGGTTGAAAGAGCATGCATTGAAAAGAGGTTATATTTTAAGGCTATGGAATAATGCAATTAAAACATGAATTTGTCTTCACTCAAAATGGTAGAGGAAACAAAGACTATTATTTTTTGTTGGATAAGACTTTCTCTACTTGAATATTTAATAAAGAAAATTTGGTATATTTTATGCTTATCACATGTACAATTTAAATTTTTGAAAACAGTTGTTTTTCAAGAAAATACTAGTTCATAGTTAGAAGATTGATATATTTCTTCAAAACATAAAAATTAAAGCTTTGTAAACTGAGTAGGTTTGTCCTTTGTTTCTGCTCAACCTCAGTATTTCATGTATATAAGTGTATATGTGTATGCATTATTAGAAATCTAGATGTGCATTTTCTCAATAGTTTAATTACATGATTCTTGTAAGTGATTGATTTATTCAACATGGTTTTATAAAGACTATGTTGAGCCTCACTTTTTATCTGAAAGTGTAAAGTAAATAATTGCTTCACAGTATTATGAGAATTAAAAGCAAAGCTGATTATCTCTTTGTTGAACACTTAGGTCATAATTAAATAAATAAGTGTAATATAGAATTATAAAAATATCACATCAAAATGAATTAGGCTTTCATTTAAAAATATAATTTACACAAAAATTTGGTGCATATTGATTGGATATTATATGATATTTCAATACAATACATTGTGCACTCTTTTTTAAAAATATTTATTTATTTTTTAGTTGGACACAATATCTCTATTTATTTATTTTTATGTGGGGCTGAGGATCAAACCCAGAGTCTCGCATGTGCTAGGTGAGCGCTCTACCACTGAGCCACAACCCCAGCCTATTTTACTATTTTACTCTTAACTCTTTGAGATTAACATTGGAAAATATTTAACTCATGTATAGAAATAAACGTTCAGTATGGAGAGATGTTACTTTCTAATCTGTTATTTTTTTCTCTTTTCAAAGAGTTTCAAAGAGTATCAGGTCCTTCATTTACCACAGCCACACACACCCACACACACAATCAAGTCCCAACTTAAAAATCTTTGAAAATGTTTTTAATATGTAATATCTACAATTTACTGAGCATGTAACTTGCTATGTGGTCCAAACAGACATACTTTTATTTATTATTATAATAATCTTAAATATGTTCACTTTAGGCAACTTGCAAATTAGGCTAGTTTGCATAACAACACTGATTCAACCACAGAAGGAGAGCTAACAGCCATCTAGAACTAACATTGCTCTAACAGCATTACCCTATGTTCTGTGCTTCCAGGGTCTGACCAAACAAACCAGCTTGGCTGGAGTTTACCAACAGAACATAAATTGCTCTGTCTGGGAATGCTCATTTTCTATAGAGTAAGAGACAGCAGAGGTTAGTTTTATATGCCTTCTTATCTGGACCCAGGATTGCAAGATAAATAGCTTTCTTAAAGTGTTGATTAATCAGGTATTCATATTATATAAAAAAGAATGTGAGAAGAACAAAAAGACAAAATAGAAAAAGGAATTTCCTATGTTGTATTGGAATCTGTGTAGTGATAACTGGCTTTACCAGAAGTCCACAGTCATCTGTAGTGCTCTTTATCTTAAATGTTAAATTGGGATAGTTATAGGGAAAAATAATCTTTAATATTTTTTGAAGCTCTCTGTTATACATGCTCCTGAGATGTAGAGAGGCAATCAATTTCAATCCTTTGGGTTTGATAAAATATGTTGTCACATTTATTAAATTTTATATTAAATTTTATATTTTTAAATGACTCAAGCAGATGTCTGATTCCAAAAAAATGAAGTAAATGTGAATTTCCTTATTTTTCTTATATCTTCCTGGGCTTTATATGTAAGATAATGTTAGAAGACTTTGAAAGATGGAGGAAAAATGAGGCAGATAAGCCTTTTCAGAAACCAATAAAACACTCAATGGTATGTTCAGTAAGTTTTATTTTTGCTTTGTGTGTCCTGTGCATGGAGCTGAAAAAGTTAGTGTCCTGGAAAAAACTGTTGGTACAAAAAATAGCCCTGATTAAATTACATAATCTTTATGCAAAAGAGCAGGAAAAGCTCAGTCTAGCAGATCAAAATTTTCCAGATAATTCTCCAGCAAAACCAAGAGAGTAAAACCAAGCTGTTGTCTCATCCCCCCAATGTCAGCAAAGGGTGAGTGGGGCTCTGGACTTCTATATTTACCAGACTTGACAAGATGCCCTACAATCCTGACAGGGTTATGGCAGGAATAGCCTTGGAAAGAGCAGCAGTTCATTGTCATAACGCCAGGTCCATCCTTCTCACAGTGTCATGGCTTCTACTTCATTAAGAACAAAAAGATAACAGTCATCATTTCCTGTTGAGTGAGGTCAGAGGAGGCCTAAGAAACAGTCAGGACTGTTACCACTGCCATGAAAGGTCATGTGCAACACAATCATCATCCCATTACTGGAAAACACATAGTGGGCAGGGATGAAGTATTCTCCATCTCCTGACCAAGGAGAGAGATCAGGAGAACTCTGTTGGCAAACTGGAACTCACAAGTGTGTCTGCAAATAATAAAGACAGTACTTCCACTGTGTCAGTGGGGGTAACTCTGCCATCTCACATTTTACAATGGCCAAAGGAAATAAGCTAAAATTATATGCAACATGCCCAAACAGAAAAATCTCCATTTGAATTAAAAAAAGACAAAAATGCATGCTCATACCAACACTAAAAAAAGATGAGAGAATTATCTGAAAAAGATTTAAATTTAGCCATTATAAAAATTTCCAGCAAGCAATTATGTATACATTTGAAAGACATGAAAATATGATATTTAACAAAGAAACTGTCCTTGGAAAAAAGATAAAAAATATAAAGTAAAATCAAATATATCTAGCAGAGTGTACAGAACACTAAATTGGAATACAGAATAACAATTTGAAAATCTGAGAAATAAAGAGAAAGTAGATTTTTAAAATAATGAACAGTGCCTCAGGATCCTGTAGGACTGAAACAAAAGATCTCAAAAACATGTCAGCAGAGACTCAGAAAGGAGAAAGCACTCAGAAGAATAGCAGGTAAAAACTTCCAAAATTGATAAAGGACACAAACCCACTAAGCTGCTTGAACTCCAAGCAGGATCAATTTAAATAAATCCACAAGAAAACACACCATAGTCAAGTTTCTAAAAAATAAAGATAAAGGAAAGATGTCAATGTAGCAATAGAAAAATGATACCTCATGCATGTGGGAAAACCATTAAGCATGCCAAGTAGGTTTCCCATCAGAAACCATAAAAGTCAAAAGAAAGTTTAACAACATTTTTTTTTAATTTGAGCTTCTTATTTTGTTTCAGATGGCTGGGAAAGGCATCTACATTCTGGAACCTCTTTACAGTCACTAAACATGTGAAAGGCACTTATACATAAAAGGGCAAGGAGAAAATTGGTCACGATTGTCTAACAGGGAACATGAGCCACAAAATAAATTATCTTACAAAAATATCAAGCTTGCTTTTCCACTTTTCTGTTACTGATAAAAATGAAAAAAATTACTTTTCACATTAAAAAATCTGTAAGCTGCTATATCAAATTATGGCTATTATTTTTTACATATTAAGTCCCTCAAATAAATATCTTACACAAATTTAAGTTTAAAAAATTGGTCAAATATTTACCCTATATTTCTTTGGCCCACTAACAGACCATTTATCAAACTGACATTAACTGGACTAGAGCTTGTAACTACAAATAGCAATATGCATATCATTGACCCTGAAGGCACACATGTACATATAATGTACTTGTGAAATGACTAACACTGCTGCATTTACTACTTCCATAAGTAGTTTCACCCTGTACAAAATCCTCTATCCTATCTCTCTCCCTCTCTCTCTCTTATGCATTTATTTATTCATTTTTTTTATCAATACTAGGGATTGAACCCAGGGCCCTGTACAACTGAGCCACATCCCCAACCCTTTTTATTTTGAAACAGGGTCTCACTAAGTTACTGAGGCTGATCTCTACTTGTGATCCTTCTACCTCAGCCTCTTGATTTGCTGAAATTACAGGTGTGAACCATTGCACACTGCATCTTCTATATTATCTTCAATCAAACTACAAGAACAAAAGACAATACTTGCCTATTACAGACACTGACTCAGGCATTGTGAAAAAAAAATCATAAAGCTTTTTAGACTTAAAGATTAATGAAAATGGGATAAATGCTAACACTGCTTTCAAATTCCTGAGCATACAGCACACAGTCAATGCACTCATGTGGAAAAAACAAGTGAATGAATTTTACAGAACTCTGGCTTCTTATCTGGTCTACTCCTGTTGTTATAAAGTTTTACAATGGTCTTGGATGCTGAAAGAGTTTTAATAAAATGTTACATTAAACCAAATTTAAGATGTACAATGGAAGGGTATAGGATTTTTTGTTATCTTCCCAGACACTTAAAGCTAATTTGATTTTATTGTAATTTTCTATTTTTATTAATAATGTGCTAAAACCAAAATTGACTGAATTATGGTTTTGTCCACACCATTCAACTCTCTTATTGTAAAAATGTTGTCAGTAGACACTTTTCATTTCCAATGGCCTGAAAGATTAATTTAACTTTAAACAACAACAACAACAAAAGTTAACTGAACTGGGATGAGGCAGGTACAGTAAATCAATGCCAAGCATCCAAAACTCTAAAACACTAATACTTTCCATCCACGATAAAAAAAAAAAAAAAAAATGAGCATCCAAAGTAAAGAGAACCACAAGACTGATCAAGTAACCAATCAAAAACCACTTCTCTGTTATTTGAGCTAATAGTTACTCGGATCTTGAAGTTCCCGCCTTCATTATTATTGGTAGTTCCTAGAGTCACAGCTTGGATGTCAAATGTGACAGTGGATCCAGAGGTAATTGCAGGCAATTGATTAGTTATTTCTTTTCCATTTACAAAAACTGCACCATTGGTACTAATACATACAGCTTGATCTCGCTGCAGAGAGTCATATCCATTCTGCTTCTCTGCACATACCTCTATACTATGTCTTCTGTCTGGCTGTCCCACAGTTTCAACTCTGAATGTTAATGTCTGCCCACAAATATAGGTTGGAGCGCTGGAGTAGAGAAAACCTGAGGATTCAGAATCATTCCAGAGTGCTATATTTCTTCAGCTGCTCAGACTGTATCCCTCAAAGCCAGTTGTCCACTCATGAGGCACCAATGTAGAATGACCTATTTGGGAGACGCTCCATGGGCTCCACTCCTGTCGGCCGTCTCCTCGGGCACAAACTCTGAACTGATAATCAACATCGGGGTCTATGTGCAATACTATTAATTCAGTTTCAGAACCTACATAAACATCTTCAAAATGATTTGAAGAGCATTTATGGAACTGAAGCCTGTAATCTTGGGCTGTGAAGTTGTCATCCACCTTACACCCTGGTACTATGATGCCTCTAGGTTTCTCTATTAGTTCTTCTATCTGCACTGATGGGCGAGAGGCTACTGTTCCATGCTTTAAAATGTGATCTTTCACTATGTTAAGAATTGAATCATCCAACTGAGCAGATAAACAAGGCACATCAACCAGTAAAGGCACTTCTGGTAAGCTGTCCAACTGAGTGTGTGAGGCCTTTTTGGTAAAGCTCCAAAGTTTCTCATTCTGTTCTTCTATGCCACCAAGAATGGCAATCTCACCTTCTCGGACTAAGTCCTCTGCAGTGTTAACTCCATGTTAGATGAGCTTCTGGCAGTCATCTAGTGGTTTAATTGTCTCCTGTTCAATGGTGTCTTCCTCTTGCAAAAGGGTCACCAATCATTCATCGAGTAGCTTCCCAAGCGTTCCCTTTAAATCATTAAAATGCTGTTTGAGGACATCCCTTGTCTGTGATGCACTGTCTTTGATCTGCCTCTGCGCCTCTTGCAGCTCCTGCAGCCGGTGGCCCAGCTCACGCCAGTAGCTCTGCGCGGCCTCCACGTTCTCACCGGCCTCCTGCAGCAGCAGCTCCGGCTCCAGTTCCATGGTCCCTCTCATCAAGCTGCGCCACTGGCAGCTGCGGGAGCGGTTCCTGAGTGTGCCCCGCGACAGCTGGAGGCCCCGGGCGGCCTCCTTAACAATATTTTTTAAGGAGTAAGAGAAAAGAATAACCATCCCAGAATTCTATTTAAAATAAAATATATCTCAGAAACTAAAGAAATGTCAAAGTCAATTTAGTTGAATGAAAACTAATAATTATAACAGTAATAAAACCGTCAGCAACAGAGCTATTCTAAATGAATGGTTGAAAGCAGATTTCAAATGAGAAAAGAAATGACAGAAATAATCTCAGAACATTAAGAACAAATAATAGAAAACAGATGTCTGTGTAAACACATTACATCACCTTCTCTTAATTAGTATTCTAAATTATATTTGATGATTGAAACAAAAATAACAATATCATCTGACATATTAATTAATACATAGATATTAACAGTTATTAACAGTGGAAGTAAATGTACATAAAAGAAGATAAGATTTTTGCACTTCATTTGAAGAGATAAAATGTCATACCAGTTGAATTTAATATTATGCATATATAATATAAGATTAAGGACAAGAAATATTAAAGCTACATCTAGAAAAACACTTAAAGATGTTACAAATATACCAAAATGGAATTTTAATCAATATTCAAATAAAACATCATAAAGCAAGAAACAGAATCAAAACCAATGATCACACAGCAGAAAAAGATAAAATGGCAGCCCTAATAAATAAATTAATGATATAAAAATATACTAAGTATGTCAACTAAATCGATGATAGAAAGAGGCAGAATGAACTTAAAACATAATTATATTGTTGTCCTTAGTAATTTCACTTCATGTATGATAATATAGATTTCCTGAAATTAAAAACATGGAAAAACCCATATAACATACAGAATTTATTGAAAGGAGACAGAACCAATAAATCCAAATGTGAATAGTGGAAAATTTGCAAATACTAAAATATTATCACATGGCTTGTCATCAACACAAAGTAGAGATTAAGAAGCAGCTCTTGTTGTTCAAAGGACTGAAGGGATCTGTGCTGAAATGGCATCAGTTGCATCTTGCCACCTCCATCCACCCACCTCCACTCCAAGTACACCATCATCACAACCAATAGTTGGAAGGAAAGTTTAGAGCCAGTAGTTTCTAGAAGTTAACACTTATCCCATTGATATTTGAAAACCTAAATAGAAGATAGCAGACCACTTTGCAAGTCACACATAAGGTAAAAAATACTCAAAAGCAGGACAGGATTGTCTTGCATTGAATCTGGAACTAAGCAAAGCTGCTGCTTGAGGTGCCTAGATGCAAACATTAGAGTGGGAAAGGGATTTGTAGACCATATGAGAAGATAGGCCAGGGAGGAAGGCTATCAAAATGCCTGAGTAGTACTGTAACATATTCCATGGTACAGATGAGAGTCAGTTCTATGGCAGCTATTTGAAATAAATTGCACTGGGGAAAATATGTTTTAAAATATAAAATGAAAGTTAGATGTGTATAGATACTTAATGGAAATGGAAGGTATTTCAAAGTTTTTATCCTGTCCACTATAGTCTAAATTCTTAAGCAAAATCAACAAATATCATTTATGTAATAGTAAATTATTTCCAAAGCATGGTCACTTGCAGTATTTCCTTTAATCTTGTCACCATGGTGAATAACATCACCATTAAATAAAAGGGGAGGCTGAAGCACTGAAAACTTAACTGAATTTACTGAAACCATGAGTTCTGAGAACTGGTACACACACTATAGATGTCTCAGTCTAAACGTCCATAATTAATTCATGTACCATGCTGATTTTCATGGCCATATAAATCTATAAAAGAATAATGTTTTATATTGGGATATTCACTTTTACTATAATTAATTTCATTGTGG
The DNA here is from genome assembly GCF_045843805.1 of Urocitellus parryii. Taxonomy (NCBI): domain Eukaryota; kingdom Metazoa; phylum Chordata; class Mammalia; order Rodentia; family Sciuridae; genus Urocitellus; species Urocitellus parryii. The sequence goes on from NW_027553327.1 coordinate 4,793,961, forward strand.
CAAATGGTTTTCAATGATTGCCTCATTTGGACATCTTAATGAGTGTCATTATTAAAAAATTGCATTTCTAAGTAAGATTAGTTACATAAGATTAGTTACATCCTCCTTTGTGTGGGTAATTTATTGTCCAAAGGGGATGTAATTATACAGGAATAAGGTTCTTATATTAATGTACTTTCACAGCATTGGAAATAAGAACATAGCTTGCCTTTAGTGAACAAAAAGTGTCACCTAGGAATAGCCTTGAAAGCAATTAAAAAGTAAAACATTGATTTTTTTATAAAACTCTACATTATGTAGTGTTATCAACCTGTGCTGTTACTTAAAAATATTCTTTTTAGTGTCTCTCAGTATGTTTTAATATGAAAATATATTAGTTTTTTTTGTAATTGATATGTAATAATCATACATATTTATGGAGTGCAGTACTGTGATATTTCAATACATGTATATAATATACAATAATCAAATTAGGTTAATTACCATACCCATAACCTCAAATATTTAATATTTTGTGTATTTGGAACATTAAAACTTCTTTTTTCCCAACTATTTTGAAATATAATGAATTGTTGTCAACCAGGGCTGGGGATGTTGCTCAGTGTTAGAATGCTTAACTAGTATGTGCAACGTCCAGAATTCAATCTCCAGAGCTGAAAAATAATGGTAACCACATTGATCCTACTACACTTTAGAACACTATAACTTATTCTACCTACCTAATTTTTGTACCTGAAAAACAGATTCTCTCTAAATAATATTTCTTTGTGTAAATAGGGAGGTAGAGATATTGTGTTATTTCTCCCTTCAAAAAGACAAACTAATAAAATATTTATTACTCACAAGCCAAAGTGAGCATGGAAGGAATAGGAAAAATCAGCAGAATTAGAAAATTCATCAATCTGGGTATACCCATAAGAGGCACACATCATTTCTTCTTATAGTTACTGTCAATTATTTCTGATTTCTAGTTTTTGCTTATGTTCCATTTAGGTAGGCAGTTGACAACTAATTTGAAAGTAACATATTAAAAAAATTACATGGTCAAAAATTTGTCCTCCTTATATGATTTCTTTATCAAATATTAATATCTTAAATACATGATAATTATTCTATAAAATATTAGCATTGTGATTTGTTAGAAGAAAGGAACTCATCAAAAGTCCACTGATTCTTTCTGAAAACTTCTCTTTCTTGAACTCTTTCCCTATCCCTCAATCTCTCTCTATCTCTCTCCTCTCTCTCTCTCTTTCTCTCTCTCTTCTCCTCCTTCTCTGTTTCCTGACTCCACCATGAGCTGAGCAGCTTCTCTCTTCTGGGCCTTTCCCCTATAATGTACTGCTTCACCTTGAGCTAAAAGCAATGAAGTTGGCCAGCCGAGACCTCTGAAACCATGATCCCCAAATAAAGTTTTCCTCCTTAAATGTGTTCCTTTGGGGAAATTGAGTCACAGTGACACAAAAGTTGACTAACAGAAATTGGTACTGAGAAGTGGGGTCATTTCTATAATTAACAAGACCATGTGATTCAGAAATCTTTGGAGCTTGTTTGTGGGGAAAAATTTAGTAGTTTAAAGATGCAAGCTGGAAAAGCTTTAGAAAAGTGGAGCTGAGTGGGTAATTCTAGTGGGAGCTCAAAAAACCAGAATTATGATGGAGATGTGGACTGTGCTTATGACTTTTCAAAAGGAAATAAGGACTTTTTTGGGAATTGGACTATACGACACTCAAGTTATATTCTGGAAAAAACAAAAAAAAAACTTGGTTATATTTCCCCATGTTCTAAATCTTTGTGTGAGGCTGAATTTAAAAGTGATGGATTACTAATAAAGTTTAAATAACAACAGAAATCAATGAGAGATTTTCTCAGAGTCTTATCCTCTCATCAAAGTCATCTTACCATCTCAAATAAAATATATTTTATTCCATGCATAACAAATTATATATGTTATAGAGATATTGTTGGTCTAATATATTCATAATACAAATTTTCAATTTTATCTCAGATTCAAAAATTACTTTTCCCTTCATAATACCTCTGTATCTTTTCTCTTACCCAAGTCTAAATACTACATTGCTAGCCTGCTCTTATCCTTAATGTACTTATTACTTTTTCTCTATTAAGTTCCTTTCTTAAAATTTCTTAGTATTTTTTTTTAACAAACAACACTTAATACATATATTCTGTTACAAATGCAAGATCAATCAACTCTTTGGGGGGTGAAATATATATATATGAATCTATCAGATTTTTTTATATACATAATTATGTACCAAGCACAGTGTATGTAAGAATGTGTTATGAACTGAAAAAGATTAATAAAATCATGTCTTTTCACATGGGGATAAAAAAGAAGAAGGAAACACGACTTCAGACAAAAGTGTCCTCTACTAAATGCAGGATAGGGACTCTGAAAAAATCAGTATTTTATAAACATCAGTTTAAACATCAGGATTTTATTATAAAAAAGACTATTTTCATGTTAGCTAAAGTAAAATAATTGTTATATAAGAATATGTTTCATTCCCAATGGGTATATATACATTAGTAAGCATTTAAAATTATGTTTATTATTAATAGGTGAAAGTCAATACATGGCTTTCTTCAGGTATGAAACAAATACAAAAACTCACATTCTTTGCATTTCAACATTTGACATATAGCAAAGATAAAATAGTATGGTAGAATGTGTAGAAGACATGCTTGACTTATAAGAGCAACTTTGTCATGATGAAAGATAATATTTAAAAATTTGTATTTTCTCTCAAAAATTTATTACCTTATGAAAATTCAGAAGCATTTCCGTTTGGAATTTAACATTTCACTAAATATTAGCTTTGAATATATGATCAATATTGTTAAATATATATCTTCCTTTACCAATAAGATGCATTGAAAATCTAAACAATATTAAGTAATTCTGTGCAATGGTACACCAATTGTTTTCTTAATCTCCACATCAGTGGGTATATAGTTAGTTTATTTTAGAAAATGCTAATGGAAAAATTAGCACTTTGAATCTTGGTATTCTTCTTTTGGCCCCATGTTTAACTTTTCATGAACTGTCTGGTTGTTATGCATATGTATATTTCAACAACAGTGTATAAATTAAATTAGTCCACACATAAGTTAATAAACAGAACACTCTATGATGTTCCCATTCAATTGTTGTATTATTTTGTCCAGGACTTATGGGTATAGAAATACTGAATCAATCTGAAATTTTTAAAGGGAACAAAAGTATTATAGAAAAGGTGTATATAGAAATTCACTAAATATGTGGTTTTCTTACCCATTTTTTTAATTGTTGGGGAAGATTATTATATAGTACTTTCCCAAACCAATAAATAAATTTGTCATTGTCCATGTATATTGATTTGATAAATTATAGGTATACTGAGGATGGTTTACAAAATTGCAATCACAAAACAGCTGCTAATTTATATAAAAATATTATTCACAAAAATTTCAATATATTTATGTTTTTGCCCTAAAGATATTTACATAACTTATTAATCATAATGTAGAAATTTAACATGATTTCAAAGGGAAAATTTTAGAGACTGTGAGGACATAATTGAAAATTGAAGTAAAATAATCAAGATGTAACCCTCAACCAAGTTTATAAATTAATTATGATGATATCTTTGCAACTTTTTAAGGTTTAACACTGTGAATTAAATGGAGAAATGCAGATGTTCATTATCAGCATATGGTTGTTCAAATGTGTATACATTCTTTTCAAATGCTTTGGTCTTTAAATGGCAATCTCTTGAACTTAGGGAATACAAACAAGCATTAAATTATATGCCAATTGGCTTATTATATGGAAATACTATAATTTATATTGTAAAAAAGATGAGGAATACATTTTTGTTCCTTTAAAAAATGCTTTCATGGGCTAGGGTTTTGGCTCAGTGGCAGAGTGCTTGCCTTGCACATGTGAGGCACTGGGTTCAATCCTCAGCACCATGTAAAAATAAAAACAAAGATACTGTGTCAATGTATAACTAAAAATAATATTTTAAAAATGCTTTCACATGGCTATTCTCTTTCACTAAAACTATCTTCAAATAATAAGCTTCTTCTTTTCCTCAAGGGTACTTGTCCTTCATAAGCAGAGGGATTTTACAATAACAGAAACTCTTGATTAAATTTATATTTGAATAATCCTTCAGTGAAACAAGAACTTCAGATTCAAAATTTGTTGGTCTACTTTTTGTACCTATGACCAAAGTACCTGACAAGAACAATTAGAGGAGGAAAAGTTTATTTTGGTTGATGGCTTTTTAGTCCTCATTTCATGTATTGCTGTGGGTCTGAGTTGAGGCAGAACATCATGGTGAAGGAATATAATGGATAAAAGTTGCTCAGTTCATGAAGTAGAAGCTCATGAAGTAGAAGGAGAGATGGGGTGTGGAGAAAGGAAGAGGTCGGGGATGGTTATAGTCTAAGACCATACCCCCAGTGATCTCCTTCCTCCAGCCAAATCCCACATGCCTCCAGTTACCACACACTAGTCCATTAAACTATCAATGGATTAATCTCTAGTTTTTCCAATAGTAAATTTTGATTACAATGCTTAGAAATCAATTTTGACAGTGAAAGGCATTCATTAAGTGGTATTATTAAATGAATTCCACATGCTCAGCTCCTGGCTTACAAAAGATAAATTAAATATTTTGTCAACTTTCAAGGAGATTATAGTTTTTAAGCAAATGATTTAAATTAAAAAGTAAACATATGAGAAATGGATATTAATTAAAATTACAACAGGGGTAAAATTGATTAAAAGTCTATGGCTCTTAAAGTAGAAAAAGTTAACTAACCAGATAAATCAAATATCCATAGAGGAAAGGTTTGTTTTTATTTAAATCTAACATAACTTTGATTTCAAAATTAATTGATCTACAAACATTTCATAGCTTCCTTGTATTTATTATTTTTGAACATTTTCCTTGACAAGGAAACTACTTCAACATTATTATCCTGCTATTTAATTTTGTTAGTGCCAAATGGAAAACAAACAAAATAATAAAAAACAGAAAATATTAGTAGAAATCATTGTATTAGTTAAAAGAAGATGAATAAAAGAAGTGGGCATTACCATTTTAGATTAATTGAACAAATATCCAGTGTCTATCTTTAGTTCATAGTGCTAATTCTACTTATTGAGAAAATATTCATATATACTTTGATAGATAAATATTAGACAGAAGATAAGGGATGGATGGATAGGTAGATACCCTCTTTCCCTGATGTCTGCCATATTCATAAGAATCTTCTGGAGTGAAAATTGAGTAAAGTTTATTCTTCTATAATTTGTCCAGTAATGAAATCTCTCATTTTGAGATTCCAGCACATGAATCAACTTATACTTTTGTCCACACTTATTTGTTTGCAGGCAACCAGTGGTTTTTATCACCTGATTGTGAGATGCATAGGTGAGAGAATAGATAAATGAATGCATAAGATAAATGCATCAGGAAGGTAATCTTATCTCCACACTACCATCAGTGTCATATTTTAAATAGAGAATATGGTGTGAAAATTATTTCTGTGCTACTTAACGAATATTAGCTAGCCCTCTACTAAGACCTTGATCCTAACATCAATTATGCTATATACTGTTTGGGTCACTTTGTGCAAGGTGCTAGAACAAACACAATTCTAAACCTGAGTTTTGTATTTCGTAACCTGCACAGAATAATGCCAGTTGTGTAGCTTGTGTGAGTTTTCTTCTTTTGCTTTGTTTTGGTTTAGTTTTGTGTTTTTCAGAAGTTTTTAAAAATAAACTACTTCTACAGAACAATTAAAAAGGAACTATCAAGCTCTTTGTTGCTCATAGGTTCATTTTATTTTACTTTTCATTTTTATACAATTGAAATTATATTTTATCTTTCCATTTGTTTTTCCATCACCTTTCTCCATCTCCTTTGCTCTGGGCACCTAGTGTTCTAATTGATATAATTCTGACTAATCCCTTTCTTTCAGCAATTTGGGATAGGAAGAAGAAAATTCCAGAGAGATAATTTTAAAATAAGTTCAATGGGAAACTTTGATGCATGAAGAATTAGATTAAAAAGTAAGTATGATAACTATAAACTAGTAGACTATGTGTAAAGGAAGAATTTGACCAGGTGCTAGACAACCTGCGTTGCTCTGTCATTAACACTGAGAAAATAATCTGAAAAGAAAATAACTGGAAAAAGATCAGGAGTGCAAAATTAAGCACAACATAGATACACAAATAGGATACACTTATGTTTGGAAGGTGTAGGAAAGCATTTGGAAAAGAGTCGTATACAAGGAATAGTAGGATAGAATTATGAATAGGCTAATGATTGGAAGTAAAGCATAACAATACAGGTAAGAGTACAGTTAACAATAAGCAAGCAAATATTTTGCAGGATAATTTTTTTTTCTAAAATTTTATATTAATTGCCAGAAAACTTAATAAGTGTACTTTTATTTCCCCTAGGTGACAATTCAGAAACAGAATTGAAATATTTGATGAACTGTTGAACTCAGATATGTCATGAAAATAGTTGTTAAATACAGTAGACAAATTCTCAAATGTACACACATGCTTCATGTGGTTGTACAAATAAATATCAAAAGTTAATAAAGCAATATTATATTGATTTTAGTATAATTTTCTGTAAATAATATAGTCAGTCACACATAAAATAATTAAAGTAAGAAATACATAATTCTGTTTATGAAACATAAAACAAGAGAACTTTTATTGCTCTGATAGGTGAGTAATATAATTCAAAATGCTATTTTCAAACAGGCCAGTGAGTTTGCCTTGGGTCCTGCATATGTTCCTGTCTAAATCTTCATCTTCTTAAAAAAATTTAACCAAACAAAATTAATTATCTTTACCTTGTTAATATTTTGAACATGGCTTTTGTTAGTATATTAGTTAATCTGTGTGAATATTAATCTTTTTAAATGGCATATCTGTGTTCTCTGCATTATGCAAATTAGCTGGTTTTCAGAAGCAATTGCACATATAAAAGACAGAATATTAAATAGAAAGTACTTATTACTAGAGAAATCAAGTTACCTTCAAATATTTTCTATTAAAAGGAAAGTTTTGATTAAAACAAAGAACATGGGGAAAGAGTATAAAAAGTGAATTTGAATATGTTGACAGCTGTGTATTAAGGAACCTTATGAAGATTATAAGGCTTTTGTACATTATCTTTGGAAACTTGAAAAAAAATTTCAAGGCATTTTAAGTTATGACAAGACAAAATGACATTTGTATTTCCAGTATAGAGTATAGATATGGTTTGGAGAGCAAATTATAGGATGAATTTGGAATTAGTTAAAAGGAAAGGCTAATAGAGTTACAGGTTCATCAAAGATTCCAGTTTAGGTCAGAGTGGTTGATATGCATGAAGAAAAAATATATCATTTGAGACATTTGGAGTTGCAGGTAAACAGAAATTTAAACGTGATTTGGCTTAGTTGAATAGGTAGTATGTTAGCTTATATTTTATTACCAGAGATATTTTTGAATCTTAGAAAAGTCAATAAGATGTGAAAGCACAATTTCCCACATTTGCCTTTCTTTTTTTCCTAATAACCATATGGTAATAACCATAAAGTAGGTATGGAGTATGCTCCTAAACTTTATATATGGGTTTCTGAATGGACTCAGGTAGCAATTCAGTTACATCAAGCATTCATTTGTTGCAGGATAACCAAGTGTGAGTTACTTCTTCAAGCTAAAACATTCTTTAGCAATATTTACTTATCTAAACCATAAAGTGTAATGATTCATATATGACTACACTTATTACTTGATAGATAACTTTTACTTGAAGTATTTTGTGAAGCTTTTCAATTAAATGAAATGAGTGCAATTTCTCTTTGTCCAAAAAATTTATCTTTTTTAACGTTTGACTAATTACTTGGTAGGATATTAAATCTAAAGCAAAAGAAAACTCATTAGTATTGTGAGATAAATAATATCAAGGGTTTTATAATCACAGATAGTTGTCCAGATACCAGGAAAAATTAGTCATGACAAGTTCAGAATTACAGTAAGAAACTCAAATCAGACCTGGGAAATATATTTACAAAAAAAAATTACTTTGTTACCTTTTAAGAGAAAATAAATCTTGTAATGTGTGGCAAAATAGGACTGATGGAAAGAGATGCTCAAGGATGAAGTGTTTGGGGTAAAATTAAATTTCAGTTATTCCAGTGTATTGGAAGAAGAAAAAGGAGTGGTAATATACGTGGTCTACATTTATCAAATCCCAAGTGTTCAGTTTGCCCTGGATCATGTATGAGAAAATAAGTAAACAAATCTTGAAAAGTAACTAATTAACCTTGGATAGTGAAATAAATTTTAATAAAATAAATATTACCAAATGTGTTATTAAAGTGCTGAATCTTCTGCTGTGCCATCTTAGGTCTTGTGGTCCTGATTTACTTCCTTGGCAATGAATGAGGAATAATATACTTTTCTGAGGATTCTTAGAGGGATCTATTGACAGAACACTTGATATATTTGATAAATTGTGAATTCCCACTCAAATTTCAGAAATGCCAATTTTAACTCCAATGTTTATAGTAATGCAATTTTGAAATGAAGTAGAGACATAAAACCAGACCCCCTCCAAAAGTAAGGGAATATTCACAGAGGTGCTGAGGCATAGACACACTTTGAGTTAATAGACTTAGAAAGTGTCAAAACCATTTCTTTTTAAGCAATATTAACAAATGTATTAAGAGTGGCTGGGATTGTAGGTCAGTGGAAGAGTGTCTTGCACATGTGAGGCACTGGGTTCAATCCTCAGCAACACATAAAAATAAACAAATGTATAATATGTCAAGATCATTGTATTGTCTTGAGCAACTAATAAAAAATAAATATATAAAATAAGGTTGTGTCCTTTTACAATTAAAAATATTTTAAAAATGTATTAACAAGAATATCAACAACAAAACAACCTGTGGATTTTTTTTAGCATTTATCACATTATTTCTTCTAAAAGCTCCAACAGAGGCAAAGTAATTTGTCTTTTCTAAAGATTTTAATCTCAAAGACTTTTTATTGTATATGCATTTGAGAGAAATACTTGTATGAATGGAATTAAACTAACTTTTCTCTTGTCTTATTTGATATTACCAGGTTGAGTATTTTAAATATTTACTTTCCACAGCATTTTAAACATTATTATCACCAGTACTCATAATAATATTAAATAACTTGAGTATAGCAATGTAAATCATTATTGTTATAGAATTAATTCAGATAATCAAATATATTTAGAACTACATGCATTTTTACAACTAGGAGTTAATTATATTTCAAACAATAATGTCTATTTTTGTGGTATCTGTATAATGACATAGTTGTGTCATTTTAAACTTAATTTGTAATTTCTTAGTGTTTTAGTAATTCATGCAATTGCTCTGTAATTTTGAAAATGTTTGTAATAAGTATATACAAATCAGCAAAAGCTCATTTTTATGTAAACAGAGTAATTAGTAATCTCAAATACTCTTAACTTTTAAAATGTATATGCTTATAGAAAAATTTTAGCTTACTGCTTTGAACAACTTTGAAAACATAGCATGTAAATGAGATTCAAGAAGGCACTATATAAGAAATGTTGAAGGATATGATACTGAATTTATTTTTTTCTCTATGATAATAAAAAAGATAAATTATGACAATCTTCATTTGAATAGAAATAAAGGTAATTGAAATTAATACAAGAGAATAAAAATTTATGTAGTTGTTCACAATTCAAAACTATTCTTCCTTTCTCTTGGGGGAAGTGTCATTCTTATATATGCTCATTAACATTTAATTGCAATAAAAATGTACTTTTTATGCTCATCCCTCAGAGTATTGAAAATATTAAGTATGTCTCTAAATACCAAGCTATAGTCAATTACAAGTCCTACTTTTGATCTGTGAACATTTTACTTTGGATATATCAGACTTTGAATATTACTATATTTTAGAAAATAATTTTAAATCCCAAAGATAGAATGTTAATGAAAAGAGCACAAATTTATCTTTTGTTTTATTCTATTTTCATCCTTTGGTACATTTGACCTTTTCCAACCTTGAAATTCACATTGTCTTGGCGCATTTTATTTATGTCTGTTTTATATTAATGTTTTATTACTGTACAGTTTCTCTACTTTCCATTATTTTTTCCTGCAATATTCTTTTTTTTTAGGATTGATATTTTATTTTTGCCTTTTCTGTTACATAGGATGTATAAATCAGGTGTTAAAAGGTACAATATATTGTACAAGTGAGCACCACTTTCTGTAACTGAACAGGCAAAGAAATTACACTAAGCATCAGAATCTGGCAGTATTCTGTTGGGAAAAATGACTAAGATGGGTTTAAATTGATTAAAACTATTAAATCACATCTAATATTTGATACTACATGATTCAACACAACTATAAAACACGATCATACAAAATGTGTAAACATCAAAGAATACAACCAAAATTAAGATAGCAATTAAAACCTATACAACTTTTTTCTATCTTTCTATCTATCTATCTATCTATCTATTTATTTAGGTACAGGAGAATACTTTGAAGTATGCACATAACTTTGCTTGAGGTAGATTTTCTTTAAAAAAATGAGCAGTTATCAACCTCCAGAAAAATCATATATAGCATTACTAAGCATATCCTCCAAAAGTGTATAATATGCACACTTGTAAAGTGCAAATTTTAAAAAAATTGTAAGCAGCAGGTGAGATTCATATTTATTTTATTTTTTAAAAATATTTTTATAGTAGAGGAACACAATACCTTTATTTTTTAATGTGGTGCTGAGGTTCAAACCAATGCCTAACATGTGCTAGGAAACAGCTCTACCAACTGAGCTATAAACCCAAGCTTCATGTTTAGAAGAATGTGAAAAGAAGTCCCATTTTAACACTGTTGTTTAAATAACTGTCTTCTGATGCAGAGTTCATGAATTGTCCTGCTGGGACCACACTGTACAAAAACACTGTTTAAAGTTTATTTTTCCTTTTAATTTTTTTACATTATCAAAACCATTCTGTTATGTGTGTAGGATTCATTATTAAAATTCTTACTAGAAATAATATACAAAGGAGAGGCATATTCATTCCAATTACACTCGTGGAAGATGCTGCCCGTAGTTGAGAAGGTCTTCTCTCTTCTTTTCACTGATTCTGATTGGCCTTCTCATATGCTAAAACGTGAGATTTAGGGTTAGGTGACTGAGCAAACTTCTTATGAAAACCATGGAAGGGGCAACTATAGGGCCCATCTTTGTATGGATTCATACATGTGTGAGTAAGTTGAAGTCCAGTGAAAAGCATTTTCCGCAGCCATTGAATGTGCGCTGAGGTCCACACGGTGACCCCTGCCCTGGCCCTCCAGGGTCTTGATCTTCACCTGCTTCTACTTCCACTTTTGGTTGCCAGGTGTACAGGCTGCCAGCAGGTGCACTGTTCCCGCCGCCTAGGTGACTCTTCTGGGGGCTGCTCATGCTGCCAAGGTGACTGGTGTCTCCTCTATGTAGTCCTTATGCTGCCCACCTCGTGCATCTGCACCAGAGTCACCACCTGGTGGTGCTGCACCAGGGTCAAGTCCTCGGTGAGCAGGGACTGCAGCGTGATCACGGGCTGGCTTGTTGTTGGTGATGGTGGTGGCTTGCCCCTGGCAGCCTGGCCACTGTGGTCAAGGCTGCTGTTATAGCCACCTTCATCCTCGTTCTCTCCAACATGGTAGTTTCCAGGGTCTCCACCTTTATCTTTATGTAGCTCCAGGATCTCAGCCAGCATCTCTGTGGCCCTTTAGAGGGTGTGGGAGGCAGGCCAAAGGGAAGAAAGACAACAGGAGGACAGGTATGGGGAGCAGTAGGGAGAGGGGAATGCATGGTAGCTGGGCTCCTGGCCACCCTGGGAAGGTGGCCCCAAGCTCACTAGGCCACAGCTCCTCAGGTTCCTGCCTCTTCGTGCAAGGCGTTGGCCGCCCTACCCCTCTCTTCTTGCTGGGCATCCTCCTATCTTCCATTATTGATTGGCTTAGTATTCAGATATTGACTGTCATGTCCGTTTTCCATTTCTTTCTGAGTAAGAACTGGTCCAAATTATAATTGAAAATTCTGTTTATGGACACTCTTATACTCTCATACCTCTTGGTTTGGGCTATGTAATGAACATTAAATGGTCTGTTGTTGATGTGTACATTTTTATTCTTTTTTCCTTGCTTACATTTTGGACAGTTATCCTCAAATCTATCTGGTTTTCTATAATTCACAGGATCTAAAGGATCATGTCCAAAGCATAAAGCTTCAGTCCTCAGTCTAGACCAGGAAGAGAGCATGGAGTTGAGAATTATAAAATATAATGGAGATAAACACACACACACACACACACACACACACATACACACATACATAAACATACACACACATATATATTTAGCTAGTCCTAGATTTAGATTTTTAGATTTTTCAGGTCCTTTCAGTACTTGGTGCATCTGAAAAATCTTCAAAATTTCTCTAATGGTATTTCTTCTCTTAAATTCTTGCTAGTTCATTTATAATGCTACAAACATTATATCAGTGATTTTATTCGAAGCACTGAGGACTGGTGTCTGTTTTAAAAATTTACCAACTTTTACGTGAAGCATCCTTTAATTTTAAAAGTGTGAAATATAATTTATTGTTAATGTTGTACTTAAAAAGGAGAACTATCATTTCCAAGTCAGGATACTGGAGAAATCTTGGGCTAAATTCAGTATTAAAAATTTGTAATCCAATACATATAATTACAAAATTGTGTTAGCCTTATTGGTGATTATGAAAATGGATAAGAGATTCTACTCCCAAGGACCAGCATTAACATTAAGGAGATTTGATAACGATTATAAAGTGATCAGAATGTAAGGAGGAGAGAAGGAAGTACTACTAGAAATGTGCCAATACAAATCCTAAGATTTGCATATAGTAAGGTATATATTTTGAAAAATCCCAAAAGGGATTTTAGGGAGAAAGTGTTAATCAATGTGAATTTGTAAATGTTAGTACATTTACTTTCATTAATGGTTAATTATGGAAAAGGTTATGCATAAGAATGTCACCTGGCAAGAACATGATTAAAGCATGGGATAACAGTGTATGTGTTTGAGGTCTCTAAATTGGTTCATGGGGCTGAAGTATTGAATACATGTGGAGGTTAGGAGTTGTGGCTGGAAGAAATGCAGGTAAGGCCCAGCAACCAGCCAAGTGACACCAGCTACACGCGCCTGTGGGGAACGAGGACCAGACCCACTAGGACAGGTCCGGCAGACGGCTGAGGGCTAGGCCCGTCCCCTCCCCCAGTGTCTGCAGGTAGGCGGGACTGTGAACACCAGCAGAGCGGGCCCAAAGCCTGCTGAGGGGCGGAACCGGCCCCTCCCCCAGTGCCTGCAAGCTAGGAGAACCTGCAACCCATCGGGAGGTTAGGCCCAGCAACCTACAAAGTGACACAGGTGCCCCTGGTGCCTGCTGGGTAGGTGGACCTTTGACCGACCAGCAAAGCAGACCTAGGGTCTGCCAGCATTGTAGACGGATCACACTAATTGGAGGAGGATCACAGCCACTACCTGCCCTGCAAGGGTGATTTTTCAACTATACAAGAGCAATATAATTAAATAGAGGGAAAATATCAAAGACACAACAGTTTCATCAAGCAGAAAGAAACGCCAGCAGTATGAAACGACAAGGAAAGAAAGGACCACAGGCAATGCAGGTCAACTCAACTTTAGAAGAGGTAATAGCTGCAACAGATGGAATGTCAGATAGAGAGCTCAGGACATACATGCTTCAGATGATCTGGAGTCTCAAGAAAGACATGAGACAGCAAAATCAGATGATGAAAGATCACATTGACAAACAAATCCAGGAAGTAAAAGATCAATTTCACAGGGAGATAGAGGTAATAAAAAACAAACAAATAGAAATACTAGAAATGCAGGAAACAATAAACCAACTTAAAAACTCAATTGAGAATACTACCAGCAGAGTGGATCACTTAGAAGATAGAACATCAGACAATGAAGACAGAGTATTTCAACTTGAAAAGAACATAGATAGCTCAGCAAGTCTACTAAGAAACCATGAGCAGAGCATTCAAGAGCTATGGGATAATATCAAAAGACCAAACTTAAGAGTCATTGGGATACAGGAAGGCACAGAGCTCCAAACCAAAGGATTAAGCAATCTATTCAGTGAAATAATACAAGAAAACTTCCCAGACTTGAAGAATGAGACAGAATCCCAAATCCTAGAAGCCTACAGGACGCCGAATGTGCAAAATCATAAGAGATCCACACCTAGACACATTATAATGAAGATGTCCAACATACAGAATAAGGAGAGAATTTTAAAAGCTACAAGGGAAAGGAAGCAGATTACATTTAGGTGTAAACCAATCAGGATAACAGCTGATCTCTCAACACAGACTCTAAAAGCTAGAAGATCCTGGAATAACATATTTCAAACGCTTAAAGAAAATGGATTCCAACCAAGAATCGGGTATCCCACGAAATTAAGCTTCAGGATGGAAGATGAAATTAAAACATTCCACGACAAACAAAAGTTAAAAGAATTTGCAGCTAGAAAACCATCTCTTCAAAAAATCCTTGGCAAAACACTACAGGAAGAGGAAATGGAAAACAACAATGAAAACCAACAGTGGGAGGTAGGACAGTAAAGGGGGGAAAATAATCAAAGAGGAAAACAAATCAGGTTTAATAGCATTAATAAACAAACTATGGCTGGAAGAACAAAACATATCTCAATAATAACCCTAAATGTTAATGGCTTAAACTCACCAATTAAGAGACACAGGCTAGTTGAATGGATCAGAAAACAAGACCCAACAATATGCTGCCTGCAGGAGACGCATTTGATAGGAAAAGATATACATAGACTGAAGGTGAAAGGTTGGGAAAAATCATATCACTCATATGGACTGCGGAAACAAGCAGGAGTGTCCATACTCATATCAAATAAAATAGATTTCAAGCCAAAGTTAATCAAAAGGGATAAAGGGGGACACTACATACTGCTCAAGGGAACCATACACCAACAAGACATAACAATCATAAATATATATGCCCCAAACAACGGGGCTGCTATGTTCATCAAGCAAACTCTTCTCAAGTTCAAGAATCTAATAGACCACCATACAATAATCATGGGAGACTTTAACACACCTCTCTCACCACTGGACAGATCTTCCAAACAAAAGCTGAATAAGGAAACTATAGAACTCAATAATACAATTAACAACCTAGACTTAATTGACACATATAGAATATACCACCCAACATCAAGTAGCTACACTTTTTTCTCAGCAGCACATGGATCCTTCTCAAAAATAGATCATATATTATGTCACAGGGAAACTCTTAGTCAATATAAAGGTGTAGAGATAATACCATGCATCTTATCTGATCACAATGGAATGAAACTGAAAATCAACGATAAAAGAAGGAAGGAAAAATCATGCATCACTTGGAGAATGAACAATAGGTTACTGAATGATCAATGGGTTTTAGAAGACATCAAGGAGGAAATTAAAAAATTCTTAGAGTTAAATGAAAACACAGACACAACATATCGGAATCTATGGGACACATTGAAAGCAGTTCTAAGAGGAAAATTCATTGCTTGGAGTGCATTCCTTAAAAAAAGAAAAAACCAACAAATAAATGATCTCATACTTCATGTCAAAATCCTAGAAAAAGAAGAGCAAAACAATAGCAAAAGATGTAGAAGGCAAGAAATAATTAAAATCAGAGCTGAAATTAATGAAATCGAAACAAAAGAAACAATTGAAAAAATTGACAAAACTAAAAGTTGGTTCTTTGAAAAAATAAATAAAATTGACAGACCGTTAGCCATGCTAACGAAGAGAAGAAGAGAGAGAACTCAAATTACCAGCATACGGGATGAAAGAGGCAATATCACAACAGACACTTCAGAAATACAGAAGATAATCAGAAATTATTTTGAATCCTTATACTCCAATAAAATAGAAGATAGTAAAGGCATCGATAAATTTCTTAAGTCATATAATCTGCCCAGATTGAGTCAGGAGGATATAGACAACCTAAACAGACCAATATCAATTGAGGAAATAGAAGAAACCATCAAAAGATTACCATCTAAGAAAAGCCCAGCACCGGACGGGTATACAGCAGAGTTTTACAAAACCTTTAAAGAGGAACTAATACCAATACTTTTCAAGCTATTTCAGGAAATAGAAAAAGAGGGAGAACTACCAAATTCATTCTACGAGGCTAACATCACCCTGATTCCGAAACCAGACAAAGACACTTCAAAGAAAGAAAACTACAGACCAATATCTCTAATGAACCTAGATGCAAAAATCCTCAATAAAATTCTGGCGAATCGGATACAAAAACATATCAAAAAAATTGTGCACCATGATCAAGTAGGATTCATCCCTGGTATGCAAGGTTGGTTCAATATACGGAAATCAATAAATGTTATTCACCACATCAATAGACTTAAAAATAAGAACCATATGATCATCTCGATAGATGCGGAAAAAGCATTTGACAAAGTACAGCATCCCTTTATGTTCAAAACTCTTGAAAAACTAGGGATAACAGGAACATACCTCAACATTGTAAAAGCAATTTATGCTAAGCCTCAGGCTAGCATCATTCTGAATGGAGAAAAATTGAAGGCATTCCCTCTAAGATCTGGAACAAGACAGGGATGCCCTCTTTCACCACTTCTGTTCAACATAGTTCTCGAAACACTGGCCAGAGCAATTAGACAGACGAAAGAAATTAAAGGCATAAAAATAGGAAAAGAAGAACTTAAATTATCACTATTTGCAGATGACATGATTATATACCTAGCAGACCCCAAAGGGTCTACAAAGAAACTATTAGAGATAATAAATGAATTCAGCAAAGTGGCAGGTTATAAAATCAACACGCATAAATCAAAGGCATTCCTGTATATCAGCGACAAATCCTCTGAAATGGAAACGAGGACAACCACGCCGTTCACAATATCCTCAAAAAGAATAAAATACTTGGGAATCAACCTAACAAAAGAGGTGAAAGACTTATACAATGAAAACTACAGAACCCTAAAAAGAGAAATTGAAGAAGACCTTAGAAGATGGAAAAACATACCCTGTTCATGGATAGGCAGAACTAACATCATCAAAATGGCGATATTACCAAAAGCTCTCTATAGGTTTAATGCAATGCCAATCAAAATCCCAACTGCATTTCTTGTAGAAATGGAGAAAGCAATCATGAAATTCATATGGAAGAATAAAAGACCCAGAATAGCAAAAACAATACTAAGCAGGAAGTGTGAATCAGGTGGTATAGCGATTCCAGATCTCAAACTATACTACAGAGCAATAGTAACAAAAACAGCATGGTACTGGTACCAAAACAGGCGGGTGGACCAATGGTACAGAATAGAGGACACAGAAACCAACCCACAAAACTACAACTTTCTTATATTTGATAAAGGGGCTAAAAGCATGCAATGGAGGAAGGATAGCATCTTCAACAAATGGTGCTGGGAAAACTGGAAATCCATATGCAACAAAATGAATCTGAATCCCTTTCTCTCGCCAAGCACAAAAGTTAACTCAAAATGGATCAAGGAGCTTGATATCAAATCAGAGACACGGCATCTGATAGAAGAAAAAGTTGGCTACGACCTACATGCTGTGGGGTCGGGCTCCAAATTCCTCAATAGGACACCCATAGCACAAGAGTTAACATTTAGAATCAACAAATGGGACTTACTTAAACTAAAAAGTTTTTTCTCAGCAAAAGAGACAATAAGAGAGGTAAATAGGGAGCCTACATCATGGGAACAAATCTTTACTTCTCACACTTCAGATAAAGCCCTAATATCCAGAATATATAAAGAACTCAGAAAATTAGACAATAAGATAACAAATAACCCAATCAACAAATGGGCCAAGGACTTGAATAGACACTTCTCAGAGGAGGACATACAATCAATCAATAAGTACATGAAAAAATGCTCACCATCTCTAGCAGTCAGAGAAATGCAAATCAAAACCACCCTAAGATACCATCTCACTCCAGTAAGATTGGCAGCCATTATGAAGTCGAACAACAATAAGTGCTGGCGAGGTTGTGGGGAAAATGGTACACTTGTACATTGTTGGTGGGACTGCAAATTGGTGCATCCAATTTGGAAAGCGGTATGGAGATTTCTTGGAAAGCTGGGAATGGAACCACCATTTGACCCAGCCATTCCCCTTCTCGGTCTATTCCCTAAAGACCTAAAAAGAGCATGCTACAGGGACACTGCTACATCGATGTTCATAGCAGCACAATTCACAATTGCAAGACTGTGGAATCAATCTAGATGCCCTTCAATAGACGAATGGATAAAAAAAATGTGGCATTTATACACAATGGAGTATTACTCTGCAGTAAAAAATGACAAAATCATAGAATTTGGTGGGAAATGGATGGCATTAGAGCAGATTATGCTAAGCGAAGCTAGCCAAGCCCTAAAAAACAAATGCCAAATGTCTCCTTTGATATAAGGAGAGTAACTAAGAACAGACTAGGGAAGAAGAGCATGAGAAGAAGACCAACATTAAACAAGGATGAGAGGTGGGAGGGAAAGGGAGAGAGAAGGGAAATTGCATGGAAATGGAAGGAGACCCTCAGGGTTATACAAAATTACACACAAGAGGAAGTGAGGGGAAAGGGAAAAACAGTACAAGGGGGAGGAATGAATTACAGTAGTGGGGGTAGAGAGAGAAGAGGGGAGGGGAGGGGAGGGGAGGGGGGATAGTAGAGGATAGGAAAGGCAGCAGAATACAACAGACATGAGTTTATCAATATGTAAAGCAATGAAGTGTAACTGATGTGATTCTGCAAGCTGTATACGGGGTAAAATGGGAGTTCATAACCCGCTTGAATGAAAATGTGAAATATGATATATCAAGAACTATGTAATGTTTAAAAAAATTTAAAAATAACCCCCCAGCAAAAAAAAAAAAAGAAAAAAAAAGCAGTGACAAAGCACATCAATTTAAATGATTATGGTAATTTGAAAATACTAGTGAATAAAAAGAACTTTTAAAGTGATTAAGACACCTAGGGAAATGTCCAGTATGGGTTGGTATTTTTTTTTAAGTGTACAGAAAATAAACATATTCTAGTGCATGCATGGGTCTTTGCTTGGAAGGTCTTTCCCCAGGAATTTTGCAAAGCCCTCTTGATCTAACTATAGTTTCTATTAATTAAGTTTCTTCTCCTCAGGTGCCCTGTCTAAATTCTCTAACCTTTGTTACAGTCCTGAGACAGCATATTCTACCTCACTGCATGGACACCAAATGTACATGAGAACATTTAGCTTGATTCACTTATATATTTTTAATACTAGTTTCTCTGGTATGAGTGGATCCCTTGAACATTTTTGTCCAGAAAATATAATCTCCTGGAAACATAAGTCCTGAATGAAAATGTAAGTTTTTTGGGGAACAAACTTAATATTATGTTCCATCCAAGGAGCACTCATAAAAGGGAAAATAGTGTACTAAATAAATAAGGCAATCAAATATTTTAAACTAATTTTTGGCATTGTCAATTGATCTGGGAGTGTCTCTGTCTTTAAAACCATCCACCATCATGACTGTCGTTTGGAAGTGGTGTTTTGTTGTTGTTGTTTTTGGTGTTTTCTCATTCCCCAAAGAGCCTCTGTCACAGTTTTTTTTTTTTTTTTTTTACTTTGGTTTTGACAATAATATGTCAAGGGTTGATTCAAGGGCATATTTTCCATGTGATTGCTACAGAAAACATACAGCCAAGTTGTGTCCCAAACCCAATATGAAAATTTTGTGAGTGAAATTAATGTATTTACATATGTTGTGGTGTCAGATATATTTGTTCTTAATATTATCATCTTTGAAGTTATGCTTCCTTTATGTCCTAGCAACTTTGCTACTTGTTCTTCATTTTTTTACTTTAAAAAGTTAAATCATAAAAGTCTAAAAAAAAAAAAAAGAAATGCAGGTAAGGGCTCTTTTCCTGCTGGGTATTGTTATCCTCATTATATTTTCTTAGAAAGCTAAAACCTCAGGTAAATAATAGTTTCTCAATTCACATGGATATGACCCTATTTAGCATAAATCCACCAAGGAATATCTGAAATTCTATTGACTACATTGGGGAACTGGTATTTTTCCTTATAGAAGTAATTCTAGTAAACTTGTTTGTTTAGTTAACAGGCAAAGTCTAACAGATCTGTTATTTAAAGAGATTCACCCCAACAGGATTATAGGATTTTTACATTACTGTGCAAACAGAATACCAGAACATATAGGAAGTCCAATTTTGTTTAAAAATTAATAATCTCCATTCATATGAGTTTTATTTATAATTCATGTATATACAATGGAAAAGTACCATTTATGTGTAAAGCTAATAGAGATAACAAGGGTAGAAAACTAAATTGTATTAATCCCTAGTTAGATAATTTGATTAGTCAATAAAACATTTTAAGAGGACTTAAATTGTTACAGGTCACATGGAATTTAAATTGAGGATAAAAAATAATTGAAAGCCAACACATTAATATAATTCCTGGATATTGTAAAGATTAAGAAAATATTTCATATTATGATCTGATAAGAACATCAATCAAGATTACAAATTCTAAGACACCATGAAAACATTCTAAGTGTAGATTAATTTTTAGCAAACTAGTTTTTGCATACACCCTAATTCAATGCATATCAACAAAATACAATTTTATAGCACATTATGCAGAGTAGTCTTGATACTTATAAAGTAGAATTAATTTTGAAAATTCTTAAAATAACAACAGCTTTAATTTCACACAGACTACCACCATCGAAATGTGAAATATTTTTGATAAGGTATCTAAAGCTTAACTAAAATATCTAAAATATACCTCCTCTTTGTTAAAATATTTTTTTTCAGTTTAGTTGGACACAATACCTTTATTTGATATATTTTTATGTGGTGCTGAGGCTCAAATGCAGCACCTTGCACATGCTAGGCAAGCACTCTACTGCTGAGTCACAAACCTGGCCCCATTAAATATAACTCTTCTGATAACTCTCAAATGCAATTTAATAGATATAATGAATGCAATTATGGAAGGAGTATTGAATTGCTATGAAAACCTACAGTTAAAAAGCTTACACTTGTTTTTTTAATGTTACCACAAAAAGGAAATAATACAGAAAGTGAACCACAGTTGGAGTTTAAAAAATTGTCATGCATTAAAGTTTTTAAAAGCATTTTAAACATCTCTTATGATTTTTGAAAGCTGAGGACAAACAAGATTATTCTCCAAATTATGACTAAGTCAATACATAGAAAGATTTTCTGAGATTTCTGTAAGCTCTAACTAACATCCTATTTCTTTATGTTACATTTGGGCATTCAAGAGTGATGGTTTCCTAGGTGGCTAGCTGTCTTCCAAACTCATTTACCTGAATGTATTAAATAAGAAATGTTGAGTATTGGGGAATGAACTTAATATTTGGCACATTAAAAGCTAAATAAGTATAGATTAATATGACCTTAAAAATGCCATCTTTTCTCTTTTTTATTTTACTTCTCAAGTAAAGAGACCTTATGTGATAAGGACAACCTGACCTTAAATAAGTTAAATATTGTAAGTTTTATATACATGTATAATATACACATGTAATTCTTAGAAAGTTGAAATCTATGTGTAGCCAGACATCTAGATCATAATAAAGATCTAACTTTGATTTTAATAATTATGTAAACTTTACTGTTTTGGTTTATTTTCCTTCTATGATTTAGATGATACATAGTTTTATGTTGGTTCTACTGTTTGAATGATTCTATCTTCTGAATATTCATGTTTTGCCATACTGACATTCTTCCTCTACAATGACTCCTCACTCAAATAAAAATGTCATGTTAATCCTAAACTTATTCAATTACCTCAATTGAATTTCACAGAATAGCATATATAGAGTTGATGTTGTGGTAGAAGTGTATAGGGGATTATAGTCCTGTTGCAGGCTCTAAGGTAGATGCCAGACTGATCCCTAGGGTATATGAAGGCAGCTCTGTAGGTCCAAGAGAACATCTTCTAGGATAAAGAACATGGCCAGAAGGAGAGGATGACTCTGAATCAAGCTCTGTCTTCTCAATCCAGGAAAGATGGACAGAACCAGGCCTGTATGGATACCAGAACTTGGGTATGTTTTCCTGACTCTTTCAACTTTTAAAAAAGTCATGGGAAGGTGGGTGCAGCCTCCCCCTCATAAGGCACTTGAAAACACTTGATTGGAGAAAGTGACCACTTGCCAAGGAAGTGACCTCATCTCACTTTCTTCAGTTGAGTGACCTCACCTCACTTCCTTGGTGATGGAACTCTCTGGACTAAGAATAAAGGTAGCTAGGAACTCAGAGGCAGACAGAGTCCCAGTCTGCTCACTTGTTTGGCCTCACCAAGTACAGAGTCCTACTTTCTTGGTATCTACTGCTCCATGGATGGCAGAATGTAATTAAAGCACTGAGGAGGGGGCTTTGCTGACAATGAAGGTACAGGATCATGACAGAGTCCTGAAAACTCTGATGAATTTGCCCAAGGACACTAGAGCTGAGCATATAGAGGCTATAACATGTGAACGTGGTTTAACATCCAAGTCAGATGACACTGTGCATGGACACAGGCCCTTTTCAGGTTTGTGTGTGTGTGTGTGTGTGTGTGTGTGTGTGTGTGTGTGTGTTTGTGGATGTGTTTTTGATTTCTGACTTTGTCTTTCATTACCTGAGAATATGGATGGGAAAGCATTTGTTCCATTGTTATTTTCCTGTATAATAATGTGTCCTTTTCCTGGAGGCTACCATTTCGGTGTTGATCTATCTGTCTAGGATAAAGAGCATGCTCTAGGAAGAAGAAAAAAGCACGCAGCAGTGGAGGTGTATGTCCAGTGAAAATCTTCCAAGTGTTCATCCCTGAAAATCAGTTAATGGACAGCTGTTTGCCTTGTGGATGTGGAAGACTCCCTACTTTTATTTGTTCAAGTATTCCTCCTGAAATTCAGCCACCACAGAGTAGATGATGGTGTATTTGCATCAAAGAGGTTTACCACCTCCAAGCCCTCTGAAATGGCCATCGATGGGCTTCATGAAGAGACTCATGAACATCCCTGTGAGACTCAGAAATCACTGTGGAAGGTAAGGTTTTCAGAGGAGAACCCTAGCTGGATACATAGATATCCAAGCAGGATGAGCAATAGAAGAAATTCACTGTCCGAGTGTTGGTCCCGTAAGAAAACTCTGTCCAGAGCATTTTTTATCTGCTATTGTTCTGCTCTCCTCAGGTGAAGAAGTTCTTTGCCTCAGGGCTCTCTTTGGTGAAGCCTCAGGAGAAGAACTTTAGAAATTTGCTTGAATGGGCTGCATCTGTTATTAAGTGTTAAAGCACTTGCCACACCTGAGTGAGGCACTCATTGAGAGCTTCCTCACAGCTTCAAATTATTAATCATATTTTTCTCTGTCCAAGTGTAATAGTATACCAAAAACAAATTGGGTGGAGACTATCCATTGCATCACAAGAGATTCCAGACATTCATGAAATTAGAACAGTGACCCTTTAGGCTCAATGTGTTAGTCCTTGTGCTTAAGTAGGTAGGACTTAGGTGATTGTGTTTCTTCCAGCTCAAATTTACATAAAGGAAAAAAAAACTATCATTGGCAGACTGGAAACATGTGTTTTTGAGTTGAGCAGTATTAACTCTGGGCTCATTTCAACTTTCCTGGATCTGGGGATGGTATCTAGTCCACCATGAATTTAGGCAATTGAAGGGCCTGGGTACTAAACATTCTCAGCTTTCCCTCAATATTTCTGCATTTTCTATTTATCTTTTAGACTATTGCCATAGCTTTACATTTGCTTTACTTTTAAAATTATTTTTGATTAGTTTTACTGGATAAAGAGTCCATGGACTTGAATACTTTCATACCTGCTGTCACTTTTTCCACATTATATATTTTTAATCCCCAAATTAATTGGTAGTCTTAATTGATATCTGTGAGACTCTGTATATCAAATAAGACACTCAAATTCTGTCAGAGATTAGATATCCATGGTAGTTGGATACATTGTAAAAATTTAGGCATATAATATATGTGGAAATGTTATTCTTGCCTATATATTTACAAATTAATTCATTTTGCCTATGTTTTCCAAATTAATTTATTTTATGTTCTAATGATTAAAACATGATTGATTATGAAAATTGAATTGCATGCTAAAGAATTGGGTCATTCAGTTAGATTTTAGTATTGCTACCACTAAGTACAGAATGACAATTTAAGACACTTTTTCAATCACATTAGTGAATTACTTCATAGGACTTTAAATTGGTTTAGAAAGAGACTGCCCACTAGTACTTTTCTGGTCAATTCCAATATGATTTTTGGAGTTTAGTTTCCTAGATCATAACTTTAATCCTATAATTTGTTGTTTCATTTCCCAGAGGTCGAGAAGATAGTGTACATGTGCAAGGTATACATAGATCAAGAATATATATATATATATATATATATATATATATATATATATATATACAGTTTTTCATTGCACAGTATATTCTTTCAAACAATCAAAGTATAATTCACATAAAAATTTGAAAACTGCAGACTTTTCTAATCCATTCAACAAATACTTATTGAGATTATTTTTAGTATTTTCCTCCTTTTTGTAAGAGTAATTAACATATTAAAATTTCTAATGTAATCCACAATTTGAAAAACAATCCTGAGTTCATATTCAAGCACTATTATGTTAAACTCCTTGAGTTTTCTCTAGAAGTTAATATTAAAATACAAACCTTTTAGCTATTTCCAATTTCGTGAACTATGGAGATGATAGAATAAATCAATAACTTAGAATTAAGGTAAACATTAAGTCTAAAGTGAATTTAGATGATTACTAAAATATAGATCATTCTGTTAATTATGATTTCTAACAACATTTACATTTTTATATGACTTCATACTAATAGAAAGCAAATTAAATATTTTTAGCAATGAAAAACTATTAGATGTGATTTAATAGAAATTATTTCCCCACTTTTAGTGTATTTTAGAGAAAATTATTAAAATTCTGGAACCCTCATTTTGACCTCTGTCATGAAATCTCTACAGATTATTTTGATCAGTAAATAGGATGACATAACACAAAACTATACACAAAGAGATTATGTTCTATTAGTCACAATTCTCAGCATAAAAATTTATGTGTGTAATTTTGGTTAATATCTATTGCATTTCCTACTGCAAAATATTCATAGCCATGGATAAAACTAGGTTTGTGTATCAACTCTAAGCAGCTAGTTAGTCATGTTTCAGGAGTTAGCTGCTCAGGACCTGCACTTTAGCACATCTAGGTTTACCCTATGGTAATGCAGAGTGATAGCAGAAGAGAGGGGTGATAGCACTGACCTAGGTGATAATCACACATCCATGAGACTTAGTTTATAGTAACATTGCATGGGAATTAAAAGCCTCTATATTTTCTACTAAGTTCATGATTTACAAATGTTCTAATCAATAATATGAAATAAAATTGAACTGGAGATGGGTAAAAATATAATTTAAGTGAAGGTACCATATCACTGTTCTGAGAATTGAAGTGGAGATAAAAAATATATATATATAGAAGGGGAAAAAGAAGAAATAGATCTTAGCAAAAAATAAAATGTGGGAAAGGTCAAAAAAGATATATACAACATGACATTTATTTATTATAAAAAAACTTAATTTTTAAAAGTAATAGCCCATTTAGAGTATAGAATCTGGCCGACATTCTAGTCCTTCTCCTACTTGGGTACATCCAAAGTAGGAAAGGACACACAACTGGTAACAAGAAGTTCACCTTGGTACTGTACTGAAGAAAAGAATCAAGACTGCCACAAAAGAATTATCTTCAGGAACTTTTACAATTAGATGGAATGACTGCTAATCTGAATAATAAGAGAACTCATTGCTAAACCTCTGGAGTTTATATTTACTTCTTATTTTAAATAGCATATGTATTCTTAACATGTATTCTTAAAATGTATTCTTAACATAGTCACTAAAAATCAACCAATGTAATTTAAATGCTTATGTGTATTGTATCAACTCTAGTATAACTCTCTTGTATAATATATAACTTTTGTTTTAATAGTATAAAAATATCAGTGTGCATAGGTGTAAGAAACTTTGGTTTAATTCAAGTTCAGTGTATCTTCTGTTTAGTTTACCATGAAAAATGAAATTATAGAAATTCCCTTTCAGAAATATAATATGGATACTTTTAGTGCCATTTCAAGTTAGAAATGTCTTCAGTTATAACAAAATAAGCTAAGAATATTTGTAAATTTAATATTTGGTTTAAGTATAAGTTGAGTTTGTAGATACTCCCAAAGGTACAAGCTGTCCTCCATTGTATATTTTTCAGAATTCAAGTTAGTCCATATCAACTTGAGGGAACTCTTGAAATAACTGTGCTCACTACTAAAAAAATTATCTCCCAAGTAATTGAAAGATGAAAGCAATATCTAAAAATTATTTTTTTATAACAGGGCACAGTATATCCACTAGCAATATAACTCAGGGATGTTTCCTTAGGGTGTAAAGCCTGTTTGATTTTAGTCTTTCTGGCTCTTCCACATTAAAAGAGCATCATACAATTATATTTTAATCTTTTCTGGCTATAAATATTACTATTATTTTATGTATAAAAAGTATGAAAGAAGAAAGTTTTTTCACAAACTGTATCATATATAACAAATTTA